>NC_134871.1:8671071-9315357 GCF_049852395.1 Peromyscus maniculatus bairdii | reverse complement strand
AGGGCTCAGGTTCTCAGGCCAAGGTGAAGCATTTGGCTAGTGAATAGATGAAATATAGATAGATAGATAGATAGATAGATAGATAGATAGATAGATAGATAGATAGAGATGATAGATGGCTAGATAGATAGAGATGATAGATATAGATAGATTGATAGATAGACAGATAACTAGATAGATAGATAGATAGATAGATAGATAGATAGATAGATAGATAGATAGACAGATAGATAGAAAAGCTATAGTACACACTTTATGATAGACACTGTTACTTAATATATCTGCTTCCCTGTGGTCATGAGGAGGCTGGTAATTACCTGATTCTTCACCCATGGGCAGTTAATGCTCCAGGCTGACTAATCAGATCACCTGCTTTCCCCAACCACCGAGATTGGCTCCCAAAAGTTATATGACTCAAATACAAGACTAATCTCCTTATTGTCATGAGTTAATGTGCAGATACCCCAAATGGAAGAGGCCATTTATCTTTCTTCTTCTGGCATTACCAACAACTAAGATGGAGGAGCAGTCACTGTCCCCTGTCCTCACAAGGTAAGAGTTATTTACTATTTATAGTAGGAGCTCATGAGAACAATTCATAAAGATAGTCAGGTTTAACACATGGGGCACTCATTTCTATGTTGGATGTCTGTCTGTCCCTAAGTTTTATGCATGTTAATTTAACTTCAGCCCTTGGGGCTTTCAACATCCCCTGGTAGAGAAATTTCAGAGAATCCTGTAGAGGAAGAAAGCTGAGGTAAGTGGAAGAGGATGATGAACATGAATGAATGGCAGCAGAGAAAACAAATTTTAAGTTGGAAGAAAATGAAAATTGTAAGGGAAAAGCCACCAAATCTAGATTGCAAACCCATTTTTAACCAAGTTGATTTTTGCCACAAAAATTAAAATAGATCAGAAGAGACTGCAGTTTTTTTTTTTAAATTATGAAGTCCTGTGTTTTGAGTTTCAGGATTCTAGAAGTGGTACATCAACACCAAGGAATGCTCTCCATTGTTATTCAGAGAAGACGTTGCATTAACAAACATGCTACAAATTAATAAAAGAAATTGCACACTGGAAGAAGTCAACCATAGTACACTCCCATACTTCTAAACATAGAATGGCTTTGAAATTGTGCTTATTGTAATAAGAACTTTCAAGGAATCTGTGACTCTAGATGACAAAGTATATTAAGCTTAAAGTGATACCCCACTATCTAACAAGCAATTCTTTTTTCTTGAGACCTTTAAAGTTGTATTTATTTAAGGAAATCTTATTATTAACAGGTGGCAATTTAAATGGAAGCTCCAGAAAGAAAGAAACACAGAGAGTTAGATCTCAGTAAGAGTGAGTGATAATTTTATTTAATCAAAGTTGTACGTAATAAACTATTAAGTGTCTCGTCTGATCTAGCCTCACTAGTGATTCAATTCTTAAACAATGTTAAATATTTGGAAGAAATCATTATGCACTTGATTGTTATAATTTTTTAGAGAATATGTTAGAAGGAAAAATATTATTGACAGCTTAAGTACTTATTATGAATTATAAAGTAGGAAAGAGATGGGAACTTGTAGAGTTTCTCATGTATCATAGGTATCTGTACTTTCAGAATTTTGATGTCTGAATTTCAATTTTTAATTTCCCTGTCTACTGACTTATCACATTTTCTCATATCATTGCCTGAGCATTTTAGGTTCTTAATAAGTGATCACTATTACTCTAGAGACTTTATTTGCTAAGAAAGAGATATTGCAAATCAATTGGAATTAAGGAGTGAAAGCTTAAAGTCACCCTGCAATGAAGTTCATTGGCTCTCTGAGCTGTAGTGTTTGCTAGCATATCTTATTATTTCCTGAATACAGAGACAATGTAGTGTTTAATGTTAGAATATACACTGAATATGTGTACATATGTATGTACGTGCGTATAGGCAGGTTGCTGCAAGACTTCCCTGCCACTGTTACAAACACCTAAGGGAATTTTTTAAAAAGTAAAGATGTACTTGCTCTCATGACTCCAGTAGAAATTTCAGTCCAAGGTCAGATTTAGTTGTAAGATGAAGCAGAATATCACAGAAGTAAGAATATGTGCTGCATGGTGGCCAGAGAGAGGGGAAGGAGACAGAGAGACAAAGACACAAAGGAAAAGAAAGAGGCACCCAGGAAAAGATACAGTGACTGAAAACACTCACCAAATGATCTACTTCCTTCCCAGGACCTCCCAAAACAATACCATCAGGTTAAGAATAAATGCTCAACACATGAGCCCATGCATAGCACACATTCAGACCATAATACATGTACACAGTAGACATATACAAGACAGAAAGCATGCATGCTGTCATGCAAAGGGTAGCATTTTAGTTTATTACTTAACACTAGACAAATATAATTGTGTTTTCATACTTGAGGATGTATCAAATGAAAATGGAATAAATCAAGACAAAACTTCAATTCAGAAGTTATAGCTTTTATAACTAAAATGATAATATTGAGTTTAAAATTCCAACCTTAAAAGAATCTATATGTAAAGCCAGGCATGGTGGCATATGCCTTTAATCCCAGCACTCAGGAGGCAGAGGCAGGCTGATCTCTGAGTTCAAGACTAGGCTGGACTAGAGCCAGTTCCAGAACAGCCGGCTACACAGAGAAACCCTGTCTTGTCTTGAAAAAACATACAGGCAAACAAAAAAAATCAATGTGTAAATTGTTTTAATTGCTTGAAGAGATATTTTTCCCAGACTATATTTAAGTCCTTCCCAAGTCATTGGGACTAAGAAGTTCAATCATGCAAATTCAGCATCTTTGAGTCATTGAATGACTAAAACATTTTATAATATTTAGAGAATTGCTTTGAGGTCATGGCCATGACTCACTGAGTCCAGGGACCAACCTACAAGTCTGGCATTGCACACAGCAGGTGTTCCAAAATAGGCTTTGGAAATTATGACTGCCAACCTTGCAGAAATTCAAATGCATAGCTGGATACCTAGCTGAATAGATAAATAAAGGTATGGATACACACACAAATGCATTAGAAAAAAATCCTTCTTGAGTTATTCAATGAATGAAAACCCAAACCATTTACCGAGTCTTGAGTAAAATATGTCAGTAAGAGAATTTATGCCCAGAAGAGCATTATAGTATCTTTGAAGAATGCAGTATATTTATGATATTTGAGCCTTGTTTATTTCTACAGTATTTGGTGGCACAACTATGTAACCTCTCAAGTTTAAAAGTAATTTAAACAGACCCATAACCCCAATGAGATACAAGCAGTCATTAAAAGTCTCCCACCTAAAAAAAAAAAAAAAAAAAAAAACAAAACAGGGCTAGACAGTTTTGGCACATAATTCTACAGGACTTCAAAGAAAAGTTCATATCAGTACTCCTCAAATTATTCCACAAAATAGGAACAGAAGGAACATCGCCCAATTCATTTCAGGAGGCCACAGTTACCCTGATACCCAAACCATATAAAGACCCAACAAAGAAAGAGAATTTTATACCAATATCCCTCCTGAACATATATGCAAAAATACTCAATTAAATACTTGCACACCAAATCCAAGAAAACATCAAAAAGATCATCCACCATGATAAGTAAATGTCATTTCAGAGATACGGGGATGGGTCAGTATATGAAAATCTGTCAATGTAATCCACCATATAAACAAACTGAAAGAAAAAAACACATGATTGATGCAGAATAATCATTCTGTACACTGTGAAGATGTGTTGTTCTCACTGTTAATAAAAAAAAAAAGATTGGCTGATAGCTAGGCAGGATTTTTGGGAGCAGAAAGAATGCTGAAAAGAAGATGGGTGGAGTCTGAGGAGTCACCAGCCAGACGCAAAAGAAGCAATATGGGAAGTACACAGATGAAGTAAACAAGCCTTGGGGCAACACATAGATTAAAAGAAATGGGCTAAGGTATAAGAGCTAGCTAAAAACAAGCTTAAGCTACCAGCTAAGCATTTATAATTAATACTAAGTCTCTGTGTGGTTATTTGGGAGTGGGCTGGTGAGACAGAGAAGTCCACCTACACATGATCACCACATTAGATTCAGAAAAGGCCTTTGACTAAATCCAACATCTTTTCATAATAAACGCCCTGGATAGACCAGGGATACAAGGGACACACCTAAACATAATAAAGGCAGTTTACAGTAAGCATATCGCCAGCATCAAATTAAATGGAGAGAAACTCAAAGCAGTTCTACTGAAATCAAAAACAAGACAAGGTTGTCCATTCCCTCCACACATATTCAACTTAGTGCTGGAAGTGTTATCTAGAGCAAAAAGAAAACTGAAGCCAACCTGAACTGTTGTGAGGACATGATTGCAATGGCCCTGCCATGTCCAGAGGATACAGTCTTCCCTGACCTCTGGCTTATAATCTTTCTGCCTCCTCTTCCAGGTGGTTCCCTAACCTTGAGAGTAGGGGGTGTGATACAGCCGTACCATTTATGGCTGGGTCCTCCACAGTCTCTTCTCTATATTTTGATTAGTTGTGTGTCTCAACATCAACATATGTCCACTGGGGGCAGGGGGGCGGGCGGGCGGCGGGGAGCAGCTTTTTTCTCTGAGTAGGGCTAAGAGCAGTGCTCATCTATGGGTATATAGCCAGGTATTTAGAAACAGTTGCCCAAGGTAGCCTTGAACTCCCTATGCAGCCCTGTCAGACCTTGAGCATGCAGCCCTTCTGCCTCAGGCTTGTGAGCACCTGGGATGATTCCAGGCCTGCACTATCAGGGCCTGATTTTGTCAGACTCTAAGCCTCACATGGCAGAGCTGTATTAGCTACTATTTGTCCTGTATAACAATGCCAACAGAAACTGTCTGGCACCTCAGTGGTATAGAATAGAACAAAACTGAACAAGTGAAGCAGCTCACAAGCCCTCCAATCATCTATTAAAAATACACAAACTGTTGAATGCCAAGGAGATTAAAACTACAACAAAGGAGATTAACTGCAGCCTTTGGCATGTTTCTACATGTTGTATTGTGTGCCCAAAGTCATATCAAAATATGTACACATGCCCATTTCCCTTTGACATGTTTTCTATGTGCACATGTCCATTGCAATGCCGTGTTTGCAATACCATGGAGTTTTATGCCAGGCAATAAAGGGAATAATATAATTATATGTATGTATATAAGCAGTGACTGGGTTTTTATGATGTATTAATGTGTTAGTCACTTGTTTCCTGTGGCTGTAATAAAATATCTGAAATAACTCCATTTAATTAGAGGAAAGATTTGCTTTGACTCACAGTTTGTTGGCTGTGGTCCATGGTTGGTTGACCCTGTGGGCTGGTGCTTTGGCAAAGCAGCACATATATCAGGAAGCTTGTGGTAGAGCAAGTGGCTCGCCTCATAACAGCAGAAAGTAAAGGCAGGAAGAAGGGACCCAGGTCCCTAAAATCCCCTTTGAAGGTGTACCTCCCAGTGACCTAAGTCCATCCCACCTGAATTTATGGATTTAATCACCTTCCATGTCGTTGTAGTGGAACATATTGTCACAAGCTAAAGACCAAGTCTTAAACATATGAATTTGAGGGAATGTTTAAGATCCAGTGCAGCCAGGAGTTATATGCTTTGCATGTATTGACTCACATACCTGTTATACTACACTTCAATTTACAGACTAGGAAATCTTTCTGATTCTGCAGAAATCAATGGAAAGTGATGTTATCTTTGCAGTTTGAACAGCTTCTCAGGACAGGAGGAGAAGAAAAATAAAAGATAGAGGTGGGGTGGAATAGAGGAAGGGGGAAGGGAGGGAGGGAGGGAGGGAGGGAGGGAGGGAGGGAGGGAGGGAGGGAAGGTAAAGGGAGGGCTGAGATAGAGGGAATGAGGAGGAGGAGGAGGAGGAGGAAAGAAATGGTTCTTGGCCAGAACTTGTTGTATCCACATCATGACAAATTGTTCAGAAATTAGGTGACATAGCCTGTCACAGGAGGGAAGATCTTTATTGGGAGTGGTCCTACAGCACGCAAACTGAAGTGTATTTCACCTATAGCTAACTCTTTCAAACACCACATTTGCATAATGTGTTGTGCTGGGTAAAGTAATTAACTCAATAAACATAACACAGAAAATTAAACTAAGTTATACAAAGATTTCAGATATGTTTAAGAATTTAGGGAAAGTAGGCAGTAAATAAAAGATCCTGTCACAGGAAAGGTCAAGGTGATGGTTTTGTCCACAGACCTTTATCAATACAAACTCCAACTAAAGATAACTAACATACAAGCCGCCTGCAGCTAAGAGTATGGGCAGGTAATAGCACTTAGAGAATGAGTCTGAGGACCAGAGCTTGAGCCCTATATAACCCATGGCAGAGGGAAAGAACTGACTCCTGAAATCCAACCTGGTATGCCAGGTATATACAGGCATGCCATGATATGTATACCCTGACATACACATCATGCAGACACACACATAGTAATAATAATCAATAAAAACAAAAATAAAAGACATCAACTTTGTATGCCAGCTTGGGAAGAGAGTAATAATTATAACTAAAACACACACACACACACACACACACACACGAGAGAGAGAGAGTAAGCATTATACATAACACATAGATGAATATATATGTATATGTATATAATTATATGTTTAATATATTGTGTGAAATAATTCCATATAGTTAGTTGAAGTCCTCAAACAGGGAAGACACCATTTACTGAATTATTCGAGTTCCCAAAGCACCTTGGTGTTAAGTATTACATTTCCTCGTTGCACACATGAGGAAATAGAAGTGAATAACTTGCCCAAGGTTACACGTCGTAAGCAGAGAGCGTCATCTGATGTGTGGTCTGACTCGTACCCATAAAGTTTCACTGCTCTTTATCCGACCCAAAAGCCAACTCACATTTGATAATGAAACATTGGCAGTGAGCCCAAACGCAAACACGATGAAGGTCAAGATGAGAGCCGGGAAGCAGGCAGGATGCTGACTGCAGTGTGTGGGCTAGTATGAGGCCCCGAGGCAGCTGTTTGGTCACAGCTCTTCAGGTGACCACAACTTCTTAGATTAAAGGCTACTGTGGTAAAGAGAAAAGCAAGGAGAATTGTTAGTGCCCTGGAGTGCATGATAAGCAAGCATGTGTCCTAAGATTTGGGGAGGTCACTCTGTAATTATTTCTAGTACTAAACTGTTGAGTTTGAGGCACCTATCACTTGGCTGAAGATACCCATAAGAGCAAAGAGGCAAGCGTGAAGCTCGGAGAGAAAGACACTGGGATCTGTAGCTGGGGAACTGAAAGGGGTAATATTCAAGTGAGCACACAGAGAGTGGGGGAGTATTTCAGAAAGTGGAAGAATCAGAACAAGAAATCTTAGAAATCACTGACACTTCAGAGCTGTCAATCTTCCCAAGACTAGTGCTTGATTTATTCAAGGCATTCTTTCCTCTCCTGACTTATTTCATAACTTTTATACACATGCATGCTTTCCAAAGATTTTTTATTTTTACATATATGTATGGTTTACCTGCAGTATATCTATGTACCATGTGTACTCCTGATGCCCACAGAATGCAAAAGAGAGCACTGAATCCTCAGAAACCGGAGTTGCAGATGGATGTGAACTACCTGGTAGATTCAGGGAACTGAACTCCAGTCTTCTGCAAAAGCAACAAGTGTTCTTAACAACTGAACCACCTATCCAGCCCAATAAAAGTCTTTTTTTAATGAAAATGTTATTTAAATAACTATAAGTAAGTATGAATTATAAATAAGTAAACAAATAGATTTGTTAATTTTTTTTGGGATACTTGATTTTTAATTCATTTTAAATCATATTACTGTATAAAATTATATTTTGTAGTTGTCTGTTGCTCAAGATTTGTATCTCCTATGTCTCTCTCCTAAGTCCCTGCTGAATGTTTTTGTTAGCATCCATAGGGCTGCACATTCCTTCTACATTCTATATCCCCCGGAATTTGTGAATAAAGCTATATTACTTCTTTTCCAATCCCTATGGTTTGATTTCTATCCTCAGAGCTCTAGCTAGGGCTTCGAATGCAGTGCTGGGCAGAAGTACTGAAAATGGACATGTTTTCCTGGTCCTCATGTTAAGAGAAAGCAACACATTGCATGACCAAGAATATTAATTAGAGTCAAGCAATCTCATCTTTAAATGATGAGTGCCAATTTTATGAATCAGTGTGTGTGTGTTTGTGTGTGTGTGTGTGTGTGTGTGTGTGTTGAGCTTATGTTAGCTTCATACAACAAGATAGAAACTATCCCTAAACTTGTTTTTTTTTAAAAAAAAAAACTTTGTTGTTATTTTATTTGTTTGAGTGTTTTGCAGTATGTATATCCATGCACCACCATGGGCATGCCTTGTGCCTGCCAGGGTGAGAAGAGGGTGCCAGATCCCCTGAAACTGAAGTCATAACTGTAGTAAGCTGCTACGTGAGTGCCATGTACATGTGTCTATGTGTCTTCCTTCCTTCTCTCCTTCCTCTTAAGCGATCTTGTTACTATTTTATCTGGTCTTTTTTGTTTGTATGCTTTTTCCTAACAACTCGAAAGCCATTATATGGCAAGTAACTACTTAACCTCTAATCTGTGCCCCAGACCCTTAAAGATCTGACTTCTGACTTTTTGATTTTTTTTCTGTTGCTTTCATCTTTTGTACTAATTGTTTCCTTATTCCTTTCCTTGGGTTAATTTTATCTAGATGTGAGCGATTGAAATTTATGTTAGTCACATCTTTTGTAATAATAAGCATTGGAAGTGATAAATTTCACAATGAATCCTGCTTTAACCACAGCACATTGTTTTTATGTCATTATTTTATCACTCCATTCAAAATTTATTTCTAGTTTCCTTCATTTTCTTCCTTTATTTACAGACTATTTAGAATGTTGCTTTCTCAGTTTCTAAAATGTGGAATTTTATATCCGTATATTATTTTCACTAACATCTAAATTAATTTTTTCAAGTTTATTGATATGTTTACTGCCCCAAATAATAAGGTTCTCTGCTGATAGAGTGAGCCAGATCAAGCCATATTGAAAAAGCATAACAACAGGTTTATTGAGAGCAAAAGCAACTCCTGGGCAGGTTCGATAGTCTCAGAGAATGAAGCCAGAGAAGCCATGCACCTGAGCTAACACAGGAAGGTTTTACTTATTGTAGGCAAGGGGTGATGACATGTCCACAAGCTGGGTTTGTACCCAAGTATGGTCAAAAAGCTGAGCACTTAGGCTAAGATTTGAGGGGCTGGCAATTTCAGGGAGAAAGCTGTAGTAGCCACCAAGAATGTAGAACTGTGCTTTTGGGGCCTTTCCTTCGTTAAGAGACTCTCTGAGCAGGTGGGGTTTGGAGACAGGAATGGGGCTTCCGGACCATGCAGGGGCAAGCTGGAGGCTCCAACTGGACATTTATGAAGCACATTCAGTGGTTATGTTCACAGAACATGAATTACAAAATTTCATTTATTTGAATCCAGTGAGATTTGTTGCATGGCCTGAAATATAATCTACCTTGACAATCTCCCTGTGCTTTGTTGGGTGTGGTGCCCCACAAATGTCAATTATGTCAGGAATTTGAGAATGCTTTTGAAATTGTCCAGGTCCACCAGGACTTTGGTGCTTAATTTTGTTACTCACTTTGACAAGATTTACAATCACCATGGAGACAAATCTCTTGACAGGGATTTTCTAGATTGTGCTAATTGAAGTGGAAAGACCCACCTTAAACTGAACCCTGGCCTGGGTCCTGAGCTAAATGTCAAAGAGAAAGCCTGTTGAGCATAAGCATTCATCACTCTGCTCCCTGAGTGTGTATGGATTGTAACCGGGCATCTTCTGTTCTGGCCAGCACACCCCCCATCCCACTGAACAAGTCAAGTAACTATCATAACTTTCATCTCCCTGTTATAATAATTATGAATGAGAAGTGTCACAGACTCTTCAAATCTTCATGTATCCATTGACTTCTGTCTGCTACAGCAATTATGAGGTGGGAATTTTTAAAATCTCTACTAAATTTTCTATACTTTTACAAACTATCATCTTTTGGCCTCATCGGTCTGGAGAGAGGAATGTTCAAATTCTCTAGGTATGGATTTGTGTATTTCTCCTTTTACTTTTGTCCATTTGTGCTTTGTATACTTTGAAACTTTGTTATTATCTATGAGTATATCTGAAATTCTTTTATCTCCTTCATGAGTTAATCTTTTATCCTTTATAGTGAATTGATAAACTCCTTGTTTCACTCTAGTCTCATATTATTGTAGATATGTTTGCTTTCTAAATCTAAGGTTTACCTCATGTAACTTTTCCATCATTTGCAATACAGTTTGTCTTATTGTGACAAATCCTGCTTTTGGTTCAAATATCATTCTTGGAAAGCTTAGATTGAAGCCTGAAATCTACCTGTTAATGTTTTCTCCTCCTTTGCTCAATTCTTTGTTAACCATAGGTATTTAGTTAGCTATGGTAGTTTGGATGAGAACAGGAGCGATTGGCTCATATATTTAAATACTCGGTCCCCAGTTGGTAGAGTGTTTAGGAAAAAAATTAGGGGATATAGCTTGTTGAAGGAGGTGTGTTACTGGAAGTGTCCTTTGAGGTTTCAAAAGGCTACACCATTCCAAATTAGCTCTTTCTCCTCTCTCTCTCTCTCTCTCTCTCTCTCTCTCTCTCTCTCTCTCTCTCTCTCTCTCTCTCCCTCTCCCTCTCCCTCTCTCTCTCTCTCTCTCTCTCTCTCTCTCTCTATGTGTGTGTGTGTGTGTGTGTGTGTGTGTGTGTGTGTTTTCTGTTTGTGGATGGAGATGTAATGTCTCAGCTACCAGTCCACTGGTATGACTGCCTGCCTGCTACAATGCTCCCTGCCACAATGGTCATAGGCTCTGTCTTAGGTAAGGTTTCTATTGCTAAGAAGAGACACCATAACCACCACAGCTCTTAAAAATGAAAACATTTAATTGGAATGGATTATGATAAAAGATAAATTAGATATGAAACTTTAGACTCACAAGTATAGGATAGATAAAATATTTTCTTTAATTTTGCCAAATAAGAATAGAATAGATATTGTAACTGTAATTCTTGCTTGATAACTGTTTTGTTATATGTAATTTTACTATGTTAAAGTTAAAATCTTCCTTTTTTGATTAGACACAAAAGGGGAAATGCTGTGAGATAATGGTTTAATAAAATTGGCCAGTAGCCAGGCAGGAAGTATAGGTGGGGTGAGCAGACAAGGAGAATTCTGGGAAGAGGAAGGCTGAGTCAGGAGTCACCAGCCAGACACAGAGGAAACAAGATGTGAAGGCAGAACTGAAAAAAAGGTACCAAGTCACATGGCTAAACATAAATAAGAATTATGGGTTAATTTAAGTGTAAGGGCTAGTCAGTAATAAGCTTGATCTAATGGCCATACAGTTCATAAATAATATAAGCCTCTGTGTGTTTACTTGGGTCTGAGTGGCTGTGGGACTGGTGGGTTAGAGAGATTTGTCCTGACCATGGGCCAAGCAGGGCACAGGAAAACTTTCAGCAACACTTTAGTCCATTATTGTCATAGTGGGACATGATGGCATGCAGGCAGACATGGTGCTGGAGAAGGAGCTGAGAGTTCTATGTCTTGATCCTTAGACAACAGGTAGTGAACTGTCTACCGCACTGAGTATAGCTTGAGAAAATTAGACCTCAAAGCCCACGCCCAAAGTGACACACTTCCTCCAACAAGGCCACACCCACTAATAATGTCACCACCTTAAGAGGCCATTTTCTTTCAAACCACCACAGGCTCTAACCCTCTAGAGCTCTAAACTAATTTTTTTTTAATACATTGTCTTGATCATGGTATTTTGTCATACCAATTGAAAAGTTCTAAGGCATGTGCTATCCTCTCTTTCCTGTTAGTCTCTTATCTCTACATTTTCATTATCTTCTTCAGTAGTTGCTAAACGCAACGTGATATACTTCTTTAACAGTTCCTCCTTTTGAAACTTTTAAGTGTGTGTGTGTGTGTGTGTGTGTGTGTGTGTTACATGCATGTGTGTACATGTGTATCTTCTGTCACTCTATCTTATTACTTGAGATAAAGTCTCTCACTGAACCTGGAGCTCACAGTTTCAATTAGGCAGCCTGGCCAGAAAGGGAAATCTACCTACCTTTGCTCCCCTAGCGCTGGGTTTACAGGCACCCAATGCCATGACTGACTTGTATGTGGATACTGGGGTTCCAAATTCAGGTCCTCATGTTGACATATCAAGCACTTAACCCTCTGATCGCCTCAGCTCTCTATTCCCCTTTTAAGTAATAGTTTACCCTCTAAATTTATTGTAAAGACCATGAAGTATGATTTTATTTATTATCTTCACATAATCCATGCTATTGTGTCATAAGTTTTATTCCTGTGTAAGCCATATATTCAATAGCTATTGCTTTAGTTTTTAAACAGTTTATTGTTCTTACATAATTAGGGAGAAAGCATGCTTAATTTATCAAAGTGATTGCACATGGCTATCATCTTGGAAGATACTTGTCATTTGGGAAGGAGGCAAATCTCTTCAACTCAGGTGATCTGCAAAGCATGTTGGTATCTGTGTTAGTTCGGGTTTCTGTTGCTGTGAAGAGACACCATGGCCACAGCAACTCTTATAAATGAAAACATTTAGTTGAGGTGGTGGCTTACAGTTTCAGAGGTTTAGTCCATTATCATCATGGTGATGTGCATGGTGGTGTACAGGTAAACATGGTGCCAGAGAAGGAGTCATTACATATTGATATGCAGGCAACAGGAAGTAGACTGAGATCCTGGGTGGTATCTTGAGCATGTATGAGACCTCAAAGGCCATCTCCACAGTGACACTCTTCCTCCAATAAGGCCACACCTACTCAAACAAGACCATACCTAATAATAGTGCCACTGCCTTTGGGGGCCATTTTCTTTCAAATCACCACAGCATTCAATGATTCTAAATTAGTGCTTCATCCAGCAAAGAGCTATTGAGTTCTTTGTTCTTCAACATGATGTCTATTACAGGTATTTAATATTATTAGCAGGGAAAACTGGTGTTCTTTATTATCCATTTCAGCAAAACTGCCTTCAGAATCTCAGGAAAATTATTTTGGCTAATGGACAGAGACATATAATTGTGTATGCATACACACATATTCTATATAATGTCATACTTTTACTTTATGAGTTCTTAAAATCAAAACTCATTTAGAGATATTGTCAAATGCTTTTCTGTGAGGTCTAAGTATCTATGAGTAGACAATATACATTTTCTCCCTGTTTTATTAATAAGAATAATTGTTTCAGTAATTTTCCTAATCATAAATACTAGAAGTTTCTGAAATTACTTTTTAATATACTTCTATTTAAATTGACATATTACTGAGGATATTCCTTCTGTCTTAAGTAAAATGATCTACTCTTTTCTTTTTATTCTACAATTGCCAATTTTTTATATTTGTTGAATTAATTTTGGTTTTTTACTGGTAGACAAAAGAATAGTTGGCCAAATATACTTATGATTTATTTCTCAGAATCTATGAGTATGAATTTGTTTAGCTTTGGCACAATGGTGTTTGCAGATGTGACTGCTTTAAGATATGACTTTTTAAATCTTGAGATGGAGAGACTATTCCTGGTGGGTCTAATAGATATGGAAGGGTTCAGAGGGTAGGAATGAGTCCAAGATGGTTCTACAGTGCTGACCTTAAACACAGGGAAAGGTGCCCTGATCCTAGGAATACACGAGCACTATAAAACTGAAAAGACAGAGGTGAGGGTTTTCATTTCCTTTACAAGAAGAGCACAGCCATCACCTGGGAGTTAGCCTAGGAAAGCTCATTTCAGACCTTTGAATTTTATACTAGAAGCTAATAAGTTGATGTTGAGTTACATCATTCGATTTGTTGTGATGTTACAGGAACAGCTAGACACTGATATGTTTTCTCTACCATCTTCAGCATCATCTCGTTCTCACAGTATTTTGGCACACATAATATGCCGCAGCCTTTCCAAACTCAGTCCAAACGGGCATGGTAATTTTTATTGACCTAATTAATTATAATTTCCAATTACAAGGTGCCTTGAGGTAGAAATATTTTTTAAATGATTATTTGTAAAAAAGCAGGGTGAGGGGGAAAAGACATGTGTTTGTGTATGCACTGGGAGGTCCTAAGATCAACTGATAGCAAGCATAATTTTGCTTGTTAATGAGCATCTATAAATAATATAATTTCAAATAATCAGAAGAGACCTGTGGTGGTTTGAATAGGTATGGCCTCCAGAGATTAATGTGTGTGAATTCTTGGCCCATAGGGAGTTGCACTATTAGGAGATATGGCCTTGTTGGAGTAAGTGTGGACTTGTTGGAGTAAGTCTGCTACTATGGAGGTGGGCTTTAAGGTCTCACGTGCTCAAGCTATGCCCAGTGTGGGATAAGGTTCTCTTCCTTTTGCCTGCAGATCAAGATGGAGAACTTTCAGCTTCTTCTCTGAAAAAGCATGGTCTGCCTTCATGCCACCATGCTTCCCACCATGATGATAATGGACTAAACCTCTGAACTATAAGCCAGCCCCAGTTAAACGTTTTCTTTTTTAAGAGTTGCTGTGGTCATGGTTCTTTCTCTTCACAGCAATAGAAACCCTAACTAAGAAGACAATACCTATTGCCAGGGGACCCACAAACACATCAAGCCAAGACTTATCCCAGGTACATGAACTAGCTTTTTAGAGCCCATTCTCTATGCTGTGATGCCTTACTCAATCTTGATGCGGGGGGGGGGGGGGGGGGGGGAAGGGGTGTTTAGGTCCAGCCCCAACTGGGTATGGCCAGCCTGTGTTGACTACCCAAGGGAGGCCTTACCCTCTATGAGAAAGGAATGGGGGGTGGGATGGGTTTAGGATGGGAGTGTGTAGGGGGGTAATGAGAGAAAAGGAGGGAGGGGGGACAGGGGTTTGTATGTAAAAGGAAATAAAATTTTTAAATAAAAACTTATACTAAAAAAGATGACAATACCTATCATTATGAAACTTGTTCATTTTTTTTAGAATTAGGATATAATTGGCATTGTGAGACAATTGTTTGTTATCCAACCACTCTGCAGACAAGTCTAAGCCACATCAGCAGCTTTCTCCCCACTTATATAAAACACCCATCCCAGTTCCTCCCTATTCAAACATCTAAATTTTTTGTGCACTCGAAGCTGTCCCTGCTCTGAAAAAAAAAAAAAAAAAAAAAAAAAAAAAAGATGTGAAAAGCAGCCCGGTGACATTTTCCTATTGCTCCTCTTTGGAGCTTACACTAACCCGTTCCTTTTGTTGGCAGGTGCTCTTGACGTCTTCATTCACTCTGTCTCATGGGTAAAAGTGAATCTGCAGAAAGGGGTCTTCTAGTCTTTGGTCTCAAATGGCAGTGGGGGTGGTGAAGCACATGAACTTGACCCAGTACTGCTTTATATATGTTGGGTATTTTTACTTCCTTGTATCAAGAACAGGTAATGCTTTACCAAGAATGCCGACTAACTGGTTCGGTTAGTTTTATGTACTTTATAAAATTTAATGGAAAGGAACCAAACGCAAATGTTTTCTTTAATTTTGGTTTTATTAACATCTACATGTCAGGTGCTTCAGTTAAAAATTGAAAATACATTGAATAACAATTCTTTCATTTAGAAAAATAAAAGGGAAATGATGGGCTTAAGGCAGGGCTTTGTTGTGATGATACAAGCTCTACTCTAACTAAGCAAATATTTTTATTAGACAGCTATTTCGTTTGGCTCATATAGCTCTTTATATCAGCTTAGTCTTGGAGCTTAAATTTTCTCACACATTTGTATTCCAAGAATATTTATAAGGTTATATTACAGTGATTTTCCATTTTCGTGTTAATATGAGAGCTTGATATACAAAGAAAGAAAAGTCTTTGGCATGATTATTGCTGCCTCTCTTAATTTTCTTGATAAATCCCTACCCTGTGAAGTCAACACATATAGAGAGCCTATTATGTTCACTTTCCTGAGAGTCACACAAAAAGTGTAAGTCACCATCACTATCAAGTTTGAAACTTATAAAAAAAAAAAAAACACTGTGAGAGATTAGTGAATGTTTGCTTTTTAATATCTCAAGATTAGCACATTCCATTTGTTTAGTTAACTCTCATTATTGAGACATGATCATGATCTGTTACCAAGGCTGGCTGGGCTCCGATGTGCTACCATCCTGCCTTTGACTTCTGCATGGACATAATCAATTATTAGGGTTTTAATTAATTTATTTATGTATTCATTTATTTTTAATTTTCTTTATTTGGTGGTGATAGGGATATGTGCACATGAGAGTAGTGCGTATAAAGGTCAGAAGAGGACACCAGATCCCCTGGAGGTGGGGTTACAGGCTCTATGAGCTGCACAGTGTGAATCTGAGGACCTGCATTCGGGTCCTCTGAAAGAGCAGTATAGGTTCCGTGGTGGCTATTCTTGGTTGTCAGTGTGACTACATCTGCAATTAACTAAAACCCAAATGGCTGGACACATCTGTGAGGTATTTTTTCTTAATTAAACCATTTGAAGTGGGAAGACCCACTTCTAATCCAGATCTTTGAGGTGGGAAGATCTACCTTTAATCTGGCCTTCTGCTGGCAGCCTGTATAAAGGACATGGAAGAAGGAGGCTTGCTCTCTCTTTGTCTGTTTGCTCTAGCTCTTGCTAGCAAGTCCATTCCTTCACTGGCACCAGAACCCACTCCTTTGGGATTTCCGTGTATACTGAAGATCAACTGAAACATCCAGCCTCATGGACTGAACAACTACTGGATTCTTGGACCTCCCACTGGCAGACAGCTATTGTTGGACCAGATGGACCACAGCCTATAAGCCATTCTAATAAATCACACACACACACACACACACACACACACACACACACACACACACACACGGGGTGATATTTTATTTGTGCTCTAACAAATAAAGCTTGTCTGGGGATCAGAGGACAAAGCCAGCCACCATATTAAACATAGAGGTCAGGCAGTGGTAGCACACACCCCTAATCCTAGCATTTGGGAGGCAGAGATTCATCCAGATCTCTGTGAGTTCAAGGCCACACTGGGAACAGAGCCGGGCGTGATGGCACACACCTTTAATATCAGCATTAGTTTACCATGGAGGTCTGGAGGTCTGTACAAACAGACAGGAAATGATAGACCTGGGCAGAGAGAGGAAGGAAGATGGCAAGGCACAGAAAGGTATATACGGCATGAGTGTACAGGAAGTAGCTCTCTTGGGCTGAGGCTTTCCTAGCAGTAAGAACTTGTGGCTAGCTTGTTCTATTCCTCTGATCTTTCAGCTTTCACCCCAATATCTGGCTCAGGTTTTTTTTTTTTTATTAATGAGATCATTTAGCAATTTGTGTTACACACACACACACACACACACACACACGCGCATGCATGCATATGTGTGTGTGTGTATGTATGTGTATGTATATTAATTCTCTAAGTTCTGTACCTCTAGAGAACCTTGGCTAATACAGGTTCTTAACTGCTGAACCATCTCTGCAGCTGCATATTCAATTTTAACTGATTTTTTTCTAGAGACTCACTATGTAACACAGGCTGACTTTGAACTCATCATCCCCTGCTGTGGCCTCATTAGTCTTGGAATTATAGGCATGTGGCACCTCACCCAGCTCAATTAAGTGACTTTTAGGGAGACTTATGAACTTTAACACATTCAAAACAATAATTCCTCCCACTTAAAGACTGTAGATAAATCAGACTCCTTTTAGGGAAGGAAAAATTGTTTGCACTTTTGGCCAAAGCCATGCTAGTTTAAGTCCAAATTTGTCATCCCCAAATCACCCTCAGTCCTGTACAATCTGGAACAGATGTTCACCCTCCTTTCACATGGCCAGAATCCCTGTAAGTTTAATTTTAAATATGCTTAGTGGGTTTCTCATGTAGTTGACACTCTGTTAGGAATCATCAGTATTAACTGTGAAGCAATCTTTTCTCAAACCAAGAGCTGAGTCTTTTGACAGAACAGTTACTGATAATTTGCCAATGCACATAGAGAATCCACATAGCTAAATAGTACATTTTCCTTTTATTTATCACTTGGTTTGAAAAAGCAAGAAAAAAGCTAATACCTTATAAAATAAAAATGACAACCTTCAAATCATGATGTTCTCAGGAACAATCCCTCAACAGTCACCATGGCCTTGCTGTGACCACAGTTTATTCTAATCACCCTAGGAGTATCAGCTGAACCCAAGCAACTTATAGTCACTGAGGGAATTACAACTTTGAATGATTTCACATTAGGTCTTGCATCTCCATTTTTAAGCCACACTGTGAGCTCATATCTATTTTATAAGGATTTAGATTAGATGTTAAGGATGCCAAACAAAAGCATTAAATACCACTGACTTGATCAATTTGGCTGCTGTGGAAGTAATTTGGAACCTGATACAAATGCATTAGCTCAATCCAAGTACAGCACTGAATTTGTGATGAAATACATAACTAAAAGAGAATCTTCGAGTATTTGAATAGTAACTGATGATGACCCATAAAGAATTATCAAAGATACTCCAACCAAAACAATTCCATCTGCTGACTTTATTAAGATGACTGTAAGTAAGAACATCAGCTTGGTCTCTTTTTAGAGTACAGTATCTTGATTTTTCTCACAGGCATTTCAAATTTGACATGTTCTAAGAAAAAGTGCATCCATTTTACTTTTCCACACATCTGCCCCCTCTCCTCATTTACCTTACTAGCAGTCCAGATGTCTGACTCAGTCATGGTTCCTATATTCTTTTTCTATTCTTTCACACACATTGCCATCAAATCCTCTTTATTTTGTCATGGTTATACTTCACCTCCATGTCCTGTTATATTCATGTTCTTTCCCTCCCTCCCTCCCTCCCTCCCTTCTTCTCACCCCCCTTCTCCTCTCTCTCTGTCCCTAAAATCAATTATCACTGTGCTTTTTCCTGGAATCACAGCTTGCTGATTTGTTACCCTCAGCTCTTGTTCAGTCTGAATTCACACGCCATAATAAAGTATCCTAAAAGACACATTGGAATCAGTTACCTATTTTTATTCTGTTTCTGAGCCTGATGCTGATTTCCCGTTACACGTGGAGCAAACCGAGCCATCTCTAAGCTGGGTCTGAAGTGCTTTCTTGATCTGATCATCCATGCAGGGTCACTTCCTGCCTTCACAGTGCTGGCTTTAATTTCATAGACAACAAGGACAAGACAACACTCTTCCCAGGGCTTTACACAAATGTTCCTCTCCCATCAAAGTTTCTCCCTTGCCAGGGAGGGAAGGGAAGGGAAAAAAATGATGTAATTATAGTATAACCTCAAAAGATAAAAAAAAAATTAAGATCCACTTTATAATTAATTAATTATTTTCCACTTTACCTTAAAAAGTTTTATGTGACCTCCAGCATATAGGAATATAACATAGGTTTATAAATCCAACATTTACTAATAACAAGGCATAAATAAATCCTTTAAAACAAGTATTTGTTATATGCACAATTTTACCATGTATTAAAAATTAAAGTAAATTTGCAACTTTAAAAATGTTTCACCCTTTTAAAGTTTTTTTGATACAGGGTGTCAAAATCACTATGCAGCTGAGGATGACCTTGAACTTCTGACTCTTCTGTTTCTATCTCCTGAGAGCTGAAATTATGAACATACACCACCATTCTTAACACATATGATTCTGGCAAACACTCTACCAACTGAGCTACTGAGCTGTATTCAAAGCTCCTTTTCCTTTTTTTTTTTTTTTTTTTTTGGTTTTTTCAAGACAGAGTTTCTTTGTGTACCCTTGGCTATCCTGGAACTCACTCTGTAGACCAGGCTGCCCTCAGACCCACAGAGATCCACCTGTCTCTGCCTCCCGAGTTCTGGAATTAAAGGCGTGTGCCATCGTGCCTAGTACGTTTTACATTTTTACATCATTTACATACCATCTTTTCATGAACTTCTCTCACCTGATTACTGTACAGTGGGAGCCCAGCTGTGAGACTGGCTCCCACATTTTATGACAGTGTACTGTTGAGGATGAGGGATAGGAGATATTAGATAGAAGGATAGAGGGGAGAGAAACAAAAACACAGGATAGCCTCGGGAGGGCCTGGATCTTTATCCACTGGCCCCTTCTGTCTCTTCTAAAGGGCCTTTTATAGGAATGCCAAGGGATGGAACAAAAGACCTCCCCCAGCACAGCCAAGTGTGGACCCTTTCAATCACCTGGCAGCCACACACATGATCAAGCTATCCTCTAATGCAGCCCTGCTGGGTAAACCAAGCTCAGATCTCACTAAGAAACCTTTTTGGGCCTCCGCACAGTACCCAAATTGTACAGTTTCTTTTTTACCTTTATTGCAACTTACCATATTCTGCTTTTGCACTGTTTTGGCTTGTTCTTACCTAGGAGCATAACTCCATGAAGCCAGAGGATATGTGTCCTGCATGCATGTCTGTTTTCAGTCCCAAGAGACATTTCTACAACAAAGTGGGTTTTAAATGAGTACGTTGCAGAAGAAGCATCTATAAATTTGAATGAAAAGATAAACTTGGTTATGTCTTGCACCACATAGCTCTTCATTAGAGACGGAAACCATTAACAGCACCATTTCACAGAGAGGAACTGACAAAGGGATTGCCTGTGATCACACCTCTAAGAGGTGATGGTTTCAGAGCTGAACCGCATCTGTCATCTGTCTGCTCCGGAACCCAGCATCCTGTCACCCCTGGGGGTGCAGGACCGCAAGCTCTGGGGAGTGGAGATAAGCCAAATATCACCCTCAAAGGCACCATTAGGTACACTTTGGACTTACCAAAATAGGATAGATAATGGAATTATTTTCTCTGAATTTGTCAAATACAAATGGACTAGACATTGTTTAGGTATTTATTGCTTATATATATGGTATATAGTTATTGTATTTTGTATATAGTTTTTCTTATATTCATTATAACTTTTTTCTTTTTATTAAAATAGAAAAGGGGAAATATTGTGATATTTTATTTGTACTGAAATGTGATTTTATTTGTATGTTAGTAAATAAAGTTGCCTGGGGGTCAGGGCTAATAGCAAGCCATAGCAGAAGCTGGACGGTGGTGGTGCACGCCTCTAATCCCAGCAATTAGGAGGCAGAGCTAGGCGGATCTCTGTGTGTTCAAGGATACAGCCAGCATGGAGACACACACCTTTAATCTCAATACCAACCATAGAAGACTTGGAGGTCCGTATAAACAAGCAGTGACGAGGAGGTCATGTGGTTGGATTTACAACCAATGAGAAGGCAGAACAGCAAGTCTATATAAAGACAGATACACAGGATGTAGGTCTCTTGGCTGAAGAGGACAGCAGCAGCCATGAAGGGTAAGGTTTTTAGCTCTTAGCTCTGACCTCTTGGGCTTTCATCTCTGCATTGGCTCTGTGTTTCTTATTTAACAAGACAGTTACATCTACACTTCTGCCTGACTGGGAATTACATAGTTGTGATTTTCTAATTTTACTGTTTCTTCAGCATCACTTCGCTGGGCTCCTCCTACTTCAGCTTTTATGTATGTACTTCCTATACTTGAAATTACTCAATAATGTGGATTATATAAGAGGGATTTTGGCCGGGCGTTGGTGGCGCACGCCTTTAATCCCAGCACTCGGGAGGCAGAGCCAGGCGGATCTCTGTGAGTTCGAGGTCAGCCTGGGCTACCAAGTGAGTTCCAGGAAAGGCGCAAAGCTACAAAGAGAAACCCTGTCTCGAAAAACCAAAAAAAAAAAAAGAGGGATTTTGAAGACTCAGTAAAAAATATTGTGAGAGGGACAGAATGGGGGGAATGAATACTATATCCTAGTTGTGTCCCTTCCCCCTTTTATATCAGGATACTTCTTCTTCTCTAGGTCATATTATAATTATGCTTACATTGGCCAGCAATGAAAATCTGTGCATTTTCTATTAGAATATATTATATTTATATTAGAAAGATAAGTAAATATTCTGATACCAATATTGCACTGAAATATAATGCATTTTCATGGCTAGGAGTATAGCTCAATTGGTAGACTACTTGACTAGTATACACAAGGCCCTGGGTTCGATCCCCAGCATCACATAAACTGGTTGTGATGGTGCAGGCCAGGGCAGTGAAGACAAGAGGATAAGAAGTTCAAGGTCACCCTCAGCTACAGAGCATGGTTAAGGCCAGCCTGAGGTACTAGATACCTATCTCAGATAGATAGATAGATAGATAGATAGATAGATAGATAGATAGATAGATAGATAGATAGATAAAAGTATATATCATGAGTGTGTCAGACTTAAAATTATTTTACCCACTATTTTGGTAGACTTACCATAAGCTAAAACTTCCTAAAATAGAAAATATGATATACTTTGTCATAATTTCCCCTATACAACCTACCTTCTTCTCCCTTATGCTCCTGTATATAGATTATTTAAAGTGAGAAAATTAATGAATAATATTAAACAGGGGAGGGAAATGGGGTCTTTTCCATCCTAATCTAATTTTCATATGCAGAAAATGAAATTAAATAATAGCAATGAACAGACATTGGAGCATTATAGACATAGATACACCATTGTACCTTAAGACAGAGCCAATATAAACCAGAGGTTGTCCATGACAGAGAACATGGATGTCATGATAGGAAAAAGGCTCAAGCTTTATAAAATATAGAACAACTACTTCTAACTTCACACTTGCTTGAAACTGGTGTCTGATTATGACTTTAGATTTTTTTTGAAGCGTTAAGCACCTGAGCAAAGCATTGATTGTCCTAATTGATTAGTACACAGGGAGACACATGTACAGGATCATAAATTTTGTTTACAAGACTTTTTTCATGAGGACCTAATGGTAGATATTCTCAGCAAGAATCTGTGCGTGGAACAATCCTCTACTTATCATGAGAAACAGCAGAATCCTGCCACAGGAGAGTTTAAAGTTAGCAAACAAAGAAAAGAGAACATGGGAAAATATATAAAGGTGTGGTACCTTTTTTCCTCCAAAATCAACAACTGTAGTGTATGCCAGCAGTTTATTTGAAGAAGCTATTGCAAAATGAAACAAGAGCTATATAAGATATTCAAAGTAAAACAGTAAGTGGCAGTTGTTATTTCTCTAAATGAGATGTCTTCTCATCATGGCTCGCTGAATGGATTTGATCCTTTACAGCTACCAAAAAAAAAAAAAAGGAAGTTTTGCCAAGTTTAGGTTCCAACCCTTTAGTCCAATCAATAATTTTGATTAATAGCCAAAAATCTCTTTGGTCTTCATTCTTCTCATTTTCCCCCTGTAGCAATAGAGCCAACCAACATAAAAAACTTCAGCAGCCCATCTCTGTGGTGGCTTCAGGTCAATGATTACTGTTCGTAGATTCCCCTGAATGAGCAAATTAGTATTGCTAAGAGTCTGTGTCCAGTACTCCTTAATAAGTACAGATACGAAGTACAGCTCTATGTCCCTAGTCATACTCATCACCTCTGCTATGGTCTGAACATGTTTCTCAGAGTCACAGGTTGAAATCTCATTTCTGGTGTGATAGTGGGACCTTTTGGAGATGATTAGCCCATGAAGACTATGCTCTCCTAAGTGGGAAATGCCCTCATTACAGAAGCTTCTAAGCACTTACTGAGTGAGTCTTTTTGTCTTCCACTAGATGGAGACAAAGCAAGAAGACCCTCACCAACTCTGGATGCTGGACACTTCATCTTATGTTACAGCCTCCAGAACTCTGAAAAAAAATAATACATTTCTATACTTTACAAATGATCAAGTCTTGGATACTTTGTTCTGGCAATGTAAATGGACTCAGGCACTCTCCTTACAAAAATTCCTTATCTCAAACCTCTAATGGCTCATCTTATCTTCTTCTCACCAGAAGACTTGAAGAGACCCTCCACACCCGAATTCAGGGGGAAAAGACAAACTGAGAAATCATCAGATGAATTATTCTCAGTATCAAAAGCTGCATAAATAGCTGGGTGGTGGTGGTGCATGCCTTTAATTCCAGCACTTGGGAGGCAGAGGTAGGCAAATCTCTGTGACTTCAAGGCCAGCCTGGTCTACAGAGTGAGGCTGCACAGAGAAACACTGTCTCAAAAAAAAAGTGGGGGGGGGGAGGGGAGAAATAAAGAAAGAAAACTTTATAAAAACTTGATTCTAACTCAATACGTTGTACTTTTCATCATTTTGATAATCTTTCTTTCTTACTTCTTTAGACACACATGCACATATACATTCAAATATGAAATAAATACAAACATGATATCTCTCTCCATAGCCAAATTTCGTAGTTATCTCATTTACTCCCTCCCAATTTCTCACTTCTCACATGCCTGCTCCAGGCACTTTATGGACATTGTTATTGCCAACTCACTAAACTGACCTGCTGATAAAAAAGGGTACTTTCTAGAGCCAACCCTACTACCGTGTATTGTCAGCTCTCTCCCATTCTATCTCCTGGCCTCATTCAACTGGGGGATTCTTTTTTTCCCTTGAAATATGAATTTCATTTGGAATTCTTGGCTTTTGATTTTTCTCTTGACTTTCTCTACTCAAATAAGTCTTCATTATGGAATCTGATGCACCCAAATTTCAACTGATCCTCAGAATTCCTTGGGGGCTCAGGACAGTATTCACACCAACTTCCCTTCTAAGCAATGACCTCCACTCTCATTGTCTCTGTTTTGTATATATCTGTAGACCACTCCTAAGTCTGAGTCTACATCCTGTAGATACAATGGTGTGTCTGTTTAAACGTCTCAAACAACAACTCCTGGGAGATGGCGTTCCTAAAGAATGCTTTCTCTGTAGAGATGGCTCAACAAGCACAGGCTCCTGCTGCTGCTGCTGCTGCTCCTGCTGCTCCTGCTGCTGCTGCTGCTGCTGATGATGATGATGATGCTGATGATGATGATGAGCTGGACTGACCCATGTGGTGGAAAGGTAGAACTAACATATACAAAATTGCTGGGCGTGGTGGTACATACCTTTAATTCCAGCACTTGTGGAGTAAAGGCAGGAGGATTTCTGAGGTCAAGACCAGCCTGGTCTGCATAGCAAGTTGCAGAACAGCCAGTGCTACACAGAGAAATCCTATCTTGGGGAAAAAATTTTAAAGCACAAAGTTGTGCTCTGCCCCTCACATGTGTGCCTTGGCACACATAGATAGATAGATAGATAGATAGATAGATAGATAGATAGATAGATAGATAGATAGATAGATAGACAATTAGATAGACAGATAGATGATAGATAGATAAATGTACAAAAAATAAATGAAACAGAATGCTTGCTCTTCTTGTTTTTCTCGTATGCCTTTTATTCCCTCTCCCTCCATATCTGCCTTTCATGGCCTCCCAAAGACAAGGCACCCAGTCTGTTCAGTTGTACCTCTGAAATGTCTCTTGAGTCAGTCTTCCTTCCCATCCTATTGGCACTGACCTACTCTGTGTCTTCATCATCTTCTTTGTGTAGAAGCACAATGAAAAAACAAAATTCCTCTAAATAAGCTGTTGCATCTAATGGTACCTCTTTGAGCCACCAGTGATTTTCTCTCCTTGTAGTCATGGCTTCTAGTCATTTCCTATTTCTTTTCTTTAGGACAAAGTCCAAACAATATTTAAGACCTTGTAAGTACTGGCTCAGTGTTACGGCTCATTCCTCCCATGCCATTGTCTTCTCAACCTTGGATTTCCTTGAGATCCTTCACCACACTCTACTCTACTTCTTTAAGGGCCTTTCTTTTGCTGTGTCTCAGGTTAGTGAGCCTCTCCCTGATGAAATTGCCCTTGCTGTCCCTATTCCATGGAATCATGGTTTACATATTTTCATATCATAATCTCCTGCATTGTCCTGGCACATCATATAACTTCAAAAATATTTGTTCATTGACCTTTCAGATGAATTCCTGATACACATTTTAGACAGAAGTCTACTGAATACTGGTATGAATTGAGAGTAGTTGGAAAGGACTATGCTTGTAAGCATTCACATCAGTCAGCCCCATTCTAAGAAGACACACAGCTGAAAATTGCAAATTCCCTACCACCTACTTGTCAACAGACTCCTGGTAAACTTTCTATGCAGCTAAATGTTGTCAAAATTCTCAGTTTCTTCTCTGCTGAAATGTGGTCGCTAGGCAACTTCATTAACATTTGGAGTCCAACCCACACAAATCTCATTCTAAGATAAAGTACCAAAACTGGATCGTTTCCATTGAGAAACAGCTACCTCAAGGCCATGAAGATGGGTCCAATGTCTGCAGGAAAAAAAATTTCTAACAACCTGTGTACACTAAACACGCATAGTTATACCGTTTTACTGATAACATTCTGTGACTAGAGAGAGTGTCTGTTTTGATAGGTGAAATGTATAAATCTTTATACATTAAGATGAGGTTAGGTATAAAGGTTATTATGCTGAAAATATGAAGTGTATTTGGAAAGTTGACTACCCATTTCACCACGGCAAATGAAGCAAAACCAACAGCTATTATGAGAGGACTTTTCAAAGTCCAACATTCTTGCTGTTCAATTACTCATGTAAACAACTCTAAAATGAAGGAATAAGTCAAAGGTGTGTTCATATGCTCATATAGACTGAATTGATATGCCCAAGCAAACAACCCTGCACACAGTGAGTGTATGTTGGGAGCAACTATTAAAACAGGACTATTCAGACATGCCTTTCTTTATCTCCTCATAGATTTGAGTTAGCTGAAGATGGAACACATCCATTAAAGAATTCTCTAAACACCACTAAAATCATCATGGTTATATTATCATAAATCTTAGATATTGGTGCCTGCTGAATATTGCCCTTCAACATTCTTTGGTATGAATGCTTCATTTTATTATTATTTGGGGCTTATAAATATGCATATAAAACCATATAGAGAAAATGTTAACACCAACCATTTCCTCATTCAAGCAGTTCTCATGCATAACTAAAACTTCCCAGTTGAGAAGGATGAGTCAGTATATTGAAATTGAATGGCAAAAAATAATCGCTTTCTTCTAGTTATTTATTAAACAAACTAGCTAGCTAATCATATTTTTTTACTGGTTTTCCATTTTGTTCCTTTACAAAATTCAGAGACCATTCTAACTTTCTCCAATGTTGAGTAATGCAGAAGATTGTATTTCTGACAAGGTTGAATGCATTTTATTTTTTTTCCCAAATTATCCAAAATTGAGCGAAAAGTATTTCATTGTATTATATGATTATCTTTTGTCTCTAGTAGATTTTCAGCTCAGGATTTTCTCAACAAAGCAAACATACAATTATAAAAATAATAAGTATATATTTCATATATTATATAATGATGATCTCTAAAAATGAAATAAAATACCTAACACTTAAATATTGGCTAAATATTTTAAATGTCCTTTCTGATTTACTCATGCAAAATGAAACCCAAAGCTTCTACTCTGTCCTATATATACTTCAGCTGGCTGGAAAATAAACAAATTTTGCTGGATAGGTTGAGCAAACAGCAGTGGCTCATTTACCAAGTAGTCATTAAGGGATGTCTGTCATTTACCTGACAGCAGGAGAAGGTTCAAGAAAAGTTTTAGGCCAATTAATTGAGAAACTGGCAATTATATTCTGGGCTTTGATTTTTAAACAATTCTCAAGAAGTTCAGCCCAAGGCCAGTTATGCAACATCATGCTTGGAAAGCCAGAAAGTGCCTTCATGAAGATTTGCTACTGTCATTTATGAGATATCTCAGACAATTCACTCAAGGACAGACAAGGTGTTCTGCTGTGTAGCAGCTATAGCATATTGGGAAGGAAAACATTCACAAGAATGGTATACAGACCCTGGGTTCCTGATATAGTCCTCCCATAGGACCGTGGGCAAGTTGTTTAATGTCCCTATCAAAACTGGATAAGCCTTAAAAAAATACTCTACTGATACCTGTTTCACAGGATTCTAATAAGGTTTATATACAGTAACAAGTGGGAAAGTGATTTCAATTCTAAAGGATCTTTCTGATCCAAGACATGATGATCATTCTCTTCCATATACTTATCCTTGCTGTAGTGTTAGTGAATTCATGACCTCAAGTGGTGCATGCTAACGCCATCCCTGAAGAGCTCACAACCTTTTGATTGTAAGTATGAGTAAACAGAGAACATCTGACAACTGACAAAATAGTAAAATAAATATTATAGCTCCAAGATGAGATAGGCTTGTATCCAACCCTTGAATTCTTATATATCATGAACAGCATGCTGAACTTCACAAGATTATAGATGCCTTTGGAAACTTATTTGCACTTCTTGGTTTGTCTTTCTTCATATAGGTTATTTTCTGAAATGCTACATACAAATTGACTTGTGTTTAGCTGTAGTGGAAAGAGGGCACTTTTGATTAAAGAAATACTGTGATAAATTCAGTCCCTAGTTTGTAGAATGAAGAAACCCTTCAGTGTTA
Organism: Peromyscus maniculatus bairdii; assembly: GCF_049852395.1. Classification (NCBI taxonomy): domain Eukaryota; kingdom Metazoa; phylum Chordata; class Mammalia; order Rodentia; family Cricetidae; genus Peromyscus; species Peromyscus maniculatus. Next base: position 9,286,864 of record NC_134871.1, on the reverse strand, counting down.
AAAGAGTCTATGAATTTGAAATTTCACATGACTAGTGTTCTTAAAATAGGAATTTAGCTTAACTAGGCTTCTTTTTAAGCCTAGGAGCTTCATCTATGAGCATGAATTATCTACATTGGACCAAGAAATGCCATAAATGTAGAATTAAGACACTACTGTTTGAATAGACATTGTCTTGAATAGCAAAATCCATTCCTATATTGCCCAGCTTATCAACATTCCTTTCTGCAGATAGAGTAATGACCATCCGTTCATTTACTACTAGACTCTATAGAGCATTAATACCAGAAAATCTCCATCCGTGTAATGGAGTCTGCCTCATAATTACCCCTTCTGTCTTAGCTACTTAGTTACTAAGTTGAATCTACTTCCCATTGAAGACGTACTGACTTGACTAGTTTTGTGCATATGTTTGTGTTTTGGTTTGTTGGTTTATTTGTTTGACTTTTTCAAGACAGGTTCTTTATGTAGCTAGCCCCTGGCTGTCCCAGAACTCACTATATAGACCAGGCTGGCTTCAAACTCATTTAGATCCTCCCTCCTCTACCTCCTAAGTGCTGGTAATAAAGGTGTGTGCCAGTATTTCTGGCAGTGTTTGATATTTTTGATGCTGACTCTGGCTGCCTTTCAATGGTCAACAGTTTCATTTGGGCATTCTCCTCATTCCCACCTTCTCTATTGCCCTTAATTTGAGTTCTAAATACAGCCATGCAAGGACAATATATATACCTGGGTCAGTTCCAACTTAGGGTCCTCTCTAGACAGATTCAAACACCTCCTTTTTGCCTGGTTTGTGGAATCTTTTCTTTTTACAAAGGTGTTTCCTGAACAACCTTCTTTCTAGTTGAAAGTAACAGAAAGCTGAACATAAGCTAAGTGAGGCAAAGGGAAAAAACTATAAACCAATTGGAATACTTATAACAACAGAAAGAGCAAATGCCAGCCAGTATCCAACCAGGGGAGAAAACCACATTGTATCTAAACGTATTGCATGTCTTCTCCATGTGTTGAATTCATTTTCTTACAAAAGATTTTCCCACGAAGTGGTCTCTTCAATCATTCTGTATCAACCTCAGAATATGGCTGACCTCTGTTGTCTCTTTCTTTGAATTAAAATCCCATGACACCATGACATGATTCCTACTATGGCCAGGTTGAATGAAGTACTCCTTTCTAATCACCTAAGGTCAGGCAGTAATGTAACTTTAGATTTCTTTGATCACATTCTTGATGTATTGCATATGGAAAAATCACTATTTCCTAGAAAGGGAGAGTGGGGTTCCAGAACCCATTTCTATAAGAAGGAAGTCAGGACTCCTGGCAGACAAAGAAATACTCGTATACCAGGACAGATACTGTCATCTTACCATTGATATTTTAACCTTTCTCTTTAATCTGTTAAACCCCTGTTTTTTTTTGTTTGTGTCAGAGCTTACTTATTATCAAGGTGACCAGTGGAAAGAAAAAGAAACAACTATACCTGAAATGAGTTTTGTGGGAGAATCAAGACTATGTGAAGACTAGCCAATTTTCAGGTATTTCTTCTATAATCATTTATTTCTTCCCCTAAATTACTCTGAAGTGAGGTCACCAATTCCAGTTAAACAAATGACTACTCATGGATAATAGAAAAATAGCATCAAAATGATACGACTAGTAAGGACTGAATGAGAATTGAAACCCCCTTTATATCCACATGGAAAGGGAACAGTGAACAGACAGACAGGATTTGTTAAGAATGACTCTAAGGAAATATCATGTGGTGTCCAGGGCTCCTCTTTTCCCCTTATACTGAACAAAAGAGATGTATTGCCTTACAAGAATCAAGTCCAAGAAACTCAGACCATATTACTGAATGTTTAGCACATGGATAAATAAACAAATGTTCTCCTTTCTTTCCTGTGGGGTAGTTTTATTCACTATCCTGTGTTAAGATGAAGAATTGAGATTAGGGTGTAGCTCTAGAGAAATGAGGCCAAGGAGACCAGCCATCCTACTGAGCACAGTACATGCTGAAAGCATTCTGGTAGCATCATGTGGTGTGACGACTCTATAGGGATTTAGTGGAAAACCTTTTAGAAATGAACAGCATGAGTTTTTCCCAGATTATCCCTTTGATATGCCTTTTTAAAAAATCCACTGTGATGTATGCAGAGAGAGAAGGATTCCTGGATCCTGGTTCCTTGTCAAATGCCATTTCATTTTAATAACAGTTGCCCAGAGATGTCCCACACAGAGAAGAAGAAATATGACACAGTACCCACTTGGACCCACAGGATACTGTTGAAACCCTTCTTTATATATTCTTATCTTTAATACCCATCCACTATCATCACCTTGCACTTGGCTTCAAGTATACAAGCTCATATCTTTCTTTCAACTAAGTATAGTGGACTAACTTTGATGTTTTCCTCAGTTCAAAACTTTATTAATTCTCAAGATAATTTTGCTATGTAAGTGACAACCATGATGAACACTAGGCATAGATCTCAAGTCAGCCCTGAACAATAGTCCTTCAAAGTAGCTAAGAGCACATCCCTGTTTGCAGATCATCAAAGCAGGCTTTAAGTTCATCTGCAGAGTTTGGACCCCACACAGCTTTGTGTGTGTGTGTGTGTGTGTGTGTGTGTGTGTGTGTGTGTGTGTGTGTGTGTCCCCACACTCCCATGTTTCAACTCCACATGGGGGAAACAAGTCTTTTCCTTTTCTTGCCTTACACAATTTTTTGGGACCTGAATCATAAATTTGGGATGTGCTCACTGATTTAGGTATTGACACTCAGAAGAATTAATCTGATTTAGACACTACCAATGTTAATTTAAGCTTATGCTTAATTTACAGTAAGCTGTAAAAGAATATGGTCTAGAAAATAAGATAGAATTAGAAACATTGTCCCTATCTGTTCATATTTGCCAAGCCCAGAATTGTGTCCAGATTTAAATTATAAATTTGATTACTAAAAGAATTCTCTGAATAGCAGTGGGAAAACGAAATGGCTCTGTATAAGAAAATATCCAGATGTGATTTTTAAATATGGATACGTTCTATTTTAACCAAGGTCTCAAATTATTCTGATCAATATTATAATGGCCAATTTTTTCATTTACTTTCCAAGCATTTTATTACATATTTCTGATTTCTGAGTATCATTTAGTCATGCAAAATGACAATTACAACCAATATCCCTTTAAGTGAAGTCCAAAGCATACATACATATACTCACAAAAACATATTACTTGTCCTAACTAACCTAATCTTTGGCATATAGACCTTCTTCAGGAATCTTTGATATCAGTTACTTAGTGCAAATGAAACAATTTTGGCGAGGCACTTTATTGTTATTATTATGCAGATGATCAAATGAGAATTAAAGTGGTTGATTCAACTATTCCAAGAGATCCAACTTCTGAATGTTGATGCAGAGATGTGAACTGAGAAGGCAATGTTTTCTGGCTTTTCAAAGACTTAGCAATGTTACTGTCACTTTCCCTCACTTATTCTTAGTGTGACCGTTTCTTCACCCTCTGTGTTAACTCTCTGTAATGTTTTCAACAGTTCAGGATTGCCTTGTCTTACTTACTTTACTACCACTGTGACCAAGCAATGACTATGACCAAGGCAACTTATAGAAGAAACAATTCTAAGAGGCTTACAGTTTCATAGGGTGAGTCCATGTCTATAAACACAGAAAGCACAATAGCAGCAGTGGCTAAGAAGTTACAAGCATGAAGGAGAGAGAGAGAGAGAGAGAGAGAGAGAGAGAGAGAGAGAGAGAGAGAGAGAGAGAGAGAGAGAGAGAGCACTAACTGAGGAGAATGGTGTGGGCTTTTAAAACCTTAAAGCTCACCCCTAGTGACGCACCTCCTTCAACAAGGCCATACCTCCTAAGCCTTCCCAAACGGTTCCATCGAGTATTTAAACATATAAGCCTATGGGGGGTTGTTCTCATTCAAATCACCACACACTTAGACATGCATTTACTATTAAAACACTTATCTTAAGAAAAGTATTATGTTGGACAGTAGTGTGGACAGAAGTTAACAAGAACTAAGCCTGGCCTTGTGGGGTTTCAACTTTAGTCTGTGAACAGGTTTCTCTTCATTTCCAAGGTGTAGAAACAGTTTTGAAAACTGTAATACTACAGTCTACAATGGTTAATAACAGCAAAATAATCCTAGGGTCATCTCTTTGTTGTTATCGCTATTGCTGTGACAAAAAAAAAAAAAAAAAAAAAAAAAACTGTAAACAGCTTAAATAAGGGAAGGATTATTTGGGCTGACAGTTCCAAGAATTTCATCACAGGAAGGAAGGCATAGTGGACTGGCGTTGTCCATGGTGACAGGCACCTAAGGCAGCCAATAGTCTCTTCAAATCATTTCAGGCAGGAAGCAGTAAAACCTACAAAGCTTGCTCTTGGACACCCATTTCTGCATTCCAGATGCTACCTCTAAAAGCTTTCATGGCCTTCAAAATAGTGTCAGAGGGTAGAGCTAAAGGTTCTGAACATGAGCCTTTGGGGGACAGTCAAGATTCAAACCAAGTCTGGTGTGGTGGTATACACCTTTAAACCCAGCTCTCATGAGGCACAGGCAGGAGAGTTTGAGGCCAGGCTGATCTACATAGTGAGTTCCAGGACAGCCAGAGCCACATAATGAGACTATCATGAAAATCAAACGAACAACAACAACAAAAAAAATCAGCCGGGCGGTGGTGACGCACGCCTTTAATCCCAGCACTCGGGAGGCAGAGCCAGGCGGATCTCTGTGAGTTCGAGGCCAGCCTGGGCTACTAAGTGAGTCCCAGGAAAGGCGCAAAGCTACACAGAGAAACCCTGTCTCGAAAAACCAAAAAAAAAAAAAAAAAAAAAAATCCAAACTGTAGCAGGTTTGAAGGAGCTAAAGGATGAAAGAAATATTGGAGCTTGGGAACAGTTTGGGCAGGACCACCTAAAAGGAAATGCACACTTTGCTAATGTGGGGCTCTGTTAGTCTGTAACAACCTCCCCGGGGAAGACTTGATCTCACTCAATTCCCCTACCTTCTGTCTTTTCCTGGTGCTCAGCTAGTAGCACAGTGTGGCAGGGAAAGGGGGAAGGAGTCCCATATGCTGAACTTAGATATCAGCCTCCTGTATGCTTAGTTGAGTTAAGAAAAGAGGAAAACATGTTTGGATGAGAAAATATCCAGTCCAGGAAATGGACTTGATCCTAGGCTCTGCTGCTTTTGCTTATTATCATCTTTCCACTGGAAATAAAGCCAAGACTATATCTCTGCTGTGCTACATTGAGATTCCTGCCCTCAATACAGTACCTAGCACGTGGAAAGCACTCCATCATTACATGTTGAATGGCCACGAGATTACTTTTTGGACCTGTGTTGACAGAATAGCTACACGATAAGTATTTACCAAACTCACTCATTTGATTAACTCGATGAGTATGGACAACTTTCAGCTGTTGATACAATCAAATCCTGGTAGAACGCGCTCAGAAGTAGCCCTTTCTGCTTCTGGTCCACTCCAAAAGAATACACTGAAAAGCAGGAATAATCAGCATCTTTAGTTATTTGCAGTGACTACCAATATGTCTTGTAAATAGGTGCTTTTCAACAACAATCACTTTTGGATGAGTTGAGTCAAAATCCCATTTAGCATGTAGAGTGGTGTTCATTGTGGAGGTGGAGATCCATAGGAATCTTTGCCATCTGTCTCACTTCTGGAGTGATAGGTAAGGAAATTGCAAATGGGCATTGCAATGAGTGCCTGAACGTTGCTGGTGCTTTCAATAACAAAAAGGATATTACTCTGTGGTGTGAGATAAGATAAAACATCTCATCTTTGGTATCTGTCAATCACCACATAAGTTTCATCTCTTGATATTTAGAAGTTCTCCAAAATGCATAAGGATAATCACTTTAGAACTTTATGTGAGAAATGGAGCAGCATCACACATATTGTCTCAGAAGACTGTCATCAGCTTCCATTATACATTACTCTTAAGTCTTTATGACTATAGTTATAAGTAAGACCCTGAAACATACACCAACCTCATTTTTCAAAAGTTGTCTATCATGTTTGGACCCAAATATTTGATTTATTAAAACGATAGTTTCAGAAAATTGTCTATAATGTTAGATTCTTAAAGGCACAACAAGGTATTTTAATATGCTAAGTGTACTTAATTGATTACAGGTCTCCCTTAGGTAGTCAGCACAGTCTGGCATACCAAGTTGGGGCTGGACCTAGCCCCTCCTCCTTGCATCAAGGCTGAGTAAGGCATCGCACCATGGGGAATGGGCTCTAAAAAGCCAGTTCCTGTACCCAGGATAAGACTTGGTCCCATTACCAGGAGACCCACAAACACATCAATCCATAAAACTTTCACCCACATTTAGAGGGCCTAGTTCAGTCCCATGCAGGCTCCCCAGCTGTCAGTCCAGAGTCCATGAGCTCCCCATAGCTTGGATCAGCTCTGTGGTTTTTCCCATGATGATTCTGACGCCCCCCCCCCCCCCCCCCCCCGCTCTTATAATCCTTCCTCCCTCTCTTCAACTGAACTCTAGGCTCTTGGCCAAGTGCTTAGCTATGGGTCCCTGCATCTGCTTCTATCAGTCACTGGATGGAGGAGGGGATGGGGGGAAGTTGGGGGGAACGGGAGAAGAGGAAGGAGGGGGAACAAGGGTTGGTATGTTAAAGGAAAGAAAAAGTTTTAATAAAAATATTTTTACAATTAAAAATGGATTATAGGTATTCTTTTTTTTAATTGGGAATTTGAAGTAATTTTAATTTTTGGCCATTTTTGAGGGTTTTCCAAAGACATTTTTCATGTTGATGTCCACCTTCCTCAGTTCACTCAAAGGCTTCCCTGCTGGGCAGAAAGTCCCAGATGATGCTGCGTTACTTTGAGGTGTCCCCTTTCTTTCTTTCTTTCTTTCTTTCTTTCTTTCTTTCTTTCTTTCTTTCTTTCTTTCTTTCTTTCTTTCTTTTTTTCTTTTTTGAGTAAAAACCTGAAAGATCATAGAAGCAGGAGAGTAGCCACAGTTGCTTCTTACCTCTCTGGTTCTGTAGACACTCTTAATTTATTCAAAGGTATTATGATTTTAAATTTATTTATATGACTGCTTGGCCTGCATGTAAGTATGTGAACCATGTGTGTGTCTAGTACCTGGGGAAGTCAGAAGACAGTATAAGATGGAACTGGAGTTATGGATGGTTGTGAGCTGCCATTTGGGTGCTACAAACAAAATCTGAGTCTTCAGAGAAAGAAGTGAATGCTAGTAACCAGTGACCAATCTTGTCATTTTATTTTAACCAAGCCCATTCTCTCTGCTTCTTATTTTCTGTGACCTTCACAAACTGTTTAAATTTATCAGTCTTGTAAAATGCCTGTCATCTGGCAAGAAGTTTTAGCTCCAATCTTTGCAGAAAACATAACTTACTGCTTTTCAGCAAAAGTTATTATCATCAGAACTGTTTTTCCACAAAACTGTTATGGATTTCAGTATATTAACTGCCTAGCATGCCATGGCTCAGAAATTTCAATCCCAACAAGGACAGATAGACACAAGTAGCTTCTAATTCAACCTATATTGCCATGCTTCTATTGGGACTGCTGCTTCTCCAAGGCAATAGAGGGTAGAGTTCGGAGTCGCCCCACTGAGCTTGAATCTGAGTACCTCTGCTAGCAAAAAATCTGACTTGAGGAAACTACTTAAACTCCCTCTCTCTTGATTTCCTAGTCAGTAAAACAAGAATTAAAAATAAGTGTCTACCTGTGGGAATCATGACAGGATACATAGGCTAATTCTAGCAAAGCCCTTTCTGATATAAGATCCCCATTCCTTTTCCTGTTTTCATAACTCTGGCATTATTTATATTCCGGGTGCTTCTGTTGCATTCACAGGGCAAAAAGTTAGAGGGAAAATGGTTTTTAGCTGTGATAATCCTCCCACATTTTATCTGCCTTATTTCTCTGGTTAGGTAATAGCAAGAGACAAGAACAGAATTCTTGCAAACCCCTATTTAAAATAACTCTCCCTAAATATATGTGTTCAGCATCCATTTGTTGAGAATCTGTCAGGTTAAGTCATATGAACTTCACAATGGTTTAATATGTATATTTCCATATAATTGAATGTAATATTTTACTCCAGGCAAAGAGTTATGGATATCTAAGGGAACAAGACAAAGAGGACCTTGTCCTCAGAAAGCTCATGATCCAGGTGATAGCTCCAGGGATTACTACTGGGACATCTTTAGTGGTCACTAAAACACTAAACCTCTTAGCCTATATAACTTACACTTTCATGAAAATTTTGACTTTTAAAGAATGCCTTAATTAAGAATTTTATAAAACTTGCCAGGTGGTGGTGGTGCATGCCTATAATCCCAGCACTCAGGAGGTAGAAGCAGGCAGATCTCTGTGAGTTTGAGGCCAGCCTGATCTACAAAGTGTCCAAGACAGAGAAACCAAAACAAACAAACAAAACAACAACAAATAATTTGGTAAAACTTGGTTCTAGTTGCAAGCCTATTGCAGGACTAACATGGGCACGAAGGAACAAGAATGCATTAATGACATACTTAAAGACTTTACAAAATTGTTTCCTGGGGCTGAGCAAATGGTTCATTCAATGAAGTGCCTGTTTTACAAACCTGAGGTCCTGGGTTCAGATCCCTCCCTCCCATGTCAAAGGTTAGGCAAGATAGCATACACCTGTAATTCCAGCATTGGGGAGGCAGAGACAGGAGAATCTCTAAAGCTTGCTAGCCCACAAATCTAACAGTTGTTGAGTACCAGGTTCAGGGAGAAACCCTGCCTCAAAAATAGAGATGAAGTTGAGAAACACAGTCAGTATTGTCTTTTGGCTTCCACGTATACACACACACACACACACACACACACACACACACACACACACACACACACACTGATAGGCATAGAGTGTATTAAAAGCAGGGAAGAGATAAAAGATAAGCATGGGTGTACAGGGAGTGATTCATAAGGGTCATAATTTATATCACATAATTACTTCTTTGGAAGTGAGAAACTAACAGGTGGAAGAAGCAAAGCAGCGAGGTTATTTGTCTCTGGAAATGTTATTTGTCAGGTGTGAGAAAGGAAATGGAAGGAGAGCATGATAGGCTTGAAGACCAACTCGGGGGCATTGATCATCAGAATTAATGAGGTCCTATCATATGCACTCTAGTTCTTGGGATTGTTGATGTATTAATTCCATCCCCTCTAATACACACACACACACACACACACACACACACACACACACACAAATAAAGCCTTAATACCTTTAAATGTGATCTCTTTCAACAAAATAATTCCTATTTACATAGAGGGTTAGTGTGTTTCATTACATGTTGTAATTATCTACTAGGTAATGAGACAATTATCTCAAGTTAGTACCATATACCATGTGTACTATAGCACTGACCTGTCCAGTGAGATTTGTCCACTGGTGCAACATTGATACAACTATTTTGGGAATAACCAACCACTTCATGATTGGATTTAAAGCCTGCTCCCTGGGAGGGAATACACACCTGATACTACACCTGGTCAGAAGTCTATGACTGGGGAGAGCCTGAGCCCAAGAGAAGAATACATGTTAGGGTTTTTATTGCTGCACTAAAACACCATGAACAAAAAGCAAGTTGAGGAGAAAAGCATTTACTTGCCTTACACTTCCACATCACAGTTCATTAGCAAAGAAAGTCAGGACAGGACCTCAAGCAGGGCAGAGACCTGGAGGCAGAAGCTGATGCAAAAGCCATGAAGGAGGGTTTGCTTACTGGCTTGTTTTTCATGACTTGCTCAGGCTACTTTCTAATAGAACCCAGGACCACCACCATCTATCACTAATTAAGAAATTGCCTTACAGGCCTGCCTACAGCCTGATCCTACTGAGGCCATTTCTAATTAAGTTTCCTTCCTCTTGGATGACTTCAGCTTGTGTCAAGTTGACATAAAACTATCCAGTACAATACACTACTATTTCATCCCTAAATGAATATGCTGTCAAACTGCCTTCTAAATATTCATGTTTATTCTCATAGACTAGTGCTCCTCTTAGTCTAGAGCACAGGAGGTCCTTTTTGCAGAGGATGACAATCATACACAGACTCATATGTGGTCAAAGCACTGAGAAGTGACTGAAAGTGCTCAACCTTAAATGGGACACGTTTTTATCCTCTCCCCACAAGGCCCAGAGACTCCAAGAATAGAGGGTGGAAGGAATTTAAGAGCCAGGGCATGGAGAAGAATGTCATGACCTGCTGCCACCCAGATATGACATTGCTATGGCAACCATCCACACATAGGCACTATGAATAATCCCCTATTGGTTCCTCCAACTTCACACCATGGATAAAGGATTTGGCCTTGAGGTCCCATCTTTTCTTGCAGATCAAATGACTGTTAATGGTTACTGGGAGTGGGAGTGTCATTTTCTCTAATGGTATAGCCATGGGAGGACTAGGTGGGAAGAAGGTGTTTAGCGGAAAACCAAGGTGGGTAATCAGAGGGTAATAGAGGTGAGTGTATCACTACACATTCACATATAGGACATGGATAAAATAAAATAAAGAATAAAATCATGAAAATGTTGGTTGGTTGGTTGTTTTTCTCACTAAAACTACCATTAAGCAAGATTTAAGAAATTCCTTCTTCTGTAGGTGCATGGAATAAAAATAGTAAAGCTGCTTTTGAGTTGCATCCATAATGTTCTGCTCTTTCTGATACAGCCTTATAAATCTCCTGGTATCCTCATCATAATTGTCACAAGGCAGACAGACCCGAGGAAGCCTTTCATCTGAGAGGCAGTAACTGTGCACTGTGTTGTTTAAGTACATAGCTGTCAGTTGTCGAGATCCACGGCACTGTCTCAGTTCAGCGTCTCCATTTGCACATCCACACAGTCCGGGAGAGAACCAGGACTTTTGGTGGTTTATTTGCTGGTGTTCTCCAGAAGCCAAAAAGGAGAGAGTGGGGAAAATAAAATGAGAAGGGAAAAGAGCATGAATGTGTTTTCAAGACTGTTGTGGGGTCTCCCAAGCCCAAGTGCCTGTAGACTACACATGGCACGAGAGTAGAATGGGGTGAGTGGGGGGGGGGGGGCGAGGGTACAAATGGGTGAACAGAGTGCAGTGGGAAGGAGAGTCAGCAGGAAGAGAGGCATTATAAAATGCCACAGTGAACGGGCAGAGTGGTGCATGCCTTTTATCTAGGCAGAGGCAGGTACATCTCTGTCAGTTCAAGACCAGCCTGGTCTACCTACGTAGCGAGTTCCAGGACTACATAGCCAGAGCTACATAATGGAGAGACCTTGACAAAAACAAACAAACAACAACAACAACAACAACAACAACAACCAAAAAACACCAAAAAAATAGAAGGAAAAAAAAAGAAAATGCCATAGTGAGAACCATTATTTTGCATGATAGTTAAAGAAAACCTCTTTTTTTTTTATTTTAATTTAAAAAACCTTTCAAGATGGGAGGCAGGAGGATTTGTTGCGAAATATTTGTACACTATGTGAAGATGTGCTGCGGTGGTTGCTGTAATAAAAAGCTGAATGGCCAATAGCTCGGCAGGAGAGTTAGGCGGGACTTCAGGGCAGAGAGAGGCAAAGGAGATAATTGAGGTGAGGAGGAGATGCCATCAAGATTCGGAATGAGACGGACACACAGAATGGGAAAAAGGTAAGAGCCACATGGTAGAATGTAGATTAGTGAAAATTATGGGTTAATTTAAGTTATAAAAGCTAGTGGGATAATCCTAAGCTATAGGCTGCGCTTTCATAATTAAAAAGAAGTCTCCCGTGTCATTATTTCTGAGCCAGAGGCCCAAAGAAAATTCCATTTATAAGAATTTATCAACTAGAATGAAGATTGAGCTGGCAAAGGGGAGACTCATTGACTATTGACTCTCATATTTCTAGAGAGCATTTTCTATAAGCTGACCATACTCCTCAAGAGAAGGCCCTGGGACAAATGCCAAAGAATATTAGTCCTCGTTAGTTAGAAAGCCTGAGCCAGCAGTGAGCTTCTCCCCATGTGGCTGTTCTCAGAGAGACAATACACTGTGATGGGAGTGACAAAGACCAGCTACAGTGAGGCTGGTCAGTGACCCACCCTGGAGACACTTAACAATGTCTCTGAACTTTGTTAAGGAAGTCTTTTGGTACATAAACTGCCATCTTTGCAACGTCACTAGAGTTAACTCTCAGTGGGCTTATTTTCCCCTCAAACCCTGATCTGGAAATTGTTCTGTCAACAAATGATAATGTGGTTTCTGGAGAACAGAGTTGGTGGCAATGCGTTTAATTGTTTAAAACACAGGATGTATCACATCTGCAAGGGAAAAAAAATGAATGAAAAGGTCCAACCTGGGACCAGCAAAGTGTAGTAACTAGGGGAAAACACTGCTCATGCCCATGTCAGACAAACTATTCACTGAAGGGTGCGCTTAGAGTTTTTCTGGACAAAATTCTGTAGCCAAAAGTGAGGAAGGTGTGTAGGGGCTTTGACCTCAGCAGGGCTTCGGAGTTTGGAGAGGAGGAGTAAGGGGACAGATCCAAGGCGAAGGACAGTAAGGAAAGATGTCCTCCCCTGAACCCACAAGGAGAGGAAGGAGCCTTCCTCTGCCAGAAACAAATGGAAGGATGGGCAGTGGAAGGAGGAGAATCCAACTGCTAAGTGGAGATGGCAATGCTTTTAGCTAAAACAAAGACCACAAATGAATTTAAGAGGATGATGACAGACTGCAAGACAGTCAGATTTGTAGAATGATTCTTTAAAGTTCTTATTGATAAAATCAAACCCGGAGCCAGGTATTGGGGTGAACTGGAAGATTAGAGAACAAGCTACAGCTAACCTCACCTGGTCAACTTCTCAGCTGGTCTTCTTTCCTCAGACTGGTAGCTTCTGTGTCCTCATCCCAATGGCTCTCAGCTGAACTGCTGCTCAAAAGCCTGAATGTTTAACCAGCCAAATGCTTAACCAGCCACATGCTTAACCAGCCAAAATGCTTCTAGTTTCTGGTCCTCACGCCTTATATACTTTTCTGCTTTCTACCATCACTCCTTAGGATTAAAAGCTTGCTTCCTGGCATTAAAGGCATGAGTCACCATGCCTGGCTGTTTCCAATGTGGCCTTGAACTCACGGAGATTCCAGATGGATTTCTGCCTCTGGAATGCTAGGATCAAAGGCGTGTGCTATCACTGCCTAACTAGTAGCTTTTCTGTTCTCTGACCCCAGATAAGTTTATCAAGGTACACAATATTTTGGGGAAGACAATACCACCACAAAGATTCATTAAGTGAGATCCAGCACAAACAATAAGAATTCCTGGGAAACAATGACTCTTTCGTTTTTGATTCTGGGTTCTCCTATAAATGAAATAAATATAGATGATCCCCTTTCATAGCCACACCCCCTCACATTTTAAATACAGGAGGCATTTTCAAAAACAGGGTTTCCGATTTGTTCTACTTGAATTAAAGGCAGTGTCATCTACCAACTCATGTAACACAGATGTAAAATTATGAAAAACTTGAACTTGGTTTCAGACACTTGGAACTTGAGGTACCCATACAAGACCAGGTGGGCAAGAAATTCAATATGAAGGAGCCAAGAGAATGCCAGCAGCACCTGGAGAGCTATGTCTCCTGAAAGCCAGGACACCTACATTCTTGAAGATGCCCTTAGGTTCTTTCTACTGAAGGAGAAAACAGGATTCCAGGACTTCCTTCATCGTCAACACAAGCACACTAGTGAAGGGTTTGCATCCTTGAAAGGCCCTCGTTTTATTATAATATCATTTGCATTGTGATTTTACCCTCTCCCATCTTAGTTAGGGTTACTATTGCTGTGATGAAACACCATGACCAAAGTGACTTGGGGAAGAAATGGTTTATTTGGCTTATGCTTCCACATCACAGTTCATCATCAAAGGAAGTCAGGACAGGAACTCGAGCAGAGAAAGAACTTGAAGGCAGCAGCTGATGCAGAGGCCATGGAGGAGTGCTGATTATTAGCTTATTCCTCATGGCACACTCAGCTTGCTTTTGTATAGAACCCAGGACCACCAGCCCAGGGATGGCACCACCCACAATGGGCTGGACCCACCCCCATCAATTACTAATAAAGAAAATGCCCTACAGGCTTGCCTACAGCTGGAGCTTATGGAGGCCTTTTCTCAATTAAGTTTCTTTTCTCTCTGATGAAACTAGTATGCATCAAGTTGACATAAAACTAGCCAGTACAGCTCCCTCACGACACCCCTGTTCAGAATTTTCAAGACAACTGTGGGGAAAAAAAATCTGAAAAGACAAATTTGGTCCACTGTGATTTGGAGGGAAAGGGGTCACCTTACCCCAATGAATATGCCACCTTGTAGTGGGTAGCCATTCCAGCTTTGATCTGGAAATTCCAACCCCCATTGAGGCTTCCGTAACTGTCACGCCTACAAGGCAGGGCCAAGGGAGGCGCCGGGAGACCGGAGATCTGGATGGGCCAGTTGACCCAGCAGCGCTCCAAAGAACACCACTGGACTTCAATACACCTTCCCCAGACCCCACAACTTACCTTTCCCTTTTTTGTAAGTTACCCACTAAATAAATCTTCCTTTTAACTACGTGGAGTGGCCATAATAATTTCCCCAATATCACCTGTCTCATAAATGTTCATTAAAAATGTCTTATAGCCGGGTGGTGGTGGTGGCGGCGGCGGCGGCGGCGGCGGCAGCGCACGCCTTTAATCCCAGCACTCGGGAGGCAGAGCCAGGCGGATCTCTGTGAGTTCGAGGCCAGCCTGGGCTACCAAGTGAGTTCCAGGAAAGGCGCAAAGCTATACAGAGAAACCCTGTCTCAAAAAACCAAAAAAAAAAAAAAAATGTCTTATAATCTACAGCATAGAACCTGAATGGATGGGTACTCCTTACCTCTGAGTTAACCTGGCGCAGTCTTTCCCTGGAATATACTGCTGGCTTTGATTTGATTTGCTGAATGAATTTCTGCCTGCACCACCTTCCTTCTAGAACATAAGAACAGAGAAGAAGCCTTCATCTGGAAACATTTGGAGCATCCCAAATAGACAGCTATGGCGGTCTGATATATAGGAGTTCAGAAAACAGGCTGGGCTTGAAATATAAATTAGGAAACTATTTGCATTTGAATTAAGGCAGTCAGAACTACACAAATGAGTGTTCTCACTTATAAGTCCCAATTAAAACAAACAAACGAAAACCCTAAAGGCCAGTAATGAAATTGCTGGAAACCAAAGCTCAAGGATGGTCAAAGAAAGGTCACGTGGTGGGAGGGGAGGGAGTTTCTGAAATGAAAGCAGCAGAGGTGGGGAAACAATTGAAAAGACAACCTGAACTTTTTCATATAGTGGCTGTAGACATTGAGAGAAGCAATGGAAGCCGGGTTAAACAGTATTTGTGGGGGGCAGACACAGAGGATGATCTCAAGTCCAAGGCCACCCTGGTCTCTGTAGTGAGTTGTATGCCAGCCATGGCTATATAGTGAGATCTTATCTCAGAATAAGAACATACGCACATGCATACATACATGCACACATATGTTCAGTTAATGGTGAGGGGAAGAAGTGGATTGAAATGGGTGAAGAAGGATAAAGCTGAGGCCTCACAATAGGAAAGAGAAGCTTCTCTGTCTAGAGGTTTCTAACAATGCAAAGGAAAGAAACACTCAACTAAAAGGAGGCCTCATGCCAAGGGTGTTGGTGGTGGGTTTGTGTTGGAAGACAGAAAAAATTTAAAAAGATTTAGATCCTAGTGGGAAAAGAATAGAGAGGGGACACTTGATGTCTGTGAAGTTGAGCTGAAGCAGGATGCAGAGCTTCCATGTGTGGGAGGAATAAAGGAGGAGGAGGGAGAGAGGGAAAGAGGGAGGGAGGGAGGATCCAAACAATGGGAAGGGAGGGATGGAGGGAGGGATGGAAGGAGGGAGGGTCCTAACAGTGGGGAGAGAGGGAAGAAGGGAGGGAGGGAGGGAGGGAGGGAGGGAGGGAGGGAGGGAGGGAGGGCCCTAAGAGTGGGGAGAGAGGGAGGGAGGGAGGAAGAGAGGGAGGAAGGGATGGGGGGGAGGGAAGGGTGGTAGGATGGTAGGAGGGAGGGATGGTAGGAGGGAGGGTCCTAACAGTGGGGAGGGAGGGAAGGTGCACACAGAAGGCATTTTACAAAAAGAACAGGAAGTGGCAGGTAGGGGCCTTGAGAAACTCGATGGGCAATTTGGTCCATGCAGCAAGTCTGTGCTTTTCTGCCCTCTAAGATTCAGCGTCAGGAGCGGCTTCTTCCAGTAACACTGGGAAACAGGTTTTCAACCATCCAGCAAAACTGTACAACCCTAGTTCCAAAGCAATCATAATTTTTTTTAAAAAGGGGGGAGGGGCGGGCGGCGGGGGGGGGGGACACACACACACTCACTCTGAGCTTTCTTCAACATTGCTGTCACTCGGT
The DNA here is from genome assembly GCF_049852395.1 of Peromyscus maniculatus bairdii. Classification (NCBI taxonomy): domain Eukaryota; kingdom Metazoa; phylum Chordata; class Mammalia; order Rodentia; family Cricetidae; genus Peromyscus; species Peromyscus maniculatus. The sequence goes on along the minus strand of NC_134871.1, from coordinate 9,270,371 downwards.
GTGTGGCAACAGCAGACTGCAAATGCAGTGAATGGACACCATAGGACTGGAGGAACCGGGCATCGCACCAGCACAGACTATATAACACTATGACTAGCTGCCGCTTCCTGTCTTCATGCAGTGTGATTATCAGAGTTGTTTCCTTACATTATCTCCTTTCGGCTTCAGGAAGGTCTCCCTCATTCTCAGTGGTAGTACCAAATGTTCTCCGAATTCCAAAAGGCCACTGTGCAAATGCCTTCCCACACACATGGGTATGTGCACAGACTAATTAGAGCCTTACACAGTCTTATCCGACGTCTTTCAAATCCTTAAGTTATTTTTGTTCAGAAGTTACCGATACTCCAGGACCTTCCTTGTTTCTTCATGATTATCAAAATCATGCTGGGATAATTTTATTGTTTGGAGAAGTTTTTGTTCCATTTAAGGTCGGTTGACTGTTCTACACACTAAACACATAATGACTGCATCTAATATTCATTAAATGCTTTGTGTGCAGGGTGAGTTGCACCATTCTTATCTCTTAAACATCCGGTATTGTGGGGAGGAAATATAATAGGTAATTATATAACTTTTTTCAATGCATATCTAGATATTAGCTCCAGGTGCTACAAAACACCTGATGAAGAAGATACTTGGGTCAGTCAGAGGAGATTCAGAGGAGACTTCCTAAAAAGGGGGGCTACTTACAAACTGGGGTGTAAAGTAGAAAGAGAAGAATAGTGCAGAGAGTACATATCACTTACAAGGATCCGCAGAGAACACGGTTTGCTGTTGGAAACATCCCTGTTTATTTGGCTTCAGGCCAGTGTTAATGCAGCTCAGTGAAAGAATTCATTCTTTAAATCACTGTAGGAAGAAGGGCAACTTAATTAGTACATTGTGAAGAGAGAAGCCGCAGGGCAATAACAAAAGGATGACCGGCTAGAGTCTGAGAGGACAGTGCTTCCATTTAGATGGATCTACCATGGGATAGGATGAGCTGCTCAGCTGTGTAATTTCCCAGCATGCAATCCCTGCCATGTAAAATCAGTGGGTTCTGATTGGTTGGTGTTTGGTCCTTTATGGTTAGGATAAACAAACATGTATGCAATTAGTTATTCAATTCCAAACATGCAAATGAGAGCAACTCTGGGGCGTGGAGTTGTAGCTAATTTTGTTTAGTGGTACCATTCTGCTATTCATTGTTGCTGTTATTGTTTGGTATCACTTTCTAGACTGGGCTTACATTGAAAGACCCATTTCTTTTCTTGCCTCTAAATTATGGCATTCCCTACAGAGAGGTGACAGTTGAGGTCACACAGTAGACTCAGATTAGCTTCTAAAAGTTCACCCACCATGTTAAGGCGTGTGGATTTCATCCTCAGGGCACTGGGTCTGTGAAGACAGAGGTGTTGGATGAATGAGAAATAACCAAGGGTTACACATTAACTTTTGATCAACCTCTGTAGGGAAAAGTTATCATGACACTCCAAATAACATTATCTAAGTAGAAGTACTTCACAAACAGCTTCAGGCTGGCTCTTTGTCCTCTATTCTTGTTATCACGACTATGTATACACTTCCGGTTGGACTGTGTCTTCTGTAAGCCACCCACCGACAATAAAATAAGGTCAAGGGAAAGTTGGAAGACATTTGCAAAACAGTAAGTTATGTTAGGTCGAAATCGAATGTGATCAATCTGGAAGGGAATTCCCGTGTGAAAGCTGCTTCTAAAAGGACCTAGAAGTTAAACATAGCACCTTCGACACAGTGCCTGGCACCTCCGTCAGTAAGAGTCCTCAAATCACAGCCCTTCCGCTGTTTTCATTTCTGACTCCTGCTCTAGCTACGAGAAAATATGGAAGATGATGTTGAAAGGCAGAAGGTGGGACAATTCTGCACAGGGCGCCTGCTCCAAAGCATGCTAGGATGGACTGTCAGTCACGGTTACTATATTCCCTTTGAGTCTTACAAAATAAGATAGGTAAGACACCCATTTTACACAGAGACGTTGAGCCTCTTAGGGTTGCATTCCCACTTCCTCTATGCCGGGCCCAGGGCTGAGCCACAGGAAGCTGTCTTGGGTCACAGTGCATGGTTCAGGAGCGAACTGAGGACAGATTCTTTGCTCATGCCTTTCCAACTACATCACTATCAGGCTTCGCTGTCTGTTATCCGGGTCCTTTGTTACAAGGGCCGGTGCTCATGCAGCTTGCCCAGTTTCTGGTTCCCCAGCTGTCCCTGCCTTTCCGTCACTATGGCACCCTGAGTTGATGGCTGCCTGCCCAGTCAGACTTTGGAGTGAGTCCTCGTATTACTTTGCCCTTGGGTGTCTGCAACCTCCTGATCCCTGACTGCCCACCTGGGTACACTTCCTCTTTGGTTTCTAGCCAGCTCCAAGCAGCTCACCTGGATTCAATATTTTAGTTGCATTTTTGTCCCTTCCCAAAAAAATCTCTGTCTGCCATATACCACCCAGGTAGGGACCCTGACTCTTTCCAGTCTCCAAATCTCTGAACGTCTCCTACCCCAAGTCAAAGACCTGTCAATCACTCTCAGATCCTCCAATAAGAGAGATCTTTAAAGCATGCTCTGTTTTCTCCTCCTCTATCATTGAGCAGTTTAAAACAAATTTCAAATTGATTCGCAAGGAGCCCCATGATGGAGTACTAATGCTTTCTGTTATTATTAAAGTTGCAAGATCCAATTAAGTCCAATCATTTCTTGGAAATTGAATAGACACAGTAAAATCAAGTTCATGGGTAAATTTAGGTCAGAAAATAGAGAATTACAGGTCTGTGCTTTCTGAAAGGCCATTTACCTTACCTTTTCTCTTCAAGCACAAACATAATTAACATTGACAGACAAGGAGGAAGAGAGGGAGGGAGGGAGGGAGGGAGAAACAGAGAGAGAAAGAGAGGCAGAGACAGAAAGAGATTTCATGATACATGATACTCTTTTAAACTTCAGGAGACAATCTATTTAAACCATCTTTCACCCAGGGCTGCTCATATAGAGATTATCATATGTAGGAAAGCATCTCAACATCCCTGAATAGTTTTTACAAAGAGAGGGAGTCTTTCCTGAAGCAGGTGCTTAATTTGAAAACCTTACATGTAGCTATGTACACCTGCATAGCACAGTTGAGTTTGTTTTTTTTTTTTTAATATGGATAACTTACTAACTAATCATAATGTGTTTCCTGGTTCAAGATAAGATGTGAATGATCAAATTTCACATTTCAAGCTACAAAGTAATTACTGCAGAGAACGGAGTTCCATTGCCTGTTGGGAGGGAGGGAGAGAAGGAGGGAGAGGATAAAAGAGAGCTTGCAGTGAAAGACATGAGAAACGGAATCTGGAGAAGTGAGGGGGGTTAATCATCAGGATTGTGTGTGAAGGGCAGGTTTGATTGTTTTGTTTTTTTGAGCAGGGTTTTTCTATGTAGCCCTGGCTGTTCTGGTACTTTCTATGTAGATCAAGGTGGATTCAAACTCACAGACATCCACCTGCATCTACAGTGCTGAGATTAAAGGCATGAGCTACTCTACCTGGTTTATCTTCCATCTCGATAGCACTGTCTTTAAAATGATATGGAAAGAAGAAATAAAGAGCAAATATTCTGTCTCTGAATTTAGTTCACAATCTAGGAGCTGCTGTTGTGGGCTGATGGAGGATACCTTTCTCAGAGATCTCTGTCTAGCGCTTTAGAGTCATTCATCCTGACACTAGGAGAATCTGTCTCTGTCTGTCTCTCTCTCTCTCTTTCTTTGTGTGTGTGTGTATGTATGTGTGTACATGTGTGCTTGTGTGTATGTGTGTGTTTGTGTGTGTGGTGTGTGTGTGTGCTTATGTGTGTGTGTGCTTATGTGTGTGTGTGCTTGTGTGTATGTGGTGTGGGTGTGTGGTGTGGGTGTGTGGTGTGTGTGTATGTGTGCTTGTATGTTTGTGTAGTGTATATGTATGTGTGCTTGTGTGTGTGTGTGTGGTGTGTGTGTATGTGTGCTTGTGTGTGTATGTGGTGTGTGTGTATGTGTGCTTGTGTGTGTTTGTGTGTGTGTGTGTGCATACATGTGTGCATGTGTATATTGGGTCAGGAAAGAGCAACCTCAATGAGTTCCTCACTATGAAAAAACGTGACAGTTCTCAAAATAAATAAATGAATAACAAATACATAAATAAAAATGGATAGTCTTGAAAGCAGAGCATTCGTCATTGCTGGCCTACGTCTTTAATTTCAGCTCTCTGGAGGCAGAAGCAGGTGGATCTCTGAGTTCAAGGCCAGCCAGAACTGTTACAGAGAGAAACCCTGTCTCGGGGGAGGGGAAAAAAAACCAGAGCATTCTCAAGGCACGTTTCAGAGTTTATAGCAATGGCTGTAAACTCAAATGTTACAAAGTCCAGGTGGTTAACAATAGTGAGCCAAAGTTTATTGAACATACATATGCAGGCATGAGTCTAAACAGCTTCATACATGGACCTAACTCTCACAACAGCCTTAGAAGATAGGCATTCTTAACATTCTTAACTCTGCTTTGTAGAAAGAATATTGAGGCACCTGTAGTCACAGGAATTCACCAGGGATGCTCAATGAGCAAGGAGGTAGGGTCACGATTTACAGCCAGGCAGCATGACTGGGCAAGGGTGAGCCCATACTTCCTTTCTGCAAATAGATATAAACAAGGAAATGGACTGTTCAGGGCCCAAAGTCAATACAAAAACACAAGACTACCCTGGAGAAAAGCAGACAGTCCTTGTGAATGTCCAGCCTTTCCTGAGTCTATTGTTCCAGGATTTTCAACTTTTCTTGAAAGGAGAAGTGAAACTATAAATTATTTTATTTGTTTTATTTTATGTCTAGGGGTGTTTTGCTTCCATGTATGTCTGTATACCAAGGCATGCCTGATGCCCAAAGAGACCAGAAGAGGGAATTGAAAGCCCTGGAACTAGAATCATAGTTATGAAACACCACGTGGGTGCTGGGAATGGAACCCAGGTACTCTGGACGATCAACAAGTGTGCTTAACCACTGAGGCACCTTTTCAGCCCCCTTTTACCATTTTTAAGCATTGGCAATTTATTTTAATAATTTAAACATTGCATTTGGGATATAGCTCTGTTGACAGACTGTTTACACAAAATCCTGAGTTCAGTCCCAAACACTAAATAAACTTGTGTGTGGTACTACAAACCCATTACACTAGCACCCAGGAGAGGGATGCCGGAGGATCAGAAGTTCAAGGTTATCCTTCATTACATAGGACATTTGAAGCCAGTCTAAAATGCATGAGATCCTGTATCAAAGAGGAAAAAAGAAGAACCTAAATATTACCTGAAAAATCTGTTTTTAAAAGGAACTGTAGGCTGCTAATATATGTTACAGAAAAGGTTAAACATTCAAAAGTTTAAAGGTGGGGTGCTTGTCTAATGGATGTGATGGCCTGGATTCAATTCCTAGAAATGATGTAAGAATAGGAATGAAAATGATAATAAAAGAATACCAATAAAAATGAGAGAAAAAGTAAGCAAGCAAGGAAGGGAGGAGAAGAAACTTGAAAAATTACATTTTTTAAAAAAGATAAAGAATGCTTAGTCAAAAGACAATCCAACAAATATGCACCAAGAAGAAAAAATAATTAGAAACCACCAATGCAAAGAGGAGACCACAGAAGGGCTTTGAGAACAGCAAAGAGAATTCTGATCTACTGTGTAGACACGGACAAGTTGGAGGGAGGTGTCATTCTTCAGCAAAGGTAAATATAATATGGAAAAGTAAAGCTGTTACCATAAAATTTATGTCTCACTAACAATGAGTATGTTGTGTTCAGTGAGACATTCAAAATAAGAAGCAAATCCACACCCCATGAGGTTGCTTCATGAGTAGAAAAGAATACAGAGTTGGGGGATACTGATGTCCCTCATGCAGTGGGGTATGACCTAGGCACATGCCCTCCTTTGATTAATTAAATTAGATTAATTAAAGTCATGTGCATTTCTCTTCCAGACAGGCACAGGCAGGAAAAACAAGTGGTTCTAGAATTCCTTATTTCAAGGATTCTTAAATATCAGTATAATTTTATTTGTACTACTAGTCCTTTTATTTGGTTTACTTGTTTTCTGAGATAGGGTTTTGCCATGAACTCTTACTAGCCCAGAACTTACTATATAGACTGATCTCCAACTTTTAGAGATTCACCTGTCTGCATTCTGAGTTTGGGGATTAAAGGCATGCACAACCACTCCCAGCCAGTTTTTTGTTGCTGTTGTTGTTTTGGTTTTGTTTTGTTTTGTTTTTCGAGACAGGGTTTCTCCATGTAGCCCTGGGTGTCCTGGAACTCCATCTGTAGACCAGGCTGGACTTGAACTCAGAAATCTGCCTGCCTCTACTTCCTGAGTGCTGGGATTAAAGGTCTCTGCCACCACCACCAGTTTTTATTAATAGTAATATTCAATTAATATTTTTATCTGTTTGTTAGACATTTTTGTCCTTTTTTATCTCATGCCTCTTTATATACTTTAAATATCATTTTAATTATAGAGCTAGTAACTTTTGAAGTATTATCATTTTTTTCATGTATTAAAGGCTTGGTTCTTAATGTAATGTTCAGCTTCTGAGAGGTGATTTGATCACGAGAGTCGTGACCTAATCAGTAAATTAATATGTTAGCATATTCTTAATTGGAGGGACTGTTAGCATTTAGGCATCTGTACTGGCCTGCTGTTAGGGACCTGACAGGATATACCTCAGCCGCAGCCACTAAGAACATGCCCTCCCTTGGTGCATTCACTACCTTTCCTTATAAAAGGTGGGCCTTGTACACCTACCATCTCTGTCTCTTTCTCTTCCTTAGCTCTCATCCCCAGGGACCAGTCTCTGCCCCCTTCTCTGCCCCTTCCCTCCCTTCCCCTCAATAAACCACCCACGTGGGCCCTGTTGTATTATTTGACTCCTTTGAGCCACTTTTAAAATACAGCATTTGGTGTCCTGACTTGGATAGACTCTCCCAACAGTCTGAGACATGCTGGGACCCTGAAACCTGGTCCACCTGCAACAACCCTTACTTTCCCACTTAACGGATTGCTGGGAGTCTTCATCCAACACCAATGTTTGGTAAGCAAGCCCTCTGTTTCTGGTCATTTCCCACAAATGAGGCTTTGTTTCTTGAGCACAGCCCTGGCCTTCTGGCTTTTCTCAAAGTCCTGGTACCAGGCAACTGTATCTTGCTCGGGCTCTTAGCCCATCTGCCTCTGCTTTTTTGGATGACAGTCCACTGAGCAGCCTGTGCCTCCTCATTGGTCCTCAGTGAATTTCTGGGACGCCAGAGATTCCAGCCCTTGGACCTACCTCACTCATGGAAAATTTGCCTACCTCCATAGTCAGCATCTGACTTAAGGGCTTAACTTATCTGCCTTTGCTGCCAGACTTGGTCCCACACTCCTTAGATACCAATCAAAATGGCTGCTTACCAGCACCTCATATCCGGGTATTTCACACAACCTTTGCAACCTCTGCCAGTGATCTGATAGATGGAAGGGGGCACCCACCCTACTTTCAAGTTTTCTCTTATCAAGACCCTACTCCGATGTAGCCTTTCGCTCTTTCGGTCTTTTGTTCTCCCTCCCCCTCAAACCTCTTGTAGTAACTTTGTTGCCTGTGGCATGTTTGTTTAGTGGCACCCACTTCACCCTGGGACTCTACCTGCCTGCTCCACCCGCAGCAGATTCCTCTCTTCCACCTGTAACAACCCTGGTTTCTCATTCACCAACAGATTTGCCTTCCATTCAATACCAAGAATTGGGTCTCTGGTGGGGCTACCGGCCTCTGACCATTCCCCTGGATGTGAGACTGGCCCCGGTATTCCTTGGACCAGGCAGTCAGGGAACGGAGAAAGAATTGTCCACTTTTAAACAACAACCATGTGCCTCTCCTCCATCTTGGCTGGTGACCTCATCATGATTTCTTGTGAGCTGATTTCCAGGGAGTTGACTTGGATCCATCGGAACAGCATCTTACCAAGTCCAAGTGGTACTGGATGGTTCCACAGAACCTGCACAGTGAAATGAAACAGCCAGCTACCCCAGGACATAGCCAGCACCCTAGTTTTCTCAGGTCCCCCAAAGATGATCAATGGCACCCAGGCGAGCAGGAAGCAGTCTCAAGAACCCAGCATCCCCACCTCATCTGCTACCCCTTTCTAACTCCTCGCCTTTTTATAGTAGACAAAAGGAAGGAATATTAGCATTCAGGCATCTGTACTGGCCTGCGCTTAGGGTCCTGGCAGAGAATAAAGCAGCCGCAGCTACTAAGAGCACCCCTTGTGCGCATTCGCTGTTTCCTTATAAAAGGCGAGCCTTGTACACCTCCTGTCTCTTTCTCTTTGCCTTCCTTCACTCTCATCCCCAGGAACTGGTCTCTGCCCCCTTCTCTGCCCCTTCACTCCCCTCTTCTCAATAAACCTCCTACATGGGCCCTGTTGTATGGTGTGACTCCTTCACACATTTAAAATACAACAGGGACTGACTGGAGCTGTGCCTTTTAATGATATGTATGGGATTTGGAAGTTCTTTTCACTGCTTCCTGGCTGCCTGAGCTGAGCAGCTTCCCTCTGCCACATCCTTCTGCCCTGATATTTTTGCCCCATCACAGGCTGGAGAGCAAAGGCACCAGACAACCATGGACTCATCTCTGAAACCATGAGCTGAAATTCTCAGGTAATTCATCCCAGCAACAAAAACTAACAGACATGACCCTGCATATGGCGAAACACAGCCCATGAAAGGCCCTTCGGGAAGCAAGTCCATGTGTGTGCCAAGGCAGTTCCACATCTTTTACTTGACAACATGACTTTTGAAAAAGACCTTATCAACAAAGATATTTAACTTCAGAGCTTTTATAACAGTACAAGACTTAAAACAGCATAAAAGTCACAATCAGAAAAAAATGATGTGAATTATTTGTTAAAATGACACAAGAAATGTTTATAATAACTCACAACAGAGAAGGAAAGAGGTTGTCTTAGTCAGGGTTCCTATTGCTGTGATGAAACACTATGACCAAAGCAATTTGGGGAGGAAAGGGTTTGTTAGGCTTATGCTTCCACATCATACTTCATCATCAAAGGAAATCATGACAGGAACTCAGGAAGGGTAAGGGGAGAACTCAGACAGAACCAGGAGGCAGGAGCTAATGCAGAAGCTGATGCAGAGTCTATGGAGGGGTGCTGTTTACTGACTTGCTCCCCACTGGCTTGCTCAACCTGCTCTCTTGTAGAACCCAGAGCCATTAGCCCAAGGATGGCCCCACTCACAGTTGGCTGCCCCAACTCCACCCCATCCATCACTAATTAAAAAATACTCTACAAGCTTCCCTGCAGCCCAATCTTATGGAAGCATTTTCTCAGTTGAGGTCCCCTCTTCTCAGATGACTCTACCCCATGTCAAGTTGACATAAAACTAGCCAGCATAGAATTTCTTGGGGTGTTTTTAGAGAAATAAACATATGGATAAAAATAAGTGGGTTGGGTTGCAGAATATTTGTTTACACTGTAAAGATGTGTCTCTGCCTAAGGTGCCTTCTGATTGGTTTAATAAAGAGCTAAATGGTCAATAGCTAGGCAGGTGAGAATAGACGGGATTTCCTGGCAGAGAAAGAGAAACTGGGAGATGGAATCTAGGCATGTGATTTCACCAGCAGACTTGGAGCAAGTTACCTAAGAAGAGGTAACTGAGCCACATGGCAGAATGTAGATTAAAAAATATAGGTTAATTAAGTTGTAAGAGCTAGTTGGAGAAAAGCCTAAGCTAAGGCCAAACTTTCATAATCAATAATAAGTCTCTGGGTCATTATTTACAGGTTGCCAATCAAAAGATAGTATGACAAGAAAGCTTACTACAGGGCTGAAAGTACCTGTCAGCTATTGTGACCATGTGAGATAACCATGGTTTATTCGTATGTGCTCTGTATTTGCTCAGTTTGATGAGATGGCCCCCATAGTCTCTGGCAACTGAATGCTTGGTTCCTAGTTGGTAATTTGGATAGGTTAAGGATGCATGCCATTGAAAGACAAGTTGTTTTCAGTGATCCTCCCCACCACCTACCTCACTGACTCCCCATTCCCAACTCCCAACCGCTCTGATGCACATTTGCAGTTGAAGTTGCTGCTCTAACTTCGTGCTGCCCGCTACTTCTATTCCACCGTCACGGACTGTCCCCCACCCCTGGAATGATAAGCCAAATAAACCCTTTCTTTCCACGAGTTGTCTTGGCCATGGTGTTTTACCACAGCAATAAAAAAGTAACTAACACATTTGGATGAATGCATGTCCTTTTATACATATTACCTAAGCTGCCTTTTGCGGGGGGAGGTGGGTTCAAGACAGGGTTTTTTGGTGTAATATTCCTTGGCTGTCTCAGGACTCACTTTGTAAACTAGGATAGCCTTGAACTCACAGAAATCCTCCTGCCTCTGCCTCCCAAGTGGTGGGATTAAATGCGTGCACCATCATTCCTGGCCATGCTGCCATGTTTTAGAAATGCATCTCTTCAGTTCTTAGAGGATTTGATCATCAAGAACCATATAAACATGGTTACCTGGGGTAAACATAGATGTTAAGAGGTGAGAGGTAGATGGGAGGCCAGTCAAAGAAAGTTTGTCTTGGGACATGTACCAATAGGATGCTACTTTTCCTCTGAGAGAAGCACTCTCTACTATAAACATAAAATGGTTTTATTAAAGCACACGATATAGCTCAGTGAATCTAAATGTAACGTCATGTACCAAGAAATCTGTGAGTCATTCTGAACCTCTAGTGGAGACACTGGGGCCTCCACTGGGCTCAGCCCAGGCATTTGGCTTCACAGATAATGAAGCTGCCTCTGGAACAGGGACCACTGAAGCCAATCAGGTTGGATATGTGCATAGCCAACCACAAATGACCACCCAATTAGAACGATCCTGTGTATTCTTGGGTTCATTTACAAAAGTCTGTGCCAAATTCTCAAGCAGACACATCTAATAAGTGGATCCTGTGCAGCACATTCAACCACAGTTACAAAGAAGACTACAAAGTGAACAGATAATACATGGCTAGACTATGTGGCTTCATAACTGGATAGTAGGCTATATCTCAAGGTAGGGCATTTTCTAATTTTGAGAAGGATATTCTTGTACTAATAGTAAAAGCATACAAATGTCCACTGCAAGAGATACTAGGGAGACACAGCATGGTATTCCGGATTCCAGGCATGTATCCATATGAAGAAAGCCTTGGAACTCAGCCTTTTAGAGTTTTGACAGAACATACAATTCTCCAGTAACATGAGATGCAAAGTCTGTGTGAATCAGCTCTGAGGCCATCTTCTCCTTGCCCATCCATCGGCCCTCCTTGCCTCTTTTCATTTCTTATGGGGTCGGATATTTTATCCCACCTGCTTCACAAGAGAGATACAAAATATAACACATCTTAGCTGGCATATAGGATTAGTTCCTCAGCGACGAGGTACCTGCTTTCACTTGTCTCTCTCTTGGGAGGGAATATGCCCCTTACTTGTTTTTCTTTTCCTTGGGGGATTATCTCTTAAACCTTCAATCATGCTATGCTTCATTTATTATTAAACTTTTTGCTGTACAGCAGATTACATGTCTAATATACAAACCTGATAAGCTTGTAATAAATACCTCCAAAAACATCTGTTGTGTGCCAGAAAACCAACACCTTTGACTCCCCTTTTTCTCTTTATAAGGAATTTACTGTCTGAACTCAAATGTGGTTCCATGGATCTGCCAGGCATTGTGTCTACCAGGTCTGTATGGCACCGCCAGGTTCTTGTCTTGGTTCCCATCTTGCCTGGGTTCACATGTAAGTCTAGCAAAACCTATTCAAACAAAGGAAATGTAATAAGCTATGAATGGAAATATAGATCTAATAGTTCAAATACATTTATGATATCATTTCCTTCCATACGTACTGTCTGTCTCTGTGTTGGTTTTTCTTTCTGGAATAGCTCATTCCATAAGCTGATCCTGGGAATATCCAGATGCAAGAATGTCTTGTGCTGGGAAGACAGATCAGCAGGTAAAGGTGCTTGCCACACAAGCCTGGTGGCCTGAGTTCAATCCCAGTAACCCATGCAAAAAACTAGCTGCCGTGGTACACACCAGTAATCTCAGCTCTCTTAGGGCAAGATAGGAGGCAAAGACAAAAGAATTGAAGCCCTTTAGCCTGCTAGCCTGGAATAAGCAGTACAGGAGCAAAAACAATAAGAGAAATCATGTCTGAAGAAGATAGAAGGTGAGGACTCAAAACCAAAGCTGTCTTCTGACTTCTCCAAGCAAACTGTGGCATATCACACACACACACACACACACACACACACACACACACACACACACACACACACACACCACACTGAAAAAGAAAAGAGCAGGGGCTGGAGAAATGGTTTAGTGGTTAAGTTGTTCTTACAGAGGACCTGGGTTTGGTTCCCAACACTCACGTGGCAACTCACAAGAATCCAAGAGTTCCAACCTTATCTCTTCTGCCCCCTGAAGGCAGCAACAGGTATACAAGTGGTACACACATGTACATGTAGCCAAACATACATATAAAAATAAATAAATAAGAATAAATAAATAAATAAATATTTTGAGAATGAAAAAGAAAGAATGCCCTAATGTAGAAGATTGGTAGGATCAATGGAGCCTTGTGATTTCATCTCACAGAATCAATCTGATTTATGAATGGATATGAAGACTGGCCGGGTTCCTCTGTGTTCTTACTGTGAAGGCAGAAAGGTAAGCTGCAGAGACTGAGATGAGGGAGTTATGACTCATTAGATGATGTAAAGTCCTGTTTCCAAAAGGATGAAATGGCTTGTAAACAGGCAAACCACTGCCGTGCACCTCAAGATAACCCTGAAGTTGTTAGAAGATCACATCATGTTCAGGTGCAATTACAAGGGAGGTTTAGTGAACATTACAGGGATGAAACATGTGGTAAGAGATGAGGTGAGGGTAGACAGAGGAAAGAGAAGGGAGGCTGGAGAAATGGAAGTCACCATCTTTGTGGAAATTCCAAGTATCTGCTGGAACTGACTTTGCTGGCAGGGCAAGTTAAGTTATCACCTACTCTGTGATATATATGAGTATATGAACCTCTTGTAACATTGTTAATGAGGTAGATGCCTGAGAAATCAGAAATAAAACATTTCCTCCAAGCAAATATTAGTGAGGAATACATTATCTCCTAAGAATTCTCATCTATTCCTGATTCCCATGACCTGTGCCTAGTTCTTTGTTCCAGTTACTGGTCATGGTGACCAAAACTGACTGCAAAGTAGGGTTGCTAGATTCAACAAATACAAATATAATAATGTAGAACAGAATTTGAACTTCAGTTACACAGAAATCACCTTCAAAGGATGTGGTGGTATGAAAAAAAAATGGCTCCCCGAAAGGAGTGGCATTATTAGGAGGTGTGGCTTTGTTGGAGTAGGTGTGGCCTTGTTGGAAGAAGTGTGTCACTGTTGAGGTGGGCTTTGTCCTTTGCTCAAGCTATGCCAAGTATGACAGATCACTTCCTGTTGCTTGCGTATCAATACGTAAAACTCTCAGCTCCTTCTCCAGCACCATGTCTGCCTGCATGCCACCATGTCCCACCTTGATGATAATGGATTAAACCTCTGAACTACTGAACCTCTGAACTGTAAGCCACCCAATTAAGTTTTTCTTTTGTAAGAGTTGCCGTGAACATGATGTCTCTTCACAGCAATAGAAACCCTAACTAAGACAAGGTACAAATGCAATATTTGGTGTCTACTTGTTTTATTTCTGATTTATTTATTTATTTATTTATTTATGATTTCTCAGGCATCTACCTGATTAACTGTGTTTCAATAGGTTCATATACTTACATATATGTTTTATCTGAAATTAAGGTTGACTCAAATTCAGATTCATCCATAGTTTATCTGGTAATACAACTACATCACACATACCTCAAAGTGCCCCTACTGAGATCTCACAGAGGCAGCAGGCACAGCAGCCCATCACCTCCCGTACATTTCTACAGGAGCTGGACCTTGCCCGCTTGCTTCCCCAAGCAGGGTTGCATAACAACTCTTAATAATAACCTTCTTTCAAAACTCTGCTTCTTCATGTTCCTCCCATGGCCATACAAATTTGAATGCCTAAACACATTATTAAAAGCAGAATTAGTTGTCAGTTGTAGGGTTTTTTTCCTCTTAATTTTTGCTTATTTTTCCACAGTTTCACCCAGACATTTACAGTGATTACATTCATACCTATTATCCTCTCTTATCTTACCCTACGCCCACTTTTATTGTTACTTCCCTAACAGTCATGAGGTTTCTGCCTTCCTGATTAAATGCTAAGACTTGTTAATTATGGATTTTACAGGAAGGAGGCATTGTGGTTGCTATTCTATGGAAAAGAAACTCTGTGGCAATATAGGGTAAACATGTTTGCCTAAAGCCACACATCTGATGGAACTTGGGAATTCTAATTTAATAGATGACTTAATTGTCACAATTTTTTCCCAACAACTACCCCTTCTCTTGTTCTCACTCCATATATACACACATATGTACACACACACACACACACACACCACATATTCATGTATGTGCAGCAGTTATAGATGTATATTTGTATTTATGGCCTTATATTTCATTAGTAAAATATATTATATATAAACTATATAGCTGGTTAGTTATATTGATCTAAATGTTCACTCTATATGTAAAATTTAGCAGCACAATTTCACTGAAACTCCTTTTTCAACAGTTTTTGCTAGTAGATGTAAAAATAACAATTGGGTGAAATTGAGAATATGAACACACTTGCATCTCAATCATATTCAGCTGGTATTTTAATAGCCACTAGTGAGAATCGTTGAGAAACCAGTTCCTATAAAATGCCAGAGCTCAACTGTCACATGAACACAAACAGTAGGTAGCGGTGCATCTCTGGATAATACTGGCTCCACTGTGAAAAACAGAAAAGAGGAGACAGCTCATTAATGTCCAAGTGAGGTTGAATTTAAAGAGAGGTTAATGAAAACTCAGCATGGGTGGAGCCCAGAGACAGTTTAACGCTGTGAAACAAGCGCGATGTTTAGGGGGAAATGAGTACAAAGCAGACTAATTACTGTAATAGAAAATGTTTAATTAAAAAGAAGTCTGCTTTCTAATGACTATGCACACTGTAAACCAGTTTCTAACATTCCAAAGATTGTTAGAGACAATGAACACAAAAGGTTCCAGGGAAGTTTGAGGAGGAGAAACTATTTGCTTATTATAAGCATTTAAAGTTAGCATCCTAACAATATTAGTCAGTCTGTGTAAGACCATTGTTGGCCAAGTTTATACTTATTTCTCTATTATACATATCCAGAGTTTCCAAGAGACTAATGGAATAGAAGAATTAATTCACCCAGGTTAATCCTTCTCTAGTCTAGAATTTTTTTTATCAAGTAGGTCTTTTAATACCCTTTTTCCTGTCACTACCAAGATAACAGTTTTTGATAATATAAAATCTGATGTTGACTTACACATGTGAGATAGGAACATTATAGAAACATTAGATTTTTTTCCCCCAAGTACCATGTGCTTCAAGAAAGATGGGGTTAAAAATTAATTGTATGATGGACTGGAAAAATGTTCAGCCACTAAGAGTACTGGCTGTTCTTCCAAGAGAGATGGCTCATAACCATTTGTGACTCCAGTTCCAGGGGCTCTAACACCCTCTCTCTGAGTCTTCTGGAATCACACATTCACAAGGTATTTGTGCATTTATGCAGCAAAACATGCATATACATATAATTATTAAGCCAAATTTTTAAAGTAGTATGACATATGCTATGTATTTATCATTTTGCCAAACTTTTCAGTAAATTATTCTTCTTACTTTGCAAACGGTGTTTTAAGTACATGTTCTTTTTATAAGCTGTAAGCTAGATAATAAAATATTTAGCACTAGAAATAAATGTTATTAAACTATGAAAGGGTGTAATGAAAAACTAAATGTACATTCCTTTTAGAAGGAAGTCAGTCTGGAAAGTTTGTATACTACATGATATTCTAGCAAAGGCAAAATTTTAACAACAGAAGATGAATGGTTGCTAAAGACTTGGAGGAAGGAAGGATGCCCAGGTTGCACCCAGACAATTTCCAAGGCAACAAAACTCCTCTGTAGGATACTACAGTGGAGAGGATTAATCATCACACGATTTGTCCAAACCCACAGGATGTATATCTGTGAGGGTGAGTTCTGAAGTGAACCATGGGCTACAAGTGATAATGATGTGTGGGAGCCACAGGATATGTGAGAAATCTTTGTACCTTCCACTCAGCTCCACTGTGAACCTGAAACTGTTGTAATGGAATCACAATCTTACATCCTCAGAAGCTGCTGATCTCTGCTAAGATCTGCCTAGAGGCTATGCTTACAAATGTAATATAATTAGAAGAGAATTAGCCTTAATAGGCCATATCTATCAATGGAATAATTTTCTTGCAAGGTAGAATCTGGTTATTCCTAAGTCTTAAGGAACACTGATAGTATAAATCCCTAGGGAAATATTTCTTTCTGTTTTTTTGGTGAGGCAGAGTGCTCAGCATAAACCTGGACATTTGAAATGGCTTTTCTCCACTAAGAGTCCTGGGAACACCCATTCCTTCTTGTATAAATATTTTGTATAAACATCAATCCATTTCTTTATTTCATGCATAATACAAACTGTTGTCTATTGGATAAAATTGGGGAAGTGCCAAGATACAAGACTAATGTTACATGTTCTCAGGAATGATTTCTATGATGCATGTGTTATTATTAATGATGTTTAACACACAACAGATGCTCATCATGTGTACTGAGCCTTCTGTACACCTCTACCAGACCCCATGCAAAACAGTGCTGCCTCACTACAGAGATGTGGCACAAAATATAAAGACTAGAGGCACTTGTCAAGAAATGGGCTCTTTGAAATATGAGACTAGACCCTCCCCCTAAGTTTACTATTTTCATCTTCCTTCATCATTAACAAGAAGAGGAGCAATCACTAAATACTTATTACATCCTATTTATGAGCTTTCTATAATTAAAATCTTGTCTTCTGTTTCATTTTGCCTTACCATCACCCCAAAGCAGGGTAAAATGGGGAGGGAGGCCTATTTTATGGATAAGAAATGAGTCTCGGGAAATTTAATGATTTATTTAGACTGAGTAAGTCTGCTCCCTCCAAATTTTGCAAATTTCCACTCTCTACGGTGTTTTAACATTCAAGTGACAATTTGTTCTTCACATGTGCATTGTACGTTTACTCTCTGATTAAAATTCATGCTGCCTTTTTCTTATAATATAATTCATGATCATCCATATTGTGTAATGGAAGGTTCTAGGCAACCAGATCTCCACTTAACTCCTTGGTTTCATCACAGAGACAGAGGATTTCCCTCAGCTTCCACCACCAGGTTTCTGAATGCGCCCTTCCCTGTGTTGGTAGCAACCCTCCCGCTCTGTCCTTCAAATTAGCTTATATTTGTCTTTGGGTCTAAGTCATGATCTTCTAATAGTCCCAGTTCAATTAAAATTTAAAGCTGACTTTGGAGTTGGAGAATGGCTCTCTCCTTCTTTAAACTCAAGCATGTTGTTAAAAGGAAAATGCAAACTCCCTGTATCATGCCAGAATAAAAGAGCCATCTTCTGCTGTGGGACAGGACAAAAGCCAAATTAATTAAGGGACTATTCTTTTTCTAATCTCAACTCTTTGATTCTATTCTGATTCTTTAAACTTTTCTTAAAGTATAAATTTTATATCAAAATTTACAAGATTAATATATAGAGATATATAGATATATATACATTTTAAACTTTGTTAAGATATGAATGGTCATATAGAGTACTAACAAATTCTAGAAAAAAGGCTTCAATTAGCTGCATGTATATGTTTTTGTGTTTGAGTCTCTTATCAGTTTTCTGCAGGAAATCACGGCCAGGCCTAACATCAACTGAAGTCTCCAGAAAGAAGATGGGGCCCCACAACAACAACAATTCCACGTGGACAATAATAATATCATTAACCTGACAAACATCATCTACAGATCAGCTTTGAACTACAAGGTGCTCAGAGCAATTTTGAGATGACTAGCTGAGATGATCCAGTCTGAAAGACTACTTGAATAAGGACTTGAGATAAACCCGGAACTTTGGCATTGTACACAGACTGGATAATAATGAAGGACATAGTTACCTTTCCTAGAATTTGACAATTAACCTAAAATTTTTCTTTCAGGATAAAGATAACTTCGCCCATACCCAGCAGGAAGCAATTTTAAGAATACGACGCCCACATTCCCAAAGAGGTGGTGTGGGGCAGGTGGTTTTTTGGTCTTTTTAGTGGGTTTTGGGTCTGGGATAATTTTCATTGTTTAGGGGAGTCGGTTACAAGTTGTTGTCAAGGGTTAGGAAAAAGGCTAAGCAAAGGAGATTAGATTTAAGGTTCTTGTTTAAAAAAAGAAAGAAAAGAAAAAGACAATTACTAGTTTTAAATACTTTACATTGGATTGGATTGTTTTATATTGTATACAAATTTGAAGTTGATATTGTTAGAAAATGCTATATGTATATTTCTAATTGTATTTATAGCATTCATTTAACAATGTAATGCAATTTTCTGATCCTTGAATGTTATTATTACCAACTATTAGGATATAAAGAAATGAAAGTTAGTAGTTAGATATTACAAAAGAACTTGTAGTCATATTAGATATGTTTTAAAAATCAAGGAGATATATTTCAGACAGGTCATCTTCAAACCCTTCAGAGATCTGCAGAATATGGCATTTAAAATGTTTTAATAACTTAGAAATTTTTCTTTTTTGAGACATGTTGGCTCCTGGCAGTACCAATCTACTTCAGAGAAAATATGGGCATTGAAGAAACTGCATATGGAGTTAACTTTCATTGTGGTAAAAGTTAGCCACTGGACAACAAAGTATCCTCGACAAAATGGACAACAGGACACGAAACAAAGGACTACTGATTGTTGCCAAAACAAGTGTGGCTATGGCTTTATCAAAAGGCATCTTCTGAGGCCAGAATAATATGGCACCATCCCTGAAGTGGCCTTCAAAATCTGAAAAAGATACAGTGCCCTTTTCTTCAATGGGCCGATGGCTTCTGTTGTGCAATGGAACAGCAGCTTAAAGCTCACGCCTCTCAATAGTAGACTGGCATTTAATAGAGGGATATGGAGAAGAAGGGAATGCTGAAATAAAACCATATATACACAGCCAAGAAGAATGGACAGCTGAATTCAAAAACCGTCAACAATTTCCAGAATTTAAAATCCTGAATCATGACATGACACTAGTGGAATTCAGGTGTTTCTGGTACATGGACTGCTCTCACCCAATGTGAGGTTGAACTGTTGACCTTGTGTACATCCTACTTCACAAATGAGTCTGTCAGATACACTAAGCCTATAGGCTGAAGATGATGCTCCAACACTGTGGAGAAACCTCAGGTGACTGCCCAGGCAGCTGGCTGTTTCTGTCAACTCACAAATTTTTTTGAAGTTGGTTGCATGCACTTCCTGTTTTTATTTTTGTTAGCTAATATTATTTCCTTCTTGGGTTTCTGAGGCAGTTGAAGGTTAGTTAGTTATAGTTGAAGATTAATTAGGATAGAAAGTGAATTAGATACATTTTGGACTTACCAAAGTAAGATAGATAAGGGAATTATTTTCTCTGATTTGTCAAATACAAATGGACTAGACATCGTTTAGGTATTTGTTACTTGTATATATTGTATATAGTTATTGTACTTTTGTATATAGTTTTTCTTTTGTTAGTTATAACATTTTGTCTCTTTTCTTTTTATTAAAATAGAAAAGGGGAAATATGGTGGTATTTTATTTGTACTGAAATGTGGTTTTCATTGTATGTTAATAAATAAAGTTCCCCAGGGGTCAGAGCTATTAGAGCCATAGCAAGAGTGTGGCGGTGGTGGCACACGCCTTTAATCCCAGCACTTGGTAGAAGAGCTAGGTAGATCTCTGTGTGTTCAGGGATACAGTCAGCTTTGAAGACACATGCCTTTAAGACCTGGAGGGTGGTACTTACAGGCAGTGATGAGGCAGTCATGTGTTTGGGTTTACAACCAATGAGAAGGCAGAACAGAAAGACTATTTAAAGACAGACACACAGGAAGTAGCTCTCTTTCGAGGAAGCTAGGAGCACTGCAGAAGGTAAGATTTTAGCTCTGAGCTCTGACCTCTTGGCTTTCTCTTTTACATTGGTTCTGTGTTTCTTATTTTAATAAGATGGTTGGTTACATCTACATAATATAATTCATGATCATCCATATTGTGTAATGGAAGGTTCAGGGCAACCAGATCTCCACTTAACTCCTTGGTTTCATCACAGAGACAGAGGATTTCCCTCAGCTTCCACCACCAGGTTTCTGAATGAGCCCTTCCCTGTTTTGGTAGCAACCTTCCCGCTCTATCCTTCAAATTAGCTTATATTTGTCTTTGGATCTAAGTCATTTACTGATTAAAGGTTTTCCCAACTTCCCACATTGAATGCAGATCCTCAGCTAAACATTTGTTTGCTCTTCATATAAAGAACATCTGCCTTTGTCTTCTTGGCAGCTCAGCACACAAACTGTTGATCTGGCCAGTTTTCCAACGTTTAAGCCGCACTGAGCCATGAAGCCATTCCTCGTTATGTAAGGCTGAAAGCAGAGACCGTGTTCCCCATTTTGCTTACACCTGGACTAGAGGCGCATAAACCAGCTTTAGCAAGTTGGGTAAACTGACTTCTGGCTTTGAATAAGAATCCATAATTCGATGAAGCACAGATGTGGGAAGGATACATTTGCCAGGTGGTGGCAAGGACTCCACAAATATCCAGTTAAGGAGACATGAGAGGCAAAGGGACTGTGTGGATGGTGGATCAAGAACATAGGTACGACAAAAGTGGAAGTCACGGATTTTGGTGATTAGTGTAGAAGATAGTGTCCTAGCTAGTGTGCTGGTTCACACTCACAATTCCAGCTCTGAGGAGGCTGAGGCAGGAGGATAAGCTTGAGTTTGAGGCCAGTCTGGTCTATCTAGTGAGTTCTAGGCCAGCCTGGTCTATCTACTGAGTTCTAGACGAGCCTGGTCTATCCCTTGAGTTCTAGGCCAGCCTTGTCTATCTAGTGAGTTCTAGGTCAGCCTGGTCTATCCATTGAGTTCTAGGCCAGCCTTGTCTATCTAATGAGTTCTAGGCCAGCCTGGTCTATCCATTGAGTTCTAGGCCAACTTGAGCTATGCAGACTGACTAATAAAAAAGAAAGAAAAGAGAAGGCAATGTCATCAGCACCGGACTACCCCTGGAGTTGCAGTTTGTGTGTGACTTTGTGACCACAGCTATGCATCTGATCTTTTTTCTGTAATTTTCTGCGTTTGGTTTTCCACTTTGCCTGCCAAGCCTGTGAATCCCTACAAGCCTTCTTAATAAAATGTGTTTCTAGTTAAACCACCTACATTCAACTTCTGTTGCTTGCCAATTTAGAACCCTGACCAACGCCCTTTATAACACTTCCATAATTTAAAGTAAATATTTGTTTCACTGATGTCTGCTCTCCTGCTAAACTAGAAGGTTGATGAAGAGTAGGCTTCTGTCAATCATATGTGCCAGTATCTCCAGTGCCTGGAGCAGATCGGTCACAAAACAAAATGAATCTGTGAAATAAAAGAACAACTTAAGCCAAACATGATGGTCCAGGCATATAATCTCAGCTACTAGAGAGGTCATGTCAGGAGAATTTCAGTTTCAAATGTGAGCAACAGAGTAAGTTCAAGCACAAGAAAGTTAATGAGATCCTGTCTCAAAACAAAATGTAGAAGAAGGAGGAGGAGGAGGAGGAGGATAAGAAGAAGAAGTCATTGTTGTAATCACTGGTAATTAGCTCAGTTGTAAAATGCTTCCTAGTGTACATGCAGCCTTATGCTCAATACCCAAACACTACCAATCAATTAATAAATAAACACCCAAAAGAAACCAATAACATGCAAAACACTAGCGCACAAAGAGCAATAATGATCATTGGATGGCTGCTATATAAGACAGAATGTGGAAAGTGTTGGAAAGATGGAAAAGTTTAAACGGAGACATTGTGGTTGTCAAGCTGGAAGCTAAAGAAGAGATCAAATTTGTATATGCAAAAGCCGAAGGAGGAACACTCAAGGGAGAGAACAAATGGAGAGATTAATACAGATGTTGGGACGTGGTGGAGGGATGAGATAGTGCAACGTCTTCTATTCGCTGTTTGCATAGGATGTAATAGGCAGGCATCAGAAGCTAGTAAGAGAAAAACGAGGTGTCATGGCCAGTTACGATGAAGCCAGAGTCACAGAACTATCTAAAATTTACCAGAGAATAGAAAAAGTAGATGACGAAACATTGATATCTACAACTTTTAGTATACATAATTCAAAGGAGAGGCAATAGAGCTTTGTTCTAAATAATGGAAATGAATGAATGGGTTCTCTATGAAATACCAAAGGGGAGGGGTTGCAGTAACTTGAAAACTGCCTAGAAATAGGAAGTTCAATAGAACAAAGTGTTTTTGTTTTTTGGTTTTTTTTTTTTTTTTTTTTTTTTTTTTTTTTTTTTTTTTTTAAGAGAAATTTGAAACCGAGTAACTGGGAATACAGTAATAGCAAGAGCGGCAGAAGAAACCAAAGGAAAGGTGAAGAATTAGAAGGAAGTTTACTACAGAACATGCTGGGCTTCGGGTGCAAGGTCATTCCAAAGACAGAAGCCTACATTTGAGAGAGACATCGGAGTTTGAGGCATAATGAGGAAATGAAGGAACTGATGTCGTTGCACCCCCAGGTCAGTCCCTTCATACACCACTTCTGTGTCACTTTCTCAGCAGTACCCTAGGCTAAGTAATTGGAAAACAGCAAATGGTTTCATATGCAGAGGGCTGTGAGAGGTGGCAGTTCACCTTTTCTTTCTTTTTGTTTTTTTGGATTTAAAAAAGTTTTTATTCGTTTTACATACCAACCACAGATCCCTCTCTCATCCCTCTTCCCGCTCCCCCACAGCTACCCCTTGACTCAACCCCCATCCCCTCCTCCAAAAGAGTAAGTCCTCCCATGGGGAGTCAGCAAAGCCTGGTACACTCAGTTGAGGCCAGACCAAGCCCCTCCCCCCTGCATCAAGGCTGTGTAAGGCGCCCCACCATAGGGAATGGGCTCGGAAAGCCAGCTCATGTACCAAGGATAGATCCTGATCCCACTGCCAGGGGGCCGTCAAACAGGGCAGTTCACCTTTTCAATGTCTGTCAGGGAAGAGGTGTTAACCAATTCGGGGAGCATAACCTATGCTCCAAGTCAGGTCTAGCCACCTTTCCTCAAAAGTTCAATTAAAAAAAAAGTCAAATTGATAGGAAAAGTAGAAAAAGGAGATTTATCCAATTTGACAGCATTGCAAAAAGAAAAATCCACTGAACCCCTCAAGTCTTTTATTGGGGTCCTAAAGTGAAATTAGAGTTTTAATGGGGGGAGTAGGGGATATGTACATCTAAGCAGCCCCGTCAAGGTGTGGTTTGGACAACCATCAGCCCATTCTTGTCTGGACTTCAGTCTTGCCCTGGAAAGTGTCAGGGCTGTGTCAAATCCCTCCATAGAAGACAAACTTCCCTTGTGGCTGGTACCTTTTCCTTCTCCTAGCATGGGATTCCTGGGGAAATTCCCATTTCTTTGGGGTCCATTGTTTCCACAGTCTGATATTCAGAGAGGCACAGGGGTCTCTTTAGAATTCCACTCCAGCTTTTCAGCAGCATCTGCCTGACTTTGGCTGAAGGTCACACACCCTTCCCTGGCCTCCTCAGTTTCCCTGACTGCCCTTTACTCACTTCTATTCCAGGCTTCCCCAGTGCCAGTCATGTATGAATTATTTGCACAAAAATATACTTCTGCAGAGCCAGAATTGTTGTTGGGTGGTGGTAATAAGTCTTCCATACTGTTTGTTGATCTTTGTGTTTTAACAATTATTGAGAGGGCGATGAGAACCTTCACTCCAGTTGTGGATTTCTGTACTTCTTTCTACATTCATAAATACTATTTCTACATCATGTATTTTATAAATTATTATAAAGCAAATAAGAATTTGGAAAATTTAAGCCCTGGATAAATTTACCTTTTATCGCTATTCACTGACCCATTTTATTCTTGATAGCTTTCATGGCATTGAAAAATATTCAACCCAATAAAGGCATCATCTGAGCTTTTTAAAAATTATCTTCTCATGGTATACTACTTTATATCCTTTTAATATATATATGGAAAAAGAAAATGTGGCACATATACACAATGGAATACTACTGAGCAGTTAAAAAACAATGATATCATGAAATTTGCAGACAAATGGATGGAACTAGATAATGTGATCCTGAGTGAGGTAACCCAGACTCAGAAGGACAAACATGGTATGTACTCACTCATAAGTAGATACTGGATGTAAGGCAAAGGATAACCAGACTACAACACACACCTCCAGAGAAGCTAGCTAACAAGGAGGACCCTAAGAGGGATGCATGGATCACTCTGGGAAGGGGAAATAGATGAGATCTCCATGAGTAAACTGGGGTGAGGTGGGGGGGGCAATGGAGGGTAGGGGATGGGGGATGAGAACATAAGGGAATGGGATGGTTGAGCTGGAACAGGGACAGAGTGAGAGAACAAGGAAAGAGATACCATGATAGAAAGAGACATCATGGGAATAGGGAGAAACAGGGCACTAGGGAAGTTCCCAGGAGTCCACAAGGATGACCCCACCTTAGACTACTAGCAATAGTGGAGAGGTGCTTGAACTGGCCTACTCTGGTAATTAGATTGGTGAATATCCTAATTCTCATCATAGAGCCTTCATCCAGTAACTGATGGTAGCAGATGCAGAAATCCACAACCAAGCACCAGGCTGAGCTCCAGCAGTTCAGTCAAAGAGAGGGAAGATGGATTCTATGAGCAAGGGGCATCAAGATCATGATGAGGAAACCTACAGAGACAACCAAATCAAATTAGTGGGAACTCATGAACTGTGGACCAATAGCTATGGAGCCTCCATGGGACTGGACTAGGACCTCTGCATAGGCAAGACAGTTGTTTAGCTTGATCTGCTTAAGGGGCTCCTGGCAGTGGGATAAGGGATCTATCTCTGGTGCATGAGTAGGCTTTTGGAGCCCAGTGCCTATGGTGGGACACCTTGCACAGCCTTGGTGCAGAGGGCAGGGCTTGGACCTGCCTCAACTGAATGTACCAGGATGGGAGACCTTGCCTTGGAGGAGGTGGGAACGAGGGGTGTGTTTGGGGGGAAAGATGGAGGAACAGGAGGAGGGAGGAAATGGGATCTGTGGTTGGTTTGTAAAATGAACAGAAAATTCCTTAATAATAAAAAAAGAAAAAAAACTAAAAGAAAAAAGAAAAATATTTAGTCCAATAAAGGCATCACCTGAGCTTTTTAACAATATCTTCCCATGACATACTTTATACCCTTTTAATATATACATATGTGTGTGTTGTACACACTACATATATATGTATATATGTACATATACATATATATATACATACATACACACAATATATATAAGATTGGTTTGGTTTTTCAAAACAAGGCTTTTCTTTGTAGACCTGGATGTCCTGGAACTCACTCTGTAGACCAGGCTGGCTTCAAACTCAGAGATTTACCTGCTTCTGCCTGGGTGCTGAGATTAAAGATGTGCACCACCACTACCCAGCTTTTTAATATCTTTTTACCTTTGTGTTTAAAGTAAGATATTTGTAGACAGTGAGTTTGTTGGTTTGTTCTTTGTCTTTACACGACTTCTTTTGGACTGATCAAGCATCTTTTGTGAATTCTGTATGGTTTCTTTGCTTATCAGCTATAATTTCTTTCTTTTCTCTTATTCCTTCAAAGTTCATGATATCTTTAACTTTTCATAATTTAACTGCATGTACTAGTCAATCAGTCTAAGTGAAACAGAAGGACTTTTGGACACTATTAGTGGTATTTCCATCTCAGGACTTGTGTGATATCATACAGGTCCACTATATTCCTCATATCTACCATAAATCTTGTAATATACTATTGTCATGGTTTTATTTAAGCAATTATAATGTAAAATACTCTTTAAATTTAAGATACCTTAAGGGAATAGCTCAGATATTTTATAAACTCAGATGAGAAAATGTTTTCCATATTAGCATTAAGACCAGAGCTTAGATGTGTACCATCCACATAAAAATATGGGACTCAAGCCTTATGTGATGGCACACACCTTTAATTCCAGCACTCAGAAGGCAGAGGTAGGTAGATCTCTGTGAGCTTGAGATCACACTGGTCTTCATTGTGAGCTCCAGGCCAGACAGGGCTATAGTGAGACCCTGTCTCAATACCAAATTAACAAAAATAAAAGCAAAAATCTGTATATAGTGATGTGTGTCTATTAGCTATGTTAGAAAGGTGGGAACAGGCTGATCACTGGATCTCATCTGCTGGACAGCCTAGACAAGTCAGTGAATCCCAGAAGAATGGGAAGGAGTACTGTGTGATGCTGTCTTCTGGATGTGATGTAGCACTTGTACTCATGAACTATAGAAGCTGTGGCTAGCTTGCTCAAGATTGGACCTGTCAATAGTCCATCAAAATGGAAGAGAAGTTCATGAGGCCCTGTATCTTCCTGAGAAGCTGTTGACAGTCAGTGGCTGCTGTCTTCAGTAGTATAGCACTGGTAAGTTGCCCATGCGCCAGGAAGTAATTTCCTACCCATGATCATGCAAGAAGTCAGTGTTAAATTCAACTCAGTGGTCACAAATAATGAAGTTAAAAATGTAAATGGAAGAGTAGGAGGGAGAACTGTTGGGGAGACCAATGGGTATGAGAATGGAACAAGAGACAGTGTTGGGGACGAGTATATACATGAATGAAACTATCAAAGAATACACTGAAGTATTTTTTTAATGTTGTCCAAGTTAATACAGAAAAAAAAAGTAGAAAGTAACTGTGGAAGACATCTGACATCAGACTTTGGCCTTCACAGGCATTTCTGCACATATACACATACACTTACACATGAACACACACACATGTATGGTGATATTTTATGTGTACTGAAATGTGATTTTAATTGTATGTTAATAAATAAAGTTCCCCGGGGGTCAGAGCTATTAGAGCCATAGCAAAAGCTGGGTGTTGGTGGTGCATGCCATTAATCTCAGCACTTGGTAGACAGAGCTAGGCAGATTTCTGTGTGGTCAAGGATACAGCCAGCATTGGAGACACATGCCTTTAATCTCAATATCAACCATAGAAGACCTGGAGGTCTGTGCAGACAGGCAGTGATGAGGCGGTCATGTGGTTGGGTTTACAACCAACGAGAAGGCAGAACAGAAAGTCTATATAAAGACAAGCACACAGAAAGTAGTTCTCTCCTGGCTGAAAAGGATCACTGAAGCAGGAAGGGTAAGGCTCTTAGCTCTGATCTCTTGGCTTTCTTCTTTGCATTGGTTCTGTGTTTCTTATTTAATAAGACGGTTGGTTACATCTACACACAATGCATACACACACACACACACACACACACACACACACACACACATATGCCCCACAAACACACACAATTCAAGGTATCCTGTTTTCCCTCATATGTGCATCCTTTCTAGGCATTTCCTCTGTGTAGAATTAGATTTTCAGGTGGCCTCAACTTTTTCTATTTGCAAGATTTCATATACCCTTTTTTTGTAGTGCATTCCTGCTCTTGGTTATTTTCAATTGTTTCCATACATGAAAATAGCTTTGAAAACACTTTTGGTTTTAGTGTATAGACTTGTAGGGGAACAATGTTTAATAATGACATTCTGCTCTCTTCTTGCTCAAATTGCTACCTATGTACAATCTTTTGCTGTTCTTTACTTTGTTGCTTCTGGTTACTTTAAAGATTTTTATCATTGCTTTAAGCAAGTGGATTAGCATGTGACTTGGTTTAGATTTCTTCATGTTTCCAATTTCTCCAGTCTGTTGAGTTTGTAAGATCTGTGAGTATAAATTTGTTAAAAATTGGATATCTTTCAGCTATTGTTTCTTAAATTCTCCCATCTTCTTTTGAGATGCTGATTACAAATATTTTAAAATGTTTCAACTATTCCTTTCACAGAAATGTTGATCATTTTTTTCAGTCACTTAGTTACGATGTATATAACATTAGTTTCTGCTTCTACACCTTCAAGTCAAATAATTTCATCTTCTGCAATAGCTAGCCTGTTGTTAATCCTCTATAGAATAGTTTGCATCTGTCCAGTTATAGTCTTCATATATAATTCAATTTGGTTAAATCTTTCTCTTTGATGTGTTCCATTTTTCTTTTTTAACATATGACATCCATTTATAATAACTATCCTAATGTTCTCCCAACTGAAAAAAATCATCTATGTTGATTTTTGACCTGTATATGATGGTTATTTATACCCTCATTATATTTCATTACTCCTGCTTCTTCATATGCTTGGCAATTTTTAAATGAATAACATTCATTGTGTTCTTTATCTCGTTGTTTGCTGGGTATTTTTGCATTTCTATAAAACTCCTAAGTGTTGTTCTGTACCACATTTGAGTAAGTTATCCCTTTCCAGGCATTTTTTAAAGGATTTGTGCCATGTGTGTTGGCTCAAACTTGAAATTCCTGCACTTGGGAAACTGAGGTAGGAGGATCATGTCATGAGTTCAAGGCTAACCAGAGCTATCTCAAAAAAGAAAAAAAGAAAAGGTAAGAAAAGGTTAACAAAAAGATTTGTGATGTTGGGCTACATCAGATATTGACCCAACTTAGAATCTGTTCTACTACTGAGGTAAAACTCTGGGTACCCCACCCAGTACTCCATTCATTGGTAATTTGCCCACTACAGAAGATGGAAACATGAACTTTTCTTGGCCCTGTATGAACTTTTGCTCCTTTGAAGTGTTTCTGCCCTGCTTTGAAGAGATATTTCATCTTCATGTGCTTATATGATTAATCTGTACTCCCCTGGATACTTCAGGGACCCCCTTTGGTGAGTCTCCAGTTTTGATTGGTATATAGCTTTTTATTTTTAACATCCCACGAACTCTAACCCTGTTATTCCCTTAAATGCCAAGCTTCCGTCCCCTAAACTCAAGGAGACTGCAGGTCTTTACTAAGAACAGTTCCCTCCTGCACTCTGAAAATCCTTCAGCCTCAGGAAACCACAGGACTGACATCATTACTCTCCTGTCTAATCACAATCGTGCGACACGCAAAGCCTAAAACCCACGGTTTCAAATAATTTTCTCTTTGATCTTAGTTGGTTCCTTGTTTTCAGCTTAGCAAATGTTGGTTCTCCTGTTTAGAGTAGAAATCAGATGTCGCTGGCTTCTGTACTCAGAAATCTGGAAACAGAGGGAAAGCTTTCTACAGAAGACATTTATACAGAAGACCGAGTGGAAAGTAGAAATTGGAAAGTCAAAAAAGAGAAAGGGAAAGTAAAAGATTAATTTTCAGAAGGAAATGTAAAGAAAGAAACGAAAAACTTAGATGGACTTCAAATATGACTATGAAAAGAAACAGGAAGAAAGAAAGTAAAGACAAAGAAGCAGAGAGAGAGAAATCAGTGCAGAGTTCACTAGGTGGGCTGGCTGTGCTTGAACTGGCATTATGCAAGGTGACTAAACGTTAACAACTTCCTGTAATTAGACAGAGAGAGTGGTGAAGAGAAAGGAAGCATGATCCTTCCACTTCTTCCCCAAATAGAGCTCTTTTCAAACCCTCTTACTCTTGAGATTGAAATATTCCTAGCAGAAGTGAGCGGTTCACAGATTGTCTAATGAGCTTGCCATCAATCCCACTTTAAACCTCGGACAGTCTGATACACAGGTCACCTTGATACCTGATACTCATCACTTCCTGGTGCCCCCCACTGAACTTTTGAAATTAATATCCTGTTACACAACTTTAGTGAAGAGATAGGAGACAGTGAACAGCACCGTAGTTCAGCAGGTAATGGAAAGAGTAAGCCCAACAAGTTATGGGAACACACAGGAAGGGACAGGTCCTGTGAAACCTTGGGCAGCACAAAGCTGCCAGCAAGTGCTGCCCCTGTCACCAAAAGGATCTTCTAGGAAAGAGTTTATAGAATGTAGAAGCAGGACAAAAGAAAGGATCTTCTACTGGAAGGAAGAATGTGTGGGAAGGCTGGGGACAGGGCAGTTACTACAAGTGTAAGTGGGCCGGTAGAGCTGGGAGCCGAGAATGTCGATCAGAAGCCTTGTCACGGAAATACTTGCATGCCACGGCATTTGGAATTGACCCAGAGAGAAGCATGGGGTTCTAGTGTGGTTATGAGTAGAGGGTTGACTGTGATCAGTTTTGTGTTTAGAAATCATTTGGATGGCCGAATGCAGTACACAGGTAAGAAGTTAAAATGGGCAGGGTGTTCACTGTGAGAAGTAGTGTCCTGTGAGGCAGAAAGAAACAGTGAGAATGAGGAGATGTCGATACATCATCAGGAGTAAAATTCAGATCTGGTAGCCTTTGTCATTCAGGCCCACCCCTTGGGGACCCGCCCAGCATCTTGATGTCATCCTATGTAAAGCCTCCTTTAAGAGGAAAAAAATCCCTTCCCCTTCTTCTTCCTCTTCTCTCCTCTCTCCCTTCACAAGGCTGTGTGCACCTCTGCATTCCTTTCTCTCCTTCTCTATCTATCTATCTATCTATCTATCTATCTATCTATCTATCTATCTATCTTCCCATCATTCTCTCTATTCCCTTTACCCTCCCCCTTTAATAATAAAACTTTCCACATGGATGCTGTGCCTGCATGGTGTGAGTAACTTTCCACCATGTCCCCTTGGCTGTCACCTGCATGGCATGTCTCCTTGGCTAAAACCCACCAAGGCCCCTCACACGCCATTTCACAACAGT
Source organism: Peromyscus maniculatus bairdii (assembly GCF_049852395.1). NCBI lineage: Eukaryota > Metazoa > Chordata > Mammalia > Rodentia > Cricetidae > Peromyscus > Peromyscus maniculatus. The sequence continues at coordinate 9,239,380 of NC_134871.1, read as the reverse complement.
AGCTGAATAAAACTTTGGCATGAGAAGGAACCGTGAAGAGAAATACCCAGGTGGTTTGTCCTAGATAACTGGATCAACAACAGTATTTTCAATGTTCTAGATGTTCCAAAACTCCTTGAACAATAAGAGAAGTCAGAAAGTTCTGAATGGTCTTGATTTGCTTTCATCTATTCAACACTGTTTACTTGTTCTAGGCACAAGGACTAGACCAGGAAAGAAGCTGGAAGCTATGGAATAATAACCAAGAAAAATGGGGTGGGATAGAGGAATCCATAAGGTCCAACAAAGGCCAGTTACCAAAAGTAGTCACGGTTCCAATGCCCTTTCAGTAACCCTGGGAAGTGTGATAATAACAGAGAGGGCAGATGGAGAAGTTGGACTGGACACAGGCTGAGAAACATGGAACAATGAAGAGAAAAGAAAAGAAAGAGACAAGGTAGAGAGCAGGGTGTGTAACTAATGCAAGTGCTATCAAATTCCCTCCTAAAGGCGCAGGCTGGCTAGAGAAGCCAGAAATGCCAGAAGTGGGCCAATCAGAGAATAGAGGCAGGAGAAACTGCTGGAAACCAAGGAATTGGTAAGGAAGGAGACCTAGATGAATAGGAGGGTCCAGCAGAAAGTGTGGTGCTCCCCAATTCCCGGTGGTAAAATGGCTCCATATGGAATGACTCTTTATAAAGACAGCAGAGTGCTGAGAAACAGGACCGGCACAGGCGTTACAGAGTGGACATTGAGTGGGGTGAGAAAGAGCATCCCTACAATTCCAGCTGTTCAAGCAGGTGAGGCGACAGTACATGGTTTGAGGCCAACCTGGGCAAGTGAAGCAAGACTCAGCCACAAAATATTACAAGAGGGCTAATGGCAAATGATGAAAAGAAAAAAATAAACAATAACGGTCAAATAAGCAGGGGGTTCAGAGAGAATCTTCAAGCAAAGTAAGATGTGCTGGGGCGTCACAGAAATGGAAGAGAAGGATGACACTACTAAGAAATCAGGGTCAATTTTTATGGAAAAGGAACTGGGAGTGGGGGAGGGGAAGGATGCTAGAGGTATTGGCATCATGATGAGGAAACTCTTCTCAATATAGGTAGATATAGGTAGCAATCATGAGAAGGGAACCCATTCCAGAAAAGCATTCAATTTTTTTTTTCTTGAGCAGATGTGCTATAGTAGAAGAGAGGTGCACATCAGCCTCCCTCATCCTGCTCACCAAACTGGAAACCAAAGTAGATACGGGCAGGAAAAAACAACATGGCAAGGTATGTGCTGGAAAGGATGTAGTTGCAAGCTTTCTCTTCATTAAAATAAACACATCTGAGACTTGAAATCACGAATGGGTCTGGACACTTCAAGGTCATTTCAAGTTCATTCACCACAATACTTCCGATATCTTGTCACTGAGCATCTCCATAACAAAGTCTCTGAGGTGGCCTCACATTTGTACATAATCTAAGTGCTCCCTAGGCAGCAAATAAAAATTTCTTGCCAATCAGGGTCTGGGCACAGACAAGTCCATTGGTCAAACAGACCAATGCAGAAAACTTGAGGTTTCCTATTCGACAAACAGCACACTCAAAATGCCAGAAAGTGGTGACTAACAGGTGTGGGTGACAGGAGACGCATATAAAAGGTTTCATCCACACCCTCCTTTGTGGCTTTTACCCTGTTGCCACCACCACACCTAGGAGTTTCGATCATTAAAATAATAAAGACATAGAGTAAAACCTGCTGACAATCCATACAGGAAGCAACGCACCCTTTAAGAGCTAAACTTGGTAGCACAGAACAAGACTCAGTTTGGAGAATGTCTGATATCGGTGTGTGTGTGGTATCTGTGTGTGTGTGTGTGTACGTACATATGTTTATAATAGACACATCTTACAGCTAGGTATGCATACATTTGATTGTTGTTCTTGATACTTGACTGGGTCTTCCTGGGTATCCCTAAATGTCCTATTACTGGTATTACAGCCTATGCTGGCTTCAAACTCAGGGCAATCCTCTGGCCTCATCCTATGATGGGCTGCTATACCAGGCATGTGCTGCCATGCCCGGGTCAGCTATTGTTTTTTTTCCCCACTTGATCTACGTGTGTGCTGATGTATGTAATTTAACTTATCTTCAGATGATCTTTGAGAAATGTCCCTTCCTTTATCCCACTTACAGAACGTTGACACTGAAACCCAAGAATACAATGGGGATGCAGGGAGGTAAATTGAAGCAGGGGACTTATACATCACATCCTGGGTTTTTTTTGTTTTGTTTTGTTTTGTTTAATATCTGCGAAGTGTTAAAAGGCAGTGGCTAAAGTCCGTGTCTGATGGTGAAATGAAGTGTCTGTGTGGAAACATTGTGAGTAACATCGTATGTAGTCAGAGCGATGATATAGATCTCAAAATTGGAAGAGTAGCTGCCGTCCTACAAGCTGCCTACAGTTTAAAGTGTGCTTCCTGTGCACTGAACTTTTCTGTCCATCATTGGTGGACATCCTCATTAGTGATTTTACCGGAACAGAGCAGGAAAGACTCAAAGCAGCCCTCCGGGGACCCACTGCCTTCGATTCCAACCTGATGGCCTGTTTAAGATCCCATTAGGGTCCCCTTTAAGACAGGTACCCCACTTTCCAGGTGTGTCTGGCGACTTGAAGTTCGCCTTCTGAGTCACAGCCTCTGTCTTCCTGCCCAACTGGGGAAAGTGGGTGAGGACCGGCTGGGAGACTTGGGGTGGGATGGGCCGGTGGGACTCGTTGAACCTTGAGCGCAGGGGCAGCAGGTGATCTGAAGAGCGGAGGAGAGCTGCGGGGCTGGCACCGGAGCGCACCGCACCTGTCCGGGTGACCCTTGCGGGTGCCAGGGCGGAGGCGCGCTCACCTGCGCCCACGTGACGGGGCGGGGCTCTGTCGGCAGCTCCCCCGTGGCCACGCCTTCTCCGCGCTCGGCACGCCCGGGGCCCGCGGACCGGATCGGCGGCGGCGGCGGCGGCCAAGCCCGGGAGGCGGAGGCGGGACGCGCGCGGGAGGCGGTGGCGGCTGTGCGCGGAGACGTAGCAGCGGCAGCATGTCGGCCGGCGGAGCGGCAGTCCCGCCGCCCCCGAACCCCGCGGTGTCCTTCCCGGCGCCCCGGGTCACCCTGCCCGCCGGCCCCGATATCCTGCGGACCTACTCGGGAGCCTTCGTTTGCCTGGAGATTGTAAGTGGGGTAGCGCAGAGCACGATCTAGCCCCGGGAGCAGGGACAGGCAGCATCCTTGCCCCCAACCTGGTCTGGCCCCCTCGGCGCCCTCCTTCAGCCTCCTTCCTCTAGAAGTGGCCTTTTCCTGCCGACGGTCTCGGGGTGCTCTCCACGTTGTGCCGGGGCCTCTTGCCTGGCACCTGTTACGCGGACACCTGCTCGCCCGGCCTGGAATGGAAATGTCCCTTAGAGAGCGAGCAGGCAAAGGGCCCAAGATTAAGGACTTGGGCAGGAGATGGGTGGTCGCGCCTGGAGAAGTCTTGGGGACTCGGCTTTGGACAGGGTCTACGCTTGGCTAGAGGAGGAACCAGCGCCCTCGCCCGCCCCCCCTCCTGTCGCTAACCTGCCATTTTGTTGGGTGGTGCAAAGGTGGACTGATGCCTGGGTGGCCAGGAAGCGGCTAGGATGTGGAAAGCCTGGGCGGGAGGCGCCAGGGAAGGGAGGAGAAGGAGGCTGAAACCTGGGTATGGTTTTCACCGGACTCACCCTTGCCCGTCGTCAATGCCCTTTGGATTGGGGAAGAACAGGGCAGGGAGAAAGGTGAGATGGTAAGTGCAGTTGGCAGTGTGTTATCAAGTGGGTGTGAGGACGGTAGGGGGAAGTGGAAATGCGGGGTGTCGGCTACAGCTCTCGCCTTTGCACCTTGCCCTTTTCCAGTTTACCTGAGAACCCCCAACCTTCCCAGAACACTTTCCTTGGCCCGAGTAAAGTTGGTGTCCCAGGCCTGCCCTGCAAACCGTGTTGAACTAGACACTTGAACTTAACGACGAAAGGAATGCTGTGGAGTTGGGAGCTTTTGAAGCTCCTTGTGGACCAGGGTGGGGGATGTGTAAATATAAATTGGGCAACTGAGGTTGCATCATGCCCAGAGAATGTCAAATAGAAAGAAATGTTAGCAAGGCAGGGAGGGCCTTTCCTGCAGGCTGGTTTTGTTTGCTCCGTTTAGGGTTTTCATGTCACTCATCCTCTCCTGTGAGTTTGCATAACCTGGATCTGGGTCACTCTGGCTTCCCTTTTGTGCTGTGGAGCTGAAAACCTTGTGAGCATTGGTTTTCTGCTCCATTATGCTTAGGTAGCCAAGCCACCTTAGGTTTAGCTCAGATTTGAATCTGAAAGAGGAGACCCGAGTGAGTCACAGGCTATGGCAGCTGTGGTCTCAGAGTAACTTTGAGGCTAGAGGGCCCCGGTGCGGGTTCGGGTTCGAGCCCAGTTCAGAAGCGTAGGAATAAGACTGAGATGAGTCGCAGGCATCCATATGAGAGGAACAGGGAGAGATGGCATTGGACCAGCCTCCTGGCTGTGGAAAGACGGACACAACCTTTAACACAGGAAGCTTTGGCGAGAAAGAGTTCGCAGATTGTGGGCTCCTTTCCTGCCATGTTCAAGTTCCACGTGCTTGCTTCCTCTTTCAGGAGTTCTTCCCACGTCTTCGCTTACTTCCTACTTATCCTGAAATTTACAGAAGATCCATATACAGAGACTCACTGCCTAACCTTTGGTTAGAAGTTAGCCCCAACCTCAGCAGCAGTATACATTTAATCTCAAATTTGATATGTTGGTTATATATTTATTCCAATATATTTATACAGTATAATTTGCATACATATACACACAGAATATATATGCATACATACATGGAATGTATGCACAGATGTCTTACCCACCTGTTACCAAATCAGATGGGACTCAGGACCCACCTGTGGATAGGCCACACTTTATGGAACACTGTAGTTCTGAAGGTGAACTAAGAGTCACCAAAGAGGTGACTTATTGAACACCACCCAGCTCCCTATCTCCTTTTCCTATCTACCACAGTAGTTAGTTCTCAGCTCTTGCTGTACTTAATAACTTGGCAGCTTCGGAAAGTACTGTTGCCAGCCCAGGCTAATTAAACCAGAATCTCTAGGGGCGCACCCAGAGTCAGCTAATTTTTTTTAAAGGTTCCCTGGAGATTCTAATACACAGAATAGCTGCAACCCACTGATACAGCCTTCGAGCCAGGCTCTGCCGAACAGAGAAATAAAGAGTTTGGTTTTTTTTCTCACAAATGTGAATGTTTTTGTTTGTTAGGATGGATAAGATGATTAGATCCTGGAAGTGTGGGGAAGTATCCCACACACTTCAAATAAGCAAAGATAGCCTGCTTCCTGCTTTCTCAAACTTCTGCTTCTCTGGCAACTTACCTACCCCTGACATATGCTCAGACTCTTATCAAAATAGAGTCTCTTCACGAAGCCATTTGGACTTGCACTTTTACGTGTGTGTGTGTGTGTGTACATGCATGTGCAGTTCATGTGGGGGTATGTGTGTCATGCCTGTATGTCCAAGTGCATATGTAGGCCAGAGGACAACCTGTCACTCCTCAGGAACTGTCCACCATTTCTTTTTTTATATTTTGTTTGTTTATTGAGGGAAGGGGGGGCCATGCTCACCCCACAGTGCTTGTTCAGAGGTTAGAGGATGACATCCAGGAGTCAGTTCTCTACTTCCAAGTGGGTTTCAGGGGTCAAATTCAGATTCACAGGCCCGAGGTCAGGCCCTGCTCCCCACTGAGCCATCTCACTGTCTTGTCAACTCTGTTTTGGTCATGGAGATCAGGGTGAGAAAGATCTCCTATTGGCCGGTAACTTGCCAAGTTGAATAGGCTGGCTAGCCAGGGATCAGCTTGGCCCTGCCTGTCTAGCCCTGAGATCACACATCACCATACCTAGCTTTTCTTAAGTGAGGCCTGGGGATTGAAGTCAGGCACCTCTGGAGTGAAGTGCAAAAGCTTTATTGAGTGGGCTACCTCTCTAGCCCCACATTTAATTTTTATTTTTATGGCCAAAAATCCTTCCAAGTTTAAGTCGGCAGTATCTTTTACCTCTTCCCCAAACCTCCTGTTACCTCTCCCCATGGGGAGGATCAAAATGTACCAATGAAACCAGTGACCTCAGGGAAATGAGAACCCACTTTGAGCCCAACCAACAGTTCCTTCTTGGCCCCCATCCTTCTGGAATGCTTCGTGATACTGGATCATAGGATTAAGAAAGTAGCCAGCAAGCAGCCTTGGTGGTCTTCTGCCTAGAATGCCCACTCCAATGATGTGCAGAGAAGAGCTAAGTCATTCATCTGAAGCACCTTCATCCCTAAGTTTCACAATTGCCCTAGGAATTTTGATTTCTAAGTCACAGACTCCCACTTCAGAAATTATTCTCCCTGTAAATTAAATGTGAGGATTCCCTAGGCACAGTCTCAAATACAAAGTGAACTCCAGCCTGGAACCAATTATTTTAGCTTCTGTTGATGTTTCTGGGTGTCTCTAAACTCCTTTTTAATTTTGACCTTCCGTTGAAATCCATTTATCTCCAGAATTTCTTCCTTCTGTGTCATGTTGTTCTCTGAAGCTATGCGAACTGTGTTCAGTGAGGATGGTTTCATCTACCAGTAGGAGACTCAGCTAATGAGACTGTGGTCTTGGAATTCAGTTTTCATACTAACTTTGCTCAAGGAATTTAATCCCAGTCTCTGGTACTACATGCACTCATGACTCTCTGTATACAGTGCCTGCCACCAATTTTGCATTCATGATATGGTTTTTTGAGATAGGTATATTCTACCATTGGTTTCCTAACTTGCCAGCCCCTCGGTTTTGTGTTGCTGGAGGGCTTCTCTCCAGGTTCCCCAAGCCCCGCAGTCCCACAATCCACTTATAAAATAATCACTCAGATGCTTATATCACTTATAAACTGTATGGCCGTGGCAGGCTTCTTGCTAACTGTTCTTTTATCTTAAATTAACCCATTTTTATAAATCTATACCTTGCCACGTGGCTGGTGGCTTACCAGAGTCTTCACATGCTGTTTGTCCTGGCGGTGGCTGCAGTGTCTCTCCCCTCAGCCTTCCGCTTCCCAGAATTCTCCTCTCTCCTTGTCCCACCTACTTCCTGCCTGGCAACCTATTTCTTGCCTGGTCACTGGCCATCAGTGTTTTATTTATTTAGAATGATATCCACAGCACTTCCCCTTTTCTTCTTTTTTTTTTAAAAAGTAAGGTTTTAACTTTAACATGGTAAAATTACATATAACAAAACAATTATCGAGCAAGAATTACAGTTACAATACTAAAGAAGATGTCCTATCTATCTTATATTTGTGAGTTTAAGGTTTTATATCTAAATTATCTTTTATCATAACTGAGGAAATTACAACTATCTAGTTTTCAACCACATCAAAGACCTGAGAAGGAAGATAATGGTACCTGAGAAATGGTAGATGGATGCAAGCAACTTTCGGGAATCTTGCAAGAGTAGACTAAGACAGCTGGCAGCCTGGACAGTCACCTAATGTTTCTCAGCATTATTGGTGCATTCAAATTGGCTACAGGCCTAGAGTATCTGACAGACCATTTTCAGAAGCAGGAATTCTGAAAGACCATCTTACCCTGTCTTGGCAGAGTACAGTGGTCACTTTCCTTGTGTCCCGCTTGTCCAGGAAGGACAGCATTGCATTCGTACTGTCAGCCGTCAAGGCAAGGGCAGTTCTTTGCCCAGTAGGCCATTTTGTGCCAAGAAGACAAACTTCCAAATGGAAATGTCTTAGAAGCCCAACATTCTCTCGGGATCAAATTGGTCCCAGCTATCCTTACCTGATGTATCTTTACCATATTATCTGTATGAATTTAATACAAGGTTCATATTGCAAAACCAAGCCTTTTAGATAAGGCTGAAAACATTAACACCAAAAATTATCATTTTCAGGGTCCATGACAAAGGACCAATGAGTTGCAAAATTATGAGGACTTCTGTTCAAGTCCCCAGGACTCTTGAGAAGCTGTCCTCCTCCATGGTAGTTTATGTTTGTAGTTGCTCTGGTGTGTGAGGGGATGCGAAGGCAGTAGAATCCCTGGAACCTCGTGGGCCAGAGAGCCCCACCTAGGCAACAGTGAACTAGAAAACAGAACCTGTCTCCAACAGTGGGAACACTGAGGTCTGACACTCAAGGCTGTCCACACTAGCACAGCGCCATACAATACCCACACTGATTCTCCTGAACAAAACATTAGCACTTTCAAATCCTCTCGGTGTTTCCGGAGGGAATGTTTATCGACCACAGACTGTGTACAAAACTGTTTGGATGCCTCATCACCCGAAAGCCTACATAATCTTGTTAACAGGATATACAAAACAAAAAATTACTTCTATTTGGGGAAGAAAAGCTGTCATGAAATTGAAATACCACCAAAGCACTTTCTGTCCAGGCCTAGCTGTAATAATATCAGGGTATCTCTACTCTCGGATTACACAAGATATTTAGGGCCCTGTTCTCAATGAAATTACTTTATAAAATGTGTTCAGGAAGATCAAACACAATACCATTAATTGTGGAAAACAATAATGTTGATTTATTCAGTGAATCTCACAGCTTCCATGTTTAAGAAAACACCTTCAAATTAGTTGTTTAGATTTCTCTTTATGAGAAGAATTCTAGAAGACATTTTCCAACTAACTGCAGTGTTCCAGTGCCAGAATCATTTCCCTTTATTTAACATAATAACATATTAAGAAACATACTGTTTATTGGGCCTTCTCTTTATGCCCTGGGAATCTGATAACTAATATGTAGTGTTTGCCCTTAAAAGCAGTTGTGTAGGCCAGGCATGTTGCATGCTTTTCATTTCCACACTCAGAAAGCAGAGGCAGGTGGATCTCTATGAATCTGAAGCTGGTTGGTTTATGCAGTGAGTTCCAGGACAGCCAGGGAATACTTAAGGAGACCTTGTCTTAAAAAAAAAAAAAAAAAAAAAAAAAAGGTGTTTCAGGATATAAAAGTCAAAAAGCACTCACAGTTTTGTGAAATGCTGAGGTCGGCTTCTGAAAATACTATCAGAAATAGAACATTTGGCTACTAATGAGCTAGAACAGGGAGCTTACATGGGGTAGTAACATTTGAGGTTCACCTAAAATGGTAAATGAGACAAAATTCCAGGTAGAAAAGAGAACATACGTAAACCTCAGAGATTTAGAAGAAGAAAGAAAGAGATCAGTCCATACCATAAAATCTCTAGCAATTGTTAGCATTTTGGCATGACTGATGAGAAGACGGAGTGGGGGGGGGGCAGGTAAGAGGAAGATACTGCTGGCAAAACTGAGGCTGTGGTTGGCTGACAAATAGGTCAGGCTTTGAGATGGTCAGACTTGTGTCTTAGACATCTTTCCTGAAACTGGTTTGTAAAACACAGAGATTAAAGTTAAAAGGCCAGGAGATCCATGTGTGTGTGTGTGTGGGGGGGGAGAACCGGTGTCTTACTGTTACTATAGTTTAGATAAGATGTGGTGAGACCTAGAAATAAAAGCAAGGAAAAGAAGGCTACAAAAAATAAAGGAGAAAAAAAATGAGGCTTCGCCAGTCAACTGACTATGAACTTGGATGCTCTCTCAAGTGATACTAGACGAGGTTGAAGTATAAGATGTATCTGAGAGCACAAGGGGAGGCTAATGGAAAGAGGGGAGGGGGTGGGGGCAAGTGCAGTCATGCAGGGAACTCTGGAAGGTATTTCCAGTTATTTTCAACCAATGTCTTTGAATATAATATGACTAACATCTAAATGTTCTGGTATATAGCACTTTCTTTCCTTGGCCAGAAAATAGATTTTGATTGCAAAGAGACAGTTTGAAACAGACTGAGAAGGCCTAGCAGCCGATGTGCTTGCCTCTCTAGATGGGTTTTTATCCTGTACACCTGTACAAAAGACTTTTTTTTTCTCCGCCTGTGCCTATGGGTTAACAATCTCTAATCACAGGAAAAGAGCCTTTACCTTTCCGTAAGGGAATGTAAGCCAGTGCCCCTGCCAGAGTTCACTGTTCAGCATTCATGTTCCTTGACTCACAGCCCTGTAGGAAATATGAAATAAATGTAAAGACTTTGAACCAACTTTCTGAAAGGATTGACCTTGAGCTGTAAAGGGAAAGGTCAAGGGGAGGAGATTTGGTTTATGCTGCTGTATAAAAATGTGCCTGGTAGTAAGAACTGTAGACTTGACATATCTGCTGGCATGGGACTAAATTAAAAGGACCTACAGTGATGAAGAGCAGGTATCGAGCCAGTGTACTCTGAATGACACACATACAGAAGTCAGCAAATGCTATGCTATTGGCTTATAGTACAAACGGTGTGTAAGAATATTCTAGAAGAACTGGCAAGTGGAGAGAAGCAGTTTAGGAGCAGAGATGCTCTTTATGACTGCAAACGCTAATATTTTTCCCAGTTACACAGTTTGACCTGAATTCCTCCTGAGCTTGTTTTATAGAAGAGGGTTGGTTCCTTTCATAGCAACCCTATCTGGCATTCTTAACTTGTGTATGAGGACGTTCAGAAGGAAGACAGTCAAAAGAAAGGAAGGAGGTAGTGGCCTGCCCAGTTCTTGCCAGGACATTGGCATACAGGCATTTTTAATCTACATGATAGGGAGTCACCTACATACATGGAAAGGGCATTTCAGAAACCAAGGGGATTGATTGATAAATACAAATGCAAAGAGGCCAGAACTTCACTTCTCTTCCACACTATTTGCTTTCTATTTTAGGGTTTGCATTAGCTATTTAGAAAACTGACAAAGAAGTCTGAGTCAGATGAGGTGAAGGTATAATTTTGTAGCACTGACAAATGGAAGTCAAATGCAAAGCAGAAAGTCAAAATTATTTTTGCAATTAACAGACTGGGTTCATAGACAAAGTCTACATATGCCTTTTCTACTGTTGCTTCCCAGAATTCATTCTTTCCTAATTCAAACAAAACAAATCTTGCTTGTTTGAACCTTGAGATTAGTGTGGTCTATAGCCTGTAGCCTGTACCTGGCTTAATCAAGAAGCAATCTGGATGGAGATCAGTATAGTTAGCGAGCAAGATGGCAGGTGCTCAGAGGCTAGCCTGGTCAAAAGTACTGTTTCAGTGCTAAGAGGGTGTCTGGGCAAATGGGGAAAAAGAAGAGTGAAAATTGGTGCTGGTGAGGTATGTTTGCAAGAGATGACTGCTTTTCCATTACCTTCTCCTCCAGCATCCAAAGATCTTATAGTAGGTGGTGCTCATTGCTACAGTCACCAGAAAATTGGGGAGGACATGTTTCTACTTGGTAGTCTCCTTACCTGTTTTTGACATCCATCACATACCAGGAAATAGGCTGGACTTCAGACAGCCATGCATCCCTGGGATGTGAAGTTACACTTCTAGCACTTTCTTTCGAACCATTCATTGCCCACTGATTGGTTTCTGTTCCTTTGTAGCAGAACACAACTGAACACCTTATATAGAAAGTACCCCCTGGGTTCCCAGTGTTCAGAAACATTTACGGAAATGTCACCATTTCTGACTTCACAGCCCAGTGAGTGATAGGCATGCGAATCTATGATTTCAATCTAGGTGTTGTAAATGGTCAAAAGGATACATGCATCAGTAACCACAGGAACTCCGAGGATGGATTCCAGCCAGAGAATTCTGAAAGATGTGCTACCATAGGTCAGCTATACAGCACTTTGTTGTATGCTAGTCAGATGTATGGACAAGTGCACCTAGTTCTTTGTGTGTGGAGGATGAGATGATGGGCTAGAATGCAGAGAAAAGGGTTGGGAAAGAAGCATTTCCAGAAAAAAGGAAGTTTGAGGTTGGTAGGACCCAGAATCTCTAGTATGGCTACCCCCAGGCACAGCTACATTGTAAATGAACTGCATTTTATGGTCTGTCTTGTCAAGGTGTCTACCAGCCAAAGATTGTATTTCTCTCTCTCTCTCTCTCTCTCTCTCTCTCTCTCTCTCTCTCTCTCTCTCTCTCTCTCTCTCTCTCTCTCTCTCTCTCTCTCTCTTTTGGTTTTTTGGAGACAGGGTTTCTCTGTGTAGCTTTGCACCTTTTCCTGGAACTCACTTGGTAGCTAGCCCAGGCTGGCCTCGAACTCACAGAGATCCACCTGGCTCTGCCTCCCGAGTGCTGGGATTAAAGGCGTGCGCCACCACCTCCCGGCAAGATTGTATCTCTTAACATAAGTATGTTTCCAATTTAAAAAAAAAAAAACTTTTAGAATATAAATTGTATGTAACATGGAGTTAATTATAGATTCTTTCTTATGTAGGTGTTAAATTCTGGGTATATTAAACTTCTTTTATAACTATAATGTTGAACAGGTACCCAGTAAATAAGCACCCCCAAAACAGAAGCATTTAACAAGTAGGTGAGGGGTTCAGAAGTTCTGGATGAAACTTCACTATGTTACCATTTGGCCAGTTCTCCATGACTTGAGGCAGTCATTTGGAAAGCTGATAGAAATCTAAATCTAGAATGAACACTACACACTTTAAAGAGGTAGAAAAGCAGCTGGAAGTTTCTCCAATCTTGCCCAGCCCTGACTTCCCACAGCCATTTATAAAATAATCATTCAGAGGCTTATATTAATTACCAACTGTATGGCCTATGCAGGCTTTTTGCTACCTAGCTCCTTTATCTTAAATTAACCCATTTCTATTAATCTATGTATTGCCACGTGTTCCGTGGCGTTACCTGCGTTCGTTACATGTTGTTCCTTGGATGCGGTTTGGCATCTCCCCTTACTCTCCTTTCTTCTCTCACTATCTCTCCTGGATTTTCCCACCTGGCTCCATCCTGCCCTGCCATAGACCAATGCAGCTTAATTTATCAGCCAATCAGAGCAACACATGTTCACAGCATACAGCAAGACATCCCACAGCACTTCCCTTTTTCTGTCTAATAAAAAAGGAAGGTTTTAAGTTTAACATAGTAAAATTACATATAATAGAACAGTTATCAAGCAAGAATTTGTTATATCTAGTCTATATTTGGCAAAATTAGGAAATATTCTATCATCTATCCTATTTTTGTGAGTCTAAAGTTTTATATCTAATTTATCTTCTATCATGACTAAGGAAAATTATAACTATCTAGTCTTCAGCTCCATCAAAGACCCCAGAAGGATATAATATTACCTGAGTAAACAGGAAGTGCATTGCAAGCACGTTCCATAATTCTAGAAATGATAGAGACAGCTGGCTGCCTGGACAGTCACCCAAAGTTTTTCTGCAACGTTGCTTGGGTGGGACTAGAGAAACTTCCAGCTACAGAAAAAAGCATATGCTCTGGAACCCAGTGCCAAGTCCAAATCCCACATCTAACATTTGTTAACTGTGTGACTTTGGCAAAGTTACTAAGAGTTCTGCCCCTCAACTAACTTCCCTGTAAAAGGGGGCTCATAATATCTCTCAGGCTCTGTGAGGATCAAGTTGATAAAAATAAAATTCTTAGAAAAGACTTGGCCATAAAAACCCAATAAATCTTAGCTAATATTTCTGTTATTGTATTGCCTTTGACTTCATATTCAAACTCTGTAAGTCACGCTTGGAGACTGTTATTTCTCCACCCCCAAGCTTGTTGGTTCAGTCTTCCTGCAGAAGAGAGATGGCATGGCCAGTTGTATTGATGACAGGACAACACAGAAAATTCTAAACAATTAAGTAGTTTTCTCTGAGGGGTATTAGGTCCGATAATTTGTCTCTTAAGATTGATGTCCTCCTCTGATAAAGTGGGGAGGGGATTGGTCCTGCCTCAACTGACTGTACCAGCTTAGCTTACTGCCCATGGGAGAACTTACCCTGTTGGAGGAGGGGAGGAGGGAAGGAGGAGTGGAGGACAGAGGCGGGAGGGGGGAAGGAGCAGAAGGAGGGATGAGAGGGGGATCTGTGGTTGGTATGTACAATGAATAAAAAAAATTAAAAGAAAAAAGATTGGTGTCCTCTTCTCTAGTCTCCTTCCCAACATTAGTGAAAGTCAGTTGTCATAGAAATTAGCCCCTTTACTTAAGACAATAGTATGTATGCAAAAAGTGGAGCTATCAAGTTGGTTGGAAAGTTATTAGTTAAAATGTCAGAGAATGTGCTAAAAAAAATAAACAGTTCATCAGGAAATCAGTGTCTTTTGAAAAGAAAAGAGATATCTGTTAAAATGACTTCTTTGGGAACATAGGAGAACCATCCAAATAGGAGATGGGTTGAGATGTCTGTAATCCACACAGCCAGAATCACAAATGTTGTGTCCTTGCCAGGACCATGTTTTCTTGTGGGGCTGTGTGTTTTTACCAGCTGACGGTTTCTAGGGAAAACATGCTTCAGCTTCAACTGTGAGGCTTCAGGGTGCTGTGATCTGTAGCTGAATATCCACCCCCTTGGTTTTCTTACGGGAGAAGGGCTCTAGTCGAGCCATACCCTTCTAGTTTACATAGGCCAAATGTAATAGACAAACGTTTTCAACCACCAAAATGTCTGTTGTTTTAGAAACGAGTAGCGTATTAATTTCTTTTCCCATAGCAGTGATAATAAAATACCTCACTAATGCAACTTAAAGGAGGGAGGATTTACTTTGGCACACAGGTTGAGAGGGTACAGCTCATCATGTCAGGGAAGGCACAGTGGAGTTCACAGCCATGGACATGTATAACTGAGGCTCCTCAGAGCTCTTCTAACAGGATAGTAAAAAGAGAGCTCAAATCAGAAAGGGGACTAGGCTATGACCCTCAAAGCATGACCTGTAGTGACCCACTTCTTCCAACTTGGCTCCACCTCTTAAAGATTCCACAGCCACCCAAGACAGCCTGCAGAACATGCACATTCAGAGCATCACAAGTAACGAATTAATAACTTCACCTCAGGACGTAATTGAGCACCTGTGCCAGGTACCTATAAAGTTGGGCCAAGAAGATGAGGACAGCCAGCTACAAGGAAGCTGATGAATGCTTCTAGAAGGTTTTCTGCTTTATGTTACCTGGGTGTGGAGAAGTCTTTTGTTAGAGTTTGAGGCTTGAAACCTGTGAGCCCTGATGTAGTTTCTTACAGGAATTTTAAGTGAAAGCACATTTTACACATAATTATCACGCTTTTCAGAACACCAGGGAGCTCCAGTGGACAGAGGTAGACTTGAGGTCAGAATGTGGACTCAGATCCAAGATGAGAACGTGGGTGCACCGTGGCATTTTTAATACCTTTCTTTGCAGTATGCACACTTGTTGCCAGGATGCTTTATCAGTTCATCTCCCTCAGATTTTAACCATTTCAGTGGTCCGCTGTTCATTCCTAAAAGCATGAATGACTCTCACCACTAAACAGGGGAACTAGTGATTATCACTTATTTGAGAAACGTTCCAAGTTTACCGAAGCCCAGAATTGGAATCCAGTATTCCGAGCGCAGGCATTCTCACCTGAAGCCCTTTTATTATGTTGAAGCCAGGTTAAGACACCTAGAAGGAAAGGTAACTTTCATCGAAAGGAAATGGTGAAGAAGGGAAGAGATACATGAGTCAAAGCCAGAGTGAACTCTACAGCAGCAAGCTATTCTTTTTGTATATGTGAGAATGGGGGGGGGGCGGTGTCGAACCCAGGGCTTTGTAGGTGCCAATCAGTGATACTCTTGAAGTGGGGAAAATGGCTATCTAACATGAGTTTAATTGTGTCATCCGCTCATTCACTTAAATGGGAGCTGAATTGCACTCATCCACTGTCATTCAAAGCTAGCCCATCAGGAGAACAAACACATGATGCCTAGGGTTGGTGTGTGGGTGGAGTTAATTGAGAAAGAAAGAACCAGCACTCATTCCCTCCTTCCCCTCCCGTTGCCATGCTGCCCACACACCACAGATGAGGCCAATCAGATCACTTCTTCTCTAAGTACCAAGTTTCCTTTTCCAAGCTCCAGGTGCGGGAAAGGCTATAATTTTGAGTTTGATAGAGCGGTTAACCCGTACTCTTTCTTGTACATTTTAGCTGCCCTGCCTAAGCCTGACTTCAAATCTGCCTTGCTGCCCACCTTTCGGGATCCCTCCTGTTACATTGCTGTTCCCCTCTCCCACCCCACGGAACTCACTGTGCTCAGCTCTTTTTATAGTACTTGCCGCAATCTGTTCCCGAATCAGATTTAATGGTGTGTATTTCTCCCTTAGTGAGAGCTCTGAAAGCTGGGACCTCACCTGTTTGCTTTTCTTCTTGAATGTTCTTGCTCCATGTCTAGCAGTAGGTTCAGGGCCCATCTTTCTGAATTCAGGTTTATTAAATCCATTTTTATACCAAAGGATTATTTAGAGATGTGAACTTACCACAATGCCTGAGTAATATGACTGTGCTTGTCTGTTCAATTTGCCTGATCTAATGAATGATGGCCAAGTGTTCTTTATTTTTCATTACCCTTGCACAGAGTTGCTCAGTAAATGATGCTTGAATTAATTGATTAGTAACGATTTACAATTCATAAGCTGTATTTAAGGTAATATAAGTTATTTGTAGGTAGCGAATAAGAAAAGGCTACTATAGAAAGAAGACCCAAGCAAGCAAGAAAAGGTTGATGTATTAGAGACATTCTTATTGCCTTCAAATATGCATTAAGTGATATAAGAGAGGAGATAATTTGAGGAACAAATTTATTCTAACTCTCATGATCACTGATAAAGCAGCAGTTTTAAATTAACATGCATTAATATTCATTACTTAAATTTATTGTATAAAACATTGGGGGTTGCTAATTTTTTATTTGAAACCAATAGGAATTGAGATATAATGCCACAACTATTAAGTTTATTAAGTGGATACTGGAACTATCATTACACAAGCAGTAATGTATTATGCTTATAGAATGTTTTTTCTAAGTACATCAAAATATATGGCTGAGCCCTTTGTCTTAAAACTTGAATGTTTTTTTTTTTAATCTTTTGTGATTTGTTCAATTTGGATATTACCTAAGTATATATGAAACCACATGCCGATGCCTGTTGGCCTTTCAGGTTTGGAGCTCAATCAGGTCTCATATAAGCACTACTCTGTTTGTTCACTAAACAAATACTGAGAACATCCTGTGTTGGGTGGGGGAGGGGGGAGGGGGGAGGGGGTGCTCCTACCTGCCCGAGGCATCTTTGAGGCAAGGATGTGAGCAAAGTTTTTTTTTTTTTTTTTTTTTTTGGTTTTTTTTTTTTCAAGACAGGGTTTCTCTGTGTAGCTTTGCGCCTTTCCTGGAGCTCACTTGGTAGCCCAGGCTGGCCTCGAACTCACAGAGATCCGCCTGCCTCTGCCTCCCGAGTGCTGGGATTAAAGGCGTGCGCCACCACCGCCCGGCCGTGAGCAAAGTTTTTGTGTTGCCAAATCTAGCTTAGTCTCTAACTGATAGGAAAGAATTACCATGGAATTAACAAACGACTTGGCTGCAGAAATAGAAGTAGTATACCGCCAAGAAGGTGTGTTAGTGAAGACAGAGAGCAAAGCCAAGGTATTCAGTTCCCCTGTATGTCCAATACATAACAAATCCCTCCTGGAGAGGGTGTCGGGAGAGGGTAGCTGAGAGTGGGTAGAACTTGGCAGAGATTTTTTTTTTTTAAGTTCAAGATTAGATATGAGTTAATGACTCAAGCATACTCCAGTGACGTCCTGGGCCAGCAATGCCAGCCACTCAGACTTCACGTGAAAGAGCTTTGTTTTTGAGCTGTGGATTTTTTTTTCCATAATACAAAAAATGTGAAGGGCTTGGTGGCATAAGGAGAGGATAAAACGGACTGGTCAGGTCACAAAAGGCTACTACTGTGTCTTGCGAGGGCCATGCCACTTTTCTTGCTTTCATGGTAAGACAGAGAAAACTGATTAGCTTTGCCCCTGTTTCTCCTCCTGTGCTTGCTTTCTCATGCCATCCTAATTCCCTGTGCCAGAAATCAGGGGATTGCCCTTACTCCCCTTACCTGTCATGTCCTATGTAATCAAGTACAGTCATCATCTACTTATGAATTTCTATCTAACCCATTACCTCCTCTCTGTTCCCCTTACCATCATGATGCTTTGCTGTAGGCTTGAGTCCTGCATCCTTGCCTCTCCAGTCCATTCTCACATTCTAGCCAGAAAAACTTCTAAGTGTAGATCTTGAAGTTGCTAGCTACTTTCTGTTCAAGTTGAGCATGGCCACTATTGCGGTTGCATGAACTGAATCTCCTTGACTGTCCTCAAGACCTTCCAACCTGTTACCACTCAGTTCAGGTGCTTACTTACATCCTGCTGATCTGTGTTCTTTGCCTGTGCTAGGTGCTATCCTGTCTCCTACCTGACCACTACAGAGTCATCTCCTGCTTGGATTTTTTTCTAAATCATCCCAGCCCAGTCCTGAGGCTTATGACTTCTGGGATAAGTTTCCTCACTGTTCAGATCTGTATCTGGAGCATTTACTTTGTGGGAATATAGAACCCAGTTTCTCCCCCAGCTCTGGCATTAGTTCAGCAGTATTTTCATCACTTGCTTAGCTGTCCATCTCCTATAATAGACTGGGTTTCGTGATGACAGAGGCCAGTGCAGCTTGATTCTATTCATAGCACCTAGCACAGTGCGTGGATAGTTATCGACTATGACATGAATCTAAGGTATAAATTTGATTTCCAGAGCATGGTACGTCGTAAATGCTGGTGCCTTGATATTGCTTACTCTCTTGAACCATGGTTGCAGCTATGATTGTATGGATAGGAACTGATAACTAAAGTACAAGTAGACTGTGGTGAAGACAGAACAATGTGCACTGTAGGTGGGAAATTAGAGTGTTACAGCTGTTCTTCTCTCAGAAACTTCCTAGCAGCAGAAAGAGAGGAAATGAAGACCAAGCAGTGTGTATGATGTTGACTGGAATGAAAACCCATCAAAAGGGTGGTAGTTAAAGAGGCAGCGGGATTACTGGAGGGTATATGTTAATGGCTGGAGGATAGCAAGAGTGTGAGTAAATGTCTGGAGAACACGGCAGATATGTGTGTATGGGTGAAGAATACTGCAGGTGTGTGAGGATGGCTAGAGGATGCTGCAGGTGTATGAGGATGGCTGGAGGATGCTGCAGGTGTATGAGGATGGCTGTAGGATACTGCAGGCATGTGAGGATGGCTAGAGGATGCTGCAGGTGTATGAGGATGGCTGGAGGATGCTGCAGGTGTGTGAGGATGGCTGGAGGATACTGCAGGTATGTGAGGATGGCTGGAGGATACTGCAGATATGTGAGAATGACTGGGAAATCCTGCAGCTGGATGCATGTGGCTAGAGAATGCTGCAGGTGTGTGAAGATAGCTGAGGAACCCTGCAGGTGTGTGCAGATGCCTGGAAACCCTGTATTGTGTGCAGATGGCTTGGCAACCCTGCAGGTGTGTACATATAGCTGAGGAACTCTGCAGGTGTGTATAGATTTCTAGATAAGACTTGGATGAGGAAGAGAATCCAACATGAAAATCCAGGTACAGAGTTGACCCAAGCTCTCGGTAGAGCTGGTCTTGAGCGGGAAGAACCATCTTGTGTAGTGATATGGAAACAATGATAAATGGGGTAGCAGGGATGAGTACAGGGGCCAAGGGTGAGAAGTGGGAAAGCAAGTTGATGCAAATGTGTTTAACTCAGTGACACGAAAGTGCTCTAAAGCAAAGCTACTACCCTGTGTTGTTATTGTTTTTCTTTCAGGTGCTTGGGGGACTTGTCTGGATTTTGGTGGCTTCCTCCAATGTTCCTCTACCTCTGCTCCAAGGATGGGTCATGTTTGTGTCTGTGACAGCTTTCTTCTTCTCCCTTCTCTTCCTGGGCTTGTTCCTCTCTGGTATGGTGACTCAGATTGATGCCAACTGGAACTTCCTGGTAAGAGATTTTTATTGTAAGTCTATTGCAAGAAAATGTAAGAAACTTGCAAATATCACATTGTGTTCAGAAATGCCCAAGTCTCTGTTCTTTTTGTTGCTACAAAAAAAGAGAAAATAGGGCTGCGTGAGGAGCTCATTGTGGTGCCCAGGTGTGGTTTTGGAGGACGAAGGGACCTCAGTTTGTAAAATTTCCACATTGGTAGATCTGAAAAATAACACTGTTACTTTTGTGATTTAGATCATTTTATTCAAAAAGGATTTCATATCATGCAACAAATGAGTTGCATTATAATTGAACAATAGAACAGATGCCTTTGGAACTGACTCACTTGTGTCTTAAAATTTTCCATTCATTTCTTCTTCTGATGTTTAAATGGGTTTAGTCATACATTAGTAATAGGGGCATGGATTGCATGCCATACCCTCAAACCTGGAGTACTAGCATCTATAGATTCTCAAGTCGTATATGTTTGAATATATGTAAGTAGATATATTTAATTAAATATGAAGATTTAATTTCCATATTACCTACATGCATTGTACTGTACAGTTTAAGTCATTTGCAGGTTACTTAGAACACATAAAACAATGTAAATGCTGTGCTCATAGTTAAAGACTTATTCATTTATTTTATGTGTGAATGTCTTACCTGCATTGTGTGTCTGTGTACTACTGTGTGCATTCCTGGTGTTCCTAGAGGTCAGAAGATGGTTGAGAACCATGATGTAGGTGCTGGGAATTGAACCCAGGTCCTCTGCCAGAGCAACAAGTGCTCTTAACCACTGAGCCATCTCTCCAGCCTCTGCACATAGTTTTTATACTGTATTGTTTAGAAAATGAAGACAAG
This sequence comes from Peromyscus maniculatus bairdii, assembly GCF_049852395.1. Lineage (NCBI taxonomy): Eukaryota > Metazoa > Chordata > Mammalia > Rodentia > Cricetidae > Peromyscus > Peromyscus maniculatus. The sequence goes on along the minus strand of NC_134871.1, from coordinate 9,218,651 downwards.
AGAAGAACATATGTACATGTTTAGTACAGACACATTTTTTCCTGAATATTTTCAATGCATGGTTGATTGAATTCACACACAGGGACTGACAGACACAGAGGGCAGAGTAGGGACTGACAGACATAGAAGGGCAGACGGGAATGACAGACACAGGAGAGTGGACTAGGAAATGGACAGACGTAGATGAGGGAGGACTGTGTAAGTTTTTCAGAAAACAAGTATAGCTCCATATTGTTTTCCTAATGTTTTGAAAAAGAATATTTTATAATCAGTTCTTCTCCAAAATGAATTAAAACAGTGAGTCTTGAAGGTAAATTGACAACACAGTATTAAACTCGATGTTTATGATAAGTTACCATTCACTGCGATTGACTGACCATATTTGCCCATGTGTTGTATGGAGACTCACTTCAAAGCCAGTGGTTGTCCTACATTATCTGGGACAAATTAGAAAAGATCAGTGGGGATGATTCCAATCCATGGTGGACAGGGCTTTATCGACATTCATAGGGAACCCCCTTCAGGTTCTGAATTATACTTGGGTGTTTTGAAACTTAAGTAAGACCGTCATTTGATCTTTATATATTCCTTTTGAGTAAATAGCAACTTTAGGACAAATGTTAAAGGGAAATGTTTTATTCACAAAGCATAAGGAGAGCTATTATTACAAATGTTTACAGCGGTAATAATAAGTGCCTGACCAGATGCCATTAAAGAATAATGGGGACAATGAGTTTCATCATGCCTAGCTTTGTGTCTGGGTTATAATCACCAAGCAACCATCTTTTTAATTCCTTCAAGACACTGAGGCTTGTAATTCAGAACTTTGATGTTCTGCTTATAGGAAGTTGCAGAGATAGTGTCTTCCTGCATTTTCCCTAATTTCAATATTTGTTACTCTATCTTGTGATAAAGATTCAAGGTCCCCAATTAGAATATTCATCTCCTTTTCCTGAATGCTTGGCTTTCTCATTAGAAAGTCTGCCAAGGAATTGGTTGATCTCCAAAGTTACCAAGGGAAAGCAGGTCTTTAAATATCAGACTCAAGATGTTATGAGGTGAGTTTGTCCCACTCTGCCCACACTGGTACTTCAGGATTCTTAATAGTCACAGCCCATGTTGCTGGCTCTTCCAAAGAGCTGTATCACACACCACCAAACCCTTCTGCTAGGACTCCTGATCTCCCAATTGATTGCCTAACAACTAAAGTGTTCAATCCTGCAGCATCCAGTATTCTTTCTAATTGATTGGTATATGTAACTTTTAAATGCTTAAATACTTTTTGGATGTCATTCCTGGTCTTGTGAGACAGATTCTATACTGTATCCCACCCTCCCCCAACCCCTGCTTGTATTAAATCGTGTTTTTGGTACTAAAATGGCCTTATTGGTTTTCCCAACTTTGCATCCCCCCCCACTTGTAGCATTATGTGTGATGATCAAACAATAAGCCATAAGTGTTCTCGTTCTTTTCATTGTACCACTATATCAAAGTGACTGTTGGAAGGCAGAGCCTGGGGGTACAAATCCATAACTCAGGACTCTGTAGCATGGGGCAGGAAGGAGTCAAGTCCAAGGCCACTTTGGCCTAACAAGGTAAGACTCTGTCTCAAAAAAATAAAAAAAAGGAGACCTTTAATAATTTGTCCCATAGATCATCTGGGAAGATCATCCTGTGTTGTTTGTCCATTTGTCAGTTAAGGAAAAGAAATATGCACAGGCTAAGTATGTACTTAGAAACAAAAGTATCCCAAATTTGTAGATTTTTTAAAATTTGGAATATTTGCACAAACTTTAATACTCAAAATATTACAACATTTGGAACATTTCAGATGTCATAGTTTCAAGTTAATATTGTCTACCATGGAATAGCTGTACACAGCATGTGATATTGTGGTTGCCATGGCACGGGCTCATTATATGGTGGGCAGACCTCCCAAGAGCCAGCTCCTTCCTGCCGTCTTAGAGTTTAGTAAATGCTGTTTAGGCTTAGAATAGATTTCCTTTCCTTGTTTTGTAAGGCTTTCTTCACGTGGATCCATGTTCTGATCATGTATCCAGCTTGACGTGGGTTGTAAGGCTCGCTGGGCACTCCCAGGCCAGGATAGTTTTTGAGTCACGCACATCATGGAGTTATCCTCAGATTGGTACAAGTTCTAATTGTTGCACTCTGGAATTGTTAGACATTAATTTCTAAAAGAAGAAAAGACTAATTTTCCCCTGTGAATAATTTAATGCTATCCCTGTGCTCTGATTGAGAGAAATCGGAGTACATTTTCGAAATAATATACTCTCTACAAGTATTTGTTGTAGAATACTAATGTTGACAGTTTTTTTTTCATTTTTTCCATATTCATTGTATGTGCACGTGGTATGCATGTGTGGACACGTGTGGGTACACATGCATATATGTGCCTATGCCTGTGAACCCAAGGTTGATGTCAGGAATCATCCTCAATAACTCTTCCACGTTATTCTTTGAGGCAAGGTCTCATTCAAACCAGGGCTCACTGATTGAAGGGCAGGTCTTGGTGCCAGCTTGCTCTAAGAATCCCTAGACATCTACCTTCTGGATCTGGGATTATGGGTGGGGCCACCACACCCACCTGGCGTTTAAGTAGGATCTTGGGAATCCAAACAATGGTTCTCTTGCTTACCCAGCAAGCTCTTTAAACTCCTAAGACATTTCCCCAGCACTTTTTCTATTTTTTATTAATTGTGATCAAATTCACATTCATAGTGCAAGATATGTTTGGAATTTTTTCACAGGCTTCCTACTTGGGGTATAATTGATATAATGAAAATGTTGAATGCAATACTGTTTCTCCATTATAATCTGAAGAAAGGCAAGAACCTTTTTGAATTTGTGTGGTGCTGGAGATTGACCCTCAGGCCTTCTGCATGCTAAGCAAACTTTCCATCCCTAAGCTATATCTCCAGCCCTTTTTCACTTCTCATCCTGAGGTGGGGCCTTGCTTGCCCAGGCTAGCATTGAACTCACTTTTACCTCTGCCTCCCAAGATGTTAGGATCATAGGGCTGTACCACCTGCCCCGATAGGAAGTCGATTTTGATTTTGAAATAGCTGTAGGGGTGTGGCTTTCTCCTTTCCCTGTATGTGAGAATAACACCACTTTGGTATAACTTTAAGGAAAAAATTCTATATTTGTGCCCCTTGCTTTTTAGAGTAAATATGCTAAGGAAGGATACTGCTTAGAAGAAATAGATTTTTAAATCTCATACAATTAAATAAGTCTGTCTTTACTTCCCATGAGTCTAGTGGACATACATTTAATCAGATTCCTACTATGAGCATTACTTAATAATTTAAATGTCCTGAGCTATATTCCGTGCCACTTTGACCTGAATTGTTTTTCCTCCTTTGAGACAGTCTCGCTACATATATATAGAGCAGACTGTAGCCCAAATTGGTGATCCTCCTTGCTCAGCCTCTGGGTGCTGGTTAGAGTGTGCACTACCAGTACTAAAGCTCAAGCTTTAGAGGCTGTCTTCCCTTCTCTGTGCTGCCATATAACCAGGGTTATAACCACATATATCCATATATATATATATATATACATATATATATATATATATATAAAACCTTATATATAACCAAGTATATAACCAGGGCTCCCCATCAATGGTACAACAGTTTTCTTTTCTTTCCTCTCTTCCTCTCTTCCTTTCTTCCTTTCTCCCTTTTTTTCCTTCCTCCCTTCCTCCCTCCCTCCCTTCCTTCCTTCTTTCCTTTCTTCCTTCTTTCCTTCCCTCCTCTCTTTCTTCCTTTTGTTCTCCTCCCTCCCTCCATCCATCCATCCATCCATCCCCTGACTCTCTCTCGCTTTCCTTCCTTCCTTTCTTTCTTTCATCCTCTTTCCTCCCTTCCTCCCTCTCTTCCTTCCTTCCTATTCAGTGAATATTCATGAGCAAAAGAGTGGAGCACTGGTTCAAGATTAGAATTTTGAAAATGGTCATGTGGGCTGAAAAAAAATTCCAAGCAGTGTTTGAGGTTGGAGTTGTCTGATAAAAATGTGGAGAGGCAGAGCTCTGGGGTGTGTCAGTGCTGGCAGGATGTGTTAGGAGAAAGAGCATGTGAAGAGGACTCAGGACAGGACTGGACCTACCTTGATGAAGCACTGTCAAGGATGGTGGTTTAAAAGGTAGTCACCAAACAAGGCAGCAGCATTACATGGACTCCTGTCAGAAATAGTCTCAGCCGACCCTCCCCAGACTGCTGACTCCAAAGCTGGGGGATGGCGCTTATTTGTCTCAGATGGTTCTGCTGCATTCCAGTAATTGAGAACCTCCAGTGCAGGGCAAGTGTTCCAAACCATGAGTGAGCCTGCAGAAGACATTTCGAGTGGCTCCCATGTATAACTGGAATTGGAATAACACAACCAGGGTGGCCAGTGTCAACATGTAGCTCTCTAGTGGTCAGGATGCACAGGCCTGAGAGAGACTTTCAAAACGTTTCTGCAGTAGACAGGGCAGCAAAATAATCATCGTGTAGTTAATAACTTAGCTAAAACTACATAATGGTCAAGAAGTGGAAACATTAAAAAAACTGAAGTAATCTCAAATAACAGGCTCTAAGGAGGATCTAGAAAACGAGATTGTGTTGTTGTTGGTTGGTTGGTTGGTTGGTTTTGTTTTTTGCTGATTTTTTGGTTTTGTTTGTTTGTTTTGTTTTTTGTGTTTTTCATTGTGGTGTGTGTGTATGTGTGTGTGTGTGTGTGTGTGTGTGTGTGTGTGTGTGTGTGTGTGTGTCTTTTATGAGGAGGAAAGAAGACAGACCTGTGTTAGATAATGCAGAAGGAAGTAAACTAAATAAGCCAAGTCTCATATGTGTTGTGGCATTGGCCAAGTCCATGAGAAGCTTCACAGCGCAGCCTGCCTATTGAGATCCTGTATTGGGCACAGTGACTAGGCTCAGTCCAAATGTACTACGACTCCCTGAGATCTACCCAAGAAGAATGTGTGTCTGGCTCAGACACATAAACATGTCCCAAGTCTATTGAAACCCAAGAAACAAAGTCCTCTAAGAACCAAAGTCCAGTCACAGGAACTGAGGGCATGGGGACATGCAAAAGACAAGCATTCATTTCCAATGGTTGCAAGTCCTATCACTCAACTTTATCCTTGCCTGTCTGTGTGAAACGTGCCAGGGGTTATGATAGCTATGTATGCATGTTCATGTCTTTGCACATGTCTGTAGGGCCTTGGGTGTTCGGGAGACAGAATCTCTCACTGGGATCTGGAACTCATCTCGACTAGCTGTCCATCAAACTCCAGGGATCTACTGTCTGTCTCCAGCTCCCCAGTGCTGAGATTAAAATAGCATGCCACCATTCCAGGCTTTTTAACATGAGAGTCAGGGTTAGAATTCAGGTTCTCGGGTTTGTATGGCAAGGACTTTACTGACTGAGCTGTCTCCTCAGCCCCTAGTTTGGCCTTTTAAGATAGAACAAAACATTTCTGAGACTATTTAGTAAATTAAATGAGTGGCTAATAATCAATCTCAATAGACTTTCTCAATTTTTACAGCTATTAATAATTAATAACCCAATCAGGTACATTTAATTCATGAATGCACTGGCATTCCAGTTTGGATATTGATCTTTGTCAGTGAGCATTTATTGAGTAACCACATGACCCCATGTATCTAAGCATTGGTTATGGCTTAGAGATGTGGTCAGTAAGTCTGTGGCTCAATCAGCAATGGCAGGTGTTTCACAGAAAGCATTTTTACATTGTACCTTATGTGTCTCACCCTGGTTAAATTTGACGTAGAACAGTGTGGGCATAAGAAGAGCAATTCTATGAACAACACTGTTGAATGGACATTTACAGAGGCAGTACAACACTCCCTTCTGTAATTTTGTTAGTAATACTATTTGAGAGGGGGAAAGTAGACTTTGAAGAGATCTCTCAAACACTGTTGGTGGGAATACAAATTAGTACCATTACTGTGGAATATGGTATGAAATCTCCTCTAAAAGTTAACAATGGAAATACCATACAAGCCATGAATCTTACTTATATGTATACCCAAAGGTAATAATCAGTGTGTCAGAGAGCTGTCTGAGCCCACATGTTCTTTGCAGAATTATTTATTACTAGCCATCATATGGAACCAGCTCAAGTCTTCATTGGTCTGTAATGGGTAGAATGTAGTGTATATACCCAGTGCTGTTTGGCTTTTTAGAAATGAAGAAAATCCTTTATTTATGGTCAGAAGTATTTAGAGTCAGATAGTTGAACATGGAGGTTTTGTTATATGAATGAGCTGGACACCACAATATAATGACATACACAATATAATTTCACTAATAGGTGTAGGTGAAAAAGATGAACTCACAGAAGTGGAGAGCAAAGTGGTGGTTATAAGGGTTGTTGGAGAGAGAGGGTTGGAAAGGCATTTGCCAAAGAGTGTATCCCAGCAAGAAAGTGTGCCTCCAAAGGCTCTGTAGTATAGACTCTAGTTAAAGGCAATGTGTACTGGAAAATTGATGAGTAGCTTTTGATTGTTCTCACCATTAAAAAGGTAAGTATGTGAAAGAATACCTTTGTTAAGTAGTTCAACTTAGCTATTTCATAATGTATGCATATTTAAAAACATATACACAATAAATAGATAATTTCTAATTGTCAGTTAAGATTATTCATAATTTTAGCTTTTTTAATGAAACAAAGTTGACTTTGGAAGCAGAGAAGCATGGTTCTGATCCTCCTCCTGAAAGTTAACCTTTGTGTGAAAAGAAAGACAAAATTTTGTTTGTAAAGCAGATAATAAATGATAACAGATAACTGTAAGGTGGAGAAGTTATGCAGACTAAGTCACTGCAATGTGGCAGCTGTAAATATAAAATAACATGTGGATGATATATTAATTCAAGTGAAGCTGGATTATCAAAGGTTATGCTTCACATTACTCCAAATAACCTAAACAATTACTGTTTTTCAGAACTATATATTCTTTGTTTTTAATGAAATGTAAGGTTGTATGCCATTGAATTCTATCACTAAGTCTATGTTGCAGAATATAGGATAATATATATAGTTGTAATAGAAAATACTCAAAATAAAATATGTATTAATTATATGAAATTCTTAAAAGGGTATAACTTAAATATAATTTTACTTGAACTTTAAAGATGGCATTTACCCTAGTTTTAAATTTAAAGACCTTTTTATCTAATTTTAATTAATATTGATATCTCTGTATATTAATCTAAAGTGATACAGTATTTTATTGTAAAACCCAATATATAAGAAAGTTTGCTATTGTACCAAATAAAATAGATCAGCCTATACTTTTTTAAATTTATTTATTTTATGTGCATTGGTGTTTTTTTGCCATGGGTGTCGGGTCCCCTGAAACTAGTATTACAGAAAGCTGTGAGCTGCCGTGTGGGTGCTGGGAATTGAACCCTGGTCCTCTATAAGAACAGTCAGTGCTCTTAACCTCTGAGCCATCTCTCCAGCCCCAGCTGATATTTTTTGTTCTTTGAGAGTTTGCAGCTACTCATACAGCATGTTTTGGTCATAGTCACCCAAGCACCCACTCTGTAGCTCCTTTTATTTTTGTTTTTTTGAGACAGAGTTTCTCTATGTAGCTTTGGAGGGCTCCTTTTTTAAAACAAGCTTCAAGATAATTTTGTGCTCCACAAATGCTTTTGAACATGTGGTCTTCCTTTGGCGCATGCTCAACTTATCCCTCCCTCTCCCAGCAGCTAAGAGTTGGCGTCCCTCCACACATATGGGTGGGCTCATTTAGATTCTAATGGCCTTGTTTTGCTAAAGCAATCAAAATCAATATAGTTAAGACAATTGGATTATATGTTCTGAGCTTTCTTACCTGAAACTTCATTTGAAATAAAGAACAGGAAAACATCTTACAATTCTTACCTACAAATGCCTTTTTTTTTTTCCTCTTTCAGGATTTTGTCTACCACTTTGTAGTGTTCGTCTTCTACTTTGGAGCCTTCTTACTAGAAGCCGCAGCCACCTCCCTGCATGACCTGCAATGCAACACCACCATGATTGTGGAGCCGCTCCTGGACGATAACCAGTACAACATCAACGTGGCCGCCACAGTAAGTGCTTCCTGAGGAAAGCACTGTCCTTCCATAGCCAAGCATCCGGGAGAATCCTCCTCGGGCAGCAGTACTATTTTAATAGTAGCCTTTAGAATTAAACACGTAAGCCAGGCAGTGTTGATGCACACCTTCCATCCCAGCACTCAGGAGGCAGAGGCAGGTGGAGCTCTGTGAGTTCGAGGCCAGCTTGGTCTACAGAGCTAGTTACAGAACAACCAGAGCTACACAGAGAAACCCTGCCGGGAAAAACAAACAAAAAATTAAACATGTAAAAGCTATTTGTCCAGTGATCCTATGAGCAAAGTACTGCCATGCCCTGCATTGTTTGGTGTGACTCACCTGCAACCCAAAGATGTTGACATTATCTGAGATGATAATGAGTCCACAGTACTTGACTTTGTAAGAATTCACTGTAGTCATCTCTCTTTCTGAATTTTCAGACCCGGTGAGAGAGGTCTGTTTCTAGCCTTGCTCTTTTGTCCTTTGTACCCATTTTTAATTGCGTTTATTGGTTGCATATTTACCTTGGGCCTGCCATGTAGAAGGGAGTTGGGGGGGGGGGCTGACATGAATAAGTTTCAGTTCTTATTTTTGGGGTCAGTGCCAGTGAATGGGAAGGCAAATTCCACTAGCCATTATACCAGATGGGATACAGGAGGAAGCCTTCCATGGGGACGTTAAACCATTTTTTCCCTTTCATTCATACACTTTCATTCATACACTATAGTGAACTCGACATTTTGTATTGAATAATGAAAAAAAACACTTTTTTTTTCTTTTCATGGATAATTTTTAAAACTATCACGAAATGAAATTGCTTTCTGAAATGAAATGTCTTGATTGATATTTAAATAGTTCCTATAGTGCATTAGTGAACCTAGTGTTTTTTCCTCTTTAGCCCTTGCCCCCTAAAGGGCCCAACTTTTAGAGTTCTCTGGAGGTTCTTTTCTGGACATGCCTCTTCTGGAGACCTGTCTCTTTCTCCCTCTGCCAGAGTGAAGCCACCTCCATGTGTGGACCAATGCTTCCAGTCTTTTGTGACATTCCATTTTATCCACCCACTCTGGTCCAGTCAGGACTCTAGCTCCTGAGTTTTCAGTAGGTAAACTTGATCTGTTGTTCATACGTGACACTGGGTTAAAACTCGGGCTTTTCTTTGTCACTCAGTATAGTTGAGAATGAGGGACTCTCCTTCTCACTGATAATTGCTTCTCCCAAAGCAATTATTCTCACTCAGAGGACATTGTCTACATTAGAAATACATTAGAGAAACCAGCAGCATGGGAAGGGTTAATTAACTGTGACAAATTTCTGTGGCAGGATCTGCCCCCCTTTCTCAGGCGGCAGTTTTCTGGTTAAGAGTCTCTACCCGAGATAGTGATATTTTATCATTCTGAATTGGGTTGTCTTGTAATCTCCTTCCCATCACAAGCCTCTAAGTGTCACGTGAGAACAAGGTGGACTATTTGCTTATCCACACTAAGTGCAGTGCTGTATGCACAGTTGGGGTTAACGAAGCCCTCGGTGACACCGAGGAAGCAGCTCAGAGCAGGGCTTGGGCTTCTGTGTGAGGACTGGCTCCCACATGAGAAAGAGTCAGACTTCTGATTCATTCCTGTGGGTTTTGTATACTGAGTTGGACAACTCACAGAAATGATTGAATGTGTCTCCAGGGTTTGCTGGTGACTGTCTTCTTAGCTGTGAAACTGTTGGATGATTAGATAACTCAGACTAAATTTCTTAATACTGTCAGTGCCTGGGGTTTCAACAATACTTATCAAGTGAGACTGATATGTGAGCAAATAATGTAAGGCTGACTGTAGATTTGAAAATTAAGAGCTATAGGGTACAAAAGGAAGCTCAGTTCTATATGATGGGGATAAAACAAAATCATCAAAACATAGATCAGTGTGAAATATTCTTCTGTATTGGAGCATCTTCAAGTCAGCTGGTGAGTGTTCATTCAGTGGTCTCTTTGGGATGCATTTTCTAAAAGTCCATGTTGTGAATCTGATAGCAATTTTTTTCTTTCCTTTTCTTAGGTTTTTGCCTTTATGACGACAGCTTGTTATGGTTGCAGTTTGGGTCTGGCTTTGCGAAGATGGCGACCATAACACTCCTTGGAAACTGACAGTTGTGTGCTAGTTTCATTTGTCTGCTTTGTATGTCTGATCACTTGGGTACCATTTGTCCCAATATAACATTCCAAGCATCATTTGCTTTGTACAGGGAGAACCTAAGTGAAAGCTGTGGTTCATTATGTTGGTAGGGTTTTAATTTTATTCTGACATTAGAGAAGTATCCTTTCATTTTCATCTTTCTTTTCTTTTCTAAAGACATTTCCCCTGCATATTCTTAAAATATACAGACACTGTTCACAAAACAATAGTATTGTTTCTTAAGTCACCCGAACCTTAATAATAGTAAATAACTAAAACAATATATCCCAAGCAAGCTTCTCATTGAATTCTATCTTTAATGTAAAACAGAGAATGAAACATATTTTTTTTACAAAGGGTCAGATAGCACATATGTAAGGCATATGGTTTCTGTGGCAATTGTTCTATCCTGTAGTAACATAAAAGCAGCTATAGATGACATGTAAATAAACGAGTATGTATGTATGTATCCTAATAAAGCTTTATTTACAAAAAGGGAGCAAGACTGGATTTGGTCCACAGACCACAATTCTATCAACTACTGCCGTATATTGAACTAATCATGAAAGTTTATCAACCTCATTAGACAAGCCACATAATATATTTTGCTTTGTTATGCAATAATCACATTGCCTTTTGTTAAAAGTCAAATTCTTACCCTTGGAAGGGCATATAGCTTTTCAAGCAAACTCCAACAGAGCCTTGGGTGTAGAGAAAAATAAGGTATGAAATAAACTCCAAACTAATGATTTCCTAAGAGCTCAGCAACATCTCACATGAGAGTGCTTAAGACAAGATCCCCAGAGGCAATTAATCACTACTGGAACTGGTATCTTGCGCTGATGTTTTACTTTGGTTTATTTATGCCATAGAATGTGGATGTTTGCCCTGTGCATGAATATATAAATATTTATGTATGTAAAGCTTTTCCAAATAGCTCTCTGAAGAGTTGGATTTTTACTTCTGATTGTTTTTGCATTATTTTCTGAGTTAAATTTGAGTAGAATGTTAACTATAACATAAAGCTATAGATTCTTACATGCTTTGATAATAGCCCAGATATCTATGTTGTATTTCCACTGATGTCAGACAAACAAAGTCAGTTTAACACAAAAGCTAGCTCTGGCTTAATAGTACAGAAAACAATCCTAATCCACCTGTTGACATCATGGGCTTGGCAACGTACCACAAGTGGCTTGAATAGAGAATGAATTAGAGCCAGACCACAGTTCCCACCATACTCTCATACAAACTACTTGCCTGTTGCTTTAATGGGGCTGCCTCTGGATAAGGAGGCTTGAGGATTGTTTCTAGATGACCCATCACTTAAGAGTGCCATACAGTTGGAGTATTGGGTTCCATGGAACATAGAAAAAAACGTGAATGAACAGCATAGCCAATGCTCAATAGCATAACCAGTGGCTAAGTGCTGTTTATCTAATACTCCCCTAGAAGAAGAGGATATTGGGGACTCGCTTTGTGATACAGCTAAAGAAGAGACATGTTTCTGTATGTAGCATGAAGGAATCAGTCTCACAACCTTACAAGTCTGACCTCTTCTATAATGCCCTGCTTCCTTCATTTTTTCCAGCTCCAGAGCAGACACCAAAAACCTGTATTATGAATTATATATTACAAAGTCATAAATGTGCCATAAAGATACATTGTACGTTGTACTTGGAATCACTAAAACATAGTACACTAGAATTTAGTTGAGATTTTTTTCCCCCAAGGTGTAACAGGCCATGCTTGGTGTGGTATTAACTTAAATGAATTCATTCGGATGTATCAGTACTTTTGTAAATGGATTGTTCTAGATTAGTAAGACTCAATCCCAAAGCTCACTAACTGTGAACACTTAGATCTATAGATGGATTGCATTTTAGATTTGTGAGCTGAGTGACAAGCACTTGAACAAAGACAATGGCGTTGAAGAATCTCTTTACATATCTTAGCTGTAAAAAACGAGAAAGTGTTTGTTGGTCTTTAACATCTGATAAATTTATTTTATAAGTGTTATGACTCTAATAAAGTATTCATTTGATAATCTTTTGGGTCACTTTTTCTCTTTTGACATTCCGTTAACTGTTCAGTAGAAACTAGATTGAAGTTCCAGACCCATGAATGAGCTGTATTTCAGGTAGTTCTGTGTAAAAGGGAGCCTTTCAGAAAATGTCAGTAAATCTTTTTCTGGGGTGAACATGAGGAGATAAAACTTGGGGAAGTAACATTAGAGGGAAATTAAAATGAGAAGTGCACCCCACTTTATTTAAAAAGCATCTGGCCTGTGTGTCTATGTCAGGTGGTGTTTTGAAGCATTTAAAAAAAAATATTATCTCACTGGGCGGTGGTGGCACACACCTTTAATCCCAGCACTTGGGAGGCAGAGCCAGGCGGATGAGTTCAAGGCCAGCTTGGGCTACCAAGTGAGTTTCAGGAAAGGTGCAAAGCTACACAGAGAAACCCTGTCTCGAAAAAAATATATATTATCTCACCTAATCTTCATCATAACTACAGGAAGACCTGGATACTGTTATTTTAAATATTAGGGAACTGAAACATTTAGGAAGACAACCAGGATCCTCCACTTACCATGAGAAAGCTGGGCTTAGAGCCTTGAAGTTTGTTTCAAAAAGTCCAAGCTCTTAATTTCTCTGTATGCCTCCATTCTTCCATGTTTTGACTTCCTTTCCCCCTAAAAAAGTATTTAGCAAAATATTTAACCACAAAATCATATCCCCTCTTAGACTATTTTTGTCTTAAATAAGAAATATGGTTTTCACTAAACTAATTTAGGCCAACCTGGGGGATGGGGATGTAGCTCAGTTGGTAGAGTCTTTGCCTTGCATGCATAGCTCTGGTTTTGATGCCCAGAATCATAGACTATGGTAGCATATGTCTGTAATCCCACCACTCAAGAAGTAGAGGCAGAAGTATCAGGAATTTAAGGAGTTCAAGGCTAGCCTGGAATATGTAAATACGTTGTCTCAAAAAATAAAAAGGAATTTAGGCCAAGGCTACATGGAGAAGATGATATTAGGCAGCTATAGTCTGTACAGATGTGGAATTTCTTGTCTGCCTTATTCTCTAATTTGTTCATCTTGATGTGAAAGGGACTAAGTTAAAGGTAGCAGGGCACACTTCTGTGAGCTTCATTACCTCATGTTGAGTCAGCTATTTTCCAAATTGTCCTGGTTGCATAGTGATCCCTAAAAATTTTAACAGACCTTTCTAGTGTGTAATGTTCAACATGCAAAGTCAGAAAAGTGGACTGATGTCCTATGCCTGTTTGCTTGAGGCTGAGGGCAAGAAAATCAAGTGAAGTGCTTTGATTTTCCAAAAGAGATGATAGTTACTCCAGTTTTTGTTTTTGTTTTTTTTTTTTAGAGTGTAAAATTATTTAAATCCCTCATACTTATTTTTATGGAGCAAATACAATCTCAATAAATAAACATGACTCTATACTCTTTCCTAATGCAATGTATTTTACTTTTTGTTGTGTATCTTTACCTTAAGAGCTATACTTTTTGAAAATTTCTCATATCGCATGGGCATAGTTTTCTAGTTCTATGCAATTTGAGAGACATTCAAGAAGAGAAAAATATTTCTGTCAATGGCGGTATGACAAAGGCGAGCTAAGTCACTTATTCATTCTCCCATATCCCCCACTAGTGATCACTCAAGTCCCTGAACAGGTTGCCTGGGAGGAGCCAGGATGAAGTTAGAACAAGATGCTTTTGGAGGTAATGACTACGAGGAATGAGCATACATCAGAAAATTTCCTGCTCCATGTGCAGGGATAGCTCTTGTGAAGACAGAGGGGAAGTGGAATTAGGAAGGAAGAGCCTCAGCCTAAGCTCTCCTGAGAAAGTGTTACTAAAAGCTAGCCATGAGCTCCAGCATCAAGATTGCCCATAGGAAAGTCCCAAATACTTAACCCTATCCCATCGTCATGACCTATCATTCATGATGGATTACTCAAAGGTTATGCAACCTCAGCTCATTGGTTCAAAACATTACAAAGATCTGTAGCAAGCTTTCTTGGACCGCCAGGCCCCAAATCATGACATGGAGACTTATTATTAGTTATGAATGCTTAGTTTAGGCTTATCCTTCTAGCTCTTATAACTTATGTTAACCTGTTTCTCTTCATCTATGTTTGGCCTCAGGGCTTTTTACCTTTCTTTCATTCTGTATGTCCTACTTTCCTACTTCCTCAATGTCTAGCTGCCTGGTGGCTGCCTGGCTAGCTGGCCACTGTGTCAAAGCAGCTGTCTTCTTTACCAATGTGTATTGACTACCCACAAAACAGTGCAATGCATTCTTATGCACTGATTAAGGGTCCAGAATGCTTCACTGTCAGTCAGTACTGACAAACCATTGTTCTCTTCCGTGAAAATAGTGAACCCAAAATTTCAAAGACAGAATGTTGTAGAATATTTGATCACTCTGTGAATCCTGAGATTACATTATTTAAATAAAATCAACAATAGGTCAAGAGGCAGATCAAGCAACCAGTTGACTAAAAGTAACCATAGAGAGTGAAGGGAAGTCAAGGTCAGAGAGAGAGAGACAGAGAGAGAAACACAGGAAGTAGAAGGGAAGGACATCCAGTTGGAGGAGTTTTATTTCAGAAGAGAGTCCTCTTTCTGGGACAACAGTGGAGGAAGAAGCAGCTGGCTGCTTTCTCTGCCTCTCTGAGCTAGCAGGTTTTCATCCCAAGTCTTTATTGGTAAAATAAAAAGATACTTAGTCAAAAGCAACATTTGCCTCCCTAAGTGGAGGTGGCGGAGGCAGTGTGGCCAATGCAAAGTCATTGGTAGTGTGAGTCAATGGAGCGACCTCTATTTCCATCTCTTCTCCCCCCCCCCAACCTTATGGCTTCTTCACTTTGAAGACATTACCTTATAGAAATCTCAACTCAGTGGGTATACTAAATCCAGAAACATCACTTGAACTTTATAGTCTGTACGGTGTCACCTGCTTTCAGTGGACCACACTAATGCTCAGGCAGCTGCTTCTGGAAGGTATATTACATGGTGTGATGGTGACAAAATTCATGAGGATATCACCCTGGTTCAATACTGAGCTGAGTCTGATGCAAGCCATACGTATTAGAAGCCCACTGTTTTATAAATATATATATATTTTCACTTAGGGACATTTTTCTTCCACAAATGGTGCATAAGATAAAATTCAAGAAAAAGAAAGAGAAATAAGTCCTTATGACCTTGCAAATGACTTAGATTCTCCTATATCCTATGTAACATTGAAAGGACACTGAAAGCAGCATAAAAAGAAATGGATTTTAAAATTAAAACAGACAAACAAACAAAACCATGGTTGTATATCAGAGAGCACTATAACAATGTGAAAAGATAACTTACAGAATGGGAAAAAAATCATCTCTTAAAGGTATGGTATAAAGGCATTTTTATAACTCAGACAGACAACCCAATTTAAAACAGTCAAAGGATTTATATGAAACTACTCCAAAGCAGAGCCAAGAATGCCAGCTAACAAGTGACATGACTAGATGTCAGAATCTATAGCCATCAGTAATCAAACCAAAGCCACAATGAGATATCATTTGACAATAGTGGGATCGAGGACCACATTTTTTAAGGAAAGTGATTATATTGGAACCTCCTATATTACAGGCGAACTTATAAAATGCTAGTTACTGTAGAGTAAGGATTTGGGATGTTTTTCAAAACATTTGGAGGATAAACAGAATTATAGTTCATGATAATCACTGAACCCCATCATTCAAATGCCCCATCCCATGTCTCAGGGCTCCACTAGGGCACTGAGTTTAGGGTTACATATTTTCTTTAGTAACACATACCATTTTAAGCATCAATAAATTTGTAGGATCTTGGATTTGTTTCCTACCTGTGTTACTTTTGTACTCTAAAAGCCAGGATCCTCTTTCCAAAACAGGCTGACACATTTGGTTTTCACGGTTGATCCTCAGTTTCCCATTATCCTTCTCTGGGGCATCAATTAAACTGGTCACCAGCTTTTGTTTGTTACTCAGTGTATACTTCCCTCTGTACTTTCCAAGGTCTGGATCATGACACTCATAGGAGTTCTCCCTCTCATGTCACTAGTATCTCTTACAATGGTTATATTTATCCAATAAGATATTTGAGCTTCTTAAATTTTATCTTGTCTCATTAATAATACAAAAAAATTAAGTGTGCTTACTGTTAACAGACAGACCCAACCCTTGGGGTACTGGCCAATACATAGACAACACCTTGGCCAACTTAGTGCCCTGAGAGCATTATCCTACATAGCCCATTTGTGCATGCACTAAGCCAACTTTAAGAGATGGGCTCCACTCATCTGTCTCTTTCTCTTCCTCTTTCCATCCCTATGAGGTCGAGTCTGCACCTCCTTTCTCCCTTCTTTCCCATCTCTTTCTCTCTTCTTCTCTTCCTCTTCTCTTTCTCTCCTTAGCCTCTGCCCACTTTCTCTCTCTTCCCTTTTCCCTTCCCTCACTTAATAAAATTCTCCACGTGAGCACCATCTGCACAGTGTGAGTGACTTTCCACCATGCCCCTTGACTCCATCCGCCAAGACTGCCACTCAATTTTTTAAATAGAACATTGGTGTCATGACTGGGGTTTGAACCGAGGTTGCTGCAGCCACAATGCAGAGTACTAACCACTTTAAGATCACAGCAAGCCAATACTAAGATTTAAAAAAATACATTTAGTCCTAATGACCTCTCTGTTCATTTTATCTCCTTCTAAAGTAAGGAAACAACAAGCCTCAAATATTTTGGATTGGTATGGACTTTTTGTATGATGATAGAAATGCAAAGCGATATTTGATTCAACTCTGGTTTATAATATACTCTATATGATAATAGAAATTTAAAATTTTAATGATCTATTCAGATTAACAAAAGCTAACTTAGAGATTTACACCCATGTCTTTGCCAAGTGTTCAACACCAAGCTTCTAGAGAATTTAAATAAATGATGGCATAGATTTGATTAAATCAGGTATTTCATAAACAAGATACATATTCTATAGTGGAGTTTCTGGTCCCCTAAGAGGGTCCTTTTCTCAGAATTGGGCCACACCCCAACTCACAAGCCCCTTTTCTTCGTCTAATGAAAGCTTCTAACATATTGAAGACTGTTAGGGAACACAAGTTGATAGTCATTCATACCTAATAAGACAGACAGTACTCAAATGCTCAGAGACCTGCAGAATATGGCATTTGAAATGTTTAATTGAAAAGCTTTTTGTGATAGAGAGACACACCAGCTCCTGGCAGCACCCTTATTTCCTCCAAAGAAGATGGATGGCACAGAAAAACCTCTATTCATAACTTGCTCCAGAATGGCAATGCCAGCCACTGAGCAAAACTAACTTTTGCCTCGACTGCTGCCAGGGCCTTCTTCAGACTGTGAACAACAGGACTCTGGGGAATCCATTGCCTCACTTTTGCCCAGACAAGGTAGGCTGGTCCTCCCCACAAGTTCCTACCCCACAACTGTTAGATCTTCTAAGGCCTGACAGCCAAAGACTAATGTTGTTGCCCTGAGACCTCTGCCCTCAACGACCATGGAGGACTCTGCGGTGGCTGTCTAGATAGCCAGAAAGTATGTCTCTGTCACTTTCAATCACTAATGCAGGTAAAAATTTATCCTTCTCAGATCTCTGATGCTGTTTGATGACTCTTCTGCTCATTTACTTATCCTTCTCAGATCTGATGATGCTTGATGGCCAGGGACCTTTAGATTTACCAATTAACAGCTCTCCCCCGACTCTCCACATTAGAGAAGGTATGGAAGAATCCCAGCCTTTTGCTATGACACCAAGATATAAATCTGTTCCAGTTGTTTTACAGACACTTGTAGGTTCCTGCACAGGTCCAGCCCTCCTGCCAGACTCTAAGTGCAGGGTGTCCTCCAGATATACCAGCCCCTGTACCAGCTCCGAGGATGTTAACTGGGCAGATACTGGTGGGTTAGCTTCACCCACTTGCCAACTCATAAAAACTCCATTATCCCCTAACTTGTTGACACTTTTACAGGATGGATAGATGTGTTCCTCACCTCCAGAGTAACTGCAGATGTGATGGCTCAGCTGCTCCTGAAGAACACATCATCCCTCAACTTGGCATGCCATCTCCCCTAGCTCCCACGACTTCACCACTGGTATCACCTCTCCAGGCTCAAGTGGGCACCTACCCAGTAACTGGAACCTTGTATTCCAAGATGTCCCAAAGAAGGCATATCTGCTCTCGTGTCTCACTCATTCACCCTTGCCTCTTCTGTACAACCAGGGTACTTCTCTGTTCCATTCTTTCTGGCAGTTATCACTTTTCCCATGATTAACAAACACTATTTGTAGGACCAATGATAAAAAAAAAAATCTATTTTTTCTCCCTAGCAGTCTTCCTTCTCAGCTCCCTCAAGGAACAGGTGCCTGAGGTCTCCACAATGACAGCTAACTGAATGCTCCTTCACTCACACTTCCTGCTGTGTGTGACCCCACCTCCTAACTTCCCCCTCCCCACTTCATCCCAAGTCAGCAGGAAGAAGTCTTCAGAATTTGGCACCCCTCATTCCCACCCTACTTGCCATCCATAACTCACCCTTTTTATAATGATCAAAAGGGAAGACTGTTAACATTCAGACCCGCCCCTTGGGGACCTGGCCAATGCACAGGCAACACCTTGGCTGGCTCAGGGTCCTGACAATGTCATTCTACATAGCCCATTTGTGCGTGTGCTAAGCCTGTAGGAGGTGGGCTCTGCTCATCTTTCTCTCTCTCTATCCCCATGAGGTTGAGTCTGCACCTCCTCTTTTCCCCATCTCTTTCTTCTCTTCCTCTTCTCGTTCTCTTCTCCTTCTTTTTCTCTTCTCAGACCCCCATCTGCTTTCACACTCTTCCCTTCTCCCCCCCGCCCTGTTAATAAAACTCTGCACGTGAGAATTGTCTGCAGGGTGTGAGTGACCTTCCACTATGCCCCAGGGCTCTACCCACCAAGGCTGCTGCCATGCCATTTTTAAAATACAACACTTACCATTAACCAAAGAAATATCATTTTATCTAGAGCCATTCTCAAACTTCCTAAAGCTGCTACCCTTTAACACAGTTCCTCATGTTGTGGTGACCCCCAGCCATAAAATTATTTTGTTGCTACTTCATAACTGTTATTTTGCTACTATTAGGAATCATAATATAAATATCTGATATGTAACCCACAATGGGGCCACAACCCACTCACATGTTGAGAATCTTCTTCTTCTTCTTCTTCTTCTTCTTCTTCTTCTTCTTCTTCTTCTTCTTCTTCTTCTTCTCCTCCTCCTCCTCCTCCTCCTCCTCCTCCTCCTCCTCCTCCTCCTCCTCTTCTCCTTCTCTTTCTCCTCCTTCTCTTCCTCCTCCTCTTCTTCTTCTTCATCTTTTGCCTAAAAGGATTTGAGTGGATTTGCCTTCCCAATAAAGAAAAGGAAATCAGATAGCTAAGCTAAAACAGAGTACAGGAATATTGTCAGGGATTCCCACAAATTAGCATGGATGGCTCTCCTCAAGCTAGCCTGTGATCATCGCTCATTCCTGTTTACTTATACTGTATGTTCATTTGATGTCTTAGTAGTTGTCTTAGTCAGGATTTTTATTGCTGTAAAGAGACACCATGACCATAGCAGCTCATATAATGGAAAACATTTAACTGGAGCTGACTTACAGTTCAGAGGTTTAAGTCCATGCTATCATGTCAACATAGCAGCATACAGGCAGACATGGTCCTGGAGAGGCAGCTAAGAGTTCCATATCTGAATCCACAGGGAATAGGAAGAGAGAGTGACACTGGGCCTGGTTTGAGCATTTGAAACATCAAAGCTTACCCCCAGTGACACATTTCCTCCAATAAAGCCACACCTACTCCAACCAAACTACATCCCCTAATAGTGCCACTCCCTGTGAGCCTATGAGGCCATTTTCATTCAAACTACCATAAGAGTGAACACTGAAGCCTCAAATATCTAGAAGTCCTCTTCCTGCTTCTGGCTCTTCTACTTTTGAATCTATTGTTTATTTCAAGTAAATAGGAAATTAAATTGCTAAAGAAATTAAACTTAGATTACTGGGGGATGCAAATTAGTTGCTGAATTGAATATACTTGCTTTTTTAATTGCAGAATTCAGACATTTATTTGGAACTATATTTTTCTCATTTGTTTTCAATGAAAAACTCAGAAGACCTAGTTCTTCCATTCATACACTAATTCAACAAATATTTACCGAACGCTTATATATGCTCTATGTGTGCTAGAGGTGAAGAAAATGATGTGCCTATTCTTACTGGGCTTTCATTTAAGGGCAAGGAGACACCAAATACTTGCAAAACACAGTTGTCCTTCTGTAGATTGAGACCCTGTATATCTTCAGGTCGACTGACCACAAATAGAAAATATTAAGGAAATCAATTAAGTCTGAATTAAACATGTGCAAACTTATCCTTGCTATTATTCTTTATGCCATATGGCACAGCAACTATTCACATAGCATTTAATGCATAAGTAATGTTGAGATGATTTATGGCATATGGGAAGATGTGTATAGGTTATATGCAAATACCACTATTTTATATTCAAGACTTAAGCATCTGAAGATTTGTTTCCACAGAATGTCCAGGGGCCATTTCCCATTGATACTGAGAGATGGCTATTGTGTATGAAGTGGTAAATGTTCATGAGTGCTCAGGATAAAAATCAAAATAAGTAAAGAGTATAGGAGTTTTCACTAACCTCTGAGGGAAGAGAATGCAGAATAAAGAATAAGAATCCTGGAGCTGAAGGAGAAGGTCATAACCTGGTCTGGAGTAAAGGCCATTTAGGCATACAGGACATCTTATGAAGGACTGTACAGAAACTACCTGGTGTGACCAAGCATCAGCAAAAAAGGGTGTTGTATCCAGGGAGTCAGGGGTGTAAGGACTGAGTGAACTAAGGTTAAAAACTAGTGTGGGAGTTCAGCTCCTAGAAAGAAATTCTCATTGAATTCAAGGACTCTTTCTGTATTGGCAAGGAAGCCATTGAGGAATGATGTGGTCTGACTTACTAATAAATAATATTGGACAGGGAATATACTCAGTGGCTCAGGGGTAGAATGACTGCCTAGTATGTGTAAGGCCCTAGGTTCAATCACCAATGTGTGTGTGTGTGTGTGTGTGTGTGTGTGTGTGTGTGTGTGAGAGAGAGAGAGAGAGAGAGAGAGAGAGAGAGAGAGAGAGAGAGAGAGAGAGAGTTTGACTGCTATAGAAAGTAAGTGGCAAAAAGCACATGCTCATAGAGACTATGGAAATCACCCAGGAGCTGGATGTGATGCATTCCTCCACTGTGGCATTAGTGGAAGTGGGGCAAAGGTAAAAGTAAAGCCAATGAAATAAATCAATGGATGGGTTGCACGGTGTGAGCAAAAGAAGAGAACCGAGATTAAGATCAAGGGTGAAGAAAGGACTTACTGCTCTGTGAGAGGGAATGGTTTGGAAGATGAACAGGATTGGGTTGTGAGCATTATAGTCATGTTCTAAAGCTATAGTAACATACTACTACAAAGTTGTGGTTAAAACAGCACAAACACAGTTGTGTGTGGTGGAAATCGAAAACCGTGTGCTCAGAGGAGCCAGGCTCCCTCTGACACCCACAGCATCTTTCCTTGCATCTCCATAGCTTCTAGTGGTGACCAGCAGTCCTTGGCATTCTTGGATGGCAGCTTACTTTCTACTCTCTCCCTAAATGAAAATTCTAAAAGGGAAAGAGTTCTGCTTTGTTAAGCGACTTAACAATCTTCAGAGCTTTAGCATTCTTTAGATAATGCCCAAAGAGTGGCTTGACCAGGAAGGTGCTGTATCAACTTGGAACTGGAAGCTCTGGATGATTTCCAGTGAAACTGAGGAAGTCTTAATCACCGAGAACAACTAATGGCAACCATTGTAGGTCAGGCACTGTCCAAGAGGTGGATATGAGGGTGGAAAAAACATCCATGAAGCAGCTTTCTATGAAGAGAGAGGCATAAAAGTAACCATGCAATAGCACAGAACTAGTTAATCCTGGAGAGATGCTGTGAAGCTACTGGTAAAGGTAACTAATCTAGTCTGAAAAGGAAGAGGATCAGAATGCTTCTTAGTAGAAGTAATAAATGGGAGATCTGAAAAATCAGTCAGGAAAAGGAGAGCAGTTATAAGGCAAAGGATATCCACTTGTAAAGCCTCGGCAGAAGAGAAGGCACTCAGAGAGGCAGCGGTTCTGCTCCACTGATGTGTAGAGGAGAAGGTGCTTTTTTGCCTATAGGACTCAGGCAGCCATGATTAGCAGAGGCTAACCATCCAGGTCAGGCTAAGGAATTGTGCTTTGTGTAAGAGCCTCCATCTCACTCCCATAATCCCCTGAGTGACGGTGTTCTGTGAACTGACATTCAAATATGACAACTTTCTGGCTTACAGCAGATGCACTTCTGAAACGAAAGGCCTGAAGTCCCTCTTCCTTTTCAATTTTTGCTCATCTCACATGTGACATAATCAAGTGCACAGTCTTCTGTAGTCACAACCGCTGGATTGATGAAAGATGAAAGGAAGCAAATGTAGAATGGCTTTCTGAAGTGAGGGAAGCTGCTGCGGTATTAATTATTGCTGGACTACTTTGAATTCATGTTTTTCCTTCAGTTTGAATAATGAAGCTTTCTTCCCATATCCATCATAGGGGTTTTTATTATGCCTTCCTCAAAATTTCCCATTAACCTATAAAATTCAAATCAGTTCTGACATTTCGATCTGTCTGTTAGAGACTTGATCTAAAGGCATTTAAATAAAGAATTTACTTCAGAGAGTAGAATAGTGCTTACCAGAGGCAGGGAAGGCAGAGGGAAGATTGGGAGAAGTAGTCAGTTGGTATAAAGCTGGGCACAACTAAATTGCGATGTTCTCATGCACAGTGTAAGTCTACAATTAACAATAATAAATTATATATTTCAAAATAGGTAAAGATGGGTTGTTTTATACGTGGGGTAATTTCCCTGCTGCAATTATCAGGCCGTGTGTGTGTGTGTGTGTGTGTGTGTGTGTGTGTGTGTGTGTGTGTATGCTGTGGATGTGTTGCTCTGATTGGTTAATAACTAAAGTGCTGATTGGCCGGTAGCCAGGCAGGAAGTATAGGTGGGACAAAGGGAGAGGAGAATACTGGGAACAAGAAGGCTGAGTTAGGAGTCGCCAGCCAGACACAGAGGAAACAAGATGTAAAGATACCAGTAAGCCATGAGCCACATGGCAAGGTATAGATTTATAGAAATGAATTAATTTAAGTGTAAGATCTAGCTAGCAAGAAGCCTGAACCATTAGGCCAAATAGTTTTAATTAATATAAGCATCTGTATATTTATTTGGGTCTGGGCGGCTGTAGGCCTGGGTGGGACTGGAGAAAACTCCAGCTACATACACACACACACACACACACACACACACACACACACACACACACATATATATACACACACACACACACACACACACACACACACACACACACACACATATATATATATATTACATGAAAAATAATAAAACCTAAAAAAGAATTTAACCTGTTTTACAAAACAAATCTACATTCATATGTTGTGTGGATACTGGGAAGAATTAGGCAGATCAGAATATATTTTTAAATCGCTATACTTCTACTGTCTGTTATACATGTTGACTGCAAAAAGCAATTCTGTGTTTCCTTTACTGAAGAGAACTTTGAACAAGTGAGAGATCCCCCTCTTTTGGCTGCAGAATAACATTAGCAGTTAGCATTTATTGAGCATACATTTTTGTGAAAGTCACTAATTGAAGAATTTTGCATACATCAAATGTAATCTTCATAATTACAAGGGTATTCTGTCATGGCCATTGTTTGACCAATGTGGAAACAAGTCTCACAGAAGCTAGGAGAGTCATGTAAAGTAATTATGGGACAGGTTCTTGATTAGTGACTGATGTAGGAGAGCCCAGTCTGCTTTGGGTGGTGCCAGCCTTGGGCAAATAGTCTTGAGTTACACAAGAAAGCAGACTGAACAAACCATGAGGAGCAATCCAGTAAGCAGTACTCCTTCATGGTTTCTGCTTCAGTTCCTGCCTCCAGGTTCCTGCCCTGTCTTCCTTCATTGATAGATGGTGATATGGAAGTATAAGATGAAATAAATCCTTTTCTCCCCAAGTTGCTTTTGGTTTTGCATGACATCTTACCACATAAATAGAAACCCTAGTTAAGACAGTAATGCAACTAGGAATATAGCCATGTCAATCTCATGAAGCGTGCCAGAGCCAGCAAGCAGTGGTACCCATAGCCTTTCAAAGGTAGCAGTTCTGAACCAGTGACAAGTAGATAAGCAGACAGATTCTCTAATCTTCACAAACCATGAATCTGATTAAGGAATGGCAGAGTGTTTCACAATGAAAAAGAGGACCTTTCCCTCGATGTCTGTCTACCTCTGTTCTCATAGCCCAGCCTGATAAGCTCTGCATCCTTCCTTGAATTACTCTAATGGTCCGTGAGCTACCAAGGGAATAAATGAATTCTTTAAAATGTGACATTGCATCCTAAACTTCCACTGGGTTTTGTTTTTTACAATTTATGAAGCCTGGCCAACTCTACATAAACTTAAATGAGTTCTGGTCACTCATAGTAACTTTCTGTGGTTAGTTGACCAATCCTACTGATGAAATATCCCCAAACAAGACAGGCCAACACGAGAATATTTTCTCATGGAACCCATTAGGCAGGGTTTATGTTTGCATGGCAAAGCCACAGTGAGAATTCTTCTTAGGCCTCACTGTTTGTCTCTTTCGGTGACCTGATAATTTCCATTTCTATTCAGATCAGTCAAAGAACAAACAGCTAAATGGATAGATGCTTCCTGTTCCTTAAACTATGCTTCCCTACAGCCAGAAGAGGGCGCTCAGGACACGTTTTAGAGATTTCGCAGGCAGCTGCTCAAGGGTGGGAAACTTCAGTAATATTTTCCATTCTGAGTCTCTTTCCTCGGGGTAACATGAAAATCCAAACTTTAAGGCAGTGTGTAACATGCTGCCCTGAGTGAGAGCCAAGAACCTCGGCCCCGCTTAGGGCACTAACCAGAGCTTAAGGCTGAAAAGTGACGGATAACAGGACTACCATTAGAATGCCCGTTTTCACAGCACAGTGAAGGGGAGTGGTAAGGGTGGAGGCAGAGGTTTGGAG
The DNA here is from genome assembly GCF_049852395.1 of Peromyscus maniculatus bairdii. Taxonomy (NCBI): domain Eukaryota; kingdom Metazoa; phylum Chordata; class Mammalia; order Rodentia; family Cricetidae; genus Peromyscus; species Peromyscus maniculatus. The sequence continues at coordinate 9,193,150 of NC_134871.1, read as the reverse complement.
GCTGAAGATACCAGTATTTCCTATGCTCTTGGACATGTCACACGTCCCCGTGAAGAGTTAGCAACGCCTTCCAGTATCATTCGCTGTGACCCCAGATACCATTTGGAAAGCACACACTGGGGCCCCCTTTGCAAAGCAAGTCGTCTTCTTCTGCCCTTCCGCACTTTGCTGAAAACCTTCAGTGCTCAAATTACTAACAACACACTCAGAAAGGCATTCCACAAGAGGAGTGCATGCAGAAGAAAAGGCGCTGCGCTCCAGAGTAAACATCCTCTGTCTTTGTCACTAAAATCAGCTCTTCTCTGGGTAGTTCTGTCTGTCCGTGCTGGAAAAGGAACATGGACTCGGGTGTGAGCTAGAACGCATTCCACTTTGGCTCAGGGATGTGATTTGGGACAGATCTCCTAATTTTTAGTTCAGGTTTCTCTGCAGTCTTAGATAATGAGTCTTGCCCTGAATGGGCTGCAAGAACCACAGCTGTTGGACTCTGTGATTGAGCCAACCAGCCTGGCGTTAACCAGTGACTCCCTCCAAAGATATCTGGGCCTTGCCTTGTTCGGCTGATGCTAACATTGTCCAGAGAGTCCTGGTTTCTAAGGTGGAAAAGTCAAATTTTCCTCTCCTTCTCTCCTAAAACCGCTGTACACGTCGAAATCCCTCTTTCATAGAAATTCTCTTTCTTCTTCTTGAGGAGCTCCATCTTCCATGTGCAACATGGGTGTTTGCCACATTTTGCTTTGCTTTTCTTCTGCTTTGGTGTGTGTGTGTGTGTGTGTGTGTGTGTGTGTGTGTGTGTGTGTGTGTGTGTGTTATGTACATGTGTATGCTTCTGTATACACACGCATGTTCAAGGAGGCCAGGGGTTAATATCAGATCTCCCTTTGTCGTTCTCCACCTTGTTTGTTTGTTGGGGTGGGGTTGACACAGGGTTTCTCTGTGTAGCCTTGGCTGTCCTGAAACTCACTTTGTAGACCAGGCTGGCCTTGAACTCAGAGATCCACCTGCCTCTGCCCCCCAAGTGAACCACCATCACCCAGCCTCAACTTTGTTTTTTGAAACTGAGTCTCTCATCAAACCTGCAGCTCATTGCTTGGCTTGACTAGCTGGCCAGCCAGCCCCTTGAGCTTTTATCTCCCCCATCCCACTGGAATTAGAGACATGTCCCATGTCCCTTGGCCTTTTTCATAGGTACTGGCCATCCAAATTCAGGTCTTCATGTTACTGAATGAGGTCTGTGCCCAAGCACCCCTGCCCAAACCTGCATGTCAAAGCAGTTGTGATTGCCCATAGATAAGCTCTTACAATCGGACACACTAACATTCCCTTTTGGAAGCAGGAGAGGGTTCACAAAGCTGCTCACCAGGCACACGAGGCTCTGGCCCTCCCAAAGCATGTGAAAACAGTTAACTTAAGCAGTCAACTCTTCCTGGTGGTACAGCTACCAGGCGAGTAACCCTTCACCCGTAGTCCCAGTTAAACTCACTGAGTCACGAAGCTAGATTTGGGTAGGGCCATCTCTTTGGTCTGTCAATGCCTTCCCTATCTATGGTGAATAAAGAGTCCTCAATAAAAGCAACACAGCCCTTCCACATGGCCCCCTCCATGTTTGGAAGGCTAACTCCAAGAAGAAGAAGAAGAAGAAGAAGAAGAAGAAGAAGAAGAAGAAGAAGAAGAAGAAGAAGAAGAAGAAGAAGAAGAAGAAGAAGAAGAAGAAGAAGAAGAAAGTAAATTTTTAAAAAATTAACATCAGCAACAGTTGGAGCTGAGTGGTGTCTTAGAAAGAGACCTGATGTGGTTCTTAAATAATATTTGGGGCCAGCAAGAAGGCTCAGAGAGGACAGGCGCTTGCCACCAAGCCTGACAAACTGAGTTCAATCCCCAAGACCCAACTTCTCCAAGTTGTTCTTCGAACAATACAAAAGTCCTGTGGCACACATATGCACACACACACACACACACACACACACATACACATGCACACACACACACACACACACACCTGCACACAAAACAAATAAAATCTAATTTAAAATTTTTTTAAAGAGACAAGATTTTCAGTAAATAAATGCAAATATGCTAAAAGGTTGTCTTCAGGAATATTGCATTTCATATATGTAAAATATATGCAGAAGTGAAACTTTCAGTTTACATATAAACTTTATTGCAAACATATGCTATTTGCAACAGTCATTAAAGGAGGCAGATATTATTTACAATGTACTGAGATGCTAACTAGACCTCAGAGCCAGGTTTTTAGAACTTCCTAGTTCATTTCTTTATACAACCTAACATCATTTTTACAGCCCCGTTACAAGCTATTAAGGCTGGGTGCATTTATAAAAGACAGGCAAATGTGAGACCTTTGTCCTCAGCAAGTGTGCCAGAATGTGGCATGATACCTTTGGCCATTCTTAGTTTTAGAAACACGACAGATCTAAACTAATTCTGCCTGCCTCACCAAGAGGTCACCAAAGGTTTTGACAATTCTTGTGAGGTAGGCTGCAGTAGTCCCGTGAGGAGAGCCTGGCAGCTCCGAAAGCTAATAGCCCCTCGGAGAAGCTGCTTCATAGTTGACTCTCACAGTAAAACTTAGCAAAACTCAAGACTCTAAGGGCCTGTCACCATATGAATAATAAGAACTGGATGCATTCATTGCCAATAACTGAGCTCTGGCTATTCATCAAGCATCCCAGTACTCAGCATTTGTATACCCGTGGCTATTCATCGAGCATCCCAGTACTCAGCATTTGTATACCTGTTATTAAACTCTCTTCTCAACAAATCCTCGGGAATGAACGATGACACAGGCATATTGTGTGGATGCTGACAATATGAAATGCAAAGAAAAGTGTCAGAAACGTGTGATTTGTGTTCCTAACAGTACAACACAATAATACTAAGGGCAGGCTGGGTGTCATGTCTATGTGACAGGGGCTTTTCAAATATTGCTTCATTCAGTCGTTAAACAACCCTCAGAAATAGTGGTTGTCCACATTATATGAGGAGAGATGAGAAAGAAAAAACTCCTGGAGCATCAAATACATGATCCCAAAGGCTTTCACGGCAAGATAGTAAGAAAATAATGTCACAACGGAGTTGGGAAACATTGTGTAGCAGGCACTGGGTGATAAGCTATGGGTCTCTTCTTTAATTCTGTGAGCTTTTGAGATGTGTGATAATCTCAGTGGGACTCTTCCAGGTGCCATGTATCAAGTGCAGGAAGGAGAAAAACAGAGCAGCAGCAGCAAGGCTTGCCACCGTCCAGACTAAAGGAGGCAATGGTATGGGAGTGAAAGAAGGCAGAGGTGGAAAGGAGTCCTGTGAAGGTCGGGGAGGTGCTAGCTGTGGGGTGTGGGGAGTAGGGACTGGAAGTTAAGACTGAAAGGCTCAGAAGGTAATTGGAAGGATACTGAGGCTGAATAGCAGGTACCAAAATCACAGGACATAGGAACAACACCCAGTCGGGTGACTATAGTTCCAAAAATGTATTATGTATCTTAAGAATAACTAGAAGAGAAGGGCTCAAGTATCTAAACACAAAAGAAAGATAAGGAGATGGAGAACCTTATTCTTTGCCCTGGTTTATCAATGCTCACTATTCATGTGCTCAAATATCACACCATACTCATTTAATGAGAACAATTACTACACATTGATCAACTTTGAAGCTGTGGTAAGGAATGGAGACACCTACTCTCCTGGTCACAGCATGCTGTACGCATGCATTGCATCTGCACTTCTTACCCAACAAATGTATTAATTCAATCATCTTATAAAATCATTAGAAGACTCAAAGAATTAAGGCTTCACAATGCTAGTACAGGAAAATAAGTCGCACTGATGCAGAAATATTTTTGAAACTCAACATATGAGGAAGATTAAACTGTACTTTTTCTCATTGATGTGAATCCCTGTATATATATAAACTCTTCATTTCTAAAACCCCGCTGATAGGTAAATATTACAGATGTTTCATAATTCTAGACACAAACTAGGTTTGCCCTGCTGGGGGCCATGTAATAAGACGAGGCTACGTGACATCTGAGATTAAGAACTGTCACTGCAGCATAACCCACCTATCCTGAACAGTAACTAGTCATTTGAATTATGAAAAATCAAAACATCGTTTTCTAGAATTAATGGTCCAGTCAAAACACTTTGAATGGGTCTGGAGAGGTGGCTCAGAGGTTAAGAGCACAGGCTACTCTTCCAGACCTGCTGAGTTCAATTCTCAGCAACCACATGGTGACTCACAACCATCTATAATGAGATCTGGTGCCCTCTTCTGGCATGCACGCAACATGCAGGCAGAACACTGTATAGATAATAAATTAATCTTTAAAAACATTTCTAAAAGGAAAAATGTTTTTGAAAAAACATATTGAATGTTTTAGCGAAGGCTTAATATGTGAGTGGTCTGTGTACTTGTGTTCAGGCACATGTACCGGCTTATTTGTTCTATTATTCAACCCAAGTTTAATGAGAAAAATGACAGGTCTCAGCAATGAGGAAATGAACTTCCTGGCCTTTGCATACCAATCTAGAATCTAGTAAAAGAAAATGGATGTTATAAACTGTGAAATAGTAGGATCATAAACACAGTTGTGTGGGTATGTGGAGGCGGTACTGCTCCTGCATATTGAGCTAGAACTTACTGAAGGGTTTTAGTTTGTTCTTAATTAACCGGGCATGATCAGAAAAGCTTCCTGGAGGAGCAGCTGTCTAAGCAGAATTTGAATCATACATGGGAATTAATTATTTGAGAGGATGAGTATTTTAGAAAATGAGAATAACAGCTGTAAAAAGAACAGGGAAAGTGAGGCTTGAGTTTGGAGAACCATAAATGGCTCCTGTGACTCGGCTACATAGTGGGAAGGAGAAGGAGAAATTAGGAGCGTGGTAGCCTGAAGCATAGCATCACCTTAGTCCTGAGGAGCAGGACATCACACACCACAGCTGAGCACTGGCTTGACCACATCTTGAGAGCGACATGAACAGCAATGGCAAGAAAGGATACTAGAGAGGGTACTGAGTCCAGGGAAGGGAGTTAGGAGGCTGCTGAGTGGTGTGGGTAGACAAACCAGTAACAAATTAAGATAATGGTAAAGTAAATGATAAAGAAGAGAAGTGTATAGGGAAGATAAAACTAAGCATAGTTGTAGACCTGAATGCAGGAGTCTCTCTTGAGTACTTGGATGGATGTTTATTAGTAAGTAACTGTGTGCTCGTGTGCTTATGTGGCTATCTGTCCTTCCGTCTGTCTGTTTTTCTGTCTGTGTCTGTATCTGTGTGTTTCTGTATCTGGGGTGGCGGATAAGAGGGTGGAAGGGCAGGAAGAGGGAGGACATAATAAATTAGATTTAAACTCATTAGTACAGCTGAAGATCCAAGTCATATCTGTACGAGTCAGAAATGCAAGCTGGGGACATGAGAAGACACCTAGAAAGAGGCCATAGTTTGGATTTTGAGTGTCTCCAAAAGACCCATACATTGAAGATTTAGTCTGCGGCCTGTGCTGCTATTTGGAGCTGGTAAAATATGGGGTGGAGTGGAAGGAACTATAGTTATTAGGGACATGCCTTTAAAGGGAGTTTGGCGACCTTAACCCCCACTTGCTTCCCAGCCACCAGAGATTTCCTCTATTGAGTGCTTGTCACCGAACAGTAACACAAGACCAACAGGAACAGGTCAAACGACCCCAACCATTGACCAAAAAAATCTCTCAAATTGTGAACCAAAATAAATTCTTTTTACGTCGATAATTTCGGGTATTTTGTTATAGTAATAGAAAGCCAGTAAACTCAGTAGGCAATCTGTTAACTCACCAATGAAAATAGGCAGAACAAGAAAAAACGAACACCAATACAGAGAAGATAGATGAAAATAGACTAACAACAAAAACGAAAGACCATGCAAAGAGAGTCAACGTGGCTTGAGTAAAATTAGTAAAAAGCCAGGGAGAATGCTGAGCACACCAAATGCGGGAGAACCATTCACAGACTGATGGGAGTCATTCAGTGGGAGGCTAAGACGTGAGATGGGAACACAGGCAGTGTGCCAGAAGGGACAGAACCTGCTTATTTTCAGCACCATCAAGCCACGCAGAGGAAAAATTTGGGGTGCCGAAATCAATCTACCTTGACATAATAGAGAAAAGCAGTTATTTGTTCAAAGACTTCCAGATTCGATCTCTCTCCTTTCTTACCTTACCTGATGTGATGTCAGTTAACTGGGGTATGTTAGGCCCATAGATCTTGCTATTTTAAACCTTTATCTCTCAATGAGATAAGCAATTACACATTTTACTGGAGAAATAATTACATGTATATGTACATATGTATATTATGCATAGCATTCTCACATGTGATACATGCCTGCTTTTTTAGCATCCAAACAAAACTTCAATTCCAAAAATACATATTATTTCAAAGTTTCTACATTAGAATATGGGCATGTCAAATTAGTGTGTTTTCTTTTTTGTAGTCATGATTTATTTGTATTCATGAATGTGTCTGTCTGAGAGTATGCTACATGTGTGGAGATATTCAGGGAGGTCAGAAGATGATGTCTGAGAAAGCCAGAAGAGGATATTGGGTCCCCTGAAACTGGAGGCACAATCAGCTGCGGGCCTCCTGATGTGGGCACTGAGAATCAAAGTCCGAGTCTCTAGAAGAGCAGTGAGTGCTCCTAAGCACAATGCCATCTCTCAAGCCCCCAAATTATTATATTTCTAACACCTCAGAAAGTACACTGTATATGTTTTTCTTTCTGGATTAAGCACCACTGATGGAAGCCATATATAATATTTATTTTGAGTGTGAGAAGCCTTCTGGCAGAACTCAAGTTGCTGGACCAAACAACAGTCTATTTGTCCCTCTCTATGGCAACTCTCGACACTGCTCCAGTGTGCTCATTCCACCAAGCCCCAAGGAGCCTGGAGGGTGCTCCTTGGCTCATGAAGATGTCCTGTCCTGAAGTTGACCTCGTTCCCCTGAGCATCCTGCTTGCTTCCTTCACTTTATGGCCCAGGGGCTGCTGGCTCCCTTTCCTGTCCTGCACCTGGGCCTGCTTCCGTTTTCTTTTCCATGAAATCCTAGGCCAGGAGAATCTTCCTAGTCCCCTTTGGCAAGCTGGGGATCATTACCATTTCAGAGCCAGCCGAGGGGGGAAAACTTGGAGGGAACATTGAGTTCAAGCCCTTCCTTTTAGAAATAAGGATACCGAGGCATAGAGAAGTAAAAAGGACTTGGCTGTATCGACTTGGTAATTTATGACAAAGTGGGGACTTCAATCCAAATGGCTGTCCCACTTTCTCCATCAAGATTCAAACATCAGATGAATGGGTACAATATGGACATTTATATAACTATTTAATTATTTATGACTATTTAAGGATGGTTGTTTTCATTACGCTTTGTTGGATAACTTATTACCCAACAAGCATTTGGGTAATAAATCTCTTCTTCTAGAAACAATGCCTTGAGTTTCCTATCTACTGTCCCTTCTTTATCTCCTTTCTGATGAGTGAAGTAAGGCTCACTGAGTCCACCATTTCCCTATGCAGAACATGGCTGAGGATATAAGATTTCAGTATAGTGCTTGGTTTAGGAATGTCCCCTGGCCGGGTCTGCGATCTGGAGATTCTCAAATTACAGACAGATTATCATGGGGTATGTCCTTGTAGTCCCTCACTGGAACCTGGCAGCATCTGGCCTGAAGTTACTTGAACCATTTTGCCATCACATGAGGGCACTCAGCAATGCTGTTAGCATCTCTAAATTTGAGACTCTTGTTTGAGCCTCAATGTCTCTTATTCTTGCATTTCATCCTACCTATGAGCTTTGGAGTCACATAAACCAATAAAGATTTTTTTTATAAGCTCAGTTCTTGCAACCCAAAGTGCTTTAACCAATGAAATGACCCTTTACAGAGTCTAATCAGCCCATGTCAGTGTGATTAAAATCGTGACTTGACTGTCTTTCTTTACAGGTCAGATACTACAGGAATCTCTAAAGTATAACAGCCTAGCATTGAGACACAGAGAGGAGAGGAAACACAGGACAAACCATGTCACTGGGATGTACTCTAGTTTACAAAAGTGATATCCATTTGGTTGTGGGATCAAGGCTGGTTTTCTTATGTCGTGGATCTGTGAAGTCTATTTGGTTCATTTAAGACTTACACAAGCATCACAAACCATTATGCTGCCAACTGAACTCTGGGCTTAGGCTTTTTCATTTATTTGTGTTTATGAAATCATAATTTCCTGCTCTTAAGACAAAAAAAAAGTTAAAAGGGGCTTTTAAAGTTAAATAGGGTTTTTGTTTAAATAAATAAGTCCCAAGAGATTTCTTTACTTCTACCCACTGTAAAAGAATAACATGGTAATGAGTTAAATGCAGATGAGTCAGAAGCACCAGACTCTTTGCCTTCAACTCCACATGAGTTTATAAACCAAATGGAGAGCTTTGATTTGTTAAAAAAAAAAAAAAAAAAAAAAAAAAAAAAGACCCTGAGGGGAAAACTGGCTAGTGACATGTCCATCTTCACACATCCGGCACTTAGATGGGTAATTACCTGACTTGCATATGGAAAGAACCTTCTGAGTCTCCAGAGTGTCAGGGGAACTGTCCAGGAGTGTCTGGGTTAGGTAAATCCTCTTGTGCGCCACTGCCAAAATGAGGCAAACCACAGGCTAGCATGTAGTTTCAGCTTTAGGAGGAAAGGACAAAGGACTTCTAAAGATATCAATAGTAACTGATGGAGACCATCATCTATTGAAAACCAAGTTCACTTCTTTTATTGCATTTCTGAATTATCCACCTGCTCACTTCTATTTTTGTTTCTATTTTTTTAGTTATTGATTAATTTTTTTCTTTGGCAATTTTATATATCCATACAATATCTTCCAATAATTTTCTCCCTCCTATCCTTGCTTATCCCTCTCTCATCTCTACCAGTCACTTTTCCAGACACATGACTTGATTTTCTTCTATGACCCATTTCTTGTGACCAGTGCCTTCTCTGAGACCGAATCAGGACTATCCATTGGTGTCTGGAGAGGTCATGAGTGGGTACACAATGGAAGGTAATGACTCCCTTTCTCCCTAGATATATTAGTAGCAAAGAGTTCTTCAGTGAGAGGTAGGACCCTCATGAGCTGCTTCCTTATTCTTGCCCAACTCTTGAGCTGTCCAGTCTTGGCCAGCCACAGAGCAAGCATCTGGAGCTACTCTGAGTTCATGATTGTAGTGTGTTTGTCTTACCCACAAAGGTGGCATTTCGTGATCCTTCTCTCCATCTTCAGGCTTTTACATTCTCTCATCACCCCTTCGGCAGTATTCCCAGAGCCTTAAAGCACATGGTATGAATGTCTTTTTTGAGGCTGAGAACTCATTCATTCATCCATGTTGAGGTTGAGAATTCATCTATTCAAGTCATTCATACTTGGGGATACTGGCCTCAGTAAGTATCTTATGTAGCCACAAGTCTCTGCATTCATCATTATTCACTGGAAAGAGAGGTTTCTCTGATTAAGGCTGAAAGCATAAGCTTAAATACTTATCTACTGCTTCTCTGACTCTTCTCTTTCTTACTCTGATTTACCTATACCATATCCCTTTCCATGGCTTGAACTTGTCAAACTCTTCATACCTCAGGGCCTTTGTACAAGTCTTCTCTGTTCTTAGAAAACTCTTTGATGACTCTAGAAATTGGCCAAAAGGATATTTTTTAAAAGATGTTTCTTGATACTCTGATATCCTGTAGTTTCTACTAATGGGTTTTCTGTACCCTAATATTAGGTTTATCCACTGACACATAAGCCAGATCAAGCTGAATTAAAAGGTAAAAGACCAGGCATTTTTGAGCAAAGCACTCCCAGGTGACTGTCCAGCCCCCAGAGACTGGGGAGGGGGGATAGAAGAGAAATCACATGGCCATTCTAAAGGATGGGGCTTAAATACCCTGTAGGTGTGGGACAATGACTCATCCTTCACAAGCTGGGTTTGTGCCCAATTCTGGAGCTTCCTATCATCACCAGGAATTTGGAACTGGGTTTTTTTGGTGGTTCTCTGAGAGGGTGGGGTTTGGAGAGAACAAACTGGGGCTGATTTGGCAATTCCAGCTGAACATATACATTATTATTGTTCTTTCTCATAGCACAGCACTCTGATAAATTCCTTTACACCTCTTATAATGATCATATACATCTTATTTATTTACTTTTGTCTATCATTTCCTTTTATTAAAGAACCTAAACTGTTTTTTGTTATTGTTGTTGTTCACTGAGATATATCCAGGACCTTGACCAGTGCCTGCTGAACAAATACTTAGTACTTGAAAAAGCAGAATACCTGTGAAATGTATAGAAGGGTGAAGGAATGAATATACTCCAGGCTATTGCCAGAGATTTCATTGTTCTCTGTATATGTTTTCATATTGCTTTGAACAGCCTATACTATGATTGCCTATTTTAACTTTTTGTAACTCTATTTATGTATTTATTGTGAGGGGGTGTGTGCATGCCATAGTGTCCATGTGGAGGTCAGGGGAAAGCTGTGTAAAGTTGCTCCTCTTCTTGCCCCAGGATTGTGTGTTTCTCTAACATGTGATCATGAACCCCTAACACACAGTGATGTGTAGTTGTATAACATCTGTCATGCCACTGTAATTCTAACATACAGCAAAAATTTAAAGAGATTTAGTGAACACACTGATAAGTAGCCAACAGTGAAATGATGAATAAATAAAATTATATTTTCCAAGCACATATATGCATTACTAGTATAATTCCATTTCCACATTCTTCAAGGTGACAAGTTCCAAACCTACCTACATGGTTTAGTCACTAAATTGGAATATCAGATATTGGAACAAAATAATCTGTATTTTGACCAAGGTTGCTAGTTGCTTTTTATACAAAGCTGATTTAGTTATCCTGAATTTTTTTTAAAAAAAAATCACTTCTGCAGTGATTTCTTTAACTCCTATATACTTTGCTCTCGTTTAAAGGAATGTTGTCTTTATTTAAAAGTAAAGAGGGATTTTCTTTAGAGTTATTAGGTTGAAATAGCTACAGTCTGGCAAAAACAAGACAAGAACAGAATCCTTGGTGCACTGAGCTCTTAGAAGGATTCCATATGCCAACAGATCTGAAAATAACAAAGGTAGTCTACCCACATGTGCAACCCAGACATGCTTATCCGAGTCTTCGGTCTGGATAGCTTCCATAGACCCGCTCCTTGAGTCCTCCTTGTTAAGATAAGGATTCCACAGCTCGGAGAAAACAAGAGTCTTCCTTAGGGACTACATTATGATTTTTTTTTTAATTTTCCACATTTTCTATCTTTAGCATTTGAAAAATATTGACTGTACTCACAAGTTTTAGATTTATGACGGGTGACTAGGAATTTTTTCAGCGTCGTCTGATCCAACTGCTGCCTTTGAAGTAGCGCCTCTGCTATAATGTACTTCACCCAAAAGAGAGAGAAGAAAAATTGGGCTGTCTCCTTGAGAACAGGAACAAACGAGCTGCAAACATGTTTTGTAAGCCACTTGCAGGGTAGAGGAACTGGCTGCAGGCTGAGTGACCGGCAGACCCATAAGCTACTTACAGCCCTCACTCAGCTGCACCTAGGAGGCAACAGAGAGCCAAGACTTCTATCTATGACTTCCCGGTCATCCAACTCTGCACTATCCATCTGCCAATGAAAAAAAAAGGTCTCAAAAAAGGGAAAGCAGTTTTAACTCTCAAAAAAAATGTAGGAAAAATAGAGGTCAGAAGACCGACTCCACAGAAGGTCCTAAGGCCAGTTTATTGTAAGTGTTGGATGAATTACCCAAGCTCAGGGCTCAACATTTTATCCCTTCATAAAAATAAGCTCAACAGTATTTGTCTAAAGTGCCAAGTCTAATTACCGCAATTCATCATCATAAAATACTTTGCATTCCTTCATGAAAGCTGCCATAGAAAAGGTCAGCATACCAGCCTAGGCTGGTTTTGCTCTTGGGGAGTTTGTTGTAGACGTGGAGAATTGTAGACTTATTATTCTGAAGCCTCACATTCTCAACTAAAGATAGGAAAGTATCTATGGCTCAGATGATATAACTTAGGGGTACTTGGGTACATCGTGGGTGAGAATTATGTCAGGCTTCATATATTTTTGTTGCTGTTGTTGTTTATTCTTTTTTGTTTTTACAGCCCAACCAAAGTTTCCCTTTCCTCCCCACTTCCCAGTTCATCCCCACCACCTCCCCTCCCCTCCACCCCCCCAACCCCACCCCACTCCAAGCCATTTATTCCTCCTCCACTGCTTCTCTTCACATACAGGCAAACATCCCATGATGTTTGTTTCATATATTCTGAAGGCTGGGGATTGGTTGTAAATAAACCAGGAGTGTCTCTCTGTAGAGTATAAGTTGGACAGTAGTTGAAAACTGAGTAAGTTCTTGTTCAAGGTTGGAAACAACTTGATTGAAAAGCAGAAAAGGATGAGTATCCTTAAGTAGAAAAATTTAGAACAGGGAAAGGGAAAACTGGCTTACATAGCTTGAAAGAAAACATGTGTAACAATAATCAAGGAAAAACAGGCTATAGTGGAAATTGGGAGAGGTTGGAAGGAGGAAAGGGAAGTGGTATAATTATGTTTTAATCTGAAATGTAAAATATAAATTAATTTTTAAAAGAAGTTTCCAAAAATTGTTGAACAGAAAGTTCTCAGAAGAAATATAAGAAGTCAACAACTACTTGGAAAAAAAATTCAATATCTTTATCAACTAAGATTACACCTAATCCAGTTCAAAATGACCACCATCAGAAAACAAATAAGGAATACTAGTGAAGATGCAGGGAAACAGGAACCCTAACACACAGCTGGCAGAGGCACAAACTAGTACAACCACTGTGGAAGTCAGTATGGAAAGTCTCCAAAAAACTAAAGACAGAGAGGACTGTAGAGAGGGCTCAGCACCTAAGAGTACTCCTTGCTTTTGCAGAGGACCCAGGTTCAATTCCCAGCACTCCTGTAGTAGCTCACAACTGTCCTTAACTCCATTTCCAGGGCATTTGGTGCCCTCTTCTGGCTTTGTGGGTTCTAGGAACACACACAGGTGAAGCATACATACATATAAAAGTTTTATATATATATATATATATATATATATATATATATATATATATATATATATATATATCTTATATATCTTATATATATCTTATATATCTTATATATACATATATATCTTATATGTACATATATATATATCAGATTAAAAGGACAATCTGCTTCTAAACAATCTTTAAAAGTTTTTAACCTAAAAATAGAGCTGTCTTATAGTTATACCACCTCCACTCCTGTGTGTATGTGTGTGTGCATGTGTGTGTTTGTGTTTAGTGTTCAACAGACATACCTGAACTTCTGTGTTTATTGCTGCATATTCACAATAGCCTACTTGTAGAATCTGCTTACACATCCACACCACTGTTCATTATTGAAGGATGTCAGGGCAGGAACTCATGCAGGGCAAGAATCCAGAGGTAGGAGCTGATGCAGAGATCATGAAGGGGTGCTTCTTAATGGTTTGCTTCTCATGACTTGCTCATGCTACTTTCTTTTTTTTGTTTGTTTGTTTGTTTGTTTTTCGAGACAGGGTTTCTCTGCGTAGCTTTGCGCCTTTCCTGGAGTCACTTGGTAGCCCAGGCTGGCCTCGAACTCACAGAGATCCGCCTGGCTCTGCCTCCCGAGTGCTAGGATTAAAGGCGTGCGCCACCACCGACCGGCTCATGCTACTTTCTTACAGAACCCAGGACCAGCAGCACAGGGATCCTACCCCCCACCATGGCCTGGGGGCTTCCCCATCAACCACTAATTAAGAAAACACTCCACAGGCTCATCTGCATCTTGATCTTACGGAGGCATTTTTTCTATTGAGGTTCCCTCCTCTCAGATGACTTTAGCTTGTGTCAAGTTGATGGAAAATGATCTAGCACAACCTTCCTCTGGTGGAACCCAGCTGGAGAGAGTAGACCACTGAGGTGCATTCTTGGGTGCATTGTCCCTGGCTTCTTCTCGGCATAATCTCTCTGCTTCCTGGTCTGCTGAGAACTGGGGAGCCACTGCCTCACACTGTTTCCACTGGGCACAGAGCATCCTGAGCCAACATGCCATCCCTACCCCGGGCACATTTCTTACTGACCTGGGCATGGATCATAGGCATAATGAAGTCTGTGGTCATGGTGACAGTGTGGTTCCTGGGTCTGGGAGTGCCAGTCTCAAGCATTAGTTCATTGGGTTAGTTTTGTACAATGACTGGTATTAAAGTAGGTTACAGTATTGAGCATGGTAGTGAGATGTGTCCGGAGGCTCTGTCTTTAGGATCAGCCTGGAGGCTTGCCCAATGCTGAGTTTCACTGAGATGCCATCAGCCTGAGGGTTATGACATCCCTGCTCCCAGGCAGAGGGTGCATTTCCTGTGGTACCTGTGCTAAGAGAGAAGTAACACAAGAAGTTCAAAACTCTCCTTCCTACACTCATCGGTGCTGCTCTTCTTACTCCTGCTGTGTCTGTAAGTACTGTAGCCTCCCCATCAACAAAAGCAAATGGGATAAGGCCACAGCTAACCTATTAAATGATGGAAAGTTCAAAGTTATTTTGCTAATATCGGAAAAATACTGACTGTTCTTGCCAGTTACAGTCAATATAGTGCTAGATGTCCTAGTTGGAACTTTTAGGCAGGAGAAAGAAATGAGGAACAGGAAAAATATAAAGGTAGGAATAAATTATCTTGATAGAGCACATGTTTTCACATACAGGAAACCCTGAAGACTTCTCTCTCTCTCTCTCTCTCTCTCTCTCTCTCTCTCTCTCTCTCTCTCCCCTCTCTCTCCCTTCCTCCCTATAACCATCTCTCTCATTTTCATTCTCAACTACCAAATAATCACAATAAAATTTTTATACAGAAAATCAGCATGTTTCTATAAACTATCCTATATACTAATAATGAAGTATTTAAAAATATATTCAAAAATAATCCCATTTATAATAGTTAAAAAGTAAAATTAATTACTTGGTAATAAATTATTTAACCAAAGATTGGGGGTAAATCATGTAATAAAAAATACAAAATTGGTAAAAAGCAGTGAATCAATGCACAAATAAGTAAAAAGATATTCCATGTTTATGGGTTGAAAGTTTAATGTTGTTGGAATGTCCATACTACCTAGACTAATCTACAGATTCAATGTCAATCCTTTGGAATCACCAATGCGATATTTTACAGAACTTTCAACATGTAAGGTGGTGATGACATTTACTTGTTTTCTTTAGTTGTTCACTCTGTACATTTCTGTAGGTGTCTCCATCTGGAGCTTTATTTTAAGTCTGTTTTGAATGCCAGGCGGAATTTGTAGAACACTGTGAATCTCTCTAAGAGAAAGCTAATATAGAATGCTGTTCAGGATGGAAGGAATAGCTCACAGGCATTTTTGCATGTAGGACTCAAACCCACGGAAGGTTCCAGAGGGTGAACCAGGGAGACACTAAGAACAGATGCACTATAAACAGAAAAAACCTAGGGTCACACAGAAGATGGACTCAGACCTTATTTAAATACACAGAAGGCTAGTACATCCTCAGCTTTGAAGCCATTCCCCGACAAATTACCTAATTTCAGAGTTGACCCATCTAAACAATGAAATCTCCACAAATTAAAAAGTAATTTTGTATTGCATTGAGCCCTAGAACCTTAGAATAACTGCAGCGTAGACTATAATAAGCAAAATCCAACAGTATAAACTTGAGTATGGCTCAAGTCGCGCACTTAACTAGCAAGTGTGAGAACCTATGTTCAATCTCTAGCACTGAGAAGAAAGTAAACATCTTTGAGTTGGGAAAACACCCAGCCAGAAGTATCTATCGGTAGAGTATAAATTCAGCCAAAAGAAAAAAAAATGAAAAGTGGCAGACCATTCTAGGACTAACTCAATCACAGACTGATTAGGGAGAAACTTATAGATGAGGTAGTTGTGAGCAGCAGTCAAATGAGTTATTCTGTGCTTGCAGTGCTTAATTGTCTTGTGTTTCATACTGAGAAGAGGGAGGAGGAAAAAAGCAAAACAAGAACGTGTGAAGCTATCTGATTATTTTCTTCATCTGTCCTCTAAAGGAATTGTTTGGGTTCCCTTTAATAAGGTCAACACTCCCCAAAGAGCAGCTGATATATGGATACCCTAGTGGCAGGCTCTGGCATCTCACTTTTTGGTCATGTACCCAGGATATCATTTTTACTGCACCCCCACACCATGTCCCTATCAATTGTCTTTTAGTCATGACTGTATGCCTATAGTGACAAAGCATTCATTGCACTTTTCCCTGAATACATCTTAGGCTGTTTAGAAAATGAAGATAAAAACGTGTTGTTGGAGTGTGTGTGTGTGTGTGTGTGTGTGTGTGTGTGTGCAATTCAACCATCTCTTAAGTCTTTAGTGGTTAATCTCCATTATCTAAATTCCCATTAATACAAAAGCAAGATGTCTCAAGACTCTAGTTCATATATTTACAGTGTTATAGGATTTTTTTCCTCCCGTACTCCAGGGAGTATTTGCGTGTCTGAGAGTCTCATGGTTCCTTCATTCTAGATGCCTGCTCAAATTGAGTGCATCCTGGATTCCCTTTTATGTTGTTCACAAAAGCTGCTATCAACTTGCTACATAGTTATGTCACAGATGTGCACGGCTTAGCTCACATTTCATTTCCCAAAGCACCAAGTATGAAAAGGATTTTGCAAAACTTTTTATTTTAAATAGGCAGGGTTACTGGACAGCAATTAGAATGTACAGTTGAAAAGACCTTTATCCATATGCAAATATGGGATTTAATTTCCCAATGCCTCTCTTCTTACTCACTCTTTGGTCTGCCAATCTCTCTCCTGCCCACTCTCTCAGTTACATTTCTCAATTTCTTTCTCTTGCTTCATGACTAACAGCTAATAACTTACCGTTCTCTTGCTAACAGAGATCAGTTCATGCTCTACTTTCTTCTATAAAGATTAGTTTGGCAATATATTTGCATATTGATTTGGGGGAGTTTATATACAAAGGAATGATTTTTTTCGTTAATGTTAATCTTGGCTCATAAGCTAGGTAAAATCGCAGTTAACTTTAATAGAATATTTGTCCATATATCCTTATATTAGCCTCCCCAGTGTTTCTACATCTTGGCTGAAATTTACTTTTTAATAATATTTATCAGTTTTCTTCTGTGTTCCAGGCACCATGACAGATAAGTAGGGATGTAAACATCCAACCTCTGGCCCCAGTTAATCTAGGGATAACTACAAAGATAGTTAAAAAAACATGTTAAAATAATTTTGTCATTTGGGGATAAACAGAGGGTTCATTGTAGACTTGGGAGAACACTTACTCACAACCTAAAAAGTGCAGAGGGGTGAACTGTGTCTAAAACAAATCCTAGTCTGAATCCTTGATACCTGCAATGAGGTTTCATTTAAATATAGTTAACATACATACTTCACGATAAGAAATCATTCTCCAGAATTATAAACCACCCTAAACCCAATATGTGACGTCGTGAGTCCAATCCCTGGTACCCACATGACAGAAGGAGAAATCAAACTCCTTCAAATTGTCTTCTAACAATGCTTGTTCTATGGCCCCTATCCTCCCCACACTACACACATAAAATAATTTAAACATTTTTCAAAGAACAGATGATATGAAGACCTAGGGCTATGTAAAGATGGACATAGAATTTAGAGTTTTGTTACCACAAAATATCTTTCTGCTTTCTGCCATCTCTCCCTGGGATTAAAGGCTCACTTCTTGGGATTAAAGGTGTGTGTCATCATGCCTGGTTGTTTCCAATGTGGCCTTGAACTCACAGAGATTCCAGAGGGATTTCTGCCTCTGGAATGCTAGGATTAAAGGTATGAGTGCCACAATTTTCTAGCCTCTGTATCTAGGGGCTGTTCTGTTCTTTGACCCCAAATAAGTTTATTAGCATCCACAATATTTTGGGAACACAATACCACCACATTTGGCATAGTCAGCAGGATTATTGATACAAGTTTAAACTTAATTTTGTTATACTGTATATATATATATTCCTATTCTTGTTTGAGGTATTATGTTTATGTTACTTGTTTAGATTGTAATGGATAATTAAGAAATACAGATTAATAATTAGTCTTCTATGATAGTCAAACTTATAGCTATGTTGTTTTCTAGGTATACATAGATATAATTCAATTAGGTAGGTAATCTTCAAATACTTCAAAGACCTACAGAATATGGCATTTAAAATGTTTTAAAAATTTAGAAAAAAAAATTTAGACTTTCTGGACAGTGAGACATATCTGCTCCTGGCAGCACTGATTTACTTCAGAGAGGAGGATGGGCATCGAAGACACTCTATATAGAGCTGATCTTCTTCTTGGCAAAAGTAGCCTTTTGAGCAAGAAACTGTTCTTGCCTGGACTGCTTGATCCTGGACAGGCAGGACCCATAGGAAGGTGACCACTGAACTTTGCTTGACAAAATGGTCTTTCAGTTTCCTACTTCACAGAGGAAACTGCCAGACATTTTACAGGACACAGAGAAAAATGACTGAGAGACTCCAGGCCTGTGGCCTGAAGACAGATGCTCCAACTTTACAAAGGAACATTAGGTGACTGTCCAGGCTGCCAGCTGTCGCTGTCTACCCTGCAAGACTCCCAAAAGTTGCTTGCATCCTTCTCCTGTTTCTCAGGTAATATTATATCCTTCTGAGGTCTCTGATGTGGTTGAAGACTATATAGTTATAATTTCCTCAGTTATGATAAAAGATAAGTTAGATATAAAACCTTAGACTCATAAATACAGGATAGATAGGATATCTTCTTTAATATTGTAACTGTAATTCTTGCTTGATAATCGTTTTGTTATATGTAATTTTACTATGTGAAAGTTAAAACCTTCCTTTTTGGGAAAAAAAGAAAAGAGGAAGTGCTGTAGATATCACTCTGCATAAATAAAATTCTGTTTGGCCAGTAGCCAGGCAGGAAGTATAGGCAGGACAAGCAGAGAAGAGAATTCTGGGAAGTAGAAGGCTGAGGCAAGGAGACGCTGCCAGATGCTGCCATGACAAACAAGATGTAAAGTTATCGGTAAGCCACAAGCCATGTGGCAAGGTATAGATTAATAGAAATGGATTAATTAAAGATAGAAGAACTAGATAACAAGAAGCCTGCCACAGCCATACAGTTTGTAAGCAATACAAGTCTCTGTGTGTTTACTTGGTTGGGTCTAAGCAGCTGTAGGACTGGCAGGTGAGAGAGATTTGTCCTGACGGTGGACCAGGAAGGACCAGAAAAACTCTAGCTACAGTTTATTTTTCGTCATGGGTATTTTTCTTTGTTTGTTTAGGTTTGATTTTTTGAGACAGAATTTCTTTATGTAGTCCTAACTGTACTGGAAATCACCGTGTAGACCAGATAAGCTTTGAACTCACAAAGAGCCACCTGCCTTTTGCCTCCTGAGTGCTGAGATTAAAAATATATGCCACCATGCCTTACTTTTTAGAAGAATATTTATCTTTTATTATTTTAATTATGTGTACACATAAATGCAGGTACCCACAGAGGCTTTGGCTTGGAGCTAGAGGTACAGGCAGTCGTTAGCCACCTGATACAGTGCTGGGAATTGAACTTGGGTCTTCCGGAGATGAAGTACATGTTCTTAACCAGAGCCATCTCTCCAGTCAGTCATGTGATTTATCACAGCAATAGTAACCTCATTTAAGACATCATGTCTAATATTCTCATGGATCCTTCCTTCTAGATGCCTACTTACATTGACTAATATATATATATATATATATATGTGTGTGTGTGTGTGTGTGTGTGTATGTGTATAATATATACAATTTATTTGTGAAAAAAGTTGGGCCAAGAAATTTGTCCAGCAAGTGGGATCACTTGTTGCTCTTACAGAAGATCTAGTTTCAATTCCCAGCACCCACAAGGTGGTTCACAACTGTCTGCAATTCAAATTCCAGAGGATCCAATGCCCTCGTCTGGTTTCCAGGGTAATAGGTATGTATGCATGTGGTACACACAAACTATAAAATAACATAAAATGTATAGTAATAGATAATGATATAAAATAATAAAAATGAATGTACAAAATTTAATAATAGAAGAAAATAAAACAAATGACCAAGGTTATCAACTGCTTTCCAGAGGTCAAGTTGGATAAACAGATTGCTAAAGACTATTAGCAAGAGCACCTTCAGAAGTGCAATGTGAGGCAGACACAGAAAGATGAAAAGACTGCCTCCCTCAGAACTGCCACTTGATGCCCACTGGTAAGAATCAGCTAGCCAATTGGAATCCAGGAGAGAGAGTAGGTATGTGTGGCCTGGAATGTTCCTGGAACATTAGACCACTCCTTTCACTAATTATATGCTGATATCATTTATCAGCATATGTAATTGCACTGAAGCTGTTCAGGATATGTACACAATGAAACATGAAGAATTGATTTGGCCTTGGAAATATACAAAAATTAGATTTGTGCTTTGGCCTTAGTCTTCGGAAGAACTGGTCAGCAGTTTTTTTGGTTTGTTTGTTTGTTTGTTTGTTTGTTTGTTTGTTTTATCATATTGAAATCCTACCCTTGCTTATGAGCAACCAAAATTATCATCCAATCCCCATGATATTATGAATTATTGAACAAGTCCAACCCCCATAACACTGGAAATTGTTGAGCAAGTTGTGTCGTTCATGGTTAATGCTACTACCTAAATATTCAGATTCAAATACAGATAAATATTCAAAGTGAAAATTGAGACAAAAATAAATAGGCCAACAACCTCTGCATGTGCTTTATCCCCTGCAATTGTATCCAGAAGGAAAACCGAGTGACATGGGATTATTACATCAGCAGTGTTTGCAGGAGAGTGCCCAACAGAGCCCCATCCACCCCTTCTTTCATCTGGCTTGTGGGAATGTACTGGGTATGGTAAAGTTTGAACATGTTGGTCCTCGCTGAGAGTTACAAGAAATTTATCAATTTTTTTTTCTGATTCTGAGGATTGAACCCAGAGCTTTGCTAACAAATATGCAATGATATCAAAAACTTGTACACCACTAGTATGTTTAATTAAGATGTTGAGCGTATGATATCTGGAAACATATTTAAAAAAATCATCTTGGTACCACCTTACACCGTCAGAATGGCTACGATCAAAAACACCAAGGATAGTCATTGTTGGAGAGGATGTGGAGCAAAGGGAACACTCCTCCACGTTGGTGGCAATGTAAATTTGTACAACCACTGTGGAAATCAGTATGGAGGTTTCTCAGAAAATTAGGAATCGAACTACCTCAAGACCCAGCCATCCCACTCTTGGGCATATACCCAAGGAATGCTGATTCATACCATAAAGATACATGCTCAGCTATGTTCATAGCAGCACTATTTGTAATAGCCAGAACCTGGAAGCAACCTAGATGCCCGTCAATGGAAGAATGGATGAAAAAAAAAATGTGGTACATATACACAATGGAGTACTACTCAGCAGAGAAAAACAATGAAAGCATGAAATTTGCAGGCAAATGGATGGAACTAGAAAAAAATCATCCTGAGTGAGGTAACCCAAACCCAGAAGACAGTCATGGTATGTACTCACTCATAAGTGGATTCTAGATATAAAATAAAGAACAATCAGACCACCAAAAAAAATCATCTTGGGAAGAAGAGAAAAAGTAGCTCCAAGAAAGCCCTATGTCTGTTTGATCTGCCATTCTACTGAAAGGTACATTTTTGTGAAGATCAGCAGAAACAAATTTCCCTAAACCCAGACATGCTGACAACAGCCCTGTGATCCTAGCATGCAGGAGTCTGAGGTAGATTTTGAATTTGAGGCAGACTATGGTCTATGTAGCCATATCTTAACTCAAAAATTTAATTAGTTAAAAACCCTTTCAAATGAATGCTATAATAGCCACCAAAGAAACTTTAAAACAAATGTTTGGAAAACAAAAAATAATAATACAATGTGATTGTAAATACAGGAAAAAGCAAAGATAACTCATGGAGGGGGCTGAAGAGAGGGCAACAAACAGATCCCAGAGGAGGTGCTCGCCTTGGCCTCTCTGGAAACTGTTTAGAAGGAAGACAGAATGTCACTGGCTTGCACCTTGCTTGGTCTACTTGGGCATTGAATAAATTTGAAGCTGGGTCTCTGTCTTAGGAGAGTTCATTTGTTTCCCTTCATAACCAGCTGACTTTCAAGTTCCAATGACAGCCCTGCCAACCCCCATGATTAACCAAAATCTGTTCAGTGCTTCAGCCTTGATGATGCTTTCACACTCGAAAATGCTGCAAAGGAAAGTGGTATTTAATGCTGAAGCTCTTCTTCCTTCCTCTCACCCGGGATTCGCAAACCCTCAGATGCCTCAGAGGCTCACAGGAGCTTTTTGTCTTTCATCTCCTTCCTTCATCGTGGTTGTTATCAGGGAAGGATTTGCTCTGACACTTCATCCATTTATGAAAGTCGATCTTCTTTTCGCTATGATGTCTACTTCATTCCTTGCTCCCTGTCATCTGCACTCAAAGACTCTGACCTGAGATCAGATATAGCTTAAAATAAAACAACATGAAGTTGTGAATGGCAGCCTCATCTTTGTCCTTCCATCCTCTCCCATTGATAGTCACAGCTTCAAATCATCCTTTCTAAAAGCAAATGAGACTTGGAGTTCAACAGACACCTAAACAAGAAGCTTTGTACCCAAAAAGTCCCCGATGGCCTCAGCCTTCTCCACAGGCCCTCCAGGCACAACCTGTCACCCAATAGAAACTACTTCCAGGTAAAGAAAAATGTCCAAAGAGCCACTAAATTATTTAGAATTGTTTTCATTAAACCATTTTTTGCCCTTTCTTTTTCCCCAAAGCCTCCCTTAACATTACCCTGTGTAACTTACACATTGATTTTTTTTTATACATGCAGTTTTTTTGTTTTGTTTTTGTTTGTTTTTCTTTTTGTTGTTGTTGCTGCTGCTGCTGTTGGCTTTGTCATTGTTTGTTTCATTTTGTTTTTCATTTGTTTTTTGCTACAGGGTAAAATATAAAATCTTGGATTCCTACAAAGCACATGCCTCCAGCATCACCAAGTTTGAAAGCACTCCTCCCCTGGCCCCTGACAGGTGACTTTGAATGTTACTCATCACTTGTTCAGAGTAGACATGTGGCCCAAGAATGAAGTCAGGGTCAGTGACTTGATAGAAAACAAGCCTTTCAGCTGCAATGAAGATTTTAATTTCCAGCTTCCCAAGATTTTTCTAAGCAATAATAAAAGAACTGTTGGAAGATAAGTTTCAAACACGTACCTTGGCAATAATCCTCTCAGACTTTAGGAAAGCTACATATTTGTGCCATTCTGAATGAAATACCAGAGTGTCCTGCCTTACAGTCAAGCAACAAATTCATTCTGAACAAATGTGCAGTTTGAGGGCCTCAATTCATCATGTTCGATGATTACTGAGTGAAATACCACCTTCTAGTGTGGGACTTCAGATAAAAAAAAATTACCACTTCACACTCTTTCTTGGAGGTTTAAGTCACCTGTTCTTGCTTTCTTAAAAGATAAGGCTGTTTTTCTGATGCCCAAGATGATAGATAGGTGCAGAGGTAGAGAAGTAAATGATAGATATAGACTACAAGAGATAGATACAAATTGATAAGGATTGGATAGATGGCAAGAAAGATGATGAATAAATATAGACACAGATAGATGATCAATTGATTGTCAGATATAATAGATAGATGACAGATATTGATCTATATTATGCTGACTTGATCTTTATAGCATGGCATAAAGAAGTTTTCCAACACAGAGAACTTGAAAATATGTAGCAGCCATATAAACATCTGGAAAACTGTTTCTAAAACAATATTCCTTTCTTTTAACAGCATACTTCAAACAAATCTATAAGATAACAAAAACTGTGACTTAAAATGCTCTTATTTTATTTTTTTTCTCCTTTTTTCTTTTTATTTATTCTTCTCTCATACAATACATCCTGACTGCAGTTTCCCCTCCCTTCACTCCTCCCAATACCCCGCACCTCCTCCAAATCCATTGTGCCTCTGTTTCCCTTCAGAAAAGAGCAGGCCTCCCACGGATTTCAACCAAAAACAGCATAACAAGATGAAATAAGACTAGGCATAAACCTAGGCATATCAAGCTGGGACACGGCAACACTGTAGGAGCAAAAGGGTCCCAAGAGCAGGCAAAAGAGTCAGAGATAGCCTCAATTACACTGTTAGGAGTCTCACAAAAACCCCAAGCTAAACAACCACAACATATATGCAGAAGACCTAGCACAGACCCATACAAGCACCATGATTGCCACTTCAGTCTCTGGGAGCCCCTATGAGTTCTGTTGATTCCGTAGGCCATGTTCTGGTGTCTTTGACCCCTCTGGCTCCTACAATCCTTCTTTTCCATCTTCTGTGTTCTCTGAGCTCTGCCTAATGTTTATTTGTGGGTCTCTGCATCTGCTCACATCAGCTACTGTAAATATCCTCTCTGATGATGACTGGTCTAGGCACTGATCTATTTGTATACACAGCATTAAGCATCATTTCATTGACTCTTTTGGGGGCCAGTCCTGTTTGATTCCAGCCTAGGTCTCTGGGCCATCCAGCCTTTGGTTCAAAAAATGACATCATGAGCCGGGCGGTGGTGGCGCATGCCTTTAATCCCAGCACTCGGGAGGCAGAGGCAGGAGGATCTCTGTGAGTTCGAGGCCAGCCTGGGCTACCAAGTGAGTTCCAGGAAAGGCGCAAAGCTACACAAGAGAAACCCTGTCTCGAAAAACCAAAAAAAAAAAAAAAATGACATCATGAAATTTGCAGGCAAATGGACGGAACTAGAAAAAAAATCATCCTGAGTGAGCCAACCCAAACCCAGAAATACAAATATGTGTATACTCACTTATAAGTGGATATTAGCTATTAAGTAAAGGATATTCACACTATAATCCACAGACCCAGAGAGGCTAAGTAACAAGGAGGGCTCTATGGTGGATGGATGGATCTCCCTGGGAAGGGGAAATAAAATAAATTTTGAAGGTGTAATGGGGATGGGGGAAGAAACAGGGGGGATCAATTATGGGGGGGGGCATCCCTTAAAGAAAGTCAAGAAATTGAAGAAAAAGCAATCAAACAGGTGAAGGATACAATTTAAGACTTGAAAATGAAATAGAGGCAATAAAGAAAACACAAACTAAGGTAATTCTGAAAATGGAAAACGAACGGGAACTACAGATGCAAGCATAAACAATAGAATGCAAGAGATGGAAGACAGAATCTCTGCTGTAGAAGATACAACAGAGGAAATAGATTTTTCAGACAAAGAAAACATAACGGCCAGCAAAGTCATAACAGAAAATCTCTGGAAAATCTGGGACACCATAAGAAGACCAAATCTAAGAATAACAGGGATAGAAGAAGGAGAATACCAGCTCAAAGGTACAGAAAATATATTCAACAAAATAATGGAAGAAAACTTTTCCAACCAAAAGAAGGAAATGCCTATGAAGATACAAGGAGCTTACAGAACACCAAATAGACTGGACTCAAAAAAAGTTCCCTTTGCCACATAATATTCAAGCCATGAAACATACAGAATAAAGAAAGAATATTAAGAGCTACAAAGGAAAAAAGCCCAAGTAACATATAAAGGCAGACCCAACAAAATAACACCTGACTTCTCAATGGAGACTCTGAAAGCCAGAAGGTCCTGGAGAGACATTGCACAGACACTAAGAGACCATGGATGCCAGCCCAGACTATTATACCCAGAAAAACCCTCAATCACCATAGATGGAGTAAACAGATATTCCATGACAAAACCAGATTTAAACAATACCTATCCACAAATCCAGCCCTACAGAAAGCACTAGAAGGAAAAATCCAACCTAATGAAGTTAGATGCACCCACAAAAAACACAGGCAATAGATAATTACACATCTACAAACACCAACACCAAAGAAGGGAAACACACTCATTACCACCAAAAAATAACAGGAATTTAGCAATCACTGGTCATTAATATTCCTTAATATCAGTGGACTCAATTCACCTATAAAAAGACATGGACTAACAGAATAGGTATGAAAACAGGTTCCATTCTGCTGCTGCATACAAGAAACACACCTCAACTTCAAATACAGTCACTACCTCAGAATAAAGGGTTGGGGAAAAGACTTTCTAATCAAATGGACTTAAGAAGCAAGCTGTTGTAGCTATCCTTATATCTAACAAAATAGACTTCAAACTAAAATAAATCAAAAGAGGTTGAGACAGACATTACATATTCGTCACAGGAAAAATCCATCAAGATGAAGTCTCAATTCTGAAAATTTATGCCCCAAATACAAGGACACCCACATTTGTAAAAGAAATATTACTGAAGCTTAAATTGCACATCAAACCCAACACACTAGTAGTGGGAGACTTCAACACCTCACTCTCACCAATGAACAGGTCTGCCAGACAGAAACTTAACAGAGAAATAAGTGAACTAACAGATGTTGTGACTCAAATGGACTTAATAGACATCTACAGAATATTCTACCCAAACACACACAAAAAAATATACCTTCTTCTCAGCACCCAATTGAAGCTTCTCTAAAACTGACCACATACTCAGTCACAAAGTAAATATTAACAGATTTTAAAAAATGGATTAACTTCTTGTATTTTATCAGACCATCATAGCTTAAAGTTAGAATTCAACAAAACACAAATTACAGAAAACCTACAAACTCAAGAAAGCTGAATAATGCTCAACCGAATTACCACTGGGTCAAGGAAGAAATAAGAAAGATATTAAAGACTTTCTAGAATTCAATGAAAATGAATGTACAACATATCCAAACTTATGGGACACTATGAAAGCAGTACTAAGAGGAAAGCTCATAGCACTAAATGCCCACATAAAGAAGTTGGAGAAATCTCACACTAACATACCTGAAAGCTCCAGAACAAAAAGAAGCAAACTTACCCGGGATGAATAGACCCCAGGAAATAATCAAATTGAGGGATGAAATTAGTAAAAGAGAAACAAAGAGAACAATGCAAAAAAAATCAATGAAACAAAGAACTTGTTCTTTGAGAAAATCAACAAGATTGGCAAACGCTTATGCAAACTAACCAAAAGGCAAGGCAAGAGCATCCAAATTAGCAAAATCAGAAATGAAAAGGGAGACATAACAACTGAAAATGAGGAAATCCAGAGAATCATCAAGTCATACTTCAAAAAACTATATTCCAAAAAATTGGAAAATCTAAATGAAATGGACAATTTTCTGGATAGGTATCACCTACCAAAATTAAATCAAGACCAGATAAACAACTCAAGTAGCGCTATAACCCCCAAAGAATTAAAAGCAATCATTAAAAGTCTCCCCCACCCCCCAAAAAAGCCCAGGGCCAGACGGTTTCAGTGCAAACTTCTACCAGAATTTCGAAGAAGAGATAATATCAATACTCCTCAAATTATTACATACAATAGAAACAAAAGCATTGCCAAACTCTTTTTATGAGACTACAATTACCCTGATACCCAAATCACACAAAGATGCAACAAAGAAAGAGAATTACTGACCAATCTCCCTCATGAACACTAATGCAAAAATACTCAATAAAAATTGGCAAACTGAATCAAGAACACACACAAAAAGTCATCTACCATGATCAAGTAGGCTTCATCCCAGAGATGTAGGGGTGGTTCAACATCTGTTCAAAAATCTGTCAATGTAATCCATCATATAAACAAACCACATGATCATCTCTTTAAATGCTGAAAAAGCCTTTGACAAAATCCATCACCCCTTCATGATAAATGTCTTGCAGAGATCAGGAATACAAGGAACATACCTAAACATAATAAAGGCAATTTATAAGAAGCCAACACCCAACATCAAACTCAATGGAGAGAAACTTAAAGTGATTTCACTAAAATCAAGAACAAGACAAGGCTTTCCATTCTCCCCATATCCATTCAATATAGTACAAGTTCTAGATAGAGCAATACAACAACAAAAGGTGATCAAGGGCATACAAATGTGAAAGGAAGAAGTCAAACTTTTGCTATTTGCAGATGATATGATAGTATACATAAGTGACCCCAAAAATTCTACCCCAGAACTCCTACAACTGATAACACCTTCAGTGATGTGGTGGGATACAAGACTAACTCAAAAATATCAGTAGCCCTCCTATATACAAATGATAAATGGGCAGAGAAAGAAATCAGAGAAACATTATCCTTTATAATAGCCACAAATAATCTAAAATACCCTGGGATAACTCTAACTAAACAAGTAAAAGACCTGTATGATAAGAACTTTAATTCCTTGAAGAAAGAAATTGAAGAAGTTATCAGAAAATGGAAAGATCTCCCATTCCCATGGACAGATAGAACCAACATAATAAAAATGGCAATCTTACCTAAAGCAGTCTACAGATTCAATGCAATCCCCATCAAAATCTGTAGTGGGTAACCATTCCAGCTTTGACCTGGAAGTTCCAACCCCCATTGAGGGGGTCACGCCTACAAGGCAAGGCTGAGAGAGGACGCTGAAGACCCAAGATCTGGATGTGTGGGCTCTCTTGGTTCCTGGACCCTGAATGCTGGAGCTAGACCAAGCAGAGTTCTCCAGAGAACACCACTGGACTGCGCCACACCTTTCCCAGACCCTGTAGCCTATCCCTTCACTTGTAAGTTACCCCATAAAATAAACCTCCCTTTTAACTACGTGGAGTGGCCTTAATAATTTCACCAATAAGAATCCTAACACAATTCTTTACAGACCTTGAAAGCACAATACTCAACTTCATATGGAAAAACAGAAAAACCTAGGATAGCTAAAACAATCCTTTACAATAAAGCAACTTCTGGAGGCATCACCATCCCTGACTTTAAGCTCTAATATAGAACTATAGTAATAAAAACAACTTGGTATGGGCATAAAAACTGATATGTGGACCAATGTAATTGAATTGAAGACCCTGACACTAATCCACACACTTTTGAACTTCTAATTTTTAACAAAGAAGCCAAAACTGTACAATGTGGGGGGGGGCGGGGGGGGGAGACATCTTCAACATATGGTGCTGCCATAACTGGATGTCAACATGTAGAAGACTACAAACAGAACCATATCTATTGCCATACACAAAACTCAAGTCCAAGTGGATCAAAGACCTCAACATAAATCCAGCTACAATGAACCTGATAGAAGAGAAGGTAGGAAGTAGTTTTGAATGCATTGGCACCGGAGACCACTTCCTAAATATAACACTAGTACCACAAACACTGGGAGCAACAATTAATAAATGGAACCTCCTGAAACTGAGAGGCTTCTGTAAGGCAAAGGACACGGTGAATAAGACAAAATGACAGCCTACAGAATGAGAAAAAAAATCTTCACCAACCCCACATCTGACAGAGGGCTGATCTCTAAAATATATAAAGAACTTAAGAAATTAAACATCAAAATACCAAACAATCGAAATAAAAAATGGCCTACAGCAGATCTAAACAGAGAATTCTTAACAGAAGAATCTCAAGTGGCCGAAAGACATTTAAGGAATTGGTGTAGGGAGGAGGGGACTGGACCTGCCTCAACTGAATCTACCAGGCCGAGATGAATCCCCAGGGGAGACCTTGCCTTGGAGAAGGTGGGAATGGGGGTAGTATTGGGGGGGAAGGCTGGAGGGTGGGAAGAGGGAGGACAGGGGAATCTGTGGCTGATATGTAAAATTAAATTAATTATAAAGTAAAATAAAATAAAGGAATTGCTCAACATCCTTAGTCATCAGGGAAATGCAAATTAAAATGACTCTGAGATATCATCTTATACTTGTCAGAATGGCTAAGATCAAAAACACTGATGACAGTTTATGTTAGAGAAGATGTGGAGCAAGGGGAATACTCCTCCACTGTTGGTACGAGCCACTTTAGAAATCAGTATGGAGACTTCTCAGAAAATTGGGAATCAGTCTACCTCAAGACACAATGATACCACTATTGGGCATATCCCCAAGGGATGCTCAATCATACCACAAGGACATTTGCTCAGTTATGTTCATAGCAGCATTATTTGTAATAACCAGAACCTGGAAACAACCTAGATACCCCTCAATCAAAGAATCGATAAAGGAAATGTGTCACGTATACACAATGGAGTGTTACTCAGCTGTAAAAAACAATGACGTCATGAAATTTGCAGACAAATGGATGGAACTAGGAAATATCATCCTGAATTAGGTAACCCAGACTCAGAAAGATAAACAGTATGTACTCATTCATAAGTGGATACTAGATATAAAGCAAAGGATAATCAGACTACAACCCACAGCTCCGGAGAAGCTAGAAAACAAGGAGGACTCTAAGAGGGATGCATGGATCACCCTGGGAAGGGGATAAAAATGAGATCTCCATAAATAAACTGGGGGTGAGGGGCAATAGAGGGGAGAGGATGGGGGATGAGAACATGAGGGAATGGGATGGTCGAGCTGGAATAGGGACGGAGTGGGAGAGCAATGAAAGAGACATCTTGATAGAAGGAGACATTATGGGGTAAGGGAGAAATGTGGTGCTAGGGAAATTCCCAGGAATCTATAAGGATGACCCCAGATTAGACTACTAGCAATAGTGGAGAGGGTGCTTGAACTGGCCTACCCCAGTAACCAGATTGGTGAATTCCTTAACTGTCATCATAGAGCCTTCATCCAGTAACTGATGGAAGCAGATTCAGAGATCCACAGCCAAGCACCAGGCCGAGCTCCATGAGTCCAGTCAAAAAGAGGGAAGAGATGAAGGGTCAAGATCATGATGGGGAAATCTACAGAGACAACTGAACCAAGCTTGAAGGAACTCATGAACTTTAGACCAACAACTGTGGAACCTGCATGAGACCAGACTAGACCCTCTGCACATGGGAGACACTTGTGTAGCTGAGTCTGTTTGAGGGGCCCCTGGCAGTGGGATCAGGATCTAACTCTGATGTATGCACTGGCTTATGGGAGTTCGTTACCTATGGTGGTGGGATGCCTGTCCCACCCTTGATGCAGCGGGGAGGGGCTTGGTCCTGCCTCAGCTGAATGTATCAGGCTTTGCTGACTCCCCATGGGAGGCCTTATGCTTTTGGATGAGGGAATTGGAGGTGAGTCTGGGGTGGGATGGAAAAGACTGGGGGGAAGTGGGAGGAGGGATGAGAGGGGGAATCTGTGGTTGGTATGTAAAATGAATTAAATTTTTTTAAATAAAAAGAGAATGTAAGTTTATTTGTATGTTTCTAGAGGCTGGAAAGCCAAAGACACTCTGCCTGTGTCTATATAGAATCTTGGTAGGGTCTTCTCTTCCTGTTGCATCATAATATGGTAGAGGGTGTCTTGTACATGGTAAGACACAGTGATCATGTGTGTCATCTCAGGTCACGCTTCCTCTTCTTGTAAAGCCATCATACGGGTCCTGCTTGCCTGACTTTAATCCTGATTGCATTCCAGTGGCCTGTCTTTAAATAGCCCTTACATGTGATTTGGGGATTGTGTTTCTAACACATGAACTTTTAGTGGACACATTAATTCATAACATCTGCTTGATAATTTTCTACAATAAACATTATTTTATATTTATGAATGGAAAAGTTGTCTTTTAAAAGGTCTTAAGTGCTTTAAGCTGTCCCCCTTGGCTGTGTGCTAACTGTTCCTCTGGGCCCAAGTAGGCTTGGCAACCCTGTCTAAGAAAAGAATTTGTCACAGTTATAGGGAGCTTCCCTAGTATGTCCCACTTAACAATGACAGGACATCCACTGTAAGTTAATTGCTTGTCCAAAACCCAAACTATGTGATAATATTACCCACCAACAAGGTTATCCCTTTCACCTCTCCCCCAAAGTCAAAATGATCTTGGCCTCTAGCTTAGCAGACTCTGGGAAAGAGAAAGGGAGCCAAGAAGTGAGCTCTCCATGACCGAGGCCAACAAGAGTTCATCCTGAAATGATCTTCAGGCATGTTATCCCTCCTGTGATTGACAAGAAGTAAGCCTGAACATGGGAGTGAAGAGGAAAATTCAACCTCAAGAGTCCCAGGCAAAAATATTTTCTCAAAACTCCTCACTCGCCTCTGTCGTGGCATTGTGTTGTGGTGTCATAGCCAGAATTCAACAAAACAAGCAACTGTGAGCAATTCTCTCATTTTTCTTCCCAAACAAGTGCTCTTTGTTGTAGTCAATTTTAGTGAGAAAACTGAGATTGGAGCCATTTTCTTCCCTGGGACTAGAGGGTTAGTTGATGGCAAACTGAAACTCAGATTCAGCCATCCTTTTATATTGTCTCTCAGCACAGCATCTAGGAAATGTCAGTTAAACCAGAAAAGAAATAAACTACTCAATGGTCTCAGCAAGTTACGATCTGTGTTCTCTTAGTTCTTCCAAAGGTGGAGGAGGGGAACTCCTTTTTTTAACCTGAACTTTAACACATTCTAGTTAACACTTTTTAGTGCCAGTTTCTTAACATGTGCTGGCATTTCTCCCAGACTGAGTAGTTTCCCAATAGATACTAGCTGTGTGTGCTATAATTCACATCAATACCATTTACCCAGAGATAGTTTCACATCTAGTCTTGAGTACACTGCCCTACTTAAGGTGCCAATCCAAAACTCAAGGTTATAACCCCCATGTCTGATGTAGCACCTCTAAACTGGAGATGCTTATGATGCCTGAATTCTTCTTACAAAGCATTGAGGAAGAGGCATGCAGCGTCATGTCCTCTCTGTGAGAACCACCATCCAGGAACTTTGAGTCCCACTATCCAGAAGCTTCCCAAGCCCTGTCCTCTGGGATTTTATGAACTTTCATTACATCATTGGCAACAGTGTTTGCTATTGGGGGTCAGCTCAGCCTTCCGCCCCTGTACTGCCTGTAGAGGTTAGAGGTGGGACTGGAAGTCCTAAGCTCCTAATCATGCTTTGATCTTTCTGATGGAAAGTTTTCCCCTGCAAGAAGCTACCTAGGATCCCATCTTACTACCAAGTGGCTCCTCTTCATGTAAAAGCTAGCCTTATCACTGAGTTTTTGGGGTTTGAGGAGAGAGTGGCCAGAATCAAAAGTAGGCTGGGGAATGGCTCAATGGGTAAAGTGTTTGATATACAAGCACAAGGACCTATGTTCAAGTCACCAGCACCCCTGTAAAAACTAGGTGTGTGTCAGCACTGTTCTGTAACCTCACCATTGGAGGTTAGAAACAGAAGGATCCCGTGAACTTGCTGACCAGCCAGCCTAGTCAAAATGGTGAACTTCGGGTTCTGTGAGAGATGCTAATGCAGACAATAAGATGAAGGGGGCTGGAGAGAATGACTCAGCAGTTAAGAGAACTGACTGCATTTCCAGAGGACCTGGGTTTGATTCCCAGCACCCACATGATAGCTTATAACCATCTGTAACTCCAGCTCCAGTTCTAATGTTTTCTTCTAGCCTCTTCAGGCACCTGGTACACACTTTGTGCATAGACATACAAGCATACAAAATACCCATACAAAATTAAATGATAAAAAAAATTAAATACAATAGAGGAAGAAACCCTGAGTCAAACTGTTCTCTACTGGCACTTGCTGAAGAGAGTATATGCAAACACATACATGCACTTCAATATCACACACACACACACACACACACACACACACACACACACACACACACACTGTTGCTACCATTCTTTCCCTGGGGTAGACACATACAATACCTACCCCTCCTCCTAAGCTCCCAATGACAAAGTGAGGTACAATTTCACCAAGATTCACTTAGGGGAATCAACATATTTATTAAAATTACTTACCGAACAGTGGTTAAGAAGTTATAGGCAGAAGAACAGATAATCTGAAGCAACCACGTGGAAAGTCTGTACCCAGCAGGGATAATGTCTTCCCAGACTGGATAGATGGATTCCCCTCTCCTCCCTCTTCTCTACCTATATCCTCTAGCTTCACTCTTATGACCCCAAGGCCATGTGGAATTCTGCTTGAGAGGAGTAGTTGACTGTGACTCTTCCTACTCTCTTCTTCTGTGAGGGAAGGCAACAGTAACAGGCCCAGCAGGGGTGATCTTTTGTGAGAAGACTCAGTTGAACTCCTGAAGATGGTGGCAGCTGCTGTACATCTCCTTTTCACCCACACTTGCCCCCCTCCCCACACACTTACAGAAATCAGGATCAGAGACCAAATACATAATGCTCATTACATCACAGTATCACAGTGGTGAAATGAATATAACATAATAGTGCTTATTTCAAGGGGTTCTTAGGAAAACTGTCAGCTTTTATTATCTGCTGTGAGGTCTAGTCTATGAAGCCTTTCTTGTCACTTGCAATATGAGGAGTCTAATAAAATGCATTTTATTTTTTTAAATGCATTTTAAATAGTACACACATCTAATTTATGCTATGCAACATCAAGCACAGCTAGCTGGGATGCTATTCAGTCTTAATTTCACCCATTCATCCAGGAGCATGGAAATCTTCAAAAGTCTCCACATAGTCTTTCAAGGTCATTCATTTTCATATAACAAACATTCTTGAAAACTCATTAAAAAATAAAGTGATAAGAAAAGAAAGACATAAGAATAGGTTATACTGTATAAGGTAAGAATATCCACTTGGTAGCTGGGTGTGGTGGTGCACACGTTTAATCTCAGCACTTGGGAGGCAGAGGCAGGTGGATCTTTGTGAGTTTGAGGTCAGCCTGGTCTACAGAGTGAGTTCCAGGATGGCTAGGTCCGGTACATAGAGAAACTCTGGAGAGAGAGAGGCGGGGGGGGGGGGGGGGGGGGAGGGGGAAGGGAGGGAGGGAGGGAGGGAGGGAGGGAGGGAGGGAGGGAGGGAGGGAGGGAGGGAGGGAGGGAGGAGAGAGAATATCCATTTGGGATCTCTAAACCAACTCAGCTGAAGGTTAATTGTTTTTCTCCTCACCTAGTGACCGGCCCCTACGTCTGTAAATCACACCGAGAGTGTCATTGTCCCTCACTCAGGCTAGAGAACAGAAGCTACCAGTTCTGCTCTTTGTTTTGTTTCTGTTTTTGTGGTTTTTGAGACAAGGTCTTTCTATGTAGCCCTGGCTGTGCTGGAACTCACTACGCAGACCAAGCTGGCTTTGACTCATAGTGGTCCTCCTGCCTCAGCCTCCCAAGAGCTGGGATTTAAGCCATGCACCACAATGCCTGAGTGGTTTTGTTGTTCTTTCTGCTGCTGCTGCTGCTGCTATTGTTATTATTTCAAACACACTTTTCACTAATTCCTTATAATGTGTAACATTTCATTCTAATAAGAGAATAACTATAAACACTTTATCTCCTCCCAGGTTCATCAAGTATCAGTATTTTGTCATATTTGCTTCAGCTTTATTTTTTTCCAGAATGCTTTTTATTTTCAAAGAAATGTAACCTGAAAGGGAAGATTACTGTGTGGGACTTCCTGATCTCCATTTCTTCCCTTTCTTTCCTAAGAAAATTAATACCCTGAAACTTTGTGAACTTGGTCCCATATGTCTACAGCTATAAATAATATACCTAATTCTTTTGCACATTTGACGTTTATATAAAGCATCACACCATATCTATCTTTCAGAAACTATTTTTATGCCACCTCTTATATTTTTGCTCTTATTTTTAATTAAAGGGATCATTACAGTAAGTAAAAACTTAAATGCCAGAATTTCCTTATATACTGTAGCATAAAATGCCAAAGATATGGAATGCATTTGGGACCCTGAAGGGAAAATTTCAAATAAAATCTACTCACCCCTCTCTTAACTCTGTTCTTCCTCACACCTGTGGGTTCAGAGCCCATTCCTTTCTTCCTCCAAGGCTGCAGGAAACACATTCTCGATGAAGCTCTGCCCCTTCGATGGTTTCTACAATGGTGATTGTCTAGCACAGGAATGACTGTGGAGCTAATGCTTCCTCAGGTCAGTCCATTGCAATCCCATTGCCCAGTAATCTTTTGCTACATTTTCCATAATATTGGACTCTGTGGGATTGGAATTTAAAAAAAAATCAGTACTTCTCCTCTGGCCTAAGAAGCGGTGGTAACAGTCATTTATATAATAATCCCTCAAAGATTCCTCCATGATACCTAACATTTCAAAGAACCAGCTATCTTAGAATCTAGGATTACAGGAGAGATCGGATATGCTCATTTATAATACACAATGAGATTCTAAGAATTTTGTGTAAATTACACAACCCCTTTACACTTCAGTGAAATGGAGTTTATAAGCATTGGTTCCATTTGGGTGCTGGGCAAGAATTAAAATGACATGGTGGAAAAATGAGAGAAAATTAAATGCCTAGCATGTACAGGCATCACTTACTGAATACTACAGGAACAGATGGGCGTCTGCAAAGCCTGACTAAATGATGGCAAAATGCACAGCACACCTGAGATGGTATTGAAACAGCAAACAAATAGAAGGAAACCATTTCAGCCCCTCCGTGAGGGAAATGTAAACCTCAGAGACGCCACAAATCAGCCACTAGAGACTCGGATTCTCCGAGGAGTCACTGATGTCACCAGAACAGAACGCAGCAAGGATGTAGAACATAGAACTTCCTTCACTGCCAGTGAAATACAAAATTGTACACTTCCTTTGGAAAACAGTATGGCAGTCTCTATAAAACAAAATTACATATTTTTGTTGTGTAATACAGAATGTTCATTCCTTCAAGAGTCACCTAAAAGAGCTCAAAACTCCTGTACCCAGCATTTATACAAACCCCTGCTGACTGCAATTCAATATCTAAGTCAGTGGTTCTCAACCTGTGGGTCATGACCCCTTTGGAAGTTGAATATCAGATATCCTGTATATTAGATATTTACATTGCAATTCATATCAGTAGCAAAGTTACAGTTATGAAGTAGCAACGAAAATAATTTTATGGTTGGGAGTCACCACAACGTGAGGAACTGTATTAAAGGGTCACAGCCTCAGGAAGGTTGAGAATCACTGTTAAGTGAATAGAACAAAGATGCAACAAAGAAGTGTGTGGGGGAGGTGGGGGGTGGCCAGCAGTAATTGTAAAGGAGTAATCTAGAGTTCATGAAATGGTTTCTTGGTCCAGTGAAGGTGCTTGCCACCGAGCCTAATGACCTGAACTCCATCTAGGGACTGACACAGAAGACAGTTAAATGATAAGTCAGAGAGGGAAACAGGAATGCTCATCCTAAGAAGGCTGCTTCGTTTCTCCTGAGAAAGGCCACAATGACACAAACATCTGGATAAGATGATAGGAAAGATGGGAGGATCCAAGGATCTCACAAAATGCCTAATCTATGGCGCCTTTGTGTCTGGATCCTACCTGGACTTGAATCATGTGACCCCTTATTTGTGACACTGGGCAAATTATTTAACCTCTTGATGTCTCACTGCCTTTTCTAGAAAATGGAGATGGAGCAGCATGTGATGAATTAACATGTTCACTTCATCCTTGCTGGAAGCACTCGATGGTTCATTTGGGATTGTTCCCATCTTAAAGACTGAATTATTTTGTTTGTAGACAAAAGGGTGACCATGTGATCTTTCACAAGCTCCTCCAATGTAGAGTTTCAGAGATTCCATAATTTAAATATTTGTTTGGTTTGCCTAATTCTAAACATTTTCTTTCCCCTTCTCTTTCAGCCTCATCCTCACTGTTCTGTCCAGATGGAGGACTTGAGAGACCATGGAAAAACATGCCCACTGTCTCTCCATGGCTTGCTCAGCCCGCTTTTCTGTATCATCCTGCTCAGGGGTGGCACCACCCTCAGTGAGCAGGTCTACCCACAGCAATCGTGAATCAAGAGAATGCACTATAAAAAGAGAAAGAAAGAAAGAGGAAGGAAAGAAGGAGAAAAGAAAGGAAGAAAAAGGAAGGAAGGAAGGAAGGAAAGAAAGGAAGGAAGGAAGGAAGGAAGGAAGGAAGGAAGGAAGGAAGGAAGAAAAGAGAGA
Source organism: Peromyscus maniculatus bairdii (assembly GCF_049852395.1). Taxonomy (NCBI): domain Eukaryota; kingdom Metazoa; phylum Chordata; class Mammalia; order Rodentia; family Cricetidae; genus Peromyscus; species Peromyscus maniculatus. Next base: position 9,155,102 of record NC_134871.1, on the reverse strand, counting down.
GAGGACAGGAGAAGAGAAAGGAGGGCAGGGGAGGGGAGAGGAAAGGAGGGAAGAGGAGAAAAAAAGAAGATACACTATACCTATACACTTCCCTAGAGGCAGATCTTCTTGGGGCATTTTCTCAATTGAGTTTCCCTCTTTCCAAATGACTCTAGTTTATGTCAAGTTGACATAAAACTAACCAGGATAAACATGTTCCCAAAAAAAGAAAGAAAGAAAGAAAGAAAGAAAGAAAGAAAGAAAGAAAGAAAGAAAAGAGAGAAAGAAAGAAAGAAAGAAAGAAAGAAAGAAAGAAAGAAAGAAGAAAGAAAGGAAAGAAAGAAAGAAAGAAAGAAAGAAAGAAAGAAAGAAAGAAAGAAAGAAAGAAAGAAAGAAAGAAAGAAAGAAAGAAAGAAAGGGGAAAAAACAGCCCAGGCCCATGCACTTCTCCTTGCTTGCCCTCTATCCTGTTACCCATCAAACCATCTGGTCAAGTCATCTTCAACCCCCACCCCTCCAAATCCTCCTCTCTCCTCTTTCCCATTTCAGGGAGATTTGTGAGATCTTTCTTAAGTGTTCTTCCTAGACAGCAGCTCTGATTTGATCCAGGGAAGAACAGCGTCCACCACACTCCTGGGATGGAAATTTGGAAAGCTCAAATGTAATGCCAGCGTTCCAGCTTGGAACCCGAGGGTCATGAGTGCCATGGATATGCACAGTCAGCACTTGACTCCCTTGCATTACCGCTGCAGACCAGATTGTACACTCTTCTAAGGGCATGGCTTGTGTTTGATTCATCCTTGTTTCTTTCCTAGGATCTGGTACAATGCTTTGCTCAATAAAGGATTGTTAAACTGGAAATAAATAGAATAAAATGGAACTTAATGTTCTTGGAACCTCATGAATAGTTTAATTGCCTAACAGTGTGCTTATTTTTTGAAGTTATTTTCTTTTTATTTGAGTAACATTTATTTTTAATGTAGAAAAATTGGGAATATAAAAAAATAATGCCATAATCCAGATATAGCTACTGTTGCTGCATCTGTTACATTTCATTTCCATATTTTAGATATATTTTTCTTTCATAGATAAAACGTCCTTTTTGGTATGCTCTAAAGGCTGTTGTTTTTTAACTGCATTATCTTATATTACTTAACTTTAAAAAAGCATTATACAAGTGATATCTAACTTTTATTACTCAATAACATTCATTTTAAAGTTAATATATTGCAAGTTTCCTTCATAAATTGTGCTGGATTAGGCTTCACAATTGATCGAAAACAGAAGACTCAGAGCACATAAACTCTAGACTTCAAATGAAAAGAGAGTGGGCTTAGAATAAAAACTTTAAATTGCACTATTTGGGCATTCATCCAAAAAATGTTTATTTTTAGTAAAAAGCATGTTTGGCTTCATTAGGACATAGTGGAATTTATCAAGATACATGCCATGTTCAAAATTTAATATTTAAATATATAAATTGCATCTAAAGAAATTAAATTTAAACATGAAGAACAACATATGAAAAATATAATAAAGACAAATTTGGTGACCCACATTTGCATTCCTGGCCCAGAAGTGGGGGATTCAGAGAGTTCTGAACACCCTCCATTGTACCGAGGCAGTCTGAGGCCAGCCTGGGTGACAATAGACCTTATCTCAAAAAGTAAAATAATTCTGTGAAGAGCAAGAAACCCCACCAGCTACTTTATAAGAACTGATCAAGTACTCACAGGGAGAGATTTAAATTGTATTTAATTACTTGAAAGAAACTTTACACAAAGTGGTAATAGGGCCTGTTTAGTAATGAGACTATTTTTTTTATATAAATGAACATGTTACATGTTTTGAAAGTAATTTACAAAGCGAATGTTATTCCAATCAAAATTGTACACAAACTCATTCTAAGATTTAGGCAAAAATAAAAAGTTATGCAAATAATTACCAGTTTTGAAAGTAAGAAGTCAGAAGATATTAGTCTGGGTAGGTATGTAGCTACCACCAGCCGTAGAACTGAGTCATAGTAGTGGAGTGTAATAAGGCAAAGTTAGACATAGAAACCATGAAGGAAAGCCAAGAACAGATTACAGGGAAGGGATTTGTCATCAAATTAACACTCACTAAGCAATACAGAAAGATGAATTATTAAAAGATAAGACTGAATAAAATAGTTTGCAATAGGAAAAGCTCTATTTCTATCTCACACCATGGATAATATATGTGTGGGTTAGAGCTAGCTTGACAGAGAATGTCAGAAAACTGGTAGGGCATCTTTACAACCATGGAACAGAGAAAAGCTTCCTAAGTTCTGTGCCCCAAATGAAGGCCACATGTGCAATACACAAGAATAGTGGGTGTGTGTTACACAAAGACCCAACAGATAGTGTTACCAGGATGGGCATCTACAGTGTCAGAAACCAACAAAAGCTGGGTGTAGAATAGTTTAAGATTCCTTGCAAATGTGTGTTGAAGATGAGTGAGCTAAGCCGGAAAATGGGCAAAGAATATTAATAAACAATTTCCAAAAAGTTAAATCTGAGAAGCATATACAGTGAGATGCTTGAGTTATAACTAGAGAAAGGTAACCCAGAAAGTCATTAGACTACTCTACATACTTTAAACCCATTGTATTGGAAACAATTAGACAAAGTAACGCCAACTAGATCAATGTATAGGTCCTATACACAGTGGTTCTCAGCCTTCTTAATGCTGTGATCCTTAGATACAGTTCCTCATGTTGTGGTGACCCACAACCATAAAATTTTCTCGTTGCTACTTCATAATTGTAATTTTGCTATAGTTACAAATCGTAATGTAAATATCTGATATGCAGGATATCTAATATGTGACACCCCCGCCCCCAGAGGGGCTGTGACCCACAGGTTGAGAACCACTGCTATAAAGAGAGGGATGATCTTGCCAAGTCTTTGATTTTTATGGTATGGGAGAAATGAATCTCCCCTACAGGTGGAAGTACATCTTAAAAAGGTCACCCTGAAGAGCCATTTTAAGATGTGTAATGAAAGCATGTGTCATTAAACCTTTGAAAACCCCTCTTTACTATCTGTCCCAAAGAATATTAGTCACAGGTCCTTCAGGAGGCATATCCAAGACATTCATCCCAGCATTGCACATGGAAATGAGAAGTGAATGACAGCCTAGTGTACATCTTCACAGATGAGTGGGTGGCCAGGAGAACGTGCTAAGGAAATTCACAGGCTTACTAAGCAACTGCTAGGGACAAAGCAGAACATGAACACACAAAGAGGCAGGAATGGAAAAGACCTAAGTCTATAAGATAAAAATGTATTCTGCATTTATAAAAATTTAACACACGTGTGCATAAAAACTGATTTCCCAAGGAACCATGCATCTTTCCATGCATGAGAGTACTTCTTCTGGGAATGAGAGAACGGAGGGAGGCGGTGCTAAGTTGGGACTGCTGACAGGAAATAAGAGTAGGGTGTTGAGACCAACAATAACATGGAATAACAGAAAACAGCATCAAGTCAACACTGTATAATTAACAGAAAGAAAATTTTAAATAAAAAGCATCTAAAATCAAGAAGAGCCTTGGTCATCTCTGAAGTTCCTGCTCACTCTGACATTCTGGTTTTCTATGATACATGAGATCTTTCTGTGCTGAGCATGCCTTGAGAGACCATTTAGCTCGTTTTCCACTAAGGGGATGAAGCCAAACATCTGCAAATCTAGTAAATGCGGATAAAGTAGGCACAAGGGAGCTAGTTTCCCATTGTCTGTCAACAGGAACATCAAAGAGAGGTGGGAAATTGAAATCATCTATCTCTGGCTATAAGCCCTGGCTATGACTCTCCTAAGTCCAGTCATGGCAATTCTCCGCATTCTTCTGACCTTCCACATCTGTTAATTGCATGGGGATCCATACTCTACCAGAAGGCCCACTTGAGGTTTTCATTCAGTTAGGGAGAGAATTGAAGGAATTGACAGGTAAGTTAAAATCAGAGGTCCCCCTCAAAAAAAAATGTTCTTTCCCAAGAATCCTCAATTTTTTTCTATCTCTATTTTTATTCAAAGGATGTTCCTTAAGACCCAGAGAGGCATTCACAAGAGACACAATTCTACCAAATATAGCTAAACCAAAATAGATTGAACATCATAATTGAAATTGACACCTGCAGGAGATGGTTAGGCTCATGTTCCTGCACGTTTTTCTGGTAGACCCAGATGCTATGGAAAATTAGAGATATTTTGAAGAGTGTTTATCACCAAGTAAGGCTTTCTAGACTACCAAGCCCTTAGAGTCCCTTCCAATATAGAGATTATGTGACTTCTTTCTGTGTGTGCCTTGTGTTTGCACACTTACACCAGCACTTTGGAGCCACACATTATTGAAGATGAGGTGATTAAGGGAGGCAATCACCTGGAAATATTGAATAAAGACACACAGAGAGATGAGTTAGTGGTTAAGAACACTAGCAGCTCTTCCAGAGGTCCTGAGTTCAATCCCCAGCTCACCATGCTCCATTACTGTAGTCCCATGGGATCTGATGCCCTCTTCTGGTATGCAGATGTACCTGCAGACATAACACCTGTATACATACAAATAATTTTTTAAAAAATATTCACATTTGTTGAGCTCTCCTAGTCACTGGAGATGCCTCAGTACACCGAGTTCAAAAGTTTTCAATTCAACTAGAAGACATTCCCTAAGATTTATAAACATCAGGAGTGGCCATCAGTGGAGTCATGTGCTGCATAATGACATTTCTATCGATGACAAACCGTAAGACAGTGGCCCCACAAGATGGCCCTCTGAGCAAAATATCCTAATGTGAGGGAAGTTACAGGGCTATTGCAAATGTTTTGTTAAGTGAATGGGATGTTCCAGCTAAGGTACTTTCCAAATATTTGTGTTTATGACCACTGAGTTATTACTGCTGTCAACATCTGTAGTGATTTGGGTGACTGATGTCCCCCATAGATTTACATATTTGAACATTTGATCCCAGGTTGTTGGCCCTGTTTGAAAAGGTTATGGAACCCTTAGGAGGTGGAACCTTGCTGGAGGGAATAGGTCCCTGGGTACAGGCTTTAAGTGTTTGTAACATTGACCCCCTTCCAGTTTGCTCTCTCTGTTTCTTGTATGTAGATGGCAATGTAACCTCTTAGCTCCCTGCTAAAGAGCCTGCTGCCATGCCTTCCCCACCATTATGGACTCTCCCTCTGCAACCACAAGCCCTAATAAACTCTTCCTTCTATAAGTAGCCTTGGTCGTGGTGTTTTTACACGACAACAAAGAGTAACTAATGCAGTATCTGCTCAGATAACTTTTCTGTCTCCCCCTCCCCCTTTCCCCTTTTCTCACTTCTTGTTGTTTTAATGGAGAACTCTATCTGGGACTTACCACCAGCCAAGCTCTATAGGTAGAGGGTTTGACATGAAGGCACAAGGGTTGTATGTAATTCCCTCCAAGGCTCAGACCATTGCTGAGGAGGGATATGGAAAGAACTCAGGAACACCAGGAAATGTAGGTGTGCTGTAGAGTAGTCCTCCTACAAAATAACCCTTCCTCCTCAGATCAGCTGTACTTGCTTTTAAGGGTCCATCACTATCAGGCTTGTTGACTGTTGGCATTATCTCATAGAAGGAGGGAATGGGAGAGGTATAGGACCCTTGCCTAAGTTTCCAGACACTCCTCCAAGCCATTTGTAAGCAATTCTGCCCTCATTTCACAAGGCCATGGGATATTTGGAGGGGCTAGACCAGTGGTTCTCAACCTCCCTAATGCTGTGACCCTTTAATACAGTTCCTCATGTTGTGGTGATTCCCCAACAATAAACATTTTTGTTGTTACTTCATAACTATAATTTTGCTACAGTTAAGAATCATAATGTAAATATCTGTGTTTTCCAGTGGTCTTAGGTAACACCTGTGTGAGGGTAATTTGATCTCCAAAGGGATCATGACCTACTAGTTGAGAACCACTATGCTAGAATATATATGCTGCAAGCTAATTGAACAGGCTCTTCATCAGCTCAAGTATTGGACTCCATCATCTATATAGGATACAAATCTCCAGTGTGGCTACTTTGGGCTCACTCACACTCATGTAACCAGACCCTCATCCATGCTCTGGAAGGATGTAAACCCAGGGGTAAACTTTGTTGGAATTGTGCTTTGATTTATCATTGGGACCTTATAAGGAAGAGGAAAACACTGTTTATATCTCCACAGGGAAGGAATATTCATAAAGTTTTACATCATATATATGGCAATACCTTCAAATGGTCATATAGAGCCACAGGTTTTACAAAACTGTCATAATTATTTGAGCATGTCTCACCTAACCCTCAAGGAAGAGTGTGATTTCATACTTACTATACTTTATTTTTACCATTATTTCCTAGAACGTCCCTACTTACTAAAACATTTAGGATAATACGTCATCTTACTCCAGTACCAGCTTCATGTGTCTCCTCTTCCCTGTGTCTGTTTACTGTGCTAAGAATCCGTGTTGTGCTACTGACCTACTCCATCTTGGCTGACGATGTCCATACAATGATGAAAGCGTCAACTGACATGTCCCTGTCAACACGTGATGCTTGAATAAGCTGAGAGTGGTGGGTTAAGCATGTAGTCCCACCTTGCGATGGTGAAGCAGAAACACTATTATGGTTTGAAGCTCCAGCCTGGGCTATAAAGTGAACCTCTGCCTCAAAAAAAAAAAATCCCTAGGAACTCCAATTCATAGTCCTCTACTTGTCCTTCCTTCTTCTTTTTGTCTTTATATATTTGCTACATCCAAGATGTTTCATTTTCTCTGGTCTCACTGAGATACAATTTACAAATGAAAATTATATATAATCAAGGTATACAGAATGGTGATTTGATGCATACAGTGTATATTGATTACTATGATCAAATCAGTCAACACACAAATCATCACCATAGTTACCATGTGTGCTGGATAGTTTATGTCAACTTAACACAAGCTGAAGTCATCAGAGAGTAGGGAACCTTAATTAAGAAAACGACACCTTAAGATCAGGCTGTAGGCAAGTCTGTAGATCATTTTCTCAATTAGTCATTGATGTGGGAGGGCCTTGACCATTGTGGGTGGTGCAATCCCTGGGCTGGTGTCCTGGGTTCTATAAGAAAGCAGGCTGAGCAAGCCATGGTGAGCAAACCAGTAAGCAGCACCCCTCCATGGCTTCTGCATCAGCTCCTGCCTCCAGCTCCCTGCCCTCCATAAGTTCCTGCTCTCATTGCTTTCGATGATGAACTGTTATACAAAAATGTGAGTGAAATAAACCCTTTCCTCCCAATTTGCTTTTGGTCATGGTGTTTCATCTCAGTAATAATAACCCCTTTTGAGACACCATTTGTGTGTGTGTATGTGTGTGTATGTGTGTACATACACTCACAAGGGCACACAAACATACTCATGCTAAAATTTATTCATGTCACATCTCATTTGAAGTAAACAATTTTATTGACTATAGTCACCTTGCTGTAAAAGCAATATTACTCTAAAATTCATTGTATATTTGCATTTTGTTGGGTACATGTGTGTAAACAGTCTGATGCTCTGGTGTTAGGTGAGGCATGTTTAAATAGTTAAATGATCTTCATTACAAATTTAACTCTCTCTTTTAATATATAGAGTTATGAAACTTCACTGCTATTTGGAATCAGTATTCTAGTGTGCGAAGAGAGACATGCATCAACCAGTAGGCTCTGGATTTGATTTTACAAAGAGAAATACCTCTCAGGATACACAAAGCTCCCTGAGAGAAATTCCAGATTCTGTGGACCTGGACAGCAGATATGAAGTAGCATTCCATTTTCAGAGTCCCTGTTTTTCTTCTCTGAATGTCTGTAGAGTCTCCCCCCTGAATGGCAACCTGTAGTCAACCTACAGACCCATGAATGTCAACACAGTAGATATTAAGATTGTTAAACAGCAGAAAGCAATTCATATCTTGAATGCTTTGTAGTCTCTACACAGCTGTGATGGTTTGAATGGGAATGGCTCCTCCCACAGGCTCATATATTTATATGATTGGTCATTGGGTAATGGAGCTCCTTGACAGGGATTGGGAAGTGAGACCTTGTTGGAGTAGGTGTGGCCTTGTTGGAGGAAGTGTGTCACTGGAGGTAGGCTTTGGGTTTTCATATGTGCATGCCCATCCCAGTGTCTCTCTCTACTTGCTGCTTGTGGATCTAGATGTAGACTTTCAGCTACTTCTCCAGCACTATGTCTGCCTGTGTATAGACATGCTTCCTGCCATGATGACAATGGACTAAATCTCTGAACTGTAAGCCAGCCCCCACTGAATGCTTACCCCTATAAGAGTTTCCATGGCCATGGTGTCTGTCACATCACAGCAATAAGACACTGACTAAGACAGCAACCAAACCTCCATAAGCCAGATACCTACTAAAACTGGGTTCTAAGTATTCAAAGCAGTTGCTATAGCTAAACATAACACCAGATATACCTTCTGATGACAGAACTTCCATCTTCTCAAATCTCCTCCAAAAGTCTCATGAGATTCCTCCTGCCAAAGTCACTGTGAAAGGAAGGGAGAAAGAGTTTAACTCTTAACTAAAAAGTCAGTATACATGATAGTTCCTAAATTTGTGTCCTGTTCTGTGACACTCATATAGTCCTTAAGAATTGGAGTCCGGCAGTGGTGGTGCATACCTTTTATCCCAGCACTCAGGAGGCAGAGGCAGGCAGCTCTCTGTGAGTTTGAGGCCAGCCTGGACTACAGAGTGAGATCCAGGAAAGGCTCCAAAGCTACACAGAGAAACCCTGTTTCAAAAAAAAAAAAATTTTAAAAATTGGAACACCACACATAATTCCTTTCTTCATGTCTCCACTAGTAAAAAGAAATCTATATCCCTTTCCTACATGAGGACCCCTTTCAAAACTTTCCCCTCAACAAAATATAAGTAACTCCCCATGCATCAATCTTCATCAAGAAACAATGGATGAAGGCAACCTGGGTTAAAACAAGAAGGAAGTGGATATGGCGCCCTCTAGTGGTACATCTGGCAACAGCCTAGAGATCATAACAACACTAATCTCGGGGAGAGTATCAATCACACCTAACACAGATTAAAATGCAAAGTCTAGGATCAAATCCTATGTGTCTCTTTACTTTCTCATATTCTACATCCAGGAAGTAAGATCCAGGAAACCCTGAAATCAGCTATGTCGCTTTTTGATCTACAAATACAGGCCAGATTCATCTCCTCCTCTCAACTACTATGTGCAAATGTGGTTTAGAGATACTGCATCAATACGGGATTGACAACAATGGCAACAAATGACATTAGAGAGAAGTGACTGAAAAGCTGTAGGTAATGTGAATCAGGATAAAGACATTTAGGATATGGGGTACTTAATAGGACCCAGTATATTTAACCTACATAAAGATGAAAATACATGTATTAAAAAGAGAGAATCATCCTGTTTTAGCAAGAGTTGAAAAGTGTGTGCTGGGACCAGTTTTGATTCTGATATTTTCTGTCTTGGACAGTCTGTAGACAGGGCAAGCTAGTGCCGGTAAGCCCGTGCCATAAAACCCAGGTCATGTCACTTCCATTCCAATTGTAACTCAAGTGCCTTTCCACAAAGACTTACTCTGAAGCCAATGCTCTCATATCTCATTAAGTTAGTGTATTTTACTAGCATGGAAATCCAAAGTGGCCTGTTTTGATGTCCAGCCACTCAGTAAGTAGGAGACAGGAAAGACCTATAAAAGATAAATTTGTCAAAATGGAGAGAATCACATCATATTTTAGCTTTAGTTATAATCAGCCATCTTTTTGGTGCTTTCAGAAGCTCGTCATTTCCAGAAAGCTGAAGAAATCCCTGTCTATAACATGCTTACTTTTTCAACTTTCACTCTGCTTAATATCATTCTCTACTCAAAGGAAAATACTAAGCAAGAAAAACAAAGCCACATCAAGTTCTTCAGACAGAGAAACAATACTAATAGGCACACAGAGGCTGGGATGGAGACTAGACCCAGCATAAACGTTTCAACTGCTGATTAAAACACTGATTCTTCTTTTCAATGTATGAGTGTTTATTTTTATTTAGAACTGAGTTTAAATGTGGCAGTGATTTATAGTAGTTCCCCATTGTCCTATATCTGAAGAGCTTCCAAGGTCCCTGAGTCTTTTCTTTGTCCCTGGATATTATTATTTCAGTGCTTTTCAAATGTAACTCCTCAACTCCGGTATTAAATGTTTAGTAGTGAAAACATTTAACCATAACGTATGTAAAGAAAGGCTAACACTTGTCTATAAAAATACCTTGCTTTTAATCAAAATGAATCTGAGATATCATTTTACACCTGTCAGAATGGCTAAGATCAAAAATACTGAAGACAGCTTATGTTGGAGAGGATGTGGAGCAAGGGGAACACTCCTACACTGTTGGTGGGAATGCAAACTTTTACAGCCACTCTGGAAATCTCAGAAAATTGGGAATCAATCTTCCTCAAGACCCAGCTACACCACTCTTGGGCATATACCCAAGGATGCTCAATCATACCACAAGGACACATGCTCAGCTATGTTCATAGCAGCATTGTTTGTAATAGCCAGAACCTGGAAACAACCTATATGCCCCTCAACTGAAGAATGGAAAAATAAAATGTGATACATATTCACAATGGAGTACTACTCAGTAGAGAAAAACAATGACATCATGAGGTTTGCAGGGAAATGTTTGGAACTAGAAAATATCATCCTGAGTGAGGTAATCCAGACTCAGAAGGACAAATATAGTATATACTCACTCATAAGTGGATTCTAGATGTAAAGCAAAGGATAACTAGACTGGAGCTCACAGTTCCAGGGAGGCTAACTAGTAAGGAGGACCCTAGAAAATACGTAAGGATTGCCCAGCAATGGAAAAGTGGATGAGATCTACTATGGTGGTATTTTATTTGTACTGAAATGTGATTTTAATTGTATGTTAATAAATAAAGTTACCCTGGGGGTCAGAGCTATTAGAGCCATAGCAAGAACGTGGTGGTTAGAAGAGCTAGGTAGATTTCTGTGTGTTCAGGGATACAGCCAGCATTGGAGACATACGCCTTTAAGACCTGGAGGGCGGTACTTACAGGCAGTGATGAGGCAGTCATGTGTTTGGGTTTACAACCAATGAAAAGGCAGAACAGAAAGACTATTTAAAGACAGACACACAGGAAGTAACTCTCAGGGAAGCTAGGAGAACTGCAGGAGGTAAAATTTTAGCTCTGAGCTCTGACCTCTCGGCTTTCTCTTTTACGTTGGTTCTGTGTTTCTTATTTTAATAAGATGGTTGGTTACATCTACAATCTACATGAGCAAACTGGAGGTGAGGGGGAGTAATGGAGGGCAAGGGACGGGGGAATGAGAGCCTAGGAGAGCAGAAGGTTCAAACTGGATCAGGAACAGAGTGGGAGAACAAGGAAAGATATCATGATAAATGCAGGCACCATGGAAATAGGGAGAAGCAGAGTGCTAGGGAGGTTCCCAGGAATCCACAAAGATGACTCCACCATAGACTACTGGCAATGGTCGAGAGGGTGCCTGAGCTGACCTACTCTGGTGATTGGATGGCTGAATACCCTAACTGTCATGATCCTAATCCAGTAATTGATGGAAGCAAATGTAGAGATCCATGGCCAAGCCCCAGGTGGAGTTCCAGTAGTCCAATCAATGAGAGAGAGGAGGGATTCTATGAGCAAGAGATATAGAGACCATGATTGGAAAAAGCACAGAGACAACTAGCCAAACTTGTGGAGATACATGAACTGTGGGCCAATAGCTGAGGAGCCCCCATGGTACTGGACTAGGCCCTCTGGATAAGAGAGACAGTTGTTTAGCTTGAACTGTTTAGGGGAGCCCCAGGCAGTGGGAATGAGACCCATCCCTAGTGCATGAGCCAGCTTTTTGGAGCCTAGTGCCTATGGTGGGACATTTTGCACAGCCTTGGTGCAGGGAGGAGGGGCTTGGACCTGCCTCAACTGAGTGTACCAGGCTCTGCTGACTCCCCATGGGAGACCTTGCCTTGGAGGAGGTGGGAATGAGGGGGTGGGTTGTTGGGGAAGGCTAGGGGGCTGTGAGGAGGGAAGACAGGGGAATCTGTGGTTGGTATGTAAAATGAAAAGAAAAATCTCTTAATAAAAAAAGGGAAAAAAATCTTGCTTTTTTTCCAATTGGTTTATATAGGTTATGATATATGTAAGCCCTATTTTTCAAGCTATGGGTAAAGTCGTGGTTATAAGAGGGTGGGTAAAAATGTGAAAGAATAAAAATGAATTCTTAGTAAACATTTATTAAGATGCTTTGTATGCCAAGTACTTAATGGATAGTTTGTATATGCATCCTCAGGTAAAATGCATAACTAATCTCAAATTTGGAAATTCTCCTCTTTTTATAATGACAAAAGCAATGTGGAGAGGCTGTTCCAATCCTGTAAGTGCATGCATCCTTTAGGAGGACAAATGGACACAAACCTAAGTGTCAGACTGGAGAAATAGCACAGCAGTTAGAGTATTTCTTGCTCTTCCAGAGGACCCAAATTCAGTTCCCAGCACCAGTGCTGAACAACTCACAACCACCTTTAACTCCAGCTCCAGAGGATCCATGTCCTCTTCCAGCTCGGCAGGTATCTGCATACATATATACACATAAATAAAATTTGTAAAACCCTAAGCCTTTTTACTTCAAGTTTCACATTTCTTCTAGCTACCTCTGCTACTTTTGATGATTAATAGTCCAGCTTCCACAACACATTGATTAGGAGTCACCATGCAGATAACCACAAACAGACACTAGTAGGAAAACAGATTTTAGTAGTTGGCATCTGGAATACACTAAGGGAAAGAAGGTTCACTCTTTAGAAGTGATGAGAATGTCATAGTTTGGGTGAAAGAAGATGCTGTAGCTTAACCAGAATTTAGATTTGGCATAAATAATAAAAAAAAATATCAAAAATAAAACAGAGGCAGAAACTGGATAACAAATCAGTGGTCTTCAACTTGTAAAGGAACATTATTCACAGAAAGTACTCAGTGGTACCTTGATCAAAAGAATTATCTCAAAAGACATTCACCAATTTCAACGTGTGTTCTCTATGGAATGAGTGCATTCTTTACTTTCCCAGACATTAGTTGAAATACACTCCATGTATAATTCTCATTCAAAACACATTTGAATAGAAAAAGAGACTGTGTTCTACACCTGCTCTGGGAATGGTTGTGAGGAAGAAGACTCAGAGCTCAGCCGGCACAGGAAGCAGAAGCACAGGGACCCACGTGACTATAGAGAGGCTAGCACACCAGGAATATGGAAGATGGAATAAACTGGTGTCTTAGGATTTCTGTTGCTGTGAAGAGACATCGTGACCACAGCAACTCTTATAAGGGAAACATTTAATTGGGGTGACTCGCTTACAGTTCAGAGGTTCAGTCCATTATCATCATGGTGGGGAGCATGGCAGCATGCAGGCAGACATAGTGCTGGAGAAGTAGCTGAGAGTCTTACATCTTGCAGGCAACAGGAAATGGTCTGACAGTCATACTGAGGGAAGCTTGAGCAAAAGAGACCTCAAAGCCCATACCCACAGTGACACACTTCCTCCAACAAGGCCATACCTACTCCATCAAAGCCACACCTCCTAATAGTGCCACTCCCTTTGGGGACAATTTCCTTTCAAACCACCATAGTTGATTTATATAAATGCCAAGGAATCATATACCTGACTTAAACTGGATCAACTGAATTGTCTTAGATCAGCCTCTGTAAGCCCACCTATTTGGATTAGTAGAAGAAATGTCTAGAAAGTTAATGACTCCATCCCTTTCAATAGCTTTGACCAGTAGGAGCTGCTGGGAAAAGGCAGCAGAATTATATCCTCTCACATCCACTATTGCTTTTCATCTCACCATCTGCCTTTCCATAAACTTTTATTTCTAAGGAATCATAAATAATTAAGAGTCACCTGAGTTAGGATCTGTGGTCTAGGAAAATTGGAGCCCAGTCAAATGCTATTAACTCTACCAACAAAGGTGCTACTATTTTGTGAGTTACAGCCCCTTGACAAGAGGACATCTTCCATGTCATGCCCCTTTCCTCCAGATAGCCACAGACCTCTAGAGACTACAAGAATTTCTGTCCACCAAGCTTACTTATCATTGAAACTCTTGTTATACCAATGGCAAGAGAATTGAAAGAAAATCTAGAACCATCTAGTTAGATCTCCCAATGATTAAAAGAACCTTGTCTACCAGAGCAGTGAGATCCTTGTGCATCATCTTGAACACATCTCATGGCAATCACATGACAAAAAGGTAAATCCTGATTTTAGATAATAATGGTATTACAGAGTACTTTTTTATATCAAGCCTAAATCGCACTCTTGGTACTAGATTAGTTCTAGCATCTGGGAAAGCCTAGGAACTGTTGTTTTTTTAAGCTGGCCTTTCTTCAATTATTTGATGACAATCCCATGTCACTATTTAAACTATGTATATACCCTATCATTTGCAGATGCTATTATGTAGCTAGAACTTCTTCTAGACACAAAACATTTGTTTGTGGCCCTTATGACTGTGTGGGGTACAAAAGGTACCCCTGTTTTTCAGATATGACCATGATTTTCCTTCCCCAGCCTCTCAAGTAGTAGGATTATAGGCATGAGATACCACAGCTTGTTCAGGCCAGTTCCTTGATTTATCCTTCTCTTTTCTCTCCCATTTCACCTTTCTATCTTTTCTTCTCTTTCCTCTTTTTGTCACTGCCTCTTTTCCTTATTCTCCTTCTCTTCCTCCTTCTCTTCTTTCCTGTCATTGTCAATCCCCCCTGATTTCATGGGTTGTCTTTCTGTATCGTTACTGGTCAGTCTTTTACATTTTTTTTCCTCCTTCTTTAAGAATGTAGGTAGCACTCTGAATAGAATTTCCTGTGCTAATGGAATGTGAATGCAATTTTAGCCTTCTAAAGTGTGTTTTCATCATTTAATGTTTAGAGGGTAGGAGGCTTATTTTGTTTCACATCTCTGAAACCCTAGGGTCTGGGTGTAGGTAAGTCCTTTTTGCTAACCTGTGACCAACATTTGTCCAAGGTCCCAGGTACTTCTTTCTCTTCCTAGATTTTTTTCAAATGTTCGTGATTTCAAGATCTCCCAATAGGGGGCATCAATCATTGGTATTTCTTGTAGGCTCACTTACACATGTTTGTCCACAGTTGGGAATTGTGGTGACCCTTGGTTATTTTTCATGTCATTTCTAAGATCCAAAATTTACACAGTTCTTTATAAAAGATTCTTTTCTTAATTTTTCCTCACTTTCCACCACCCCCTCCCCAGTTTACCTCTTTCCCAATTATGGTGATGGGCTTTGGAGGTGGGACAGTTGTTAGTAAGAAAAATCAACTTTTGTCCATTAGCCTAGCATCTCTGTACTGTTTGTGTTGATAGAACGTTAGATCCACAACTGACCCCTATCATCACATAAGGAAAACTGGAGCATGAGTGTAGTTTAATGAGCATTTTTTGTTTATTTGTTTGGAGATGGGATCTCGAGACAGGGTTTCTCTTGTGTAGCTTTGCGCCTTTCCTGGAACTCACTTGGTAGCCCAGGCTGGCCTCGAACTCACAGAGATCCGCCTGGCTCTGCCTCCCGAGTGCTGGGATTAAAGGCGTGCGCCACCACCGCCCGGCCTTGGAGATGGGATCTCATGTAGCTGAGGATCTCCTCAAACTCCCTATACAGCTGAAGATAACCTTGAATTTTTGATCCTCCTGCCTCCATTTCTCAAGTGCTGGGATTACAAGTAGATACAGTGCAGGAGATCAAACCCAGGACTCATGCACAATAGGGAAGCAGTTTGTCAAGTGAGCTGCATATCCTCGGCCCCCTCGATGAATGCTTTCTGTTCTCACCACCACATTTTTGTTTTATTTCCTAAAATACAAGAAGAGAAATATGCCATGACATTGCTTGTGCTGGCTGGTCTTTTATCAACTTGTTTTATATATAAACTAGAGTTAACTGAAGAGAGATAATTTTAATTGAAAAAAGGCCTCCATAATATTTGGCTGTAAGGTATTTTCTTAATTAGTGATTGATTGGTGAGAGCCCAGCCCATTGTGGAGGGTGCTATTCCTTGACTGGTGGTTCTGAGTTCTATAAGAAAGCAGACTGAGCAAGCCATGAGGAGCAAGCCAGTAAGCAGCACCCCTCCATGACCTCTGGATCAGCTCCTGCCTCCAGGTTCCTGCCCTGTTTGAGTTCCTATCCTGACTTCTTTTGATGATAAACAGCAGTATGGAAGCATAAACTAACTTGCTTTTTGGTCATGTTGTTTTGTCATAGCAATAGTAATCCTAAACAAGACACTGCTTTTTTCATCTCTTACCTATTTTTTTTTATATCCACTGGGAAACTTCAATACAACTCATATGTGTTATCTGATAATATTATGGATAACAAAACCTATGTTGTAACAACCTCTATAATTCATAATCTTGAGGTAACTTGGAAGAGCAGTCAAATATGCAGCGAGTAAAACTATAAATTGTATTCAATAATATCCTTTGACTCATGGCTTTGATCATGTTATAGAGGTCACAGACTTCAAGTTCAAGTCAGAAAAAAATTTACAAAGATTTGAAATGTCCTCTTAATATAACTTTCCCCTAATACTACATTCAAGTTTGCCCTAAACTTTTTTGTTTTAAAGTCAGTGAAACAAAACATTCATGCTATCTTATCTAGATATTTTATTTATTCCTTGATATAACACCTACCATAAGTATGATGATGCATTTGGAAGAGCTCAAGTTTACTAAATCTCTACAGGAAAAGAACTCTTATTGGAAGGATGTTAGAAAGATGATGTCATACTATTGTTCAGAAAATAACTGTGAAAAGTAGAAGCCACAATTAATCCCAAACCATCGGAACATGAACCAAGAGACCATATCATTAAACAGCTGGACAAGGGAGAAACAGAAACTTCCTTAATTTTGTTTGGACTGCTGTTCTATTATGCAAGGACTTCGTGGTCAACAGTTGTCAACACTAAAACCACACCCTTGAGTTATCATTCTTCCAAACTGTGTTCTTTTCAATGTCATCTCAAAACAACCTCTCTATAAATGTTGGGGTAATTTCCATGGTATCTCTTCTGAGTAACCTTCTGGAGTCTTCCTAAAAGGTGCCAGAATAGAAGACCTACTGGTTTTTAAGTCAGCCCTGCCTGGCCATAGCTGGAAATAACATATCTCATAGCCTTAGAAAGTTATTGATGTGCTGTGGAAGTATTAAAGTTGGGCATGGAAATTTGTCCATTCCTTACAGCCACAACAGATGTTATTTGTATACATAATCCAAGACTGAGATATGAGAAGGAACATGGTCTACAGAGAGGAGCAAATGATTTTAAATTATCTTACTTAGACTCTATTATGTTGATTAGGTGATATACTGAGTGAAAGAATGTTATTCTTCGAATTAAATCCAAATTCCACCTCTCTGTGTTCCCAGTATCTGAGATTCTGATTAGCTTATAATATTTAGCACTCACTTTTGTAGCGTTCATAATGTGAGATATCCCGATGTGTGCCACATCAAGCCATTGAGACGTCACTCACCAGGTACATTTCTTCTTCTGCACGGTAGGTACCAGTAGAACTGAAGGCTTCCACTCACTAGAACAAACTTTTCTAACTCCTTTGTTAGCCTCTAAAATAAATTATTCCATTGGTCCTTTTATTGATTGTTCCCCAAGGCACGTGTCACTGGGAAGAGAATATTCATGTTTTATTTGGTGCAGAGTCAAGATAAGTGTTGGAGTGACGGTGGTAAGGGAAGTAACCATGTGACCTGGAAGGAAAGACAAAAAACACCAACTGCCGACATGCCTTCTCAGAGCCTCCTTGTGGCCATATAAATGCATTTCCAAAGTTTTGGAGCATCTTCCATTTCTACTCCATGGCAATTACTGGAAGACTCTATCGTCTTCTTCTTTCTTGTCACAAAACTAGATCTTCTTTCCATGGTCTTGTGTGACATCCTCTGCTCTTTATCTTTATCTCTATTTTGAAAGCTCTAAGATGGAAAAAAATACTTGAGAAAGTGAGGGTTGCCATTTCAAATATAGCTTTAAATTGTTCAAGTGTATGCTTCCCCCATTGTGTTGACATTTGGAGATGAACACAATGCATGGCTCCTTGGACAACTCCAAGTTGAAATCCGGCAAGTTAGAGTCAATCTTACTTGCGGTCCATCATCTTACTCCCCAGTGAGAAGGAAATATGGTTTAATTATGCTCAAGCAGTGTGTCTAAGCATATAGCTTAGCAACAGAAACTAAAAGAAAAACTACATTTTAGGTGAATTCCAAGCTAGCAGAGCACAGCGCCCTCAGGATCTGTAGATAAACTGTATCAGAGCTACTGTAATTAATTTATTTAATTGGAATTTCACCAAGACATAAATTAACTAATATCTATTTTTAAAGGCAAGAATATTGATTTTGGACCAGCTATAAATTCCTGTAATGTTTGTCTTCAGTAAAAAGCCAAGACAATTCTAGTCCATTCCTTTTCGTCTTGAAAAATGTTATGCCAAAACCATCATTTTGTTGGCTGCATAGATCCTGATTTATATTCGATGAGAGTTGTAAAAGGCTTTTATAGAGGAGACAGCCGAGTGACATTTTCCTATAAATCATGACCATTTTTATTGCCACAGAGTTCTAAGGCTGAACTTCAGATACAACTGCACTGTAAACCGAGGATGGGGCCACATTCTTGCTGAATGAGACACGTGTTTCCCCTTCTCACCATGAGTGACTGAGTATTCGAGTCAGTCTCTGGCTGTTAGCAGCAAGGGACCCTGCTCAGCCCTGATGTAGCAGCCCATGCAGGGCAGGTCACCCAGGATAACTTTGGGTTCGGCTCTCCTTCCAGCCTCACAAATCATTGCCAACTATACAGATTCTGGGAGCTCAACCGATATCAACCAGGCATCAAAGGTAGCAGGAGAGAAAGATAGTTTTGCAAATGCTGGTATTAGGGATCAGAAATACAACCCTATGGAACGGAATCACATTCCATGCAGTGTGGAGCCTTGTGACAAATTTCCCTGACCACAGAAATGCTGCCTCTGTGCACAGCTCTCCTAACCTCTCCTGTGAGCACTGTTGAAGTCCAGGGCAGTCAACTGCCTTGAGTCAGTGTGGGGTGAGCAAAGAGATGGGGCCGGGTGTGCAGAAGCTCAGAATTTTCTTTCAACTTGTCTTTGTGAAAAGAACTTAGGCCCGGAAAACCACATGGCTTATATGATTGATTTTAAAGAAAGTGTTAAACTCCTTTAGCTCCAGTTTCTATAGTTACAGATGTTCCCCAAAAATCATAGGAGAAAGAAACATTATTGCATGCACAACCCACCCCCCCATGCCCATATTCAATCAAATCTGGTTGGAAATGTGCTAAGATTAGCAGGCTCCACAAGCTCATTTCTGGACTGCTGTATTTTCCTGTTCTGTGTCAGTACCAGAAGTCAGATCTACCCAGTCAAGAAAGACTATAACAGAAGCCTTGTGTCCTAAGTAGTGACTCTCAGGATTACTCCTTTTGTGAAATAGTCACCTACTCAAATGTGTGCATCCTGTACTGGTGACACCATTGTTCTTCATATCTATCTTCAGATCCTGAGGTCTGTACCTAGATTCCAGAAGGCCCAGAACCCAATGCTCAATCCCTCTTAGCACCAACACAACTCCCAAATGGCATCAAAGATCTATCTACATCATATTATTAAAAACAGAAATCTTCCAGCTCATTATTCTTTTGCAGTCTGGTAAAGCACCGATCTTATTTTGACCAAGGTCTCTAGATCATCCCAGTATAACCATAACCTATCTCTTGGTTTTGTTTCTGATGCTACTACCTCATCATATTGACAGCCTCACACATGCACATGTGCACACACACAAGTAAGTTCACTGGTCACCAGGAAACAAAAACCTCAGCCTGCTCATTTTCTGAAAAGAACTAGAGATAAAAAGTGAGATGCCTCCATTTGAGTTCTGGGTGAGTCTCCAGGAAGTGACGGTGAAGAGATTAAAATGGGGAAATAGCAGCATCTCGTTTGTGAAATAAAATGTGGAATCATGTTTCTGCTTCCTTAATACTAATTATCAACTAAATGGCATCTGATTCTCAGGCTGGGCCCTTATCTGGTTTTCCTCATGAGCTGGATGTTCAAACCTGTTCTGACTCCCCGAGACAATCCATCAACTCATTATCTGCTTTCTACCCCATCATTTCTGCCCTTGCTCTTAACTTACATATACCTGTAAATGGCACCATTGCCCCTGCACAGGAGCTATCCTTAGTCTCGTCTCCTCCTGTCTACTTGCAATCAACCGTGTGCCTGTTGGTTTTAGCATCTTAAAATAGTCAGGCTGTCAATCACCTTCCCTCCTTCCAGGTCAGTACATCATTCATATTGTTGCTGCTACAGCTTCTTAGTTGTTCTTCCTACTCCTACTATTGTTCATGGCTTACTCACATGAAAACCACTTTATAGCCCATAGTGCTCTGTGTAGTGTCAATAATTACAAGCGCTATAATTTTTGTGTAATTTAAATGTGGCTACTTGATGGTGGTTGCCTTAACTCTGATGTGTCCTGTTCCTCTGTATTCTTTAACATATGTTAGAATGCTGTAGCTAGTGTCAAATACACAAAGATGATTGAATAATGACTTAGTATCATAGAAAGTCCTTTTTCTCTGATATAATAATCCTATGCAGGAGGTAGTTCTCTGAGGATGGATATCACATACTTGGATCTCATTATTTGATCTTCTGCTACTTTGCATCCAACTTCAGATTGGGAGAAGAAGCCTAGTAAAAAGCATGGAAAGACTGATGGCCAGACCTACAAGTGGCCCATGCTATTTCCACTCTCCTTATATATGGCCATACCAAGGAAAGAGGGGTCGTCAACATTTTGTGGATAGCCAATGTATATGCCCTTTAAGTTAAAAATGAAAGAAAATAATCATTTCCTTTCTTGTGGTTTGCTTGTTAGGAAAGATTTCCGAGGAGCAATAGATCTTCAGCTGTCTGAGAAGCAGAAAGGAGAAGGGTGTTAGTGTAATTAAGTATAATGTGAGCTTTGAGACAAGAGTTGGATGTTAACACTGTTCTAGTGTTTAATAGTTGGCTCAGTTATGTTAGGTAACTTATCCCAAATTACCCAACTGGTGATTTGGAATAAAACATTCCAAAACACTTTATTTTTTAAAAGTGAAGAGAAAAATAAATATTTACACCAATTAGTGCTCAGTATCTGTCCACAAGTGCCCAAGTGAACCGCATTAGTTATTGGTTGGGTTAGATAAAAGCCAGAAAGATGAGAAAGAGGCATCTGTGGCCTCATGTTTAGTTTATGGCATTTGGCAGGCTCTCTAACACACTCTGCCTCTTTGTTTTTTTCATCTGTAAAATGATCATGATTCTTTATACCTCATGGAATAACAGGAATGGGGTCGAAGGTACATATAAAGTTTTATGTATCGTGTTCACACCTTTAACATGATAACTACGATTAAACAAGTAAATTCAGCATGTTAGGGGGAAAATATAAAAACATTTTTCCTCTTTCAGAAAGAAAAAGACTATTTCTACATACACACACATGCACTTCAAACTTCTGTTAAGATTTAAAATCTTAAAACCACAAAACTAAAGTATGTAAAATATGTAAGTATTTTTCCCTCTTTTCTATCCAAGACTCCTATGGCACCTCGAGCTGAAATAGAATTTTGCAATTTCAAGTGAAATTTCAGCCACTTACGACTTTTCTTAGTCAATTCCAAGAAGACACAATTTATGGTTCAATGCTTCTCATGTTTTTCACTGGCCTCCAGGAATCAGGAGACCCTCATGGTAACTTAACAGAGTAAATCACCTGCTTCTAAGTCATCAAACGACTTGGTAACTTCAATAAAAGTTTACAAAGCCCCATTTGCTTTGGGCTCCTTCTCGGACCTCCTGGTTGGCTGTTGTCTTCCTTGCTATCCCTTACATCTGGTCTCTGTCCCTGGGGTTCCCGCTTCCATTCACGGTAGCAATTCTGACCACTGTAGCTCCTTAGCTTGCATTCTGTATCTGCAGAGACCCTGGCTGTGTGATTGCAGTTACTCTCCCCCCCCCCCGCTTCTCCCTCTCCCCCTTTTTCTCTCCCCCACCCTCTCTCCTTTTTCCTCTTTCCTCCCCTCCCCACAGATATCCCCCAATCATATCCCCTGTGGTCTTTCTGTGCTATAATCACTTGGAAAAATATCTGTACATTTTCTGGTTCCCAGAATTCAAAGGAGAAAAATCACGGTGACTTCCCCTTTATATGGCAGTACCAAGTTACCTAGGAGGTCTATAACTCACACTTTCGAATATTATCAGGCAAACAGGCAAGGCAAGCCCCTCAGGGAACCATCAAGCATAAAACT
Source organism: Peromyscus maniculatus bairdii (assembly GCF_049852395.1). Taxonomy (NCBI): domain Eukaryota; kingdom Metazoa; phylum Chordata; class Mammalia; order Rodentia; family Cricetidae; genus Peromyscus; species Peromyscus maniculatus. The sequence continues at coordinate 9,132,608 of NC_134871.1, read as the reverse complement.
TGGCTCCCTCTTCATCTTTCCTTCCATTCCCAGCTTGGAAAATTGTTTCAAGTTGAAAGAAGTTCAGTCAGATGTTGCTTTTAAAAGTCAGGCATTGTACACCTCGATGTCTGCTTCAGGGTGACAGTTCTTTCTGAAGGACAAGAAAGCTTAGGCCAAACTTCCAGGCTGAATCCACACTGCATTTCCTTGTCACTGAGAAAGGAAGGAATGAAAGAATGATGTTGTCCCTTGGCCATAAATTCAAGACACCTTGCACATCTGCTCTTATGTCAAATGTCCTTCTGGGCTCCATCCTATGGGGCCTTGTTGCCTCATTGCTATGTCAACATCTCACCAAGTAATTCCTTTGTCCTCTATGCCATCGATCAACAAGCTTTTCCTATTAAAGGCCAGATAGTAAAACCTTTAGACTTTTTTGGCCATAGACTCTGTCATGAATCTAGACATTTGCCATCAGAGCATGGAAGCTGGACGATACATAAATGAAAGAATATTACAGTGTTCCAAGGGAGTTTATTTATGAATGCTAGAATATGAATTTCATAGAATTTCCACATGTCAGGAAACACTATTTTTAAGGTTTTTGAACCATTTACAAATGTCAAACTAGTCTTAGCTTGCAAAGCCTTAATCCTCTATAATATACAAAAATAAACCGTAGGCCAAATATGGCCTAAGGGCCCTCGTTTTTCAATGCTTGTTCTACATTATTAATCTCTCAGACTCAGTAAATGATTGACAACCAGTCATTCTGCATACTTCAGCATCTTATCTCTTTTTAAAAAAATCATTGCCTTTTGAATTTCCAAGTATTTCAAGGTTCTGTATTACTTCTCTATTGACTTTCACAAGAAAACGTCTGAAAACTTTCTTGCACATTAATCCCACATCTTCGTCTTTCGATTGCCTTTCAAACTATGTAATGTGGTTCCCATTCCCCGGCTAGATATTGACCAAGCACAAAGGGGTTCTTGTAAAGGTCACCAGTGATCTCTGATTTTATATCTAAAGACAACTTTTCACTTTGCATTTTATTCAACTCCCAACTCAACTCCTTCTTAACTGGACTGTTTTCTCCTTGGGGCGTTCTTTTTTTGTTTGTTTGTTTATATGAGTTGTAGTTGTTTTTCCACTTCGTTCGTGACTCCTGTTCAGCTTTCAATGGACTTTGCTTATTCCACAATTCCTGAGCGTTCTTTCCGGTTTTCATCTTTTCTCCATGTAGCTGCGTAGCCTTAACTCTGATCTGTACACATATCTGCTGCAGCATTAAACTGATAGGGTTAGGGCTAGAGATGTTATTTAGTGGTAGCTTTCTCAGCATGAACTTGGCTTTGGGCTCCATCCCTGACCTTGCAAAAAAGAAAGCAACTAGCAAGGATAGACAGAGCTACTGAATCTGACTCCTACTGAACCCACCTTCACAAAATCCCTTTTCAAAAAACTCCAACCTTCCCGCATCTCAGCAAACAGCAGCTCTAGGCTTCCCCATACCACTTATCACTTAAACTGAGTCAGACATGCAAATTAAATTTCATTTTGGTTTCTCTTTTCTACCTACCTGACACATGCTAGTAATCAATAAGTCTAGTCAACACAACCTACAAAATATATTTTAATTTGAATCTTTCCTCTTTATACTGTCTATTATCCAAGTTGCTATCTCTCATAACTCTCCCAAGGCCTCTTCAGCAATCCTACCTTCACAGTACATTCTCAGTTCTTAAAAAATCGAGTGTAAAAGAACCAATTACCATAGGTGTATGGGGCCAAGAAACTGAGGCTGATAGACCCAGGATTGCACAGAGTATAGTTTTGGGGTTTTTTTGGGGGGGTTTGCATTTTACATATATATAAAAAAGTGGCCAAGGGTGGCAATAAGGCTCTGTAATTCAGTTATAAAAAGGCAGTTTACATAATGCTCAAGATACAAGTGACTTAATTGAAGCTGGAGTGTACTTGGTATACCTCAATCTGATATATAAAAAAAAAAGTTAGGCATACATCTGTTGATGTAGCCAATGTCCAATAATAAGGTGCCCTGTGCCACCGTAATGGTTTTATCACTAGTACCCTGGGAAACTACATAAGGAAGACAGATCAAGTTTACTCATGAGCAGACATGGTGGTGATGACTCAAGACAGTTGCCATTGGGTCATGCTGGGATTCTAAGTTCTCTACACATAAAATTGGAAGCAATGTTTCTCTACTTGACTTGAAACATGGTACTAATCCATTTAACAATGTCTGTGGCTTCCCATTGAAAGGTCATAGCCTGACAGATGCTGTTATGGACAGCCCTTTTTTACCTCTGACTTTTATGCATTCCCAACCATTGACTAGACTCGATCTTCCCAGGACTATTTGGATATTATATTCCATGAATACAGTCTATCCATAGTTGTCTTCCCTCCTGATATTTGTTATCTTACCTGTAGCCAGATAAATCTTTCCTGACTGCTGGTCCTTAAATAACCAGTCACAGTCAGAGGCTTAATATTGATTACAAACTATTTGGTCTATAGCTCAAGATTCTTCTTAACTAGCTCCTCCATCTTAAATTAGCCCATTTCTATTAATCTGTGTATTGCCACGTGGCCATTACATTACCGGTCTGCTAGCATGTTGTTCCTTGGGCGACCCACTGGTATCTCCCTGACTCTGCCTTTCTTCTCCCTTTATCTTTGCTTGGATTTCCCACCTGTCTCTAAGCTGTCTTGCCATAGGCCAAAGGAGCTTCTTTATTAACCAATGGTAATAATACATATCCACAGCATACAGAAAGACCACCCCACAGCATTTACCCACTGTGGTCCCTTTTCCTGGTTATGTTTTTATATATTATAAATATAGCCTAGAAATATCCACAAATGATTCTCAGTTTATGATCAGGGGTCAACAGAAACCTATTGTAAGCTGAAAATATTAAAAATAATGAGTATATAATCAGTATGTCTATTGAACACCTAGTTTAGCCCCGTCTACCTGAAATTGGTTCAGAATGCTGACATCAACCTACTGTCAGGAAAAGAATCTGCATCTACATAAGGTCTATTTTATAATAAAATGTTGACTGACCTACATATTTGGATGTACACTTACATATTTGGCCACAGTAGAGAATCATTTATTTAGCCTCATGGTCTTGAGGCTAAGAGACATATCTCACTGTTGTTGGCCAGCACTGAGCAAAGATCAAAATAAAAGTATGATCTCTAGTGCAAGTCTATCACTTTTGCACCATCAGAAAGTCAAAAAGTCCTGCGTCAAACCAATGTGACAGGGACCATCTGCATGCATGTACAGCTATACCTATGGGTATTTCCTTCCTCTTTGTGTGTGGGACAGGGCAGTAGGTGAGTGTGTGAGGTATATGCACATGCATACATGGGTGCTTGTGCCTGTGCATGCCCATGCTGAATTGATAGCAGGCTGTCTGGTGTCTACTCCTATCACTCGCCACCTTATTGCCTGTCCATCTACCAGAAACTCATCATGATTATGATTTGGACAGCAAGCTCTTGGGGTCTGCCTGTCTCTACCCCAGTGCTGGGGTAGTAAGCACATGGAGCTATGCCCAGATGTCTACATGCTGGGGATTCAAACTCAGCTCCTCATGCTTCAAGTTACCCCTGAGCCATGACCTCAGCTCCCCCCGTAGATAGTTTCTTGTTGTTTTCTGTTGATTTATTACATCTTCATCTATCATATAATTTCCATGGGCTCAGGAGCCATATCTTTCTTGTTTAGCACATATGCACAAACCTTGGTAACAATGACTGACACATGCCAGGCAGTCAATAAACAAACAGGTGTACTTCGTTCCATATGAAAACTATCAAACAAAAGGTGTCAGGAACTAATTGTCACGTGTTCCCAAAATGGCTGTGTTACTGGATCCTCAACATGATGGCATTTCTAGGTAGGGCTCCTAGGAAGTTATTAATCATGGGTGGACACTTCATAATGCAATTAGTTACCTTAGGAAAAGATACAGGAGAGCAATATCTCTCACTCAGATGTGAGGGTGCAGACACAATCAGTTTCAAATGAGGGAAAAAATAAATAAATAACCAAATAGGCTGGCTCTGTGATCACACATTTCCAAGCCTCCACATGACCAAAAAAAAAAAAAATGCCTGTGTTTGAGCCTTACTGTCTGTGATATTAGGTTATAGCCATCCAAATAGGCCAGGACAAAAGGTAGATCTTTGAATGCTCAATTTGAAAGAGATTGTTCCTAATACATAGTCCTATCTTCTAGGGTTATGGATAAATAAATTGACCCTTAGAGGACTGTTGATTAACTGAATAAAGCCATGGCTTAAGTGGGACTAGAATCTACTTCTTTCGTGTCCAGCCCAGGAACTAGACCTACATCACCAAGATGAGACTGTACCCATCCCCTTTTGTCTATTAGGGCTAATCTCTTCTGCTGTCAAATAAGTTGGTGGAGGATGGGGATTGTCCTTTTAATTTGCCTCATGAAGCAAAAAGGGATACTGTTCAATACATTTTCCCTGATGGTTTGTTTATAACCTTAAAGTCAGTTCCTAAGAGAATTTAAATTGAATTTCACCTATTTTTTAATATTCCAAACCATAGTTTGTTCATGTTTTCCATATAAAGTTCTCAGTTCCATCTCAGCATTTTGCATTTCCATTCATTTTTTTCCGCCGTCCAGTGGTCTGGCTCTCCTGTGAGTACAGCAGCCAGATGACAAGCGCTCTTCCAAATCACCCTACGAGTGGTTTCTCCTGCACCAGGTTAAGCAGCCAGCTCCGAGAGTGGAAAGAACACTGGTTAGAAGCTGGCTGTCCTGGTTTGCAGTCCCAGCACAGTCACTGACTCCCTATGTCACTCTGGACAAGTTATTTCGACACCCTGGCCACACTCCTCTGATTTGTAGCATGAAGAATTTGGAATAAAATCACCCTAACATTCCCAGCCAATTTTACCTTTCTAACTTGTACACATTAAATAAAACTTTTGTGCCAAGAGAAATGCATCTTATATCCTTCTCTACCACCATACTGTGCTTGTATTCTTTCTTTACAATGTGACTACTTTGAGAAGAATCTTCTAAAATCCACATTGCTCCAAAGAATCAATTCCCTTTTACTACATAGTTCTGATCTTTTCAAGCTGTTGCCAAGAAAGAAAGAAAAAAACAACCTTGGAGTCACAGGAACCAATTATTTCAGGGGTGTCCTGGGTATATGCCTGAGACACAGTAAACTAATTTTTCTAGATATCCAGAACCTCTGGAATCTGTTCTACTACAACTGGCCATCAGATATAAACAAACATCCACATCAAATAAAATACTTTTATTCAGCAATATCCCACTTCCTCCTTAAACCAAAGGCACTACTTTGTATAATAACATTGTTATCCATGCCAGGGTCACTCTAGAGACTAGATTGCTTGCAATGAAGTCAGGCATTCCTTCAAATCATTTATATAGCAAGAAATTGTTTCGGTAATCATCTCAAACAAAGCCCTGAGGAATGTGCTGGAGATCTACAAATGGATAACGTGGTAATCACTGTCCACTGAAAATTTGGTCTGCCTGCCATGCCCACATGAGAAGTAATGACCATTTCCTCAGATAGACAGGTTTCATGGTTGCTTTACCGGCAGCGCTGGGGGTGAGTGACTGTGGATGACTTCATGGTACTTTCGTGACTCCAAGCCTGTGAAACCTTAACCAGCTGTGTACTTTCTGGGAATTGTAGGAATTTAAGATGGTTAAAGAAGGGGCTGATAATTTCCTGTTTATTGTACTGGAGAATCTTTGAGAAGGCTAGTCACACTTACAGGGGGTCTAAGACCCCTCGTCAGCATTTTAGCCTCAAGATGATGGCACACAGTCTACCCAGGCTTTGGAAGAACCCGACAGCAGAATTTTGTTTATAATCTAAAGCTTACTTTTCTCTCCTTATCCTTTGAAGTCTCGCTACAGGATATTCATGGTTTTTCCACAGCAAAAATTTCCTATAAATGAAGATAAATTCCTTAGTTTGATAGTCTATCTTCCATTAGAAGCCAGAGACACCAGGAACCACACTATGACCTCCAAGCCACAAGCTCATACAATATTTGAAGACACCACTGAGGGTTGAGTGCAATTATCTCCGTACATGAGCCGAGATAATTTGTGGGTTTTTGCAATGTTATTGCAGCCTTTAATTTTTTTAATATATAATGTATTACAGTTGCCTCTTTTTAAAAATTATAATATAGCACTAGAGAGAAAACTAAACATTGAGGTAAGCATAATAAAAACAATTCATCCAGGCATAGAGTGCAATGCTATAATCCCCACACTTGCGAGGCTGAATAAGATTAGGAGTTCAAGATCAGACTGAACTACATAACAAGTTTGAGGCCAGCCTAGGCTACATAAGCTCCTGTCTTTTACAAAGAAAAATCACATTTATCCAGCACTTGCACAAGTTTTAGATATTTGCACACTTCTTTTTCTTTCATCCTCCAATATCCCCGTGAAGCAGATGCTCATAGAATCATTCTCATTTTATTCATAAGAACACTGACTCTGAGAAACCAAAGAACTTCTCTTATGCCTTGTGATAAGAGGTAATGCTGAGATTGTAACTAGAAGTCCATCTGGCCACAGTCTCCATGCTTTCCTGCTAAGTTATTCACTCTGAAGATTAAAAAAATATATTCTGGAGAAGCTAGTGATGGTAGATGCTAAACAATATGAAATGTTATCACATGATGAAATAAGATTGAATTTTTTAAAACTGACCAGACAGAATCTTCCACTGGATTACAGCAGTGTAGTAAAAAAAAAAATAACGACATTATAGTTAACCACTTGGAGTTGTTCCTATCTTGTCCTCTATATCTCACCCTCCTGGGTAGAATTTTGTTCCCCTTACCCATTGGAGGAAAGTCTTGGGCAGAACAGATTAAATAGGTCAGTGCTAAGTATCTCCTCTGGTTACTCTGTCTTCCACTTCATCCATTCTCCTTCAGTTGAATGGGGGTTTCTTCAGGATTGTCATCACAGCCCTACTCTTTTATCCTTCCTTTCCAGCTGTTCCCCAAATCCTCCTTAGTGACTGTATGATTCTGACTCATAATTTGCATTTCTGGCCATGTATCTTCGCCAACAAGGGAGAGTTGTTGGACTTTCTTATCAATAAAATCAGATAGATCGTTGCTATATCAAAGTCAACAGATGCAGGACTCCTACCTGGGTTGACACATGGGGTGACCCAGCTTACCATGTGCCCTGTCTTAAAAGGAAGCAAATGGCTACAACCTGGAAGCAAACAATCACAGAAGCAAAGCTCTTTTTGATAAAAAGACATGAAGCCCAACTTCTCATGACCATTGGCACTGACACCCATGACAATTGTAAGTACTTCCCAATGCCTCCCCCAGCACATCAGGGTTTACTCTCTGCCTTGAAGCTCTGTACCCCAAAGTATCTTGTTCTCACTCTTGGTGCTCTCCATAAAGTCAGTTGACCCAACCACTGGCAAAAAAAAAATTAAGGTTGCATCACTGCAGGACCACTAATGAACCATCATGCTTCTCTAGAGCATTCAGTACCGAGTCCAAGGGTCTCTCTCTCTCTCTCTCTCTCTCTCTCTCTCTCTCTCTCTGTGTGTGTGTGTGTGTGTGTGTGTGTGTGTGTGTGTGTGTGTGTGTTAGGAAAGCTTGGCAGATAGCCCAAATTAGTTTTTTTTATTGAGAATATCATCAAGTTAAATAGAAATATAAATCATTTGAAATGACTACCTGGCATTATTGTTTTCCTTTCTGTGTGTGTGATAATATCCACACAGATGTGTGGAGTGACTCCTCACATCCATCCCAGCCTCCCATTCTTGTCTGCTGTATTTATTTACCATTTCCAAATCCTTCCTGTAGTGTTTGTGCTGACAGTTTATCCACATCCAAACATCTCTGTGCTTGGCTAACCCGTGTAGTCATGTTGCCTACGAAACTCCAGCCTGCCTTTCGTGTCACCAAGCAAGTATTTCAGAAGTATTTAGTGAAGGAATAGGTGCTTGTGAGAAATCCAGCAGCTGTGAAACAGACCAAATGCTGGGAACAAAGAAAGATTACAAAACACTGTCTACAAAACTGAACTCTAGGACTCTACATGTATCAGGCTGCATGAAATATTGATTGGGCTTTCTGGAACCCACCTCGTGCAGCCTTGAGGCAGGAAGAAGAGCTTGGACTTGACTCTACTAGATGTACCTCCCAAGTGGGAGGCCTGGCCTTCGTGTGGGGGGCGGGTGAGAGGAGTTTGGAGGAGGCTGCAGGGAGGCGGGAGGAGGGAAGAAGGGGATCTTTGATTGCTGTATAAAATGAATGAAAAAATTCTTAATAAAAAGGGGAAACCGAGACAAAGCCTAGTTGCCACCAGACTGTCTCTCACTTAATGCATTGCCTCTTATGAGCAATTCAGACATCCACGCTGACTCACAAACCTTGAAGGTGGGCCACTGTGATTTATCATTTCTGTTTGTGATCAAGTATTTCTGAGTCTTTGAAGGAAGTAGAAGTGTAAAATCGATTAAGAAGGATGGTGGCCTCTGCGAGCCTGGATCAGAAGGAATTTTGTTCATTCTGACTGCACGGTAAACCCATTACGCCCTGATGAAGTGTTTCTCTTTGTTTTGACCCTAAATTTAATACTCCCAAAAACGAAAATGGTTTTGGGTATAAAACAATATTCAACACACCATAAAGCTGAGGGATGGGAGAAAAGGCAAAAAACGTTAACATTTATGATGTGGGTTCTCTCTCTCTCTCTCTCTCTCTCTCTCTCTCTCTCTCTCTCTCTCTCTCTCTCTCTCTCTCTCTCTCCTTCCGAGACAAGACTTGCTATGTAGCCTTGAACTCATGGTAATTCTCCTGCTTCAGCTTCCCAACTACTTGGATTTCTGGTTACTTTGATAGAGTTCTGTTTTTGTTTTTGTTTTTATTTTTTGACCTGACACTCTGAGAAACTGACTTCCATTTGAGACATGATAAAGCTGTGGTGGGGTCATCATACCACGACTTGACAAAGTTCCATGGCAAATGCCTTCTCTGACTGACTTTGGGGTTCTAGTTTTCACTCAAAGTAGAGAAATATGAGATATAGAGATAACTAGTGTTAAGTTAGTATAGTAGGCTGAGTAATGTCCCCGAAGTGTTTGTGCCTGCCCCCCCGAAGCCTGTGAACACACTGATTTCCACATAAAAGGGACTGCCCAAGTATAATTTACATCTTGAGATTCTCTTGGATTATCTGGATGGGACCCGTATAGTTATAAGGATCCTTACAAAAAAAACACAGGAGGAGCAAAGCAGAAGCTAAGTGACAACAGGAGCCATGACTAGGGTGATGGTACCACGAGCCAAGGAATGCTGGCAGCCTCTGAAAGCTGGAAGAGGCAAGGTCGAGATTTTTCTTCTCGAAACCTCCACTGCATCCAACCCAAACAGAGCCTCAATTTTATCTTCATAAGACTTAGACTTCTCATTTCCAGGGGTATCTGGGAATGTATTTGTGGTTTTGAAACCACCAAGTTCATCACAATTTCTTATAGTAGCAATGAAGATGAGTATAGCTAGAGAGATTTCACTTTTTTCAGCTTTTTAGTGGACCGAATAATGGGTTTCCTTAGAGCGTTTTCGTATGTACTTTGTTTTTATTGCCTCTCCTCTTCCCTTTCACCCCTCCCCTCCCTTCCCCTCCTATATTCCTCCAGCTATTCTCCTTCCTCTCAGTAGCCCCCTTCTGCAGCCATCTCCCCTTCTTAAAACCTTTTGTTATCTCTAGTTTCATGAACGGTCCCCCTACACATACATACTGCATACATACATACATACATACGTAGCAGGCAGTATTCATCTCTCTGAGTTCATTACTTGTTTTATGTGCTATAGACCTGGCTACTTCACTCCTGGTCTGAACTCAGAAGACTCCGAGTCCCACCACAGAGGTGCTTACACATCCATGTTTATGGATGTTTTATTCGCAATAGCCAGGAAACAAAAAGTTGAGCTGGGCGTGAGCAGATGAACGGATAAAGAAAGTGTGCCTATACACAGTGGGATTGTTTTTTTATTTGGCCATAGAGAAAACTGAAATCATGACATTTGTAAAGAAAACAGAATAGAAAAGAAAAAAGTGAGGGGAACTGAGTTCGTTCCCTCGGCCTTCTCGGCTCTGTCATCAGATACTTAGGTGGCCTTGGGTGTGTCATCATCCAACCTCTCTCCCTTTGGATTTTCTCAGAACTACAATGGTAGGAGGGATTATCGAAGCATCGCCTGAAGGAGGGTGATGTATATAATTTGGATTGGGTCTGCGTGATCTGTTCTCTTGCAAATATCAAGGATAGGCGTACATAAACGTGAGACTCTTGCAGATAGCACTGCTCTTGCAAACAGTGAGGCTCTGGCAGATAGCACTGTTCCCGATGGCAATAATCTGCCAGGGCTAACTCTCCACAGTCCCCACCCAACCAGCCTCACCCAGTGCTACTCTCTATCTGGACCTAGAATTCCAAACTGTAAGAATGTGTGCTCTCACCTCTTAGAGTGAGGAGATGGTTGCGGAGGGGGAGCTCTTGCTGCCTTAGGTATGAGGACCTGAGTTCAAATCCCCAGAACCCACAGTTATAGGGGAGAACATTTGTAACCCCAGGACTGTGGCAATGGAGACAAAGGGATCTCTGGGGACTGCTAGACTCCAGCCTAGCTCCGGGTTCAATGAGAGACCCTTTCTTAAGGGAGTAAGGCAAAGAGTGGTAGAGCAGAATACCCAGAGTCTTCCACTGGTCTCTGAATGTGCATGGGTGCTTACATACACACACACACACACCATGCACACACATTTGCACAAGCACTCAAAGAATGTGTGGTCACACTTCTATACAGGAAGACTGCCTCCTACATTCTAAAATTTTATTCTTCCTATCAACTGCCAATGATTGAAAACAGCCAGGTGGTGGTGATGGTGGTGGTGATGGTGGTGGTGATGATGGTGGTGGTGATGGTGGTGGTGGTGGCAGCGGCGGCAGCGGCGGCGGCGGCGGCGGCGGCAGCGGCGGCGGCGGCGGCAGCGGCGGCGGCAGCGGCAGCTGCAGCAGTGGTGGCAGACGCCTTTAATCCCAGCACTTGGAAGGCAGAGGCAGGTGGAGCTCTGTGAGTTTGAAGCCTCCCTGGTCTTCAGAGTGAGTTCCAGGACAGCAACAGGATACACAGAGAAACCTTGTCTGGGGGGAGAGGGGGCAGAGATTGAAAACAATGTAACTCACAAGGAGGCAACACATGACACCAGAATCCAATGATGCTCTCCCCACCAAGATTCTTCACCATCACACTCAGAATATGAGCATTATTATTCTAAAAATGGGGTTGGGGTATGAAATTAGAGGTCATCAATCAATTGACTACATTAATAGGAATTGAAATAATCATGATGAACCCAGTGGAACTATAGCCAGAATTCTATGACTGGGAACAGAAGGGGAAATAAAAAGACCCAAAGCAAGGAAAGTACTCAATGAACTGTGGGGACCTCTGATAATGGAGAGGGGCGTGTACAGGGACTAGAGAGCTGACAGTTGGCCTGATGAGAATCACCAGGGACAGCGACCTTGATTCCACAGCTATAAGCATGTGGATTCTGCTAGCAATCTGCAGGCCAATGGAAATGGACTCCTAACGCCAGCCTCCAAATACTCACCCAGTCAATCAGCACTGATGAGTCTGCTAAAACCCCAAATAGAGAAGACTCGTGAGCTCTGTTGTTGAGTTGTAGAGCTGGGAGCTAATGGGTGCATGTTTTGCAAGCTGCTAAGCCTGTAGTCTTGGGTTAGTGAGCAATAGACAACTAATACATATTGCAGAAGTTTCAATAAAGAGAAAATTTATCCTTGCTGGCCAGATGGAGAGGCAGAGGATCTATCATCTGGGGAGTATGGCTGTGTCCCAAGAGGTTTCTTGGAGTAGAATTTATTACACTGGAGAATTTGCCATATTCCTAATCTGAAGTCTCAGACTTGTAGACTCAGAGACACATTTTCTTTCATATATCCAGATGTACCTCAAACTCCTATTGGTCAAGCTCATAGTATTGATATATAAAACCAAACTAGCTGGTCCTGACTCACATCGACCTACATAACATCCAAGAAACTAAGATACAAATTGCAAGAACACTATCAACATTGTGAAATACAATGGTAATTCCCTTCACAAACACTTTGATGTTCTTATAGTTAAATATTGGATAAAATATTATAAATGCCTTGAGTTAATTTCCCAAGATAAAAATAAGTTCATATTTAAGAGTTTTGATGAAGATTGCCAAATTGCCTCCCAGAAAGATGGCATCGTGTTTTAGTGAAGCCACAGTGCACAGAGATGCCTCTTTCCTCCTTACACTGCAAAAAGACCATGTGCTAATTAACCACATGCTGATAAATATAACCAAATGACAGAGATAATCACATGTCTTTGTCTTCATATAGTTGCATTATTTTTTACTTTGGGGGAGGAATACTCAAAATCTACTGTCTTAGCAAAATTCAAATATATAACACATTATTGATACAATTTATTATTATTAACTATTGTATTAGTTTGGGTTCTCTAGAATCACAGGACTTATGGAATGAATATATGTATATATATGTATATGTATGTGTATATATATATGGAATTTATTGGAACGACTTACAGGCTGAAGGCTAACTAATCCAACAATGACTAGCTGTGAACAGAAAATACAAAAATCGAGCAATTGCTCAGTCCCACAAGGCTGGGTGTCTCAGCTGTTCTTCTGTATATGCTGCAATTCCAAAGAAGTAGGCTCCAATGCCAGTGAAGGAAAGTGCTAGCAAAGCAAAAACAAGCAGGCAAGGAGCAAAAGCTCCTTCTTCCATGTTCTTATATAGACTTCCTGCAGAAGGTGTGGCCCAGATTAAAGGTGGGTCATCTGCCTCAAGATCAGGATCCGGTGTGTCTTCCTACCTCAAAGGTCTGAAGTAGAAGTGGGTTCACCCATGACAAACCAAGCAGGAAATCTCTCACAGGTGTGCCCTTCATTTCAGGATTGTAGTTCATTTCAGATACAGCCAAGCTGACAACCAAGAATAGCCATCACAACTATCAATGACAAGACCTCTCTGGAACTTACTTGCCTAATGACTGACTGTATATATTTTGCAACAGGGACATTAGTGATATTTCTGGAGAATTTTCCAACCTAAGAAACAAACAATTACAAGCCTACAATTCTATTTGTTGTGAGGTTTTGGCTTGCTTGGATTTAGTTGGTGAGTGGGACCCTAAAAGTTTGTTTTACCTTTGTTTTTCTAAAGGTTTCATGTGACTCAGGCTGGCCTCAAATTCACTATGTAGCCAAGGCTGGCCTTGCATTCCTGATGCTCCTGCTCATATTTCCCAATATTTCTTTATTTTAATTGGAAATTTTGGAATCACTAATGGTAACCTTTTCCCAACACTTTTATTGGCAATTTGTTTTTCTCCTTTCTTAAAAATGTCTCTGTATAAAAAGAGGCCATGAATTTGAAAGACTCTTCCTTGGTGGGAGGGAGAAAAGGGCAAAATAATATAATTATATTAAAAAATCTCAAAAAATAAAAAATATAATTAAAATGGCTATTTATATTTTCAGACTAACTTAACAGAACAATGCCTTCTTTGGTGGCATTCTTAGAAATTGTTGTTCAAGGTCAAGTATTCACTCACCCCTATTTTCCTCCAAAATTTGGTGGTTTTACTTTTTCCACAGAAATGATTAATCCATCTGGATCTTATTTTACTATATGGCATTAGATAGTCTATTTTTTCCAAATTGCTAGCCAGCTCTACCAACACCATTTCCATAGTAAATGACAAACATGTTACAATCTCAAGAGTTCACACAATGGCTGATATTTGAATGCTTTTCTCCCAGTAGTAGTGGTCTTTTTGATTTGCCTAATATTCTTGTGATTTCCTCTCCTTCTCCTAAAACCTCCAAAGAGAGAATTTTACCGAGTCATTTTCAATAAGCATTGATTCTGGTAATTTATTTAGTCTCCAAGTACAGAATACTTTCTGTAGGCCACGCTCTAAACTGGGCTATGCATGAGTGATATTAACTTTGTCCACTTGATATAACTAGTATCACCTGGAGAGATACTCTCAACCAAGGGTATCTACATTGGGTGTCTACATATGTGCACATTTATGGGGGGCTGATATAATTATGTCGATTGATATGGGAAGACCCAGCCCATTGTGGGTGGTACCATTCCCTAGCCAGGACGTCCTGAACTGTATGTATAAAAGCAGAGAAAGTAAACGATGCACAAGCAAGCAAGTGAGCATTCATCTTTTCATTTCTCTCTGCTCTTTACTGTGGCTATGATGTTTCTGTCTTGACTTCCTTGAATTATAAGCAGAAATATAGTCCTCCTCAAGCAGAAATTTTCCCCCTCAATTGCTATTGCCAGGGTATTTTACCTAACAATAGGAGTGAAACTAGATCTATGGGATCAGGCTGAATCACCAGAGTTTATTTTGTTAATCTTTGGCTAGCCTGGAGCTCACTGTGTAGACCAGGCTGACTTCAAACTCACAGAGATCCATCTTCCTCTGCCTCCTGAAGGCTGAGAGTAAAGTTGTGTACTACCACAGCTCAGAGTTTATTTTAGAAAACAATTTAACTATGAAACCCATAATTAAAAGCAGTAAGAGCTCTGGTGCAATAAACACATTACTATTTACTATTATTTATTAAACACTTATTGTATATTTCTCACCTAATTAAGCATGCCACCTCATTTCCCAAGGACAATGTTTGCTCTCCCTACTCTCATTTGTCTATACCTACTCACCATTTATGAGTGATTAAAGAAACGTAAGTTGGCACCATGTCTAGTCCAAGCCATCAGTCCTACACAAATGGCTTCTCCACCACCGCTGCAATAAATCCAACTGAGCTGAATTAAAACGGAAAAGGCAGGTTTCTATAGGGATTAGTTGCTCTTGAGCGAGTTCGTAGTCTCACAGTAGGAGGTACATGAAATCACTCAGATGGACTGGGCTAGGGACTTCTTGTAGGAGAGGGGTGTGAGGCAGTGACGTGCTTCATAAAGTATTGGAGCATTGCCTGGATTAGGGGTCCGGTAGGTGTGTCCTGGGCCCGGTGGTCACTTTGGAATCCAGAACTGAGTCCATTTTGTCCAGTGTTTTGTGCGGGCTTTTGTAAGACCTGGCTTCTGGCGGGAATCTCTTCGTCCAGTTGGTTGGTGGATTTCTGCAATCTCCAGCTTCTGGCTAGAAGAGAGAGGGGAGATCTTTTTGTCCTGAAACCTCCAGCCTAACACTACAGAACACTATTGGTTGGAGTCAATAGGATACAAGAAGACAATTGTAGATCATCCTTGCTAATCAGCCGGTCATGAATACCCTGTGTAGAGAGTTTAAACTGAACTAAGACAGCCATGTATATTTTAGTCATGAGAATGAATAGGGCCCTGACCAATGATCTGCATCTGCTTCCTTCTGTTGACTCATGTGGACTAGGAGTGGTGGGAAGTTTCCTCTTTCTTAAGTGGAAAATTACCTAGGATGGTCACCCTGGTGCTTTTGGTCAAAATGTAAATGGCCAAGACCAACCTCAATAGTCTAGGAGGGAAGAAACACATACAGTTCTAAGGTCAGCAGTGAATTTCTTTAGAGTCAGTCATGTACTGGCATGTGCCCTGGGAATTTGAGGTGAGGGCGATCTTTAGCTCCGGTGGGGGCCCAATGCTGGATGCCTAGACCACCAAAGAGAGAAGATAAGAAATGGAGGAATCTAGGAATAAGAGCAGAGAGGAAATACAGTAAATTAAGTTGTACAAATGCTGCTTGTAAGGTGTCTGTGGTCCTTCAGATGGACAAAGTTGAGGCAAGGAGCCAAAACCGAGTGAAAATGTAGGTCTAAGTTCTGGCAGTGTTACCCCTTCATGACGGCCATATAATACGGAAAGGAGAAGGAGTGAGAACAATCTACCAATCAATGCAAAAACTAAAGTTAGCAGAGAAAAAAAAACTCGTGGAAAAATGGAAACAGACCTTAGGGAACTTTTTTTAAAAAATGACAAGAAATAAGGTTGACAGGAAAACAAATGGAATAAAGTTTTCAAGTAAAAAGAAAATGCCCCAAAAAATTGCTGATATTTTATTAGCTATATATAAAAAGAATGACTTATGGCATACATAAAAATAAAGAGGATTAAAACTAAAATATGGAAGACATAATTTAAGAATTTCTGAAGGAAAGTAAGAAACCAGTTTAATGAATTATGAGTATAAAACTTTAAAAAAAAACCTACAAAGACCCAGTAAATTTGCCACAAAAAAATATTTAAAAATACAGAAAACAAAAAAGTCAAAATATAAGCTGAAGACTAAAAAAATATATATTTAATATATGTACTACTGAGTACTCAACATACATAAAACTCTCTCTGTCTTCCTCCCTCCCTCCCTCCCTCCCTCCCTCCTTCCCTCCCTCTCTCCCTCCCTTCCTCTCTCTCTCCCTATTTCTATCAAACACAAAAAGATTAACGGAAAAACAGTGAGAAGGCATGAGTAAAAGTCTCATAATTAAGAACCCCGAATCTGAACTGGCAATGAATATGTGAAAAACCTTCTAAACGTCAGTGAGGTTAACAGTTAAAGCAACAATGAGATAGAAATTCACATCCATCAACTTGGCCAGATTAAAGAAGGACAGTGTCAACCACCTAGGGGGTGGTACAGTAGGGCTTCTAGACCAACACCACTGGCTTTTAGGATATGAAATCCCTTTTCATTGGGGGTTCACTCCTTTGCACTGTGGTTGTTTGACCACACAGACCTTGTCTCTTGCCACTAGATGCTTATAGAACTCCTCCGATATCTATGACAACTGAAACTATCTCTACACACTCCCAAATTTCACCTATGGGCGGATTTACCCCTCACTTCATGGATATCACCAGTGGCCAACATGGCTGGTGAAAACATAAACTGTGCTGATTTTTAAGTAAAACTGGGATGTGCAGCGTTATTATCTAGTAACGTGCTCTCCAGTGTGTATATCTTGGAGAAACTCTCCCACTGGACAGACTCTCACATGTATACTCAGAAAGGCATGTTGAAACCATTGCAGCCTCAACTGAATACTGGAGATTTGTGAACAGTCTCAACATTGGTAACAGACTATAGACAGATGGTGCTCCATTCTTCAATGCAACATTATTCAGAATAAAATAAAACATAAATTCATTAGAACAATTATCAACCTAGTTAAATCTTACCAACATATATTAAAGGTCAAAACTTAGAGAAGAACACATCTATGATACCCTTAATGCAAATCTTGAAAACACAGGAAATAATTTCACATATGACTTATAGACAAATACAGAGTGAGTAAATTAAAACTGGTGACAAATGGTGCTCTATTTACTTGAAAGGGACAAAAGAAGCACCCTTTTCTCTCCAGAGGTTAGAATTGGAACAGGAGCCTGGATGGCTCCTATGCATGGCGCATGAGTGATGCTGGCCCTGTTGTCACAGAGCAATGGGTATGCTCACACCTCCTGCCAGGCTGCAGCTTCTCTCAAGTCCAGTAGTAGGGTTAGGCACTCTGGTGGCTTGAATGAGAATGGTTCATATGCCTGAATACTTAGTACTCAGTTGGCAGAACAGTTTACAAAGGATTAGGGCATGTGGCTTTATTGGATGGAGGAGGTGTGCCACTGGGGTCAGGCTTTGAATTTCCAAAGCCATTCCTGATGTAGTCTCTCTCTCTCTGCCTCTTGCCTGCAGATCAAAAAGTAAGCTCTTATACATCCCTGCCACCATACCTTTGCTCCACCATCATGGACTCTAACCCTTTGAAACCACAAGCACAATTAAATGTTTTCTTTTATAAGTTGCCATGGTCATAGTGTCTAATCAGCAATAGAAAAATAACTAAGACAGTTACCACTCCATGACAAAGGGGACTCTCTTCTTCCATGGCATCCTCACCATCAAGGTTGGAGGCAGTAAATGACTGGCTGGTGTATGTGTTCATTTGTCCCTACATTGTTTTCTAATTGCCAACCTGGCTAAGCTACAGTGACTTCAGGCTACAACCATAGGCAGAAGGCAGGAACAGGAGTCTTCTACCTCTTGCTCAGCTCCCACAAACACAGAACATCTAATGCCCTTAATAAACCTGATTTTCCATGTTTCTCAAGGTAGATCTGCTCCTTGCTAGAACACTAACTGATAGCATTTGTTTGAATGCTAAGTTGTGTATGTATGTGTTGTGTGTGTGTGTGTGTGTGTGTGTGTGTGTGTGTGTGTGTGTGTGTGTGTGTGTTTTAGTGGTAGCTTCTGAGGAATGAGGAAAATATGGGCTGGCCAGGGTTCACTAGGATCTTCAACACTGTTTGCATAATAAAGTAATGTATTCAAGCTTTCTTTGAACCACCAGCTCCCAAAAATTGACACAGAGTCTTAAGTTTGAAAGCTTGGCCTTAGCTTAGGCTTATTCCCGACTAGCTCTTATAACTTGAATTAACCTGTTTATTTTAATCTATGTTCTGTCACGTGGCTTGTTACCTCTCCTCCATACCATATGTCCCTACTGGCCTGATGTCTCACTGGTGAATTCAAGTGCCTCAGATTCTTGCCAGAGTTTCTCTCTCTCTCCCCAGAAGTCCCATCCATCCATCTGCCCAGCTATTGGCCATTCAGCTCTTTATTAAACCAATCAGAATAAAACAGCAACACGTTTTCATACAGTGTGATCAAATATCCAGCAGCAAAGTTTAAGTCTTTTCATGATTTATTTGTATAATACGTTATAAAATTCTATATGTTATAAGAAATAAAGTGGAAATTTTTACATTTATTTCTTTTGGTGGGGAGCCGGAAGGCATGGGTCATGCTGCACTTGTGAACTTTAGGAGACAAGTTGTGAGAGTTGGTTATCTCCCACTATGTGTGTCCCCAGGGTCAAATGTAGGTCATCAGGCTGGGCAGCAAAATTTACCGAGCCCTCTCACTGTCCTCTCAAAATGCAAATTCATTTAAAGATCATTATTATTTCCTTTTAAGACCAACATTTAATGTCTTTTTCCTCTTCCCTTTCTTCCCTTGAAACAGTCCCGTATACTCCTCCTTTCTCCCTTTCAAATTCATGGCCTCCTAAAAAAAATGCAAATTTCCCAAGCTGGTTGTTGAGTACACAGAGTAATTCACTGGACAAATGTGTGACAATTGGCAGCTTTTTAAATTTAATTGTTTTTATTTTTTACCTGTAAAATAATATGAGGTTATATGCTTTCCAGAATTCAGGTCACCAATATGATATATTGACTCATATCCGAAACTAAAATACCCATTTTCAAGTATTTGAGGTGCTACTTCAGAAGATGGTAAGTCACTCAAGCCTAGATTATTCTTCAGGACAATATAAGAAGTAATTGCCCACCAAGCAAAATAAACCAGCAAAGGAAGATGCCTTTGGAAGTGATGTATTCGCTCTTCCCAAACAATCCTGCCAGAGGACAGATAATTATTTATCATGGGGACTACAGAAGAATTTACCAGCTTGGGAAAGTGATCAACTTCTCCATGAACTCAAGTTGGCCATGCTTCCATGTAAATATTTTCCACTTAGACTGTTAGCTTAGATGTCACAAAAGAATAGCCAGGATCCAATTTTTTTTTCAATTGCAATAGATATAGCTTTCTGGTTTGTAATAGCTGACCAGAGCATAAGCAATTCCTTGCTTGTTAATTTGAACATGTAGCCAGAAATAAATAGCACACAGTATGCGTAATGCAATCTTAAAAGTCTTTTACTGGAACCATGCTTAGATCTCATACAAGAAAATGAAAAAAAATCAGAAATGTAAATGACTGTGATGTCAGACTGATGAAGCAAATCCCTAGAGATTCTTGAAAGTTAGAGTGGGTTTTCAAATTCATTATGATTGAATTATAAAGTAAATGAAAAACAGCAGGGTTGAATAGGAAGTTGATGTGGGCAACATAGAAAGTTGTTTGAATGCCCTGTGGCAGGAAACAAGGAAATCAAGTGCACATCGAGGGCAGGGAGGAGTTTTTCTTCCCGTTTTTTCTTCTTCCGTTTTTATTGTGTACCGGGCACAGTGGTGGTCATTTACATACAAAGTCACAAAAAGACAGCATTACCCACTCTGAAGTTCATGGTTTTCAAAGGAAAAAGAGACACACATGACTAAGTGAACTAGTATTAATAACTGTAAGCTAGTAGCTAAAATCTATTGAGCACTAGCCATGAAGGAGGTACTGTCCTAAGCACTTTGTACATACTCATTTATTTTGTTCTCTCATCAACCTCCAGAAAGGGAATGGCTACTCTACCTGTAGCACAGATACTAAAAGGAAGCCTGTCTGGGGTATGTGGTTTAACTCAGCTCACAGATGATCAGTGGCAGAAACGAGGTTCAGTCTAGATCTAGAGTATGTGCTCTCAAGGTGGGCATGATTACACAGGATTATACTCTCAGTGCTTGGGAGGTGTTGGCATGAGGATCATGAATTGGAGGCCAAGATGGGGTACATGAGACCCTGTCTCAAAACAAAACAAGAACAAAATCAGAGCCTGTGCTCCTGATGACACACCTAACTACCTTACAACTTTGTAACATTTCAGGGTTAAGTCCAGAAAGTGCTCTTGCAAAGATCCTTATATCCATCAATGTGTACATAATTTTGATTATAAAATAAAAGTTTCTAGTATAAAGAAGACAGGGAGATTCTGTAAAATGTAGTACAGATTGATATGGAGATATGTGTGCACCAAACAGTTCAGGGTCCCCCAGATCCATAAGGAATTTCAATTTTATACTGCAAATGCTTATTGAATGTCCAAGAACTGCTGGAAGAGATGAGAATAAGCACAAAAGAACTTTCTTGAGGGTTAAGAAGCTTAAACCCTCATGGATAAGAAAAGACAAGTGCACAGGTTACCACAACATGGGTCACAGAATAAAGTAATGAGTACGGTAGCCGACCTGAAGATTGTTCAGGAAGAGAATTCATTGTCAATCAGGGGTAAGGTGAAGAAAGCCTTCACAGAGAAATCAACATCGTAAGACCTGGGCGGGGCTTGAATAGGTAAGGTTGGACAGAAGTGAAATCACCCTGCTAAAGAAAGGAATAGAGTATGAGTGGGTAGACTCTAAAGAACTACTTTTAGTAATGAATAAATCATGTTGATCAGTGGGAGAAAATAGATACAGAAGAAATAGTGGATTAGGACACTGTGCAGTGACCCTGAGGAGGCATTCAAAAATGTTGTGATGAATGAAGAATTTTTCTGAGGCCAAGTAATATTTATGCCCATGTTACTCTAATATTCTATCGTGTCCCTACCATTTTGGTTTGATATCTCTTTCCACCAAAAAGGAACCCAAAATAATACATGCTACTGCCATGGCTCTTGGTTACCTACCATCACTACATGGTAAAACCCTATTGCTGAAAACATCAATCATTGGCTTCAGGACATAGAGAAATCTACTCAAACTGACCTGCAGACTTCCTCCCTGCTGAAGAAATTTCACAGTGCCAGCAGGTGTTATTCAGTCTCCTGGGGGAGAAGAAACATCGATAATCTTACCTAGCTCTCTCTCCCCTGCGTGCTGTAACACCTACCTGGCCGGCAGGGTATGCCCACTGATGCAATAATGGAGCTCTTTCTGATTGGATTTGAAGCCTACTGCTCCATCAGAGCCTCTGCCATGCCCTATACTGTAATCCTAAACAAAAGCCCATGGATGGGAGGTCATGTGTCCTAGCGCAGAATCTGCTACTGTCATTTTGCTCAATGATCTTCTAAATATGTCTATCCACAGATTTGTGCTTCTTTCCACCTTGGCTATGGAAACTTCTTTTTGCAGTTGGTGGTGGTGAATGCAGGGACCCATACTAGTCAAAGTGCTCAGGATAACAGACCTGAGCTCAGCCCCAAATGATATATCTTTATCCACCCTTCTACTATCACCACTTCCGAGGCTCAGAGAACACAGAGAAAAGGGAGGTAGAGCAAATGAAAGGATCCCAGGATGGGGAGGAGTGCTGCGAGAGGATGCTGTGACTATTGTATTCACAAACTCACAGCGACTGACCACAACACAGTATTAATCCAGCCAAAATTCTGGCATAGATGAAAGAGGTGCTCTCCACGCCCCACTTTTTCTTGAGGAGCTGTTGGAATCGGATAGCTGCTGGGGAAATGAGAGAGCCATTCTTTTGTGAGGATATGGTCACTGGTATGTTTCCCATGTCACAGCAGAGAGATGGCCCCAAATCCAAACACACATATGGGCATCATTAACAATTTAGTGAGTCATCAGAAGAAAAAAATGAAGAGAGAGAGAGAGAGAGAGAGAGAGAGAGAGAGAGAGAGAGAGAGAGATATGAAATTGGGAGATGGGAGGAAAACATGTTGGTAAAGGAAATGGGGTTGGAGGGAGAAAGTGGGGTGGACATGATCCTATTTTATATGTATGAAATAATAGTGAAAAATATAACAAAATTAATAAATAAAAATAAAAATCAACAAGTATTTATTCAAATATGTTGTGGAATATTATTTTAACTATGTGAAGATGTGTTCATTTGTTTATGCTGCATTTGTTTAATTATGTAAAGATGTGTTGCTTATTCACCTTACTTGCCTAAGGCACCTGATTGATCCAATAAAAATCTGAACAGCCAATAGCTAGACCATAGAGGGATAGGCAGGGCTGGTGAACAGAGAGAATAAGTAAAAGGAGAAATCTAGGAATAAGAGAAGAGAACAAGAGAGAATGGGGGAGAAAAAAATGGAGATGCCTGGGGCCAGCCAGGCAGCCACCAACCAGACTGACATGGAATAAGCAGGGAGGTAGGACATATGGAAGGAAAGAGAAGTAGAAAGCTTTGAGGCAAAATGTAGACAAAGAGAAACAGGTTAATTTAAGTTATAAGAGCTATTGGGACAAGCATAAGATAAGGTTGAACATTCATAACTAATAGCAAGTCTCTGTATCATGATTTAGAAGCTGGTTGGTGGCCCAAAAGAAAGTCTACTACAGAAGAATGGCAAATGTCTAGTAGAGTGCTACAGTGTTGATGACATGGGTAGGGCTTCTCCCTAGAAAATAAATGACAAGTCTTGCATCAACCTGTGGTAATGGAGATTCAAGGTGAGATTTCCAGGATAGGAGGATGGATGAACTATTGACATTGCTGGAGTGGAGGAGGGGACATCTACAGATCTGAAAGGATGGCTTTGAAATAAGGTGGCAGGGTGAACTCTGAATGTGTGCCTGAAAGATTTTTAGTGCACACTTAATAAATACTTTTAATAATACAGAGAGACAATTTTGAGTGCCAGAGCTGTTTAGTAGAGCATACAATCCATTTGGAATGTTGAACATGTCTTCTCTAACTTATTCATCTTTAGAATTTTTAATCACATTTGGTGGTCAATAGCCCTGGATTTCATCTTGTCCCAAAATTTCCCAGACAACCAGAGGCCGACCAACCACACTTTAAATCAAAGCATCTGCTTGCCTATCTTTTCTTTTTCTGAGAATTTGATGCTCTTATTTTTGTAGCCTTTTCTTAGGCCTACAATGTATCTTGTAGGAAGGAGGAGGAGGAGCAGGAGAAGGAAGAGGGGAAGGGGAGGCATGAGAAAGGCTAAAACTAAATAGTAAGACTATGGATGAAAAAGACTGCAGTCACATTGTTCATAAAGTAGATTCACCCAAAGGGCAAGTTTGGGTGACATGCAAGGAAATGATTATATACTGTGTGATGCACACCCTATGTCCTGCCTGAAGTGGTCCAGCACTCTCTGTACCTCCTATTTTAATCAAGAGTCTTGGCAGAATTATTTCCACTGGAGGTTAGTTTATCACTTCCTCTAAATTACCATAAACGGGGGCAGTTTAGAGGTAATACATGAAATTATAGGCTCAGATTGGCTCAGATCTAACAATCTAAATGGGATATAATGATTTGTCTGAGAGAGGAATCCTGCAAAACTATTTAATAAATAACAACAAATGATATCCAGAAAGATTAAGATGGCAGTAAGAGTGCAGGAGAAATTAGGACTAAGGAAGGCCAGAGAGAAAAAGAAGCTTCGGGAAGGAAAGGAAAACACACAGTATGAGATTCTTTCAACTGTCCACCAGTCAAGATCAATTAGGATATGCTGGAATTTGTGGTGGTGGTGGTAGTTTTGTTTTAACAGCAGGCAGTGAAATGACTGTGTTCGAGCCAAGAGAAACGTAGGTAATAAACTGTAACGTTCAGTGGAAACTCTCTTTTCAGGAATCACAGATAAAGCTGGGGGGTGGGAGTAAGGGAAGGCAGGAGTGGTTTAGGGAGGGCCTGTACACAGTGCATAGGACAATAGTAAAAGTGCTGTGCTGCAAGACAACATTTTGGTCTTTTTTCCCTGTAGGTCTTGCTTATAAAGTATGTTTCCTGTGCTTATCAAGAAATTTCTGAATGAGAGATGTCATTCAAATTTATATGAGACATAATTATCATTTCGATAGTTTAAGTTAATACAAAATGTTCTCACTGATTCCTATGTGATCAGATTTATATAATCCTAATATCACACCTTATATCAACTCAATATGATTTTAATTTATTCATATGAAACATCTATTCATAATATTCTTAAATTACATACACATACATACACATCCAAGAATATAATAGTAAGCAGAATTAACACTTTTAGAACTGACAGCGTAAGGCTTTCTGGTGGTTTGAATAAGAATGGCCCCCATAGGCTCATATGTTTGAATTCTTGGTCCCCAGTTAGTAGAACTATTTGAGAAGGACAGTGTGGCCTTGTTGGAGGAGGTATGACACTTGGGGTTTGACTTTGAGGATTCAAAAGCTCATTCATATTCTCTCTCTCTCTTCTGTCTCTCTCCTCTCTCTCTCTCTCCCTCTCTCTCTCTCTCTCTCTCTCTCTCTCTCTCTCTCTCTCAATATGTGTGTGTGTGTGTGTGGTGGGGGGTGCACCTGATGGTTGTGTCTCAAGATGTGAGCTCTCAGCTACTGCTCCACCACCATGCCTGCCTGCTGCCATTTTCACCACCATGAAGGTCATGGACTCTGACCCTCTGAAACCATGGGCCCCAAACTAAATGCTTTCTTTTATGAGTTGCCTTGGTCATCATGTGTTGTTACAACAACAGAAAAGTGACTAAGACAGTCTTTGTTACAAGTGCTTCTGTTTTGCTTACCTTAGTTTCCTGCTTGTTGCTGCTACATTGTATACGCATGCAAAGAGTCTGCTTCTTCCTGATGTCTCATGATAAGTAACTGGCAGCTGGGGAATTGAACTTAAGACACCAGATCTAGGGTTTGAAATCATGACCCTAGCATGATTCTTGCTTAGAGAAAAGCATTGCAAAAGGCAATGTTTTGTTTACCTACTCTTGTCCTTGCTGCCTTTCCCAGGCTCATTTCTCCCTCCTGAATTCAACTTGCACAACAGAAAGGAAAGCTCAGTCATTTGGGTGGGTATACCAGTTTTCAGATGGACTCAGACTCGGGTATGTTTATCCCTGTGTTTGATGAGCTACTTAGCTACTGCTCAGTCCCCAGCTGGGAACCAAGGAGGGATCCAACTGGCATGACCATGTCAAGGCCATGGGGCCCCTGGACAAGACAGATAAATGGGAAATGGTTTCTGGTTGTCTAAGTTAGACTTGAGATCCAAAGGGGAAGTAAAATCTCCTTCACGTGAAAATCATTCAAGATATTTATAGAAAGAAAGAACAAGGTACTACAAAAGACAAAGCCCTTCCACTGGACTTCACATCCAAGGATTGGAATTGCATCATAAATGAGAATAAAACAAAGGAGGAGGTACTCCTCTGAGTGCTTGCCTAAAGTGGACAGCTTTCAGCTTGACTGCACACATATTTTTTCAATTTCCTTATTATGAGCTACACAGTTAGCAACACAAAATAGTATGAGGTCAAACACTAAATGAAGCAACATGAGCCCTCCAACAAAAACAAAACAGGACAATATCCAAATAAACTGATGGCTAGATATCATAATACGGAAACCAAATCAAAATTATCTCTGTGTTCCTCTTAAATGTATAGGGTTCCCTGAACCATGGGCATTTCTATAATGATCCATAAATATACATTATTTAAAGCAAATGTAAGAGTGACATAAAATTGCATAGAATGAGAGCCAAAGTAAAAAATCTAACACTAGCCCTTTTTCATGGAATGTTTAGAATCTAATAAAGAAGTCATTTCATATTTTTTTTTTAGTTTGTCATGACAGAGTTTCTGTCCTGGCTGTCCTGGAACTCTCTCTGTAAACCAGGCTGGTCTCAAACTCAGAAATCCACCTGCCTCTGCCTCCTGAGTGCTGGGATTAAAGGTGTGCACTGCCACCATCCCCTGGCATGCCTATTTAATTAAAAAAAAAAACTGGTGTGCCCTTATGGTAAATATTATGCATTTTAACTGGGTGGGGGCAATGAAAAGAATGGAGTCCTCTAAGCTCCATTGAAGTGTCTTTCCAAGGACTAGGAACTTCACATGTCTGTATATTCCTCATTGCATACCCCCGTGGAAAATTATGGTGTCATTTCCAATTTGTGAATAAAAACTTGAGACTCGGAGTTAAATTACTCATTCAGATTCACTGAGCAAGTAAGTGGCAGGGCTGAGTTCAGAAGCCAGTTCAATCTGCTTGGTCCTTCAAAGGTTTTCTCTGGATAATAAAACATGGTCTCTCAAGTTTTAAAGGCTGTAAAAACATAGAAATTTAGTATTGGTCATTAGATAGCAAAATGTTGAACTTGGCTTTATAATGCATAATAAAATAGATTTGTATGATACACTTGTTTTGTATTTAAAACTGAAATAAATCATTGGGTAAAACTAATTTGTATGTAGAAATATAATTGGCCTGATTATAGCTTGTGAGAATTATAACATAATTCATTCAAAAAGACAATGAGTTTTCAAAATATTACTTTGATCTAGAAGTTTAACTTATTCTGAAATAAATATAAGTAGCACTTAATGACCTAATATCTATTGATTATTCCAGAAATGGAATTTCTACATGAGATTATTGAATGAATAAATCTTCTTCATTCAATATAAGAATGAGGTAAAGAAATTACATTTGTAATGAAAATTGTAAATCAATTATGAATGCACGGTACACATAACAAAATCCTAATTTAACTATGTTAAGTAGTAAATTAAATGTGCTAATTCACATAATGGGAATTCTGGAATATAATCATCCTTATGTAGGTCTAATCCAGGAGTTCAAAATATTCTACCCAAGCATTGCTCTGCTATGTTCTCTGCTAGGTCCTTTTATGGGGTTCCTCTGAAGGTTCCTTTGTTCTCCTGTGATAGTAATGGCTTCCATAGACACACATGTCACAGTCCCATTTCACACTATCAACCATAGGGAAAAACTAAATATCTACATAGTTTCCACAGAGAAGAGACAATGATATTTTAGTCATTTAAGTGTTTCCATGTTAATTCACAATATCAGTATCTCTGCTTGGACATGTTGATCCATGGTCAGGAGGATAAAATATGAGCACTTACATACTCTCCAAGTTTCCTGCCCTGAAACTGAAGCTACATACCCCATTCAACATGGACTCAGAATTGGAAGTTGTTAGCCTCTCAAAGAAGAACTTGTATGTGGTACAATCAAGATGGAAAAGGGTGCTGGCATCCTCCAAATTACCCAACTTGGTCAAAATTGGAAGATCTCTGGGCAAGACAGTGATGACAACTAAGAGATTAATAAAGTACATCTTCAGGTGTGTCTGTGAGGGTTTTACAGAGACAATTACATTATGAGGGCTTGAACGCACTGGTGGAACTAATAGAAGACCAACCTACTATCCATACATAATATGTGTAAAGTAAATATTTGTTGAATTAATCTAGCTAGCAATTTTGGAGGGAGACCATCACTGGGATGTGTTCTTGAGATCTCTCTCTGCCCTAGCCTCTTCCCGAATCTTCTTCTATGCTTCCTTATCACCATGAAGTGGAGGACATGCTACTACACCCAAGAAGCAAGTAACCATGGACTGGCCCCTCTGAAACTGTGAGCCCAGTACATCTTAAGTTTTTCTCTCAGATCTTTTTGACATAGCAACAAGAAAATCAGCCAGTACAAACACAGATGAACTCACAGATTGGAAGGATGACCATAGCAATAAAATTTTAATAATTCTATTGTTAGTAGGTATTGACTGATTACTAAATCAGAAGCTTAACACCTCATACAAATAACTAGGTTGAAGCTTCACAAGTACCCATGAGGCAGGTATTATTATTATATCCATATTTAACAGAAAAGGGGACTGGAACCCAGGATAATGTAGCCACTTTTTAATATAAAAAGCCCCAATCATTAAGCTAAAAAATTTCATCTAGAGAATTGAGGTGTTAAGGGAAAACCATTAGCTTTCACACAGCTAAGACTAGATTCATGCATCATATAGTTACTGCATATGGCCTGACCACCACAAGCATTGTGCTGGGTATGGAGTACAGCAAAGCCAACCTGCAACTTCATCTTGTACTTAATTTCTCATGGTGTCTCAAACTCTCCCAAGCTCTCCTACTTCAGAGTATTTGTTCAACCTGGAAGTTTCCTGTCTCTGCAAATCTCCTCATCCTTAATGCACATGGTTCACCTTTGTCAGAATCTAAAACTTAAACCCTTGGTACCTCAACATTTGTATGCCACACTCTACTGGTTTCGTCTTTCTGGAATGGTCATTTCAAATCTTGAAACCTTGACTCTTCCACCTTCTTAGACTCTCACAACAGTCCGTCTTGTCTATTGCTTCATGAGAGATGAAGTTACTAAATTATAACTCCCTCCCATACACCCTTAATCCAAAGCTTAGTCCCAGAATCTTGATATTTACTATGAAATATCCTTCTGAATCCACTATCAAGACTCAAATCAGACCAACCTATACATATGGAATATTTAGCTTGTAATCACTTCTGAAATTGTGTTTTCTTCCGGTCTCCATTGTCAGAAACTGGACCCAGGCACTATCATCTATAACTGCACACCCTTCTAACTGTGTTCCTCATCTGCCTGTGTGCTCTGCCCAACCAATTCTTGAGGTAGGATATTTGGAAATTATCTAACTCCACTGTGTAAAAACTTTAAATTCTTCTCCTTTCTAAAGAGCAACAATTTTTAACACAAACCACACAGACTCATTCATCTAGTTTCTGAGTACAGAGTACATTTCCCACAGCTCATTATCCCTTACCTTGTCTATAGTTCATTGTGTCTGCCTTACTGGAGGTCATCATGCATTTTGCTCTCTCTGCTTGGCATTCCTTTATATTCTTTCCCAATCCATGAAAGAGAATAACTTGCCTCGGTGATCTCTTCTATAAACTCAACATATAAAGACAATGATTTAACATCTACAAATGCCTAGAGACAATAATTGACAAGTGACCATCAAACACACCAAGTGCCTAGTGGTTATTTGCACAGTTTGAGACAAAATTCCCTGGGTTTAAATTCTCAACTTGCCAGTCGTAAACCTTTGGCAAGTTACCTAAACAGTTACCAATGAAGCATCTTTACACCAGGATACCACACACAGGATTTCATGTATGTTCCTAATGAATTGATATATGCAGTACATATGTACTACTCAGAACAGCTCTGGATATGGTCTCTCTCTGTATATGCTGTATAATGCCTCTCTCTCTCTCTCTCTCTCTCTCTCTCTCTCTCTCCATTCCCACCTCTCTCCTTTCCTCACCCCCCTTCTCTTTTGTGTTACATGCAAATGTGCACACGATGAGGGCCTTGTTATCAACAATGTCTTGTTAATAACTTCTCCACCTTTATGGCTTTCAGGTAGGTCTCCCATTGAAACTAAAGCTAGCTGCTTTAGCGAGGCTGGCTGACCAGCAAGTCCTGCAGTGTAGCAGGAATCTTAAATAGTTCTTATTAATAAAATCAAACCTGAGCCAGGTATTGGGGTGAACACTGGAAGGTCAGAGAGACAGAACAAAGCACAGCTAACCTCACCTGGCCAACTTCTCAGCTGATCTTGTTTCCTCAGGCTGGAAGCCTCTGTGTCTTCATATCCAAATGGCTCTCAGCTGAACTGCTGCTTGAAAGCCTGAAAGCTTAACCAGCCAAATGCTTCTAGTTCCTGGTCCTCACGCCTTATATACCTTTCTGCTTTCTACCACCACTCCCTGGGATTAAAGGCGTGTGTCACCATGCCTGGCCGTTTCCAATGTGGCCTTGAACTCACAGAGATCCAGAGGGATTTCTACCTCTGGAGTGCTAGGATTAAAGGTGTGAGTGCCACCATTTTCTAGCCTTTTTATCTAGTGGCTGTTCTATCTCTGACCCCAGATAAGTTTATTAGGGTGCACAATATTTTGGGGAACACAATACCACCACACTGAAGCCTCCTGTCTCCATTCCCGTCATTGGAGTTACAGACATACATTGTCATGATAGGCTGCTGGGGATCCAAACTCAGTCCTCAAGCTTACACAGCAAGTACTTGACCCATGGAGCCATCTCCCCAGCCCTAAAGGGAACATTTTCATCCAAAAATTCTGTGTCCAGCTAAATTGCCCTTCAACTGAAAAGGACTACTCTATATGTAAAAGCTCCTCAGAAAATGCATAATTCAGCTAGGCCTCCTGAAAAAGTTATTGATATTATACTCCAAAGATCTGAGAAATGAGCCAAAGCAAGTTATGCGACAAAAAGGAAATCAATGCAGGAGTGAGGGGTCATTATAATAGTTTAAATATAGTAATGAAACGTTAATGACAATTTTTAATTTAACTTTGTTTATAAATATATAGTATAAAATTATACATGATATGAAAACGTCACATGATACCCTATAATAGAAAGTTAATTTAAAACTATGTAAATAGGAAAAATACATTTAAGTGTTAATAGCTCTGTGGTTTTACATAAAGAAACCTTAACATCAAGAAATAAAAATAAAACTATACAAAATATATATTAAATATAATATGAAATTTTATACAGAAATTTCAACAAACAAAACCTAGGATGCAAAATGGTCTTTTTGTTTAAAGCAAAATAGTCACTCTTAAGCTTCATGACATAAAACAGGTATTTTCATTTCAAAATAAGGACTAATAAAATAAACTGAGCAACTTAATTTCCAAATACACATGTGGAAAGTGTGTTGATTTTAAAATGTAACAACAATGAAATTATTTGGAGAAAATAAAAGCAGCGAAAAAGTACTACAACAAAACAACAAAGTATCACAAATATTAGAGGATGCAGAACAACTTAACAGATAGAAAGTCTGTCCTGATGATTTTGACAATGAGCAAATACATATGAGTATCACATATTAAAGCAATGATTCTACAAATTAGTTGAAAAGCAATTCAATGATAATAGTGTTTCTGGGTGCTACTTGAGATAGAAAAATGGAATTTGAAATAGAGAAAAATGTACACAAAAAGATGAATCTGGATATTTCAAACCAATAAATCATCAAGAAGACACCAGAAAAACAGAAGGAAGATAGGAGTTGAAATATTTTTCCCAGACCAAAAAAAAAAAAAAAAGAATACAAGGAGAAATTATATAAAGACACAAGAGAAAAACCGGGCATTGGTAACATGCAACTTTAATCCCAGCACTCTAGCACTCAGGAAGCAGAGGCAGGTGGATCTCTGTGAGTTTGAGGCCAGTCTGGTCTACAGAGGGAGCTCCAGGCCAGCTAGGGCTACAGAGAGAAATCCTGTCTTGAAAAAAAAAAAAAGAAAAAAAGGCAGAAGAGAAAAATTTCATGGAGAAAAAATGTAATTTGCTATGAAGAAATTGGTTACATGTATTATACATTTAATATGTTGAAAATGGCTGCAAATATACAAAGGATGAAAATAAATTTATGGAAAATACTAACATAATCTTTGGCACAACTAACATTAGTGTGCATAAAGTAATATATAGAGGAATTTAGTAACATGAAAAATAATCTTAATTCCATATGCTGATTTTAATCTTAGAAAATAAACTTTTCAAATTCTTGAAAGGTAAACAAACTTACAATGACTCTTTCCCAACTTTAGGAGGAAAAAAATGATCTTCAGGCAAAATAAACTTCCAAAACGTAAAAAGAAGAACTTTCTATTTCAAATGCATAAGATAACATTTTACTTATGAATATGGAGACAACAGTTCTAAATAAAAGCTAATAAATCAACTTAGCATTATATCCTATAACTAACTTAGCCTTTTCCAAGAATACAGAATCATTTAATAACCAAAAGTCGATTAATGTGATGCAGCATAAGTTAATGGGAAAATCTATGTAATCACTGCAAATCTACATAATGGCATGCACAAACGGACCCAGTGAGGCTGAACAAACAGCATGACTTTACAACATTTTCTTTAAATCTATAGGACCCTGGTTGCAAAATATTAGAAAAATTACTATGAAAGCCTTAGAGAAGGCAGAATCCTCTGCTACTGGCCCAGACACTAATACTGTGGTAATACACAACTGATCAAGAGGACAGTAATAAAAGGAGCAGGAAACAGCCAGTGCTGTCTAGTACTGCAAGACCCCTGCATGCATGAAAGGATTGAGACCTCATAATATATTGTACAGATTCATATATCAAATGTAACAAATGATGTTTTACAAAATATTTTTACTACAGTAGCCAGATTATATGATTAGGAACAAATTTAGCCAGCAAAAATTAGGCATTAATGAGGTAAATGTTTACTTTGAAAAAGACTACTAAAAAAGGAAGTTAAGTCAGCGTGTTCTTGGGTGGAGAAGAAAACAATCATAACAATAAAAATAGAGGGTTTTTTTTTTAATTTTATTTTGGTTCTTCCCATATGTGAGGATCCTTAAACTCTTATAAACATTACATCATTTATTCTTCAAAAAGCCCCTGGAGGCCACTTAATAATTATTTCCATTTTTAAAATGAGTAAACACTCTTTTTTCAAGTGCACACAAAAATAGTCACCAATATAGCTCATACTTGTATCCCTAAAAACAATTAATAAGCACTTGCAAATGAAAATTTAGTTTCCTCCAAGTGAGTCTCACTGGGGAAACAAACAAGCTCCTCTTAAAAGATAGGTCACATGCCCAGCAGGAGATGGCCAACAGGAGATGAACTCAGGAGCATCTTTGTAGGGTCCTTGTCTCATAATGCTGTCAGGGCTCTTTTCTTTTCTTTCCTTTCCTTTTCTTTCCTTTCCTTTCCTTTTTTTTCCTTTTTAATTTTATCCCTTTTTATTTTTAATTTATTTGTTCTTCTCTTCCTTCATCCTGCAAATCCTTTGAGTGTCTTCTATGGCTTCCAGTTCTGTGTTTTTACAGGATTCCTGGGCACCTGAACAAATGGGTCTCTGTATCTATATCTGCTTCTTGTTTCTGTTCTTGAACTCTTTCCTTCGGTTTGTATGTTTGTTTTATCCTGTTCTGATCTGTTAGTTTTTGTTCTGCTTCATTATATTTTATTTTATTATTATCCCTTAGAAGCCTATTTGTTTTCTAA
Organism: Peromyscus maniculatus bairdii; assembly: GCF_049852395.1. NCBI lineage: Eukaryota > Metazoa > Chordata > Mammalia > Rodentia > Cricetidae > Peromyscus > Peromyscus maniculatus. Next base: position 9,098,906 of record NC_134871.1, on the reverse strand, counting down.
TGAGAGACACAAAGCGGGTAAATTTAAAGGGGAGGAGAGGTGGAGAAGAACTGGGAACAGCAGAGGGAAGGGAAACAGTCATCGGTGTACATTATATGAGAAAAAAACTATTTTTAATAAAAGAAACAACCCTTCACTTCAGAGTATTCAACAAATCAGGCTATTTTATTAATTATGTGAATAATAATACCTTAAAACAAAATTATAATGACTGATAAAAAATTTTAAACAGTAAAATACATACCAAAGTTTAAAAAAAAAATAATTAAACTATACAGAGTACAGTCTCTAATTATCTTAGTTAGGGTTTCTGTTGTTGAGGAGAGATTCCATGATCACACCAACCTTTATAAAAGAAAACATTTAATTGGGGCAGCTTACAGTTTCAGGGGTTTAGTCCATTATCATCACGACAGGACATGGTAGAATGTAGGCAAACATCGTGTTGGATAAGGAGCTGAGAGTTCTACATCTTGATCCACAGACAACAGGAAGTAAACTGTCTCACTGCACATGACTTGAGCATATATGAGACCTCAAAGCCCGCCTCCAGAGTAACTCACTTCCTCTAACAAGGCCACACCTATTCCAGTAAGGCCCCACCTCCCTATGGGGGCCATTTCCTTTCAAACTGCCACACTAATCATATCTAATTTAACTAGAAATAAGTAACATAAAGCTATCGGGGAAATCCACAAATACTAAAGAATTAAACAGTGTTTTTATAAGTAATTTATTGGTGAAAGCAATTGTCACTAGAGAAATAATTTAAATTGAGGTGAGGCTATCAAAATATTTGTGATTCAGCTAAATCAATATTTATTTAAAAAATATCATTAACCTATATACTAGAAAACAAGAAAGATTTCAAAAAAACATAAGACCCACCTTAGGAACCTGGAAATAAAAGGTTAAAATGAGTGCGAATCAGATAGTAGATGGAAAAATCATAAAAAAAAAAAAAAACAGAAACCAATGTCACTCAAAGCAGCGGGGGGGGGGGAAATAAACAACAAATCTAAAAGTTTGTTCTTTGAAAACATCAATAATACTATAAACTTCTATTCAGAATTATCAATAAGAAAGAAAGAAAGTGTCAGTATCAGAAATGAAGATGGAATTTTCACTACAGTGACCAGAGGCCTAAAAGGACAGGAAGGGAACATTATGAACAGTTTTGTGCACATAAATTTCACAGCTTAGATGAAAATGGACAAACTTATCAAAGGACACATACTACCAAAGTTCATTGAATTAGTAAGAATTAAATTACCTATGTATTCCTACTGCTAATTTTGAAAATTGAACTAGACTCGTAATCTTTCATTAAAGTCATCATTATGACCATGTCTCCTGGGGTCCTTAAACCTGAACCAACTGTGTAACAGGACTGTGAAGCTCCCAGGATTGGCTTCTTGTGTTTGGTGCCTTGGTGCACATGCAGTCTATTGGCCAGTACTCAAAACATGGGATGAATGAACACCATTGTACAATGCAACCTGTAGTGTAGGCCTTTGGTGTTTACACTTGGTAAAAGGACAACCAAAAAACTGACAGAACCCAGTGAAGTGATAACCACAGGTGTCAATCTGTATATGAAAAAGCCAACTGTCAAAAGAAATATTAGAACAACTAGGTTTAAAGCACTTATCTGAAGCCACGATACATTATGTAGACAGCAAGAAGAGGTAAAAATAATAACGGGGAGTTTAGTAGAGGCTTGACTTAAGCAAAATTTGATGATCACCTCAAAAGCAATAATGATAACAATTAATCCTGAAGACCTAGGTGTACAACTGTTTGTACAAAGACTTTGGGAGACACTTGAGAGCATAGAACAAGACTTCATCATAGAGTACCCTATCCAGGGTGACTCTGTTTTTCTGAAGGTGGTACACAGACATGGCTTTATCTGTATACAATGTCTGTATCACTATAAAAGCTGAAAAAGATCACCATCCATGAGTACCTGCCTCCCACCTGGTGATCTACATCTTGTGTGCATGTAAGGTATATAGAGTTGAGTTCAGAAGAAATGAAATCCACATGAAATGAAAATTGACTGTATCTTCAGGACATTAAGAACACATGTAAGAAAACCTTTTTCCATGACTGGGTGAAAAATGTTATTCTCTACAACTCAAAGGAAGCTCCAGATGTGGAAGACGTGGTACAGGGTATTGAATACCTACAATCGAGCACAAGGCATTATGAGCTTGACAAAAATGATTACAACTTTTTAACAACCTAAAAATACTGGTTCAGGATAAGTTGGAATGGGTAATTATACAGCCATTTTGCTTGTCTCCTGAAAATCATGACTGGAACTCACCAGAATGATATCGTTCATAAACTCAGAACACTGATGGACTACAAGTGCCACCCTGAATACAATGCTGGTGTGGACAGGCGGGTTTGGCTGGAGTGATGCTAACACTGTATCCAAGTAATGAGAGAAAATCTGGTATGCCAATTCCTTTGGATTCAATTGAACCTTAAAATCAGAAAAAAAGCAAAGGCAAATGATCAGAAAATGGCACAGTAGAAGAAATGTCCTATCAAACAAAATCAACCATATAGTTAAGTGAGTTGAAAGAAACATCCACTTTTAAAGTTTTCTAGCTTAGTAGACTTATTGTATAATGATCCATAATTACTATGAGAAAATGTAAATTAATTATGGAATAACAACTCTCCGCCAGCATGTGGATGTGTCATATATGAACTCTGTACTACATAACTCTCAAAAATTATTCTTCAGACTTCAAGAAGTATCACTGTTTCCATGCAAATAAATAAATCTTAAAGAAAAGTTCAAGTTCAAACAGCTTTATCAATAAGTTTCGCCAAAGCATTACATAGAAAATCAATATCAACTCTGAAATTTCTTCTATAACAAATAAAAGTGAAGGACATTTCCCAGTCCAGCCTCTGAGGCTGGCATTTCTCTGCTATAAAAACTAGACAAATAATTAAGATAGAAGCAAGAAAAGTACAAAGCAAAATTTCTCATCAGTGTAGTTATGAAAATTCTCAACAAAACTGGCAAATTGAATCCAAAACAGTAAAAATAAGACCAAATGAGATTTCTCTTTGAATACCAGACTGATTCAACATTTGAAAGACCATTAAAGTAACTTTTACATGATATATTACATGATTAACATATTATAGGAGAAGATAAATGATTTCTCCAAATTCAGGAGAAAACAGCCACATCAGTCAATGTGGAAAAGCCTGGCAGCCTCTCTGTCTCTCCCAGCTGAAGAATTTGTATGGCATACAAAGAACAACTACCTAAAGCATCTGAAGCTTCAGTGACATTCTAGAAAGGCAAAGGTATAAAGTGACAAATCAGATAAGTGATGGTCAGGGTCCATTTGTAGAGAGAGCCTGCCTAAAAGATGTTAGGGAACCATTTGGGGTGTGGCAGGACTGCTGTGTCATGGTGCAGTAATGACTACATAACCATTATGAGATGACGTGGAAATGAGCAGGAAAATGTGTGTGAATGTTAATGTGTATAAAGTCACCCCAAACTGGGCATGGTGTTGCACATCTATTCCAGCACCTGGGAAATGGAGACAAGAGGATCCTGAGATCCAAACCAACTTAAACTATGTATGGAGACCTTGCCTCCAGCAATAGTTACCCAGAGCATTTGGGGGGATGGGGTTGATGTGGAAACCTAATGCAGTAGAAACTCTCAGGATTCGATGAGGGTGACCCAAGCAAGTACTCCTAGTAATGGAGGATTTGGAGCCTGAACCAGCCATCCTCTGTAACCAGGCAAGGCTTCCAGAGGTGGGACTGAGACACCAACCCAGCCACAAAACATTCAACCTATTAGCCATCCCGCCTGCAAGATGTACTGGGACAATGGAGGCATAGAACTTGTGGGAGTGGGCAAGCAATGACTGGTCTAACCTGAGGCCCAACCACAAGAGGGAGCCCAAGCCTGACAATGCCTTGGTGATCAGGAATCAGAGACTTGAATAGCCCAGAGACCTATGACAGGAAAAGAATCAATAAAATGATTCCTATTGATGTACATGTACACTCACAGATTTGTGCCTAGCCCAATCATCATCAAAGAGGCTACCAAGGGCAGTTGATGGGAGCAGATGCAGAGACCCACAGTCAAACATTAGCCAATTAGAGAGCTGCTGTGGAATGTCGTTCTGTACGCTGTGAATATGTGTGGCTCTGATTGGTTGATAAATAGAATACTGATTGGCCAGTAGCCAGGCAGGTAGTATAAGTGGGGAAAGCAGACAAGGAGAAGAGGAAGAGGAAGGCTGAATAGGAGTTGCCAGCCAGACACAGAGGAAGCAAGATGACAAGACAGAACTGAGAAAAGGTACCAAGCCACGTGGCTAAATATAAATAAGAATTATGGGTTAATTGAAGTGTAAGAGCTAGTCAGTAGTAAGCCTGAGCTAATGGCCTAGCAGTTATAATTAATGTAGGCTTCTGGGTGATTGTTTTATAAGCAGGCCATGGGACTGCAGAGATCTGGTGGGACCAGAGAAACTTTCCGACTACACAGAGCCCGTGTTAGGTTTTTTTGTTGCTGAAAAGTGGCATTTAATTGAGGGAGCTCACTTACAGTTTCAGAGGTTCAGTCCATTATCATTATGGTGGGGAGCAAGGTAGCGTGCAGGCAGATGTAGTGCTGGAGCTAAGAATCTTACTCCTTGACTTAGAGGCAACAGGAAGTCTCCTGACAGTCACACTGAGGAAAACTTGAGTAAAAGAGACCTCAAAGACCCCACACACACAGTGACATGCTTCCTCCAACAAGGCTGTAGCTCCTAATAGTGCCAATCCCTTTTGGGGCCATTTTCTTTCAAACCACCACAGAGCCCAAATTAAAGCTCTGCATTGAGTCCCTTCCCTTGGAGCTGGGGGATGCCACAGCAGAGGGGAAGGAAGAATTGTAGGAGCCAGAGGGGTCAAGGATACCAGGAGAACATGGCCCACAGACTTCAACTAAGTAGGGCTCCCAGGGGTCCACAGAGATTGAAGCAGCAATCACAGAGCTTGCCTGGGTCTAGGTCCTCTGCATATATGTTATGGTTGTTAGCTTGGCTTTTTTGTGGAACCCCTAATAGTGGGACTTGAGGTGCCTCTGACTCTTTTGACTGCTCTTGAGACCTCTTTCCTCCTACTGGGTTGCCTCACCCAGCCTTGATATGAGGCTTATGCCTAGTCTTATCCCGTCTTGCTATGCCATGTACGGTGAATATTCCTGGGAGGTCCTCTCTTTTCTGGAGGGGAATGGAGGAGGAATGGATCTGGGGGAGAGAAGAGGTAGGGCAGGGTTGGAGAATGGGAGGAATGGAAGAAAGGGAAACTACCATCAGGATGTATTTAAAACAATTAATTAATTAATTAGTCATATACAAAACTCAATAAGAGTTTTGTATATGAAGTCAAGGTGTAGACTTTCTAGAAAGTCGAGAAAAAAACTGCTAAGAGGTTTTAAAAGTCAGAAAAGTCTTCTTATACTTTGATCACCAGTTTTGGTTTGTTTGTTTGTTTGTTTTTTAAGATAATAGAAATGGGAAATTGGGTGCTGGGAATATAGCTCAGCAATAGATTACTTCTCTATTATCTGTGAGGCCCGACGTTCAGTCTCCAGCCCCTCACAAAAAGTGAACATAAACATCTCTAAACTGAAAGTATAACCAGATTCTCAGAGAATACCAAATGAAACCAGAGAGCTAGGTAGATAGATCGATGATAGATAGATGGATGGATAGATAGATGATAGATAGATAGATAGATAGATAGATAGATAGATAGATAGATAGATAGATAATAGATAGATAGAGATAGATGGATGATAGATACATAGATATATAGATAGATATATGATAGATACATACATACATAGATACATAGATGATAGATAAATAATAGATAGGTAGATAGATACATAGACGATAGATAGATAGATAGATAGATAGATAGATAGATAGATAGATAGATAGGTAGATAGACAGATAGATACATAAATAGACATACAGACAGACAGGCAGATGATAGATAGATAGATAGATAGATAAATAGATAGATAGATAGATAGATAGATAGATAGATAGATAGATAGATGATAGATAGATAAACATATACATTCATAGGTTCTTAGACAGATAGATGATAGATACACAGATAGATAGATGATACATGCACATATACAAAGGTGATAAACCAAGAAAATCATGGCTTATTGACATTTTAAAGGTCTAGTTGAAAACAAGTTTCTAAAAACATTCAGAGAAGAAAGATAACATACCATGTAAAAAGATAAGGAGCAAAACTAAAAGCTGGAAAGTAATAAAGAAATTTACTTCAAAGTTCAGAGAGTCCATAGATTCCAACAATATGCCTAGGCATGCCATCCACCAAAGACATTAGTCAGAATAGTTTAAAGTTTATGTGCTCTAGAAAAAAAAATCTACTTGGCATGCCCATTTGGTGCAGACTCTACTAGAGGAGGCATTCCACCAAAACAAGAAAATAAATTCAGAAGTAATACCTGGGTTCCAAGAACAGAAAAGCCAATGTGATAAGTGTAGATGAATTTCTAAACAGTCTTATTAAATAAAAAAAAAAACTGAGTCAGATACAGGGGTTAAAGCCTGAGAGAGATCAGAGGAATAGGAACAGAGGAACAGCCACAAGCTAACCTCACCTTACTGATATCTCAGCTTCCAAATGCAAGATACTTCCTGTGGACTCTTTTCCAGCCTTATCTCTTGCTACCATCATTTGCTCCAGACACATTCAACCACTTGTGATCTCCTGAACAAGTTCAGGATTTCCCTCATCATACCTTTGTTCACATTGTTTGTGTCCAACACACCTTTCTAAACTTAACCAAATTTGATGACATTCAATCTACGAAGCAATTTACTGAGAAGATAATGCATGTGGAGTTATATCTTCTCATCCTCCACCATTCTCATATTCTCACAGGAAAGACATTTCTTTCTTCTCTACACTGCTATGCCACTTTGCTTATGTTTATTTATAGGAATTGTCACATGCTGCCTCCACACAGTCGTTATTTTTACTTCATTTTCCTACTAAGTTATAAAATCCTTCAAACAAAGCATCTTATTATCCTTGATTCACACCATGAAATATAAAACAGTTATCTATGAAGGATTGGACAGTGTGTGCATTCACATTGTCAACTTCCCCAAAGTTCTGTGCTCACACATCTCCTAGTATTCCCAGCTGAAAATTCAGAAATTTTAAAGTGGGAGGGATTATGTAAGTATTTTCAGGCTCCAAATATAAATAGGACCTCTCTCAAACACAGAATGTGATTTTTATCTTCTTTTTCTGAGAACAACAAATTAATTGGGACTTTACCTGTATTTAACTATGACCTCCTTCTTTGATATACATTTTGTCCCCGGCATTTATGAGTTGAGTTTCCTATCAACCAATATGAAGCACTGTAGACAGACTATCAGATGGCCTGATGTGCATTCCATACATGGGTGCCTTGTCTCCAGTGTCAATTTCTAGTCTCAAGTGTTCAAGTCTTAGAAGTAGGACTAGCTTCTCTCTGCCAAGCAGTCCAAAGCCACTTCAACTGTACATAAAGAAGGAGAGTTCTGGTCAGGTGGTGGTGGTGCATGCCTTTAATCCTAGCACTCAGGAGGCATAGGCAGGTGGAGCTCTGAGTTCGGGTCCAGCCTGGTCTACAGAGGGAGTTCCAGGACAGCTAGGGGTACACAGAGAAACTCTGTCTTGAAAAGGAGAGAGTTCTGGTATCCAAGAGCTGTGAGTATGGCCTGAACATAAGACACACAGAGTCCCCTCCAGTAAAGAAAACTTTAAAAACATGATTTGAATACCTAAATTTGGTGCCATTTCCCTAAAAGGAAGTCCTTAGCTAACTTATTTTTCACACATCCAGCAATTTTCAGTTGCATAATCTTTTCTCAATCTCTGGACATTTTTTTCTTTAAGAAATTCATTAAATTCTATCTGTTTTTTACAATATAGGCAATAGAAAAATAATGTTAAAGAAGGGAAGATTAAATATAAGAGGGTGTGTGTGTGTGTGTGTGTGTGTGTGTGTGTGTGTGTGTGTGTGTGTAAGTAGAAACCAAAGGTCAGGGTTGGGTGTTTTCTTCTATCACTTTTCACCTTGTGATTTTGGGACAGGGTCTCATTGAACCTGGAGCTCATTGACTGGGCTAGACTGGCTGGCCAGTGAGTCCCTGGGAGCCACTTGTTTCTATCTGCCTGGTACCAGCCTTATAGAAGCACACAACTCCTAGTTTTTCATGTGGGTGCTAGATATCTGAACTCAGGTCATTGTGTTTGCAGACCAAACACCACCTGCTGAGCCATCGCTGCACACCATGAACATTATAAATTCAATGTTGTATTTCCCATAACCATATTTTTAAATGTCCTGTCGTGTTCCTGGAAAAGCAAGAAATAGGAGACCTGTCTGAAAAGTACGACATTTGATTGACGTGATCTATATAACTGGACATCAGCTGCAGCTGGCCTGCTTCAGATAAGATGGGAATTACTCTGTGAGCTAACAACTCCCTGAGGCCCCAGAAAAGGCACATATGAAGGAAATTCAGAAAAGAGTATGACAATTATGAAAAAGCCAAGTGAAGGGATATTAGCCCACTTGAGTATATGGCTCTGACAGGCCTTGCCTTTCTCTCCCATCCCCTCTACCTTGCTAGCAACTGCTAGATTACATTCCTAAAGCTAGCCAAGAAGGTCTACTCCTTTATACGGACACTTTCTCCTCCTGAGGCTGACTACCAAGGTCCAGCTATCAAAGTATTGAAGCCCAGCAATCAAAATCCCCCATTGGCTCACCTAATTAACATATTAACATGACCCATTAAAATTAAACACCTCATCCTAACAAGGGGTTTCCCCTTTTTACCTTTATACACTGCCGTTTTTGTCTTGGGCCACATCTGCCTCCTTTCTATCCAGAGGCAGTCCTTTGTCCCTTAGGACAAAACCCCTTTACCCTTTCTCTCCCCTGTCCCTTGTTCCCTTCCCCTTCTCCCTCATCCTCTAGCTCCTGCCTTTGTCTCTTATCCCCTGCCCTTTGTCTCTCTGGGGCAGGTAAATCTTCTCTGTGCTGAGAACTTGGCCTTGGAGTCTTCCGCTGCCGATACCTACCTCTTACACAGTGAGGGTGACCTATGAGGCCCATTATGCTAGTTAAGCACATGGGGCTCGAACAAAGTCTGACTGACTTAAAATGCCATGAGTGTCTGTTGGTTTACAGAAAACACAAGGCTGAGGAAGAGCGGACACTGAGTGTTGTCCCAAAGATGGCAACGTCGATAACTGCTCTTCATTGTTCCATTTCTAAATAAGGAGGATCTTGGTTTAGTTGTCTACTGTAGAAGTAAGCTCCAGTGTTCTCTAAAGCTTTTCTCTTTATTAAGAATTTTTTTTATTCATTTTAACATCCCAACCACAGATCCCCCTTTCATCCCTCCTTCCTTTCCCTGCCTAACCTGTCCCCCATCTCCTCCTCCATAAAAGTAAGGTCTCCCATAGGGAGTCAGCAAAGCCTGGTACATTCAGATGAAGCAGGTCCAAACCCCCCCAACCCCCCACACCCTCACCCCACCTCTGCATCAAGGCTGTGCAAGGTGTCCTACCATAGGTAATGGGCTCCAAAAAGCCAGCTCATGCATCAGGGATAGATCCTGATCCCACTGCCAGGGACCCCTTAAAAGACCAAGCTACACAACTGTCTCCCTTATGCAGAGGGCCTAGTCCGGTCCCATGCAGGCTCTACAGCTGTTGGTCTAAAGTTCATCAGTTTCCACTAGCTTGGTTTGGTTGTCTCTGTAGATTTCCCCATCATGATGTTGATGGCCCTTGCTCATAGAATCCCTCTTCCTGCTCTTCGACTGGACTCCCAGGGCTCAGCCTGGTGCTTGGCTGTGGATCTCTGTATCTGCTTCTATCAGTTACTAGATGAAGGCTCTAGGATGACGGTTGGGGTATTCACCAATCCAATTACTGGGGTAGGCCGACTCAGGCACCATTTTCACTATTGCTAGTAATCTAAGCGGGGGGGGGGGGGGGGGGGGGGGGAGTGTCATTCTTGTGGATTCCTGGGAACTTCCCTAGCACCAGGTTTCTCCCTATCCCCATGATGTCTCCCTTTATCAAGATATCTCTTTCATTGCTCTCCCACTCTGTCCCTGTTCCAGCTTGACTGACAGAGGGCTAATCTCCAAAATATATAAAGAATTCAAGAAACTAGACATCAAAATTCCAAACAATCCAATTAAAAATGGGCTATAGAACTAAATAGAAAATTCTCAACAAAAGAATCTCAAATGGTCGAAAGATATTTAAGGAATTGCTCAACACCCTTAGTCACCAGGGAAATGCAAATCAAAATGACTCTGTGATACCATCTTACACCTGTCAGAATAGTCAAAAACTTTTTATAATCATGAGAAAGGTAATGAAATAGCATCTCACATACAAAAAGTAAGGAAGGTTCTCCAAGTGCATTCTGGGTAGGAGTACTGACTGATAAGTAATGAGGTTGCATTAGATACAGAAAATGCAGACAAGAGCCTCTGGTGTCAAATATGGAAGGAGGGAAAGTGAAGAGAGAAAGAGATGAAGAAGGAAAAAGATAACCAAAGTTGAAGCTTCTAACCCCATACCACGTGGGCTGGCTGCCTAACCCAATAAGTCAGCAAGACTTTCTCATAAGGACTCCCTTCCCAGCGACCTCAGTTCTCACAGCATCTAAATTATAAAGTGATGTAAAAGACCAACAAGCCATACCTGGCTGGCTCCAAGGACAACACAAAGCCTGATGTCCCTTGGGTACTGCCAGATGGTCTTGTCTTCAGTGTATAGTTATTTCAATTTCAGGGTCTTCATTCCACCCTGCTTAGCAGATCATAGAACAGAGGTGTATTGTTTTGCTTGTCAAATTCACTCTCTTCCTAAAGAACAGCCCCCTTCTCCCAAGAAACTCCCTTTGCTTTCTCTGCCAATCATTCATGTTAACTAACAACACACCTCGCCTTCTCATCACACCTCACCTTCTCAGATGAGCCCAGATGGATTCCTGGATCCTTATTCCTCAGTTTCCCTAAATTGAGTCTAATGAATAGGGATGTGGCCATAAAAATCAGAGACTTGGAAGGATCGGGTCTCTCTTTATGTGAGTGTTTCTGAACCTGTGTGTCATGACCCCAGAGGGGTCACATATTAGATAGTTCCATTACAATCCATAACAGTAGCTAAATTACAGTTCTGAAGTAGCAGCAAAAATGATTTTACGGTTGGGGGTCACCACAACGTGAGGAACTGTATTACAGGGTCGCAGTGTTAGAAAGATTGAGAAGCACTGATTTGGAGGGAAGAAACTGGCCTATGTTGTCACAACACAGAGAAGCTGTGAGGACTGTTAAAGAGACTTGGTCTTGACAGCTTTCAAGACCCTGGGACCGAGTTGCACTAATCCCGTTCAGTTACTATGGAAACATCACAGCATCTTTCTAACAAAACCCTCCTTCAGGCAAAACTCATTCAAATTTGGTTTCTCTCGTTCACCAGCAGGAGTCCCAGCAGCAGTGACAGCCATTTCCGCCTTCTTCCCCTCCGCACCCTTTCCTAGAGTCAGCTCAACCTGGTGCTGCCCTGCTTGTCCTCATCCCTTCTTAGTCTACCCATACTTAGGGAGCATGGCCAACACTCTTGCCCCCCCACACACACTAGCTCTGCTCCTACTTGCTTTCCCTAAAGCTGGCGTCCGTTTTATCACACACTCAGCCTACCAAGAACCACCAAGAAAAGGGGCAAGTGTCAGGCCCAAGAATCTGTAATTTGGGAAAGCATACAGCCTAATGGTCTCTGATGTGCAGCCGGCTGGAGCCATCCCCAAGCCAGGTGACACATGAAGCCCATTAACCTGACAAGTACATGAATGCCCCCAATCGGATGTGCGAATTAGCTCTCCCACCTCTGTGTAAACGTTGAGTGCGTCTCAAAGAAAGTAGAATTGCTGCTGTTGGAGTGCATGCGGTTAGTTTCCAGCTGTAAAAAAAAAAAAAAAAAACCATAAAGGCGATGGAAGTGACTTTGCCATCTTGGAGCATTGTAGACAGCCCAGCTTCACGAGACATGCTGCCACTAGTCTCCCCGCTGTGGAAGGTCAGTCATGTAGGGGCAGTTTGTTTCTTTGTAAAGTCTAGAGTTCCATCACAGGACTACATAATTTTTCTCACAAAGTGTCTTTCTGAAGTAGCTATCCTCAACGGGGCTGGGCATAGTTTTCTCGGGGGCAATGTTGATCTACAGGGGAAAAACCTGTTTTAAATCGGTCACACAGAGTCACCTTTGATGGAGTGAAACCAGCTCTTTCTTTGTCACTAGCGACAGCAAGCATAGCACAGCAGCCCACCTTTTCTTTCCTTTTTGCAATGAATACCAGGTTGGAGAGCTATTGTTCTGTTAAGTCTAGCAAAAAAAACCTTCTCAATTCATCGGGGCATCGTGCGCAACCCAGTAAGGCTTTCATGGGACCTTGGACTCTTTGAAGTGGTTTTATATTTGGTGCGATACGGCAGGTGTTTCAAGGCTTTTCCTTTACCACAAAACATTTCCCCCTCCTCTTTTTATTGGTATTTCATTGTTTTGTGTTTATTTCTACCAAGCATGTGGAACTTGGGTCTAAAAGTCTTTGCAAATCTTGGAATGATTACAATCAGAAGAATTTGACCATTTGGGCCAATAGCATCCCCCACTCTGACAGAGCGTGTGGTGTGTGTGGTATGGTGTGTGTGTGTGTGTGTGTGTGTGTGTGTGTGTGTGTGTGTGTGTGTCCTTTCTTCATCCCCACCCCCGTCAACACATTTCAAAGAGTGCCCTAATAAACGGTGACAAACTTGCATGTGCTTCCCTTATGACTAAACTTCTGGGCCTCTGGCCAATCCCTGCCCTGCTCATATGGCCCCAAACTTCAGGCATCCCGGTCAGGAGCTCCTCCTTTGTAGCCCTGGTTCTTGAACAGAGAGGGCGGAGGGAGTAGCGGTGTCTTCGTCCTGGGGGAAGGTGAAACAACTACTCAGAGGAAGAGGGCGTTTCCTTCCCACGAGCTGTTGCTGGCTCTAGGTCTTGGCCTCGGGGCTCCACCCTGCCCCTCCCGGTGCTCTGGGAAAAGCCAGTCGCCACACACAGGCACATGCAGACCCGGCGCCACGCCCTGAGGAGAGCAGCTTTGGGGCCCATCACCATGGCAACAGCGGAGCTCCTTCCACTTCTCCACCCAGCTGACTCCCCCCACCCCTCCCAGCGCAGCCAACCGGCTTGTGCGCGTCCCGGGAGCGCGCTATAAAACCTTGCACGGGTGGCGCTCGCTGCTCAGCTTGACCTGAGTGAAGGGGCAGTCCCCATTTCCAGCCCGTGACAGCCTTAGCAATGCGGAGCATGCAGACCATGAGCACCTTCCTGCGAAAGCCATGCTTCTGCCTAGGCTTCCTGCTCTTCCATCTCATAAATCAAGTAAGTAGCGCACGCTTAAGATGCCCCCGGTTACTTGGTCCTCCTGGACTGCCCCTAATCGGTCTCGGGCTCACTCTGCCTTAGCTTGTCCCTGATAACCAGGGTTTCTTTTCTTATCTTGCCTCTCTTCCTAGGCGTCTGCAAGTCAGCGCTGCCCATCTTCGTGCCCGCTCCAGTGCCCTTCTACACCGCCGACCTGCGCCCCCGGGGTGCGCTCGGTGCTGGACGGCTGCTCCTGCTGTCTGGTGTGCGCCCGCCAGCGCGGAGAGAGCTGCTCGGAGCTGAAACCCTGCGACCAGAGCAGTGGCCTCTACTGTGACCGGAGCGCAGACCCCAGCAACCAGACTGGCATATGCATGGGTAATCCTGTCCGCCCCGCCTGCTGTCAGCGAAGCTGTTCCCTCCCTTTGCCCTCGTCTTCCCTTTCCCCGGAGAGACTAAGCGAAAACATTTGTAGCAATAGTACAGTACAGTAAGTGACATGTAAGGAGAGCTTACTGCGGAGCAGGCATCAGACTGAAAGGAAACATACTCAGCGCAGGTACATCACTTGCCGCCTAGAGAGGGGACGAAAGCAGAGTGTAAGGGCCAGGGAAGTCATTTTATTTGGCCATTTCCAGGGGAACACTTAGAGTCATGGAAGTATGAGCTTACTCATAGGTCTCCAGTTCCCCCGACTGTCGCCCTGCACATTTGTTTTCACACCTGTAATTGTCCTACTTGAGCCAAAGCAATTCCTGTCTCCTGGGAGGACTAAGTCACTCCCGGCTGGGCTGCAGTAAAATAAAATGCAGGCAACGAGCCAACGCAGGCTCATGTAAATCAATGGGAGATCAATTTCCCACGAGGTCCATGGCTGTAATCAGGGTCAGTCAGCCCTACCTCCCTGTGGTACGAGTTTGAAATGAGTCTTCTCTTTTTTTTCCCTCCAAGCTAGTGGTGACTTCCTGTACTTCAATGCCAAGAACTCTTAATGCCCTTCCCAATCTGACCAGTGAAACCACTGGGTTTTAAATCCTAAACTACTGCAGAAGGCTAATCAAAGCCGGTTCTGGATAAGTGATGTTGTCTTTGGAGATAGGATCTCCGGAGTATGACATTACCATTTGTCCTTGCCTTTGTTCTGTCTTAGAAATGGGAGGCAGAGGCAGGTGGATCTCTGTGAGTTTGAGGCCAGCCTTGTCTACAGAGTGAGATCCAGGAAAGGCACAAAGCTACACAGAGAAACCCTGTCTCAAAAAACCAAAAAAAAAGAAAGAAAGAAAGAAAGAAAGAAAGAAAGAAGGAAGGAAGGAAGGAAGGAAGGAAGGAAGGAAGAGAAAGAAAGAAAGAAAGAAAGAAAGAAAGAAAGAAAGAAAGAAAGAAAGAAAGAAAGAAAGAAAGAAAATTATTTCAGAGTAGGAGATGTGGCAAGGAAGTAGAGATGTATTAGAAGCCATCAGTTAGTCAGATCATGTATATTGGCAGTGTCCAGAGTCCACCTCTTTGCCTATCATAAGAACTAGGTGAAGAAAAAAGACCAGGTGGGATTGGTGCCTCCTCCTCTTCTGGAAGCATCAAAACACATTTCTCGTTGAGATGTATAAGCCAGTCACCTGAAATAGAAAAGAAACAACTTCTAATCATGTCCTGGCAATCCAGTTTAACTGTTCCTCTTTCTCTCTCTCCTCTCTCTCTTTCTCCCCCTTCTCTCTCCCCTCTCTCCTCTCTCCCTCCCTCCCCCATCTCTCTGTCTCTCTGTCTCTCTCTCCCTCCCTCCCCCATCTCTCTCTCTCTCTCTGTCTCTCTCTCTCTCTCTCTCTCTCTCTCTCTCTCTCTCTCTCTCTCTCCCCCCTGCCTTCCTTCCTGAATATTCCAGTTCTAGAGGGAGACAACTGTGTGTTCGATGGGGTCATCTACCGCAGCGGAGAGAAGTTTGAACCGAACTGTCAATACCACTGCACCTGCAGAGATGGGCAGATTGGCTGCGTGCCCCGCTGCCAGCTGGATGTGCTGCTGCCTGGTCCGGACTGCCCAGCTCCAAGAAAAGTTGCAGTGCCTGGAGAGTGCTGTGAAAAGTGGACCTGTGGCCCAAATGAGCAGGGGACACTGGGAGGCCTGGCCCTTCCAGGTGAGGAACTCAGCAGACCTAGGGGAGTAAGGGTAAACGCAATCACAAAACAGGCATGGCTCTGAGTTTGGGATGGGAAGCCGGCTAGCTTCTGGCCATTCTCTTGTGAATTTCAGGTGGCCCCCACTGAGATCAAATGCATCATTTATTTAAGTCTCAGCTAGATTGCAGAAATATCCACACAGCTTCTCTTTTAAAGGGGCCTGATGGAGTCAGTCATTTTTGTTTAATTTTTACCTTATTGGGTAGGTATTCTTTGACTATTTCTCCTGACTGGCCCTTAGTAAAAACTTCTTTTCTGGATTTTTTATTTGGCTGTCTCTACCTACTCACCAAAATTAAAATGCAACGTTGGGGAAATAGCTTAATTAGTAAGCTGATTGCAATGCAAGTGTGAGGACCTTACTTGCAACCCCAGGACCCTTTAAAAAACACCCTGTTTGTAATCCTAATGCTGAGGAGGCGGAGATCTGCAGGTGACTTGAGCCCACTGGCCAGCTGGACTAACCTAATCAATTAGCCCAAGATTTCAGTAAATGAGTTCCTGAGGAACAACCTTTGAAGTAAATCTGTACACATGTGTATACATACACATACATGTACACCCTCAAACACATGGACACACACACACACACCTGAATATATACACAAAAAATTAAATTTTCAGCATGACCTTCCTGTGTACCAAATCACATGTTGAAAACATTCAGCTTATGATGTGATATGGTCCTATATTCATATAATTACTAAGTTTCTATGACAAGTTGTCCTAAGCATCTTAGGGTCAAGTGAATAAAGAATTCCTGATATCCTGCATTGTGCCTTCCCTGTTTGTTAGGGGGTTACAAATAAACCTAGTTCTGTGCTCTGCATGAACTGGTATATGTTAGCTACAGAATTAAAATCCATTGTCTAATGTTGTCTGTCAGGGGGTCAACACTTATTGATTGCCCACATTTTGCTCAAATAACTGTATTTATGCCTTCGGTAGCCTACAGACCAGAAGCCACTGTAGGAGTCGAAGTCTCTGACTCCAGTGTCAACTGCATCGAGCAGACCACAGAGTGGAGCGCATGTTCCAAGAGCTGTGGGATGGGCTTGTCCACCCGGGTCACCAACAGGAATCGCCAGTGTGAGATGGTAAAGCAGACTCGTCTTTGTATGGTTCGGCCTTGTGAACAAGAGCCCAAGCAACCGACAGACAAGGTAAGAGTCTAGAGGAGGCCTGCCACTTTTACAGCTGTTACAGGTCTCCTTGAAGCCTGACCTCAGAAAGTCACTGTCACACTAGTGAAAAATCTGCTCGAGCTGAGCTTCCACCCAAAGGGTCGGGAGCATCCT
The DNA here is from genome assembly GCF_049852395.1 of Peromyscus maniculatus bairdii. NCBI lineage: Eukaryota > Metazoa > Chordata > Mammalia > Rodentia > Cricetidae > Peromyscus > Peromyscus maniculatus. Next base: position 9,081,898 of record NC_134871.1, on the reverse strand, counting down.
GAATCAAAACTGTACTTTCTATCTTTCATTTTTAATCTACATAAATGCCCCCCCTCAAGCAACTCACAGAAGCTCTACAAACAAATGGGAAAGGCCACACATTTCTAATACTTCCTCCAAATGAGAATGCTTGAGTAAATCCCATCCCACGCCTGGAGGGAAAAAAAATAGCTCTTCGGTCGTCAAATGCTGACTTTAGCAAGGTTAGTTTTTTGTTTTTTTTTTTAAATAAATCAGGTACAAGCTATAGGAAGGAGGAGAAAAGAGGCTATGTCTGCTTGGTTCATCTTAAGTCACCAAATCCTACTGTGCACCCTGGAACATACTGTGTACACAATAAACAGCTGTCAGAACATGCCTGAATGGGTGTCTGGGAGTTATCAACAATATTTTTAAAAGCCTGGTAGAAGTAGTACCTTTGCCAGAGTAAGGCAACACGAGCCAAATGAAACAGCATATTTCTTTCCTTTTTCCTTCTTTTGTGTGTGTGTGGGGGGAGGGGTTTGGAATTATGTCAACACAGTATGTTGATTCTGGGTATAAGGTGTGCAGCTCAAGAGGCCTAATTGGTTCCTGATGACATAAGAGGTCTTGTTACAGAACTGGATCAGATAAATGTAATATCAGATTTCACTATTACATAGATCCACATATCAGCCTGAGGCCAAAATAGAACAGCCCTTAGAAACTCAAGCTCTGTGTATCTCTACTCTGAAGCAGTATCATATAATGTTTAAGGGGACAACACTAGACCTGTCCAGCCTGGCTTTAAATCCTTTCAACATGACTTAGCTAGCTGTGTGATATTGGGGCAATTTATTTTCAATTATTCCCCCAGAGAGTGTGACCATTGAAAATATCTCTTGCTGGGTATAGTGGCACACATCTTTAATCCCAGCACCCAGGAGGCAGAGGCAGGCAGATCTTTGTGAATTTGAGGCCAGCCTGATATATAGAGAAAGTTCCAAGAAAGGCAGGACTACATAGAAAGACCTTGCCACAAAAAAAAGAAAAGAAAAGAAAGAAGAAAGGAAGGAAGGAAGGGAGAGAGGGAGGAAGGGAAGAAGAGAAAACATCTACCTTGAGGTTGTCATAAGGATTAAGCAAAATGGATTTGCAAACTGTAGGAAATAGATCAAATATTCTGTTAATGTTAGCCATCGAAGACTTAAATTTTTTCCCTACCACTAAAACAGGAGTCCGTTGTGATCTCATTGGTTATGCGGCTGTCCAGCTATAGAATTTTAGAGACATAATTACCTCAACTTTATGTTCCTTCTGCAAATTTTGAAAGAACACTTAGAAATTCTCCAAAATTATACCCTAGAAATGTACCTCCTGACACTTTAGGAGACATATGTGTAGCTTCACAATGAATGTTCACCCACATAAGCAGTCACACATTTACTTGCACACACACACACACACACACACACACACACACACACACACAATTTGCAACAAAGTTGCTCCCTTTGGCTTTCAATGGCCATAGAATAGATATATCCTAAACATTAGCTACAAAAAAGGAGAAATAGGCCCTGCAATATTTTCATGAACACGGTTACTTCTTTGTTAAAGAAAGCCTTTTTGCACAACACTTCTAGAATTTGGTCTTTCGCATCATTCCCTTGCACAATCAGTGTTTCTTTTAACTTAACACCTCACGTCATATTGGGAAATCCTATACTTAAGGTGTTTATATGATGTGCTTGTTTTATACAGGTTCTGGAAATGTGTTTGGAATGTAGAACTAGATCCTTGTTTCTAGGGTTTCTTAAGTCTATGACTGAGGATCCTATTGTGTAGTCCCCCAGGTAAACAGCAGCATCTGCAGATTCATGGGCCTCGTATCATATGTGCTAACTCTGGTTGTAGGAAGAACAATCGTGTTCTAACAAACCACCAGGGTGATGCTGGTGTGCACGAGGGTCTGAGAGCTACTGACATGAAGGGATTCCTAATCATCACCCCACATACCATGAGCCTCACCCAGGAAAGTGTGCAGTGGAAAATTGTGGCAAATTCAAAGTGGAGTAGGAAATAAAAGTCATTTGTTGGCTTATTTAATGAAACTTGGATGGTTTCTTTATTATCTGAACTGGTAGGATATTGAATAAACTCCCCACCCAATTCAGTTTCATAGAAAGAATCTTAAATTTCACTGTCCTAGAATTCCCAAGGTCATAATGTATTAGAAGGAACTGGCTTTGCATCAGACAAATTCCAGTGCTTGATGTTTTCTGATCATTTCAGTCCTTTGAGACTCTGCTTTTCAAATCAAATTAGGTTGGTTGTGTCTTATATTAACAGTTATTCCTTTTGTGAATGAATGTTGTTGAAGTTAAATGAATTAATGCCAAGAAAGTCTTTTAAACATGAATAGACTTTAATAATGCCACATTTAGTCCCTCTCTCAATAACACCAAAGAATGCATTTAGCTAAATAAAATAATGGCTTAAAATGAGAAAGATTCTTTCTTCCTCATGTTCACAGCCTCAAAGACAAAGGGGCATTCTGCATATTTAGCATTATGTTCAAATTCTAGGCAGAAAAGAACATGAGTGTAAGAGAGGAGTAAGAATTGTCCAAAAGGCAGAGAATTGTCCAGAATTATTGGATTGGTGTTATTATTAGTTAAATATTATTATGAGTTCCTAGGTATTCTAGGGAAACAACTGATTTTTAGCTGGCAAGGTTGTCCAACTAAAGTTAATGATTTATTTAAAAAGATGAAAGAGCAAAGGACGCTAGGTGGGCGGGATGACTGTTAAAGTGGTCCTTCAGAAGAAGTGCAGGATTTCCACTCAGTAATCTTCTTTTTTTCTTTCTTAGAAAGGTAAAAAGTGTCTCCGCACCAAGAAGTCCCTAAAAGCCATCCACCTGCAGTTCAAGAATTGCACTAGCCTGCATACCTATAAGCCCAGGTTCTGTGGGGTCTGCAGCGATGGTCGGTGCTGCACCCCCCACAACACCAAAACCATCCAGGTGGAGTTTCAGTGCTCCCCCGGGCAAACCATCAAGAAACCAGTCATGGTCATCGGGACCTGCACCTGTCACTCCAACTGCCCTCAGAACAACGAGGCCTTCCTCCAGGAGCTGGAGCTGAAGACCAGCAGAGGAGAAATGTAACAGGTGTCCAAGGAAGCATGAAGATGGAGGCAAACTGTTGCTGCTGCATGACCCAGCATCACCTGAATATAAGAAACATAATGAAGCAGTGTCCCATGTATGTTTCTGTGATCACATGAGATCATTTATATTTGTCTTTTTTAATGGAAGGTGTTCCAAATGTAAACTTGGAATTGAGGTAAGCGCAGGATATGGTTTAAGGATGTCTTGCTTTCCTGTGCTGTTTATTGCAAGTGTAAATTTGTATAAATTTAAGTCAGATAGGTGATGTAATTTGTAGAATGTGTCACGTTACACTCATTTTCTGTGCATCAGTTCAACCCCCAATAAATGTCACAGAAATGAATGACACAGTGAAATCTAAGCTCACCTTGGCCATGTACATATATATATCACCATATACTGACGTTGACTTGAGGGATCTCTACTGAGCTCTTTTGGGGGGGGTCAACTCTGCACTCCCAAGTCTAAGATGAAAAGCTACATGCAGCTCTTGCACATGAAGTTCAGAGACTAATTTTCTACTTAGTGGTAGGAAATGTGCTGTATCTACAGCAGTGGAATGTCTGTTAATTAAGTGGGACTGATGTCATGAACTTTCTCCATCATAGACAAACTGACTCCTTTCTAATCGAAAGAAGCTGAACCAAAAACTCCCAGTGCAGAGATGACTGGGCCTCTCAGGCCATCATTTGTATCCTGAAGGCTGCTGAGGCTCATTCCTTCATAATCCAGCAGGGATTCTCTCATGCTTACACAGTACACTGAGGCTCAAGCCACCTAATTACAATCTCTGATGACTTTCAAATGTGCTTTTAGTGCAATTTAGAGGAGGAAAGGCAGAAGCTGCGAATTTTGTGAGAGCTTAAAGTTACTGAAGACCTGCTTATAATACATCCTCTGGTCATAATTATGAAAATACAAGATATGCATGTGTACGTATGTGTGTCTAGTAGATGAAGACCACCAAATGTGCTGCAAAATGCAATTTGTACAACCCTCTAATGTCACCACACATGATCAACTTTTGTCCTTAAAGTATTTATAAAAATATAAATTATACATTTTGTAAAATATTCTTTTTAATTCCTCTAGTTGTCAGACACAACTTTTAAAAATACGATGTTATCAGTGCGTGACTCTGGTATTAGTTTCGTGTTACAAGTTTAATGTTGTTTACTGAAAATAAAAATCCATGAATTAAATAGGACATCAGCCAGTAGCATCTATTGAAAGCAAAGTGGATATTTTGTGATGAGCTCATAACTCTTTATCAGGAGGAAATGAAAGACAGCTTTTATTGTGTTCTGTGATCACCATTCCCAAAGTCTCAAAGATTCTCTGTGCCATTTGCTCAGACCGTTATCTTCGACCCCAGTCATTTTCCAGAAGCCCCCCCCCCCCCCCCCGCATCCTTATACACTGATATCTTAATTTGCTGTCTGGGGATCAATCTTCACTTCTCTGACTCCCTTATCAAATTAATGGACATCCCAGCCTCCATTCCCATTACCCAGGTGAAATCATTAGTATTCTCTTGATCAGTTTGCACTAAATGTCCAGAAAAACATACAGTTACCCATCCATCAGCACTGTACCAAGGGATGCGGCCAACTATGACCGAAGAAATTAGGGCAAACAAAGGTTACTTGTAGCTAATTTCTACCATGAGGTTGGCCTAGATTGGTTGCATAGGTAACAACTATTTGCATAGCATAAGTGTTATATTGGCCATTTTGAATAATCCAAAGATGATAAGGTATAGAGGAGGGTGTGTATGTGTTCTATACAAAGACTACTGTTCTGTATGAGGGCCTTGAGCATCTGTGGATTATGAGATACCAAGAGGCACCTGTATTTCCAGTGATGATGTAAAGCAGGAACATAACCAGAGCTGCCATCTGGGTTATATAAGAGCCAAGCCACAGTTAATATGAGCTTTTATAGTTTGAAGTTTCTGGCTGGTGCAGGATAAACCCACAGTTCCTCCATAATTAAAAAAAAATGAATTTTTTTTCTGACTCCATTTCCTCAGACTATAGCCTCCTTCCCATCCATCTTTACAGCTAGTTCATATTTGCCTTCAAGATAAACTGGAAAGCAAATTGGACTTGTAGGAGTTGATTCACAGGTTATCAAGGCCATCTAACATTTATTGCATTTGTACATTGGCCCAAGCACTTCACTTCTGTGACGTCATGTTATTTGCATAATAACATGAAGTCAGTACTCTTTGCGTCCTCTTATTATTCATAAAAAAACATTTTTTTAAAAAAACAGAAAGTTAAAAGACAGAGCCATGGAGAAGTCTCAGGGTAAGCCAAGTGCCTGCTACACAAGCCTGAAGGATCTGAGCACTCATTACAAGTTGTGTGTGGCAGTGCACACCTGTGGTCTCAGCATTGGTGGAGTAGGGTGGAGACAGAATGATCCCGGGATTCACTGACCAGACAGTCGAACTAAAACATCAAGATCTAGGTTTAGTGGGAGACTCCGTATCAAAAACAGAAGGTGAAAAGAAAAAGAGGAAGACACCCAACGTTAACTTCTGACCTACACACACACACACACACACACACACACACACACACACACACATACATATATACACATACACACACCTACACACACATACACTCATACACGCATACCTACCTGCACAAACACACACACATACACTCAAACACACGCAGACCTACACACATACACTCACACACACACACACACACACAAAATCATCATACACACATGCACAAATACACACAAACACTGTTCAAAGAAAATATATAATTTAAACCAAAATCTTGTTTGTACTGTGTTTCAGCTGCTGAGTGAGTTCCCGACAGAATTATCTACTTTGGAGCTCTTTAAGTCCATGCTTTTCATAGTGAGTTCCTACAACATAGATTTAACTAGATAAATTATAATGTATCAATTTTGAGGAAAAACAAGGCAATATTTAACACGAGAATAGAAAAATAAGAGAAAGTACATAAAAAAAGATAAAGTGCATACCTCCAAAACATAGGACTATTAAAAAAAAAAAGAATTTGTTACTGTTTAATTTGAAGATTATCTGGGAACCTGGTATGGTAGCACACACATACAATTGCAACTGAGGCTGAGGCAGGAAAATCACAAGTTCAAGGCCAGCTGGTGTTATAGCAAGACCTTGTCTTAAAACAATAGCATCTATGAACATCAGTCAAAGGAGATCTAGGAGAAAATGTACAGCATAATATTATGAGTGTAAAAAAGATTAGTGTTAATGCTGTTTACAATTTTTATGACTGTCAACATTTTTTAAACTGAGGATGCACTATTGTTGTAACTAGAAAAAAATAAGACTGGATAAAGATGTTCCTTCAAGCCTCTGATGACTGCTTCATGTAGAGTTAGCTGCCCATTAGAAACAGTTGCTAATCAATTCATTTTCCTCATTTAATGAATATTAGTTTGCCTCTATGCACCTAGCATTGTTTTAAATCCTGCAAATACAGCTGAAGACAAAACAAGAAATAATTTAAATAGGTTCCCCTTTCTTTCTGGTATTTATGTTTGGAAAAGCTAGAACAAAAAGCAATGAGTATAAATTATTTGGTAGTGAATACGTACATCCTACAATCAAAACAGTGGCTAATTTAGCTTGAGGTAGAGTCTTAGCTAGGGTTTCTATTGCTCCAATGAAACACCATGAGCAAAAAGCAAGTTGGGGAGGGAAGGGTTTATTTGACTTACATTTCCACATCACAGTTGATTAGAGGAAGCCAAGACAGAACCTCAAACAGGACAGGAACCTGGAGGCAGGAACTGATACAGAGGCCACAGAGAAGTGCTGTTTACTGGTTTGTTCTTTATGGCTTACTCAGCCCACTTTCTTATAGAATCCAGTCAGTACTTCCATCCCAGGGATGGCACCACTCACAAGGGGCTGGGCCCTCCCCATCAATCACATTAAGAAATGTTCTACAGGCTTGCCTACTTTCTGATCTTACGGAAACATGTCCGCAACTGAGGATCCCTCCTCTCAGATGACTTTAGCTTGTGTCAGGTTGACATAAAACTGTCCAGCACAGACAGACAATGACCACCCTTCAGTTATTCCTGAAGAGTTGACATTTCCTCCAAATAACAAAAGATAAGAGAATGAACCCTCCAGTCAAAAAATAACAGCTAATGCCAATGGAGAAGAAGGAAGGGGAAGGAGGGAAGAGGAGAGAAATGGGGGGAGCTGGAAGCATGAAGGAAGGCCCATGTGGCTTCATGTAGCTCAAGCATCTCATGAGAGAAAGCAGCTAGGCAATGTCCTTGCAGGGCATGGGTTTGAGACTTGTCACTATTGCCAAAGTTCTAGCACTGTTTTGCAACTGATTGTTCATACTCCTGTTACAGACACATTGAGTGTTTTAGCCTTCATTATATCTCCCCAAGTATCTTACACACAGCACACCTCCTTGTATACCTGTTGAATGAGTAAATAATTCATGAATGGTTTCTACATTCACAAAGCACAGGGTGCTCTATTAAACAAAGACCAGACTTTTAGGCTTTCATTCTTATTATCACTATTTCTCACTCTCCAACACATACAAACACCCCCTCACAAATGCATTCCTGAAATTAAAATTAAAGGTTAGAAAAATGTGATCTGACGTCTGAATTTTTGTAAAGTTCAAGATGTTCTTGTAACACAGTAGGGGAACCAACCCTGACTGAGCCTAGTTTAGGACCACAGACAGCCCTGGCTTGGGATGTGTTCAAGCTTGGGTTTGAATACCAGGCTTATTCTTGCCCAGCTCTGACATATTAGGCAGTAGTTTGTGCCCGAGTCTCAGTTTCCATACCTGTAAAGTGAGACCACAAAGTGATGGGTGAAGAACTGCTTTACTTTGTCCTCAGCTGAGATGGTCCTGAAGATTGAAGACTTTCCGTTGTAAACTCAGTCCAGTCTCAGACAAAGGAGGTCAGGCCAGTTATTCTACATAAGAATTACAGAGTTAAAATAATGTGTGCTCAGTGCAGTGGATTGTGCCTGTCACATAGCAGGCTTTGTCCATGACAGATGTTATTGTAAAATGCCCAGCCCTTCTTTACATATAGTTAATGCATGTGCAGATTATTGAGTTGTGTGTATGTTTGTGTATGTGTGTGCGGTGTATGTGTTGGTCTGAATGTGTGTGGAGGCCTGATCAGCACTGTGTGTCTTTCTCAATTGCTCTCCACCCTATTTTGGGAGGGAGGGTCTCTCACTGAACCTGGAGCTCACTGATTTGGCTAAACTGGCTGCCCCACAAACCCAAAGGACCCTTCCATCCCCCACTCTCCAGCACTGGGATGACAGGGTACACTGCCATATTCAGCTTTTTGCATGGGTCCAGGGTGTCCAAATTCAGATCCTCATCCTTATGAAGTGAGCACTTTACAAATGAGCCATTTCCCCAGGCCCTGGGAAGCTCAGTTTTGTCAGGAAAGAGAAAGGGACACAAAAAGCTGAATGACCTATTAAGGACAGAGTGCATGAGAAGGGGAGGGTTCAAACTCGGGGTCTGCCTAAGCTCAGAGCCAAAGCTGCTTCCTTTCAAGAGTGCCACAGCCACTGAGGCCAAGTATATTTTCAGCAACCAAAACAATTCCAGCAGTTTTCATTTTCGGAGCTGCTTTCCCAAACCATAAACGTTCGCTTTTAGCAACAGCATTGCAAGGCAGTGAGAGTGTGAGGTCATTCTGCGAGGGTGAAATTTTGAAAGCACTTGGTCACTGGAGCTGTGATAAGGCACGACGTCATTGAAAATTATCATCAGAATTTATTTCAGGAATTTTCTTTCCCACACAAGGATTCAATTAAAGAGTGAGGCAAGGATACTCTTGACTAGACAAGGAGATAATTTGTCATATGCAAAGCTCTACTTGATGAAATTTTCAATGAAGTTTTTGATAAAGATTTCTGGGAAAGATTAGATTTTGCTCTAAATATCCTTCTTGTAGGTACCAATCATCATGCTTCTGAATGGACCCCAGTCCAAAACACTCAGTATCAGAAGTCAAGTCATCAAATCAGTATGTTCTTTTTGGCTGAGTGCTACCGTGCTTCGGCAGAAGATCCTTTATTGTAAACCACGTGTTCATCTTCAGCACACTGCATGCTATGCTGGCTGGACCACAGAGGGTTCACAAAATTCAATTGTCACTTCAATAACATTGCTTGGCATCGGCCAAACTATGGATAATGAAGAATTCTCTGCAGCCTTCCAGCTGGAGACTGTAAATTACTGTTACATTAAGCCAGCTGTTCAAGGGATAATCAGGAGGTGTAAAGGGCAAGGATGGCAACGTTGACACATTCTTCCTAATAGATGTGTTTCTCCTTAGGACTGAATGCCAGTCCAAGAAGGTCCACATACCTATGCAGTTCCATTCTAATGGCAAGACTTCGTACCAGAGCTTAGAAATAAATACTGTATAATTCAGGAAGAAGATGTTACTTGGAGTTATATTTTATTAGCAGAATCTAAAAAGCGGGTTCTGCTGGTAACATTTCAGAAGTTTGGAAGAAGTTAAAGGTCAACGGACAACCCACAGAAGTTGGTCCTTTCTACCATATGGACTCAAAATCCCAGGGATCAACATCAGGTCATCAGGCTAACAAGTGCTCTTCTCTTACTCAGCCATCTCACTGGCCCCAGTCCCTTCTTTGGGGTCAACTATTCCTTATAACAATTATTATTGCTACTACTTCCACATTTGTCTCTCACTAGACTCCAATATGTGATTGCGAGGGCCATATGTGGTTCTTCTCACCACTGTTTTATCTGATACTTCTCAATCTTTTCCAGAGCAATGCATCGTACAGAGGAATACGCTGAGCTTTTCCCATCTGAAAATCTCACATTAAAAAAAAAATTGTAGAATTCAGTTCAAAGTTTGTGAGGCATGTTATATGTTCTCTTTAAAATTCAGGCAAATTGTGATTTCTCCTTAGCATGCTTTAGCTTTTTAAAAATATATATAAACAATATATAATTTTATATAAAAAATATAAAAACAATCTCTAACATTTTTTCTTGGCTGGAGTATGCAACCCTTTCTATCAAAAAGACATCAGTGCTTTGAGAAATGTACATGTTTACACTGAAGCCTCACACATCTTCTTTTGTACCTCATAATGTCAAATCAGTCCTGATAATATTAGCAATAGTTCCCAAAAGATTACACTGTAAACACCACTGATTTTAAGATGAACTGTAATCCATATATCAAAAGGAAAATTTAAAATTCTATCAATGAACACAGAACTCCTCATTAATTGCAGGACTTGGGTCTTTCTCTCTCTCTCTCTCTCTCTCTCTCTCTCTCTCTCTCTCTCTCTCTCTCTCTCTCTCTCTCCCCCCTCTCTCCCTCTCTCTCCTTCCCTCCCTCTCTCTCTCTCCCTCCCTCCCTCTCTCTCTCTCTCTCCCTCTCTCTTTCTTTAATACAAAGGAAAAAATTCAATGTTTATTTCAAAATAACTGAAATTAAGAAATAAAATGGGAAAATAGAAAAGAGTGGGGAAATAAGGTGGGGGGAAAGGTAGAAGAAAGGAATTAACATTTATCAAGGTTATTAGTTACCAAGCATTATATCCGGCTGGTGCTATGTTCTCACAAAATTGCAGTTAAGGAAAACCAAGTTTTGAAAATATGAACAGTTTGTACAAGGCTGTAAATCAATAGATTACAATTGTAATAACGTAGTCAAGTCAAGATCTGAGTCCTCCACATTCAATCTAAAGGAAGGAAACAAGCTACCCGGAGGGAAGCAATTGGCATGGAAAAAAAGCCAGTGGAGGAGCAAATGGAGGTGGGAAAGGGTTAATGACCTATGTATGAAAATGCCATGATGAGATCCACTAATTTGTGTGGTAATATAAATAAAGTAAATAAGTAATGTTTAATTTGATCCCTCTGCCTCCCTTCCTATAACTTAGACTGCACATATGTCATTGGATGCTGAAAAAATACAAAAGGGAGGTCAACTGCTCCAGAGCTTGGAGGATTTTTGTTCTAGATAGAGATCCCCACCTAAGGAATCTCCAAAACAACAGGCAATGGAAGTCACACATAGCCCTTTAGCAAGGAAAGGTGTTGACATTTGATGAAAACCGTTGGCAGGAAGGGAGAAGTCAATATGGTGCTTGTGATGCTTATATAGTTACATGAATTTTTCCTTCATCCTTGATTGCCCAGAACAAATTCCCTGGTCATTTTAACTTTTCCTCTCCCAATCGCTATTTGAATCATGATCATGGGGGTAGACATCTTAAAGCTGAGCCCTGGAAGGCCACTCTGAGGCAGGTCAGCCCCTGTTCATTTCTATGTGGACCCCATCTCCTATGAGAATCCCTCAGATGCCAGTTTCTGAGGTGACATGAGGTTATCTACTTGAAAAGGCTAACTCCTTCCCTACCTACTAAATACATACCTAGAAGATTCCAGAAAGAGGAGCTTCAGATGATCCCCTTCATTCATGAAGAGAAAGTTCTCATTCCAAACATGTTCAATGGTCCGTGCAGAGACCTCACCTTCTGCTCCTTTTCCCTTTGGCCAAGAAGGCTCCGGTCTTCCTGTGCTCATATTTTCCATGTTGCTGTGTTTTCTAAGTGTCCTCCTTACTCTGATGTTGCTTTATGAAATCTTGTCTATCATTTAATACCAACAATAAAACACTCTCTACCAAGATTCTCACCATCCCCAACACAGACCAACAAAGGCAAGGCCATGATCAGAAAATCTTTTAGAAAAAAGTGTGCTTGCAGTCAGAAAACCAAACCACGTCAAGGTTGCCCACTGTTGATGCTTCTGTGACCACCAACAAAGATGTTCGATTCAGCAACTTCTGTGGCCCCAACATATTAAGACTTATTAGACTGCTCAATGTGATAGACTTGTAAATACTGTACATCCTGATTGTCCTTCACTACAATCTACTAGAAAGGGATTCGCACCCAGAGTGCCTGACTCTAGTCACCTTCCACCTCTGTCTTCTTCAGGTACACACTCATCTGGATGACTATACTGTCACAAAGGCCTTTTGATTTCTCAATTTAAAAACACCACAATGGCTTTCAGATGCATTCTGGTCTCTGAAAGCACAGAATAAATACCTGTAAGGAAATATTCATTAAAACTGTACTTATGGCATATCTAGAAATAACAGAAGCTGTAAAAAAAAAAGTCACTATTATCTCACTCATCAATAAATTTGACTTGTTATTTTTATAGGACCACTTGCTTTGTCAGGTTGTCCAAAGGAGATATCAAGGTGCATCATAAATACAAAGATTTATAGACAGATTCATTAAATTAGTAAGGTCAGTTTGGAAATGGGTTATTATGACCAAGGAACTTTTGGAAGCCCAAGTTATTAATTAGTTAATGATTTAATATGTTGAGAATAATAACTCCATTTAGTAGAGCCTCAGTGCCATTTCTAATATCAATCTATAATGTTTGTGCAAGAAGGCTTATTATTTATTACTTTCATTCAACCAAAACTTGGGATTATCTTACAATGGGCCTCTTGTCATCTTATACTGGCCATCACAGATGAATTCTTGCATTGCATTGTGGGACACAGATTCTTTGACAAAAGAGTTGAACTTTAGTACAAAGTAGGACATTTAATAAAATAGATCACTCCAAGTTAGGACAAAAGTAATAGTCAAGTATTGTTTTATTCTCTTGAAAATTGTTTAATTTTATTAAAGGATTTATTATGTTGTTTCCACAATGTATGCAATTTATATATTCATACCATTACCACTACTTTTTCTTACACACTTTCCTGGTTTTCCATTTCCACATTCTTACTAGTTCCATTTTACTGTCATGTCTTTTCATCCCTGCTGGACTCCACTTGTGGAAAAGAATCTGGCATGCCCTTCTCGCTGAGACTGGCTTAGTTCATTTACTGGGATAATAGCCATGTCCACCCATTTCTTTGAAAAAGACACAATTCTGTTTTCCTGAATTTGTGTTTATTTGGTTTGTTTTTCAGAAAAGTCTCAGTGTGTAGCACTGACTAGCCTCAAACGTGTGATCCTCCTGCCTCAGTCTCCCAAGTGTGCTAGAATTACAGACATATGTATCCCTTTGTTCTCTTACAAAGTTTTCATTCTTCTTAATGAATGAACAAAACTCTATCATGTGTGTATATACATAATACAGCATATTTTTTTATCCATTCTTCTGCTGGTGGGCCCTAAGCTAATCATTAATCTGGGTATTATGAACAATGACACAATAGATAGAGACATACAGTTACCTCTACAGTAAGGTGACACTAATTCTTGGATGTATACCCAGGAATGCTACAGCTAGATTGTATAGAATTTTCATTTAATTTTTGAAGGAACTTCCATAGCACTTTTCATAGCATACTAATTTTGGGGCTCATCAGTTGTTTATAAGGAGTCCTTTTCTCCTACATCCCTGCCAGATTTGTCATTCCTGTTCCTTGGTAGTAGTTAGTCTGGCTAGGGTAAGATAAAATCACAATCTAGTTTTGATTTGCATTTCCAAGATAGCTAAATACGTTGGACATTTTTGACGTATTTATTAGACATTTGCCATTTCTTCATTAGAAAACTGTATGATCATACAATCTGTAAACTTGAAAGGACTCATGTATAAGTTCATCTGAACCACCAGTCATGTTTCCCACAAATGACTTACTATCTTCCTTTCCCAACTGAAAAAAAAAAAAAAAAAGGTATCCTTTTGGTTTTGTGGCACTTGCCCTTTTCTGAAAAGTTCTTTAGTGTCCATTACAGAACTTGGAAAAGATGATCACCATTTACTTTACATCAGTCCATCATCATATGCTGGGAATATCTCATTTCTATAGCACACTTCTACAAAATCTGTAAGTCATAACCCATTTTGCAGGTGACTGACCTACCCAAGCAAAATGAAGAAATGGGAGTGATACTTCTATTTCCTATAAACCATGCCTTGTTCCAATTTATCCTCAGTATCAGAGGAGAACTGATGCTATTTGGATGAGCTCATTGAAACATGTCAGATTCTTTCCACAAAGACTAATTAGGATGTGTCAGCTATGTTGGTGGCAGAGTGATCTTGTTTAAAGATTTCAAGAAGTAATATACAAAGCAGAACTACAACTGCTCAATCTTTAACATGACATGCATAAAATCAATATTTCAAGCTCCTTTGGGAGCTACAGTCCAACATGCTGCTTATGAATCGTCATAATGACCTCAGCCAGCCCCTCCTGTCCAGTGGGAGAAAATGGAATTTCTCAGCCTTTGAGAAGAGACTCAAAATCTGGGGAGTCTGCAGAGCCAGCAGACAGGTTGATGGTTTTCTAGAAGACAAATGTCAGATGTAGGATTTTCCTAGATGCCATGCCCTAATCAGTTCCATGTGCTCCACACTCACAGAGCCAATCTTACTCACTGGAGATGCTTGGCAACAGCAAAGTTTGGGCATGCTCAGAGGCCATCCTGAATGATGTGTCACTATCCAGAATACAAGCATTCCATGAAGATGAGGACCTTCTAATTCTATCAGTATTTTTTTTTTTACTTCTGGCCTGTATATGTATGTGTGTGTGTGTGTGTGTGTGTGTGTGTGTGTGTGTGTGTGTTTATGTTTGTGAGTGTGCAAGTGAAAGCCAGAGGCTGACACCAGTTGTTGTCTTCTATCACGCTTCAAGTTATCTCTCAGGGTAGGGTCTTCCACTGAACCTTGAACTTATTGATTTGGCTAGGCCAACTGGCCATCAAGCCTCAGAGATCCTCTTGACTCCACCTCCTCAGAACTGGTATGAGAGGGGCTTATTGCAAAACCTGAAGTTTTCACACGGGTGCTGTGGATCAAATTCAGATCGTCATGTTTATGTAGCAAGCATTTTACCAATTGAGTAGTCTCCTAATTCTAATTCCTGACATTTTTAATCTTGGAGGGAAAAGAAAAACTGATATCGTCCTTTGCAGTTTAGATAGTCAAATACCCACCATTGGCATCTGAAACTTTAGTTCTAATTGAGGATAATCCAAAGATGACATGGGAAGAGTCTTGCTACTTCGTGTGTCTCAAGCAGAGATGATTTTGCTCCCACTGTCATTTGGTTCTGTCTGGAGACAATTTTAATCATAACAATATAAGGCTGTCACTGGCATTAGTGGGTAGAGACCAGATCTGATTCTCAATGTCCCTTCACAGAAAGGAACTGTCTGTCCCCAAGATGTCCACAGTGTCACTGCTGAGAACCTTAAATTAGCATAATGGTAAAAGACTAAGTTTACCCAATGGTAAAAGCTCAAGGCTAATGGACAAAAATTGCTTTCACATCATGTTGTAGGAAGCAAAGCATAGAACAAATGGATTGCTATAGTGAACAATAAGAAATCTGAGTCCCTGCCCACAACATCTCTCTGGAACAGACAGACAGACAGACAACACTGTTAGATCTGACATTGATCCGAATCCTTATGCAGGTCTAGAGTCCAGCAGCCTTAGGGAGTGGGAGAGATTCTATGAGGATATTTTATAGCCAGAGATAGTTTGAAGCATGTTGGGTGGGTTTGAGGAAGGGTGTTTTGTTTGTTTGTTTGTTCGTTCGTTCGTTCGTTCGTTCGTTCGTTCATTCATTCATTCGTTCCTTCGTTTGTTCCTTCGTTCGTTCCTTCGTTTTGGTTTTGGATTTTTGGACAGTATTGGGACTATTAAAGACTATTGGGAGTTTTGATGTCAGACTAAATACATTTTGCATTTTGAGCTGGCCATGTGCCTGTGTGGCTATGAGGTGAGGTGTACTGCTTTAAATGAGGAACATCTTTTATAGGTGCATGGATTTGAGCATTCCTCTGTTGGTGATGCTGCTTGGGGGGATTACAGAGCCTTTAGGAGGTAGAGTTGTGCTGGAGGAAGGACCTCACCCCACTTCCAGCTTCCTCTATGCTTCCTGTTTGCAGTTAGGATGTGATCTCTCAGGTTCCTGCTCCTACCACATGTTACCATGCCATGATGGGCTCTATCCCTCTGAAACCACACACCAAAATAAACTATTTGATCTCTAAGTTGCTTTTGATTGTGATTCATGGCAAAAGAAAAGTGGCAGATACATGCTCCATCCTATGGCTGATGTCACAAAGACACAAGGTAGTATCTCACTCATGAAAGTCAGCATGCTGGAGTGAGAAGGACCTCTTGATCTTGGGGATGAGGATGGAGCATGTGTGTTCCTGCCTTATGAAGATCCTTCACCAACCCCTGATACATCTGGAGGAAAGCAGAATCCTTGAGAGGAAAAATGACTTGGTCAAAGCTACTCAACAGGAAGAATGGATGATCATATAGAGGATCTGAGTCTGTGGAGACTACAGATCCTTCCTACTTCTAGTCCTGACGCCCCCCCCCCCCCCCACCACTGACCTGAACAATCCAAATATGAGTGATCTTGGATCAGACACTCCCTTAACAAAGTCTTGGAATGAGGAGGAAGCCAATGAAGAAGCAGATCTGAGAACCTGAAAACCAACCCAAGCTTGCTCTTCTTGGAAGGAAAGCCTAGACTCTGTGAGGGAAAACTCTCAACTCTTTCTTTGCAGTCAGCACCAAGGGGAGGGAAGGATAAAGGGATGGCCTTGCTCTTCCTGTCTGTGGATGGAACCTCCCCTGCTTCACAGCCAACCATTTCCTACTACAAAGCTCCACCAGGTCTTGGCTTACTCCAAACATCAAATGTGAGAGTGATAAAAAGGGAAGAAGCGGCAGGAAAAGATGTCACCACTTATATAGCACTCCCCTACCCCCAAACTGTCCTGTAGTCTCCCCCAGAGTCTCCCAAGCCAGTGTTTCTGGGTCCTTTACACTTCAAATGAGGTAGTACTCCAGGGGTCCTGCCTCTTTGCATCCTTTTAGGAACAGGGTACAGGAAAAATAATAATGAAAGGAAAGAAAAACTAGAGAAACAAAACCATGCATGTGACAAAATCAGACAGACCAAAAATTCACATATCTATTAGAGCTACCATTATGACTTCGAAAAGTAAATTCCAGCCACAACTGGACAAAAGAATTGATACTCAAAAAAAAAAATTCCCTCTGGTGATGCATTGTAGCTGACTTAAGAGTCCCCAAGTCCCCAAAGTGTGAAGTTCAAGAAAAATTGAAAGACCGGGATGGAGGCGAAGATAAACATCAGCTGTGAGTTACCCCTAAGCCACAGTTGAAGAGAGGCCTCCAAACATGTTTTTTCATTCGTTTGTCTCTCTCTGTATCTCCCCTATGTGAGAAACATGGCACGCACAATTGGCGCCTATATTATCCCCTGGCCAATACTTTACCCCAGTTGCCTTAGCAACTGTCAATATTTGTCTGGTATGTCACAGCCCCAGTTGGCTGATGTCTGGTTCAACACTTGCTTTTGTGAAACTTAGGGAAGAGAGACACCCAGTGGTATAAGTTAACGGAGGTGGTAAAAAACCATGTCCTGCTTTTTATTTTCACTGGAGAAACTTTTAGCAATTTAAAAGCCTTGTAATGGTCAATAATCCACACGGTAAAAGTTCTGAAAACATAGAACGAGAAGGGTGTGGGTAAACACACTGACCCTCTCTATAAAGGCCTGACGGTAAGTATTTCAGGATCTGTAGCCCAGATGATCTCTATTGAAACCACTCAGCTCTGCTGTTCCCATGCAAAACCAGCGTTAGAACTTATGTCACCAAGCACCGTGGGTTCCAATAACATAGTCATGTGTGTGCACGCCCATGCACACCACAGTGAAAACACAGAACATCAACATTCTATTTGTAACCAGCAGCTGTTGAACTGGTCCTGGGCGCCGTGCTAAGGACCACTGTAACAACAACACACCAGCAAGTCTCGAAATTGCTGATGTCGCAGTTTCTCAAACTCAGATATTAAAACCCGACCCGGCAGTGTGACGACATTGGGAAATGAGGCCATTAGGTCATGAGAATGCAGCCTATAAACATAATGAGTGGCCCAATGAAAAGAGAGCTAGTCTCTTGTGTCTGCTTGCCTCTCTGTGCATACGAGAACACAGAAAGCTAGTAATCTACAATCAGGAAACAAGCCTTCGCTAAATCCCACAGCTGCCGAAACTTGGAGACTGGATTTTCTATCAGACTCTGCTGGCTTGTTTTATGTCAATTTGACAGAAGCAAGAGTGTCATTTTGGAAGAGGAGACCTCCGTTGAGAAGATGGCCCCAGCAGATTGACCTGTGGGCATTTTCTCACGTGATGACTGATGTGGGGCTGGGTGAGGGGGGGATGCGGCAGTTCAATAAGGGCAGTGTAACCTCTGGTGGTGCTGGGCTCTATAAGAAAGCAGTCTGAACAGTCAACATGGAGCAATCGAGTAAGCAGCATTCTTCTGTGGCCTCTGCATCAGTTCCTGCCCTGCTTGAGTTCCTGCCCTGACTCCCTTTGATGATGGACGGTAATGTGAATTGTACGCTGAAATACATCCTCTCCTTCCAAAGTTGGTTTCAGTTGTGGTTTTTTAATCACAGCAATAGAAGCCCTAACTGAGACACAGACTATAATAATAAATGTTTCCAGTATTTTGTAATAGCAGTCCAAACTAGTCAGTTACCTTATAACACAAACTCAAATGATAGTAAATAATACTATCAGAAATTTTTAAGGAGAATCAGGTTAAGGAATACTGAATTAAGGAAATTTTCTATTAGAAAGATCACCTAAGTCAGAAATGGTGTCACTACCCAGTAATTCCAGCACCCAAGAAAGAGAGAAAAGAAGGTCATGACTTTAAGGCCAGCCTGGGCTACATACCAAGTTCATGATCAACAAGAGTTACATAGTGAGCCAGCCCCCTGCCTCATAAAACCAGAGCCAAGGATGTAGTTCAGTGGCAGAGCACTTGTCTAGCTCATGTAATGCCTGGACTTCATCTCCAGCACTGGAAAATAAGTAAACAAACAATATAAAGAACAATTCTGTTGTTATTTTTAAGTGGCAGTTACTATTGTAATTGTGATGCTCCAAAATACTTGGCCACTATTTATAGGTCAAGTCTTTGACTCAACTTCTAGGTTATTATCAGAGAATAAATGAAAGAAGTCCAAAATGTATTCTGTAAATTAAAAGCTGTATTTTTCTTAAGTCAGCCCAATATCTGTACCCTTTTAGTCATTCTGGGGCCAGGGTGTAAGCAATGACAGTTATTCCTTTCTAGAGAGTAATTTCCCATTTAAATCAAAGGCCTGAAGTCCTTCCAAGACTAAGCTCTTGCATTCAAGTCAGCTCAGCTTTATTCAGATCAATGTCTTATCTCAGTCCTGCACAAATTACTCCCTGGATCTAGTCCTGTGGTAACTCAAGGTCACCAGAGATTTCTTGTTTGCAGATAAGAAATGGCGACTTTAACTCTAGAGTCATAATTTCATTTCTTGACCTCTAAATATATCACTGGGAACACACACACACACACACACACACACACACACACACACACACACACACACCACAACACATACACACACCTCTTTCCCTCATGTTGAGAATGCTCCAAAACAAGCACTAATATACAATCACAACCTAGTCTATTAGCTACTGACACTGTTTGAAATCCTGCTGGACTTGTTCCTAGCTGACCCAGATTTCCCTGAGTCAATACTTGTCCCGAAAATGACTTGAGATAAGCTTCCCATTCTCACTGTCAAACCAGCCTGAGAATGCCAATAGCATGCCTCGACCTGGCTGCTTTGAAGAACTAGAGGCACTGGACTCTGGAAAAAAAAAATGAGAAGAAAATCCCAAAACAGAACCCCTTGACTCATCCATCCATTCTCTCTATATTAATTGGGCACCTATATTGGAGCTGAGTGGTTGAAAGGAAATCTCAAGGCCGGTGTGGTAGGGGCCATCTTTAATTTCATTACACCAGAAGCAGAGGCAGGTAGATCTCTGTGAGTTAGAGGCCAACCTGGTCTACATAGCAAGTTCCAGGATAGCCAGGCTATACAGTGAGACTGTGTCTCAAAAACATTAGGGTTCAGTGTCTGTACTCCTGGGTTCAAGGGCTACGTAGTCTCTGTTACCTTGCTCAGGTCATTTACTGTGGTAGTTTGAATGAAAATGGGCCCCATAGGTTCATAGACACTGACACTATTTGGAAGTGTGTTTCTGTTGGAGTGGATGTGGCCTTGTTGGAGAAAGTGCGCCACTTTCTGCAGGAGGCAGGCTTTAAGGTTTCAGAAACTCAAGCCGGCCCAGAGTCACTCTCCTGCTTATCCAGATGTAGAACTCTCAACTCCTTCTCCAGCACCATGTCTGCTTGTGTGCTGCCAGGCTCCCCACCTTGATGACAATGAACTAAACCTCCGAACTCCAAGCCAACCCCAGGTAAATGCTTTCCTTTACAAGAGGTGCTTTGGTCATGGGTCTCTTCACGTCAACAGAACACCAAGACACTGAGTCTGAGCCACAGGTTACTTCTCTGTAAAGCATCATAATCAAGCTGCCTTGCGAAGTTGCCGTGAGTCTTCTATGAGATCATATGTGTGGTATCAGAACACAGCAGCGTTCCCCCTTACCTAGTCCCACACTCTAGTTTGGCTCTGGGGATGAAAGGTACAGCTGTATTGTCCTCTGAAACACCCCAGCAAGTACACTCGGAATTACAGCAAGAGTGACCACAGTTCTGTGAATCTAAGGATCACCCCCAGCAAGTGGCTTTCTACCCCAAACCACTTCCCCTAACCTCAGAAGATCTTGTCCTACTTTGTGTTTTTATGTGGGTCTCTTTACTTTGCCTCGAGCACACTCTTTGCCTCATACTATTTTTTTTAATTTTTTGAGCAAATACACTTCCTCATGACTTACTTTTTCAGAAAAGCATACTCTGAGTGTTCCTGGGTTCCTCTTGACATTACCTCCACTCTGGTTCCAGGCACAAATATTTCTCATCTGAACATTTCTCATCCAAAGCTATCCAAGTCGACTTCCTATTGTGTGACCTTTTGCTTGTGTTCTGACAAATAAAGCTTGCCTGGAGATCAGAGAAGCAGAGCAGACAAACACTAGAAACGTCTTACTTCTATGAAGTCTCAGACCAAATTCGGGAGAATCCTGTCTCTATGAATCCTCAGGCTGAATAGGGTCGATCCTGTCTCTACCTGCCTTACATTCCTGTCTCTGCCTCCCTAGTGCTGGGATTAAAGGTGTGTGCCCCCACTGCCTGGCCTCTATGGTTAACTAGTGGTTATTTTCACCCTTTGATCTCCAGGCAGCTTTATTTGTCAGAACACAAACAAAATATCATACAACAACTTCCCATTTCCTCTCTCTGCACACATATGTATGTACTCTATCGTTCTCCCCTGGGAATAGTCCATCCTTCTGTTTAACATAATTGAGAAGCTTGCTATTGTACTGTTATCAAAAGCCAAGACCACTGGTATAAGGTGGGAAAGACCTTTAAATGAAATGAAATGAAATGAAATGAAATCTGTTTATTTAAATCCTTGCTTCCTTTCCACAGTAATGGGATTGTACCAAACTAGAGATTCAGCCCTCCCTTGAAGCTCCATGTGACCAGTATTTACTTAGTTATTGTTGAATCACAAATCATTCTGAAAGGTATTATTTTAATAATTAATTCTTACTTATAAAGTTAATTATTTCATTAACATTAATTTACTGTCATGGAATTGCTATAACACATACACACTAAATTAAATAATTTTTTTTAAAAAACTTTGCTAAATTTGTCTATGATGCTGGGGAGATAGCTCAGTCACTGAAGTCCTCAGCTTGACCTCCAAGACCCACATAAAAAGCTAGACATGATAGCATGATTATAACACTAGCACCGGGAGATGGAGATAAGCAGGTCTCTGGAGCTCACTGCCCAGACAGTCTGACTAACTTGGTGTTCCAGGCCTGAGACCCTGTCTCAAAAAACAAGGTATGTGTCACCTGAAGAATGACACCCAAGCTTGTCCTCTGACCTCCACACAGACCACCGAACATGTTCACATGCACACATGCTCACACTTCCCCATTTCCACATGCAGCCGTACACCTTTGTAGTAACCCACGTCTTTGCATTATGTGACACCTAGTCCCGTATTCCATCCAGCACCCTCTTCCAGAGCCCTACAGTCCCCCTGAGTCCCCCTGTGCTTGAGTCACAGATGCACATTTGCAGCTCCTGCAAACAGTTCCTGGTTGGCCATGTCTTCCCCCTTCAAATCTATGGTGCCGCACACTTTACCCATCTGGAATGTCCATCCATTGCTCTCTCTAAGAGATGGATTGTCCCCTTCAAAGTATCTTCCAAGGGTCACCTTCATGAGCATCTAACCTTTTAACATCGCAACACGACTTTGTCATCTACAAAGTTCATGCTAGTGAACCATACAATCAAGTCACACATGGGGGGGGGGGAGAGGAAGAGAGAGAGAGAGAGAAAGAGAGAGAGAGAATATCACATTTTAAATAAGTCTAGGATTTTGTCTTGGGCTGCATTCATAGCTACTCCTGGCTGCACATGGCCACGTGATCCATACGCTGCTAGTGGGACACACTTTAGGTAATCTTCTCTATCTGCACTCTCTCCTTTTCAGTTTTGTGGAAACTCATGCTTTTAATTTATCCCAACAAGGAATAGGTTTTGTTCAGGAATCTATACTTCCCCACAGTATTTCAAGCTCTTTTTGAACAGGAGTCATGAGCACTCCGGGTTTCTCATTGTCAAACAGCTGAAGTTGCTATGTTGGTGGGAAAAGAGTTACCTGGGTGGGGCTTGCCCCACAAGCACATGGACCTGAGCTTGACTCCCAGAACACCACACGTGCCAGCCACGGTGCTGAGGGCATGGAAAGGTGGAGACCAGTGGCTCTCTGGGGATTGATGGCCAGTGATCCTAGACTACTCAGCCATCTTCAGTCCAACCCCAGGGAGGTACTGTCTCAGAGAACAGGTGAATAACTTCAGAGAAACAACCCTGGGATTGATTTTCAGTATGCATTGTTTAAAGGATGTGTTTTATTCCTTCAGACAATATTATGTAATTTTAGGAGGGAGAGTGGAATGCTCTCTTGGGGAATAGAGGCTTCCCTGGACATCTGCATTTAGTCTTTGATTACAAAGACATGCCAGTCTGCAATGGTGAATTCTGTGAAATAAATACCTATTTGGTGAATGACATCTTAACTTGGTGCTGCCTATGACAGGAAATAGCCACTAGGGGGCGCCTTTGTTACGTACATTTCTTTGTAGTTGGTCAATTACAGTCAAATTAGTTTTGAACACAAGAAGGAACCAATGTCAACGTTTGTTTAGTCATTCTGATTTTTCAAAATGAAACAGAAAATGAAGTTGCTGTTCTTTATTTCCATCTTCACAGTTCACAGTCTGCTCAGATTGTCATACCTGCGGTATTTCTGAGGAAATTGGATTCCTCACTCTCCCCCTCACTCCAGTGAATTCATCATTTATCAAACATTATCTTCAAGTCTGTGTATAAGACAGTTTGGAAGACAGAATTTTCAATCATGTGTGCAGTGGCCTGATCCAGAGTTTAAAGGTTCAAGGTAATAGGATAGTGTGTATGTCTACATTATTCTATTCACTCTCAAATAGAAAAAAGAAGTCACTTTCTGCATGTTATAGAGGTGATCAATGCAGTTGAAAGCAGCATGCATCATTGTTCTATTGTTATGGAAACAGCAGCAAAAGAATAATGTTGAAACAGCTGGGTTGAACTCATGCAAGTTGGCCATGCCTCAAGATGGAGAAAGACCTGCAGAGAGGCTACATACATTGACATACAAAACAACAGCACACATATCACCTAATGAAGCTCATCTGTTCCACAGAAGCCCATGCTGAGTAAAGCAAATGCCCTAGTTAAAGGTGTGCTGAAAAGAACCTTCATCCTCTTCTTACTGAAAGTTTGAGAGAGAGAGAGAGAGAGAGAGAGAGAGAGAGAGAGAGAGAGAGAGACCTCTTACTAGTTGAGAGACAAATAGAGACTGAGGCTGAGACAGAGGCAGAGGCTGAGGTTAAGGCAGAGGCTGAGACTGATACCTTGTGATCGATATTCTTGGTTGTCACCTTGACTACATATAGACTTAATCCCCCAAAATAAAGGCCATACCCGTGAGGGATTTCTAATTAATTTGAAGTGGGAATATCTTCTTCTAATCCAGATCCTTGAAGTAGGAAGGCACACCTTTAATCCAGATTCTTAATCTAGATCCTATCTGATAGGAGCCTATACGAGCACATTGGAAGAAGGGAGCTTTTGTTACTTGCCTGCTTGCCCTCACCTTGCTGGCAAATCCATTCCTTCACTGGCATTAGAGGCTACTTCTTTGGGATTCCAGCGTATATTGAAGACCAGCTAAGACATCCAGCCTTATGGACTGAGCAACTACTCTACTGGATTACTGGACTTTCTGTTCATAACTAGCCATTGTTGGATTAGCTGGACCACAGCCTGTTAGTCATTCTAATAAATCCCCTTTCTCTATATATATAGAAAGATTCATTCTGTAAGTTCTGTTACTCTAGAGAACCCTGACTAATACAGGCCTCATTAAGTCCAGGATCCTCAAAGCAGAAGCCATCCCTACCTTCAAGTAGAAGCAAATGTACATCCTATCTGGAAGAAAGTTTCCTGGTTTTGCTCTGGGACTTGCCAGAAATTTAATCCAACTACATATGGTCTCATCATCAAAGGTCACCAACACATGGGATTAAACCACATGAGACAAAACCATTGGAAGCAAAATATAAAACAGCTTAAGATGTTGTTTGAATAAAGATGAGATTAAAAACTAACCAAATTTAAATAAACAGTTCTAAAATGTTAAGCTATGAAAAAAAGGTTTTAAAATGCTAAATATGGAATTGAAATACCCAACATCTGCCCAATCAGAATTCTGGAAAGCTGAATATGATAAAGGGAGGTTAATATACAGCAACAGGAAGCCTAAGAATGTTCTGGGACTGATCCCACTTTCACCAAAAATCTGAATCTCTACGTATCAGAAAGCACAGCAAGGCATAACATACATGTAATACCTTACATTATATAAGGTATGGGCTAAGGCATGCTACATACATAGTACATTAAATTTTAGGGGGTTACTTGCTAATAAGTATTACATACAATCTTGAATATGTATAGGTGCAGGCTAAGAAGACACATCAAACTGAGTTCAAGTTCCAGTGAGTGTAGGAAGATGAATTTCATTCTTCATCACACACACACAAAGGGCAAATGAGAGTTCCTGTCATCAAACAACTCTGCAGCTCAAGGAGACTCAGAGACAAGGATCGTCCACCTTAAGCCTGATTCTACTGTGTATCCCAAATGCTCTAGTGGTTGTTGATTTCCAGCCAGTATGGACACACTGTCTTTTTAAAAATAATTTATTTATTTTTATTTCATGTACATTTTGTGTTTTGCCCACATGTACGTCTGTTTGAAGGTGTCAGACCTCCTGAAATTGGAGTTACAGGCAGTTATAAGCTGCCATGGTGATGCTGGGAGTTGAACCCAGGTTCTCAGGAAGAACAGCCAGTACTCTTAACCACTGAGTCATCTCTCCAGCCCCGAACACACTGTCTTTTAAGAAAGAGTCCAGAGATATGTGCACCAATTTCTGAAGAAACTAGCTCAACATCTGACAACCTGGGAAAGCAACAAATCAAAATTGAAAATGGAAGAGATGCAAATGAAAAGATCCCATTTTCCATCCTGTCCTAGTCTCTCCTAGGGATTTTCTTGAGTAGACAAGCCTCTGTGAGATGAACAGAGTAATGGTGAGAGACTTCCAGAGCTAAAGCATAAAAGGCAGGTGACTTCCCTGTTGGTCTGTTAGACCATTTGCCACTGAGCAAACCAGACACATGTCATGAAGTCACTCACATACCTCATTAGATATATATAGATATATATATATGTAGCTCAGGCTTAGCATGTACAAGGCTCTGGCCAGCAGAAGAAAGAAAAGGAAAGGGAGAAGGAAGGAAAGAAAATACAAGCAGCATCTAAAGTAAGTAGAAAGGGAAACATGGAGACTAGAATAGGTTAATAAACTATGGAGTAAACAGAGCACCATGTGGAGACACTGGGAAGTAGAGGCAGGATAAAGAGTTCCAGATCATCCTTGGCTGAGGCTAGCCTGTGCTACATGACACCCTGTCTCAAAAGTAAAAAGCAAGCCGGGCGGTGGTGGCGCACGCCTTTAATCCCAGCACTCGGGAGGCAGAGCCAGGCGGATCTCTGTGAGTTCGAGGCCAGCCTGGGCTACCAAGTGAGCTCCAGGAAAGGCGCAAAGCTACTCAGAGAAACCCTGTCTCGAAAAACCAAAAAAAAAAAAAAAAAAAAAGTAAAACGCAGAAGTCACTACAAGAAAATACTATAAACAAATGTGTAGCAAATTACACCAATGAAATGGACAAATTCTTTTTTTTTAATTAAGAGATTTTCTATTTGTTTTACATATCAACCACATATTCCCCTGTCCTCCTTCCTCCCACCTCCAGTCTCCCCTCCCAACCCACTTCCATTCCCACCTCCTATAAGGCAAGGTCTCCCCTGGGGAGTCAGTACATTCAGTTGAAGCAGGTCCAAGTCCCTCCTCCCTGCACCAAGGCTGCGCAAAGTGTCTCAGCATAGGCACTAGGCTCCAAAAAGCCGGCTAATGCACTAAGGACAGGTCCTGGACTCACTGCCTGGGGGCCCCCTAAACACTTCAAGCTAAACAACTGTCTTATCCAGAGGGCCTGTTCCATGGGGGCTCCTCAGCTATTGGTTCACAGTTCATGTGTTTCTACTAGTTTGGCTAGTTGTCTCTGTACTTTTTCCAATCATGGTCTCGATATCTCTCGCTCATAGAATCCCTTCTCTCTCTCTCTCTCTCTCTCTCTCTCTCTCTCTCTCTCTCTCTCTCTCTCTCTCTCTGTCTGTCTCATCGATTAGACTCCTGGAGCTCCACCTGGGCCTTGTCAGTAGATCTCTGCATCTGCTTCCATCAGTCACTGGATGAGGGTTCTATTATGACAGTTAGGGACATCCGAACACCAGAGTAGGTCAGCTCAGGCACCCTCACAACCATTGCCAGTAGTCTATAGAGTCATCTTTGTGGATTTCTGGGGACCTCTCTAGCACTCTGCTTCTCCCTATTCCCATGGTATCTTCATTTATCATGGTATCTCTTTCCTTGTTTTCCCACTCTGTTCCTGATCCAGCTGGTACCTCCTGCTCCCCTAAGCTCTCTTTCCCCCATCCCTTGCCCTCCATTACCACCAGCACCCCAGCTCATTCCCCGTTTGCTCATGTACATCTCATCCATTTCTCTGTTACTGGGTGAACCCTGTGTCTTTCCTTGGGTCCTCTTTACTAGTTAGCTTCTCTGAGTTGCAGTCTGGTTATCCTTTGCTTTACATCTGGTATCCACTTATGAGTGAGTACATACTATGTTTGTCTTTCTGAGTGTGGGTTATCTCACTCTTTCTGAGTCTGAGTTACCTCACTCGACAAATTCTTAGAAAGACACAATTACACTGAATCAAGAGAAGAAAAACTGGACATAAAGGTAGAGATTTAATAAATGAAAAGGCAAACAACCCCCATGAAGTGTCAGGCCCAGATAACATCCCTGGAAAATTCAAATCTGCAAATAAAAATTAACACCAATCTGGTGACACAAGCTTGTGACTCCAGCTTGTGGAGTCACAGAGGCCAAAAGTCACAAATCCAAATCCTTTTGGGGCTATAGACAGAATTCAAGGCCAGCATAGGCAACCTAGTAAGACCCTGCCTCAAAACAAAATAAAAGTGTTTTTTGTTTGTTTGTTTGTTTGGTTTTTGGTTTTTCAAGACAGGTTTTTTTTTTGTGTGTGTAGCTTTGTGCCTTTCCTGGATCTCACTCTGTAGACCAGACTAGCCTCAAACTCACAAAGATCCGCCTGCCTCTGCCTCCCGTGGGCATGATAAATTTAATTCAATAGTTACAAACATTTCAATTGGCTTTCAAAATTATAAATTTATAAACTCAAGTTCCATTTGCTTTTGGGATACCATCTTACAAGGACTCCAATTTGCAGTAAGGCTCATTAAGGAAGGGAATGGCTCAGTTGTCTTTAGCCTGCTGGCTATGGGGTGGATAGGACCTCTGTGGGTCTTTTCTGTGTTGAACACACAGATTGCAAGCCCAGTACCACTTTGAAATCTTTGGCAGCAGTTAACTCTGCAGTTCACACATGATTAAGCCTGTATGATAATGAGTATTCAGAGACGGTAATGCCTGGGGAGCGCTCACCAACCTAAGACAGAGCGTCTGTGTGGCCTGGGCAGGAGTCTCCATGACGGGTAAAGTGACCTGCTGATGTCCCATACAACCTATGTCAGAGGCTCATTTATTAGTAAAAGGGGGACCTGTAGGTCCCTGGCCCCCGTTTTGGGTAACTGTTGCCTTGCTTGCTGACCGTGACGTTGATATCCTCCCTATGCTAATTCCCTCCTGGGTTTCAACCTCCTGAATGCTTAAGGGAAGTTCCTTGTCTGTGTATCCTGCATAATGGATGTTAACAGCTTAGATGCAAGATTGTAAAACATAGATAGCAAACTTCCGCCCTCCGGTTCTCCCATTGTGCTGTAAGCCTGTATAACATAAAAGATTTTAAAAGGGCTTGGAATATAATTCAGTGGTAGACATTTTACATGCAATCCCCAACATGATAAAAACAAAACAAATCAACACGAAGTCCAAAGCCTGGACACAAACCTTTTTTTGTTTGTTGTTTAGTTGGTTGGTTGATTGGTTTTTCAAGACAGGGTTTCTTTGTGTAGCCCTGGCTGTCCTGGAACTCACTCTGTACACCAAGCTGGACTCAAACTCACAGAGATCTTCCTGCCCCTGCCTCCCGAGTGCTGGGATTAAAGGTGTACACCACCACCCTGCACAAACCTTTAACTAATCAATGAGTTCTGAAAAGTTGTGGGATACAACATAAATATATATATTTTTTTTATTATGTAGTGTTCTGCCTGCATGTATGCTTGCAGGCCACAAGAGGGCGCCAGATCTCATTACGGATGGTTGTGAGCCACCATGTGGTTGCTGGGAATTGAACTCAGGACCTCTGGAAGAACAGTCAGTGCTCTTAACCTCTGAGCCATCTCTCCAGCCAACATAAATATATTTTTAAAAATCATTTCTAAGTGCAATAATGAAAAAAAACCAAAACCAAAGATTCAATATAATTTACACCATTTAAGCTTAAAAAAAACCACTAAATATAAATCTGATACAATAAGCACAAAAGTTCCATGATGAAAATTATAAAATATGAAAAATAAGAAATGATGTAAGAAGACAGACATGCTCATGAATTCAACACAGTAAAGATGACAGCTCTCCTCAAACTGATACAGAGGTCTAACAAAATGGTAGCAAGATAGATTTAAATAATGTTATATAAAAAAGCTTATATACAAAGACAATGAAGAAATTATAACTAAGCAAAGGAGAGATGCTAGGAAGAACCTGCGTTGGAGTCAGAGGTATCAGTATGCCCTCAAATTTATTCATGTCCATATATATGTGTACTGGAATTTATAAACTTATCCTTATCTATATGTACATTTGTATCTGTCTGTATACAGATATATGAATGGAGAAATAAAATGCAGGTGTGTGTGTGTGTGTGTGTGTGTGTGTGTGTGTGTGTGTGTGTGTTCTTCTTCTGTTGCCTGAAAGAGCCTGCTTGAAACAACACCTCAGTAGCAACAAACACACTTATTTGATGGCCACATTTTGGATTCTAAATTCCACTCACCCATATAAGGAGCTTGGATTCTTTACAGGAAGGATCTATTCTAGGCCTTAGACAATGGAAATACAATTTATGCACATGTATCCTAGAGCATATTATGGCACTACAAAGGAAAAAAGTGACAAAGAAATAAAAAATAAAAAGGCACCCCCCTCCACAAAGAAGCTCACGGTACAAGCAGAAAGAATTGGGTGACTGAGTAAGTAGTAATATCCCCCCAAAATAAAATATAAACAACCAGGACTCAGGTCTTAGATAAATAAATGAATGAGTAAGTTGAAGGGAATAGAAAATGCTTTCTCACAGAATTCTAATTAATAAATGAATAAACAAGAAAAAACAAAGTCATTAGAACACTAGTCTTTCTGAAGGCAATTGACAAATATTAGAAATATAAGGCTTATTGTCACAGCCTCAAATTATCTTACTATTTACTACAATAATTTTAATGTGTCCAAAATTCTTTAATGTTTCTCCATCCAGAGGAAGAGTGTTACTCTCCCTACCTTGAGTGTGATCTAGACTTAATGAATTACTACAAAGATTAAAATATGAAAATAGAAAATCTTTACCTAAGAAGTCTATCAGACATCATCTAAACAAGTGGCCCAAATTATTGCAACCTGTCATAAATACGTGGCTGTTACTCATCCTGGACATCATGTCTCAGTACCACTGTGATGCTCTTTCCCTGGTCGGTAACCTCCATCCTGTCATGAGAATTCTTCACTAAAATGCAAAGCTAATAAAGTCATGTAAGAATTTTTTTTCATGATACTTTGCCTCTATTCTGTAAGTCCAAGTTATTTCCAGATAAAATGTTCAAAATATAAATTATGTATACTTATGATTCAGTAAGTTATGTTAAGATAGGGGAAGACAATAATAAAAGATTGACAGATGCAAAAACAAAAACTGCTTACAGAAACATGCTAAGCAAGGGGAGCCTGGAGCGAAAGAGGGCATAGTGTATGTTTCTGGTTATACAAACTGCTAGATGGGCAAAACCAGTAACGACAAAACTTTACTTGTGGTGTCCCCGAACAGGGGGAGACTGAGCAAAAGGGGGAATGTTCTAGAATAATGGAATATTCCATGTCTGAATGAGGGCGATTATTACATGAGTGTTTACATTTGTAGAATTGTATAAAGTCTCTGTTTTAAAGGTGAGCTCATCATATGTGAATTCCACCTCACAAAAAGCTGCTTTTAAAGGAAGATGATGGAGTGGAGAAATGAACCTAGAAAGGATTCTTTATAAAACTTATAGGACACAGACCCAACAGCACTACCTTGATCAGGAAAGGACACAAGAGCAGGCAATCATCCATTAAAGCTTTGAAAATAACCACAACACCCCCCAATTAAGCCCAATGCTCTCAGCACTGAAACTGGGAAATGTTTGAAATCTCCAGTAAAGCAAGGGTGACCGTGGACTGTTCCTACACTCCCAGCTAGCTCTGGCCCCATGTATATTTGAGATTAACGTGCAGTAGTAAAGCACTAATAAATGATCAGAACCCATGGCACCATTCAAGGGCCTGCTCTGAAGTGCCAGTCATTTCTTTCCAATGCTTGGAAGCACTTGAAGATAAAATTCTCCAAAGAAACAGGTAAGCTGACACTCCCTGCCCCCCGCAAAATGAGACTGGGCAAGGTCATCTAAGGGGTTCATTGGAGGACAACCTTGTATCACCCTACCCACACATCCAACCCCAAACAAGGATCTTGGGTGGCTTCCAAGCCATCGACAGGGTAAACTAGGTGAGAAGGAAGACAATGGAGAGGAGATGTGAAAATTAAGTTAATCTTGCGATCTTTTGCTTGGATCATGGGCAATAACAGACTAGGAGAAAGGAAAGAAAAATAAACCTGGTTTGGGCAATGGACTCTGGATTGAGGGATCAAACACAGCCTTGCTCTGGAAAACACGTGCTTGTAAGCCATCCGGACGTCAGTCTCACAATAAGAGAAATGTTAATATCCATACCATGGGATGGAACTAAGCAAATGGCCAGGACCGCCCAGAGACCAGGGATAAAATCAAACACCACTGGCCAAAAGAAAAAAAGAAAGAAGATGGTTTCAAGCCTCCTGCCTTGGTGATTGAATTTGAGTGGGAGTGATCCTCACATTCATTTCTGGTTGACAACTTTTTTTTGGTAGACTATTTATCCCACTGTTTCCTCAAAATTTGGGGGTCTGTATTCTCCCACCCCCTCAGGATTCTCACAACAAAGTCTCCCAGAAATAATGTACCATCATTCAGGATCAGCTTCCCAGGGTCTCAGTCAATATTCTCAAGAGATGAGATAGACAAATGTGTGTTGTTGTTGTTGTTGTTGTTTAAGTAATTTCCTAGATGAGTGATAAGATGTACTCCTGTAATCCCAGCACCTGGACTTGGGAGGTAGAGGCAGGAGGCCTGGAAGTTTAAGGACAGCCTGGGCTATGCAACAAATTGAAGATCTATCTATGATCTGACTCATAAAACCATAGACTGGGAGTGTGACTTTTTAGTAGAGTATTTGTCTAGCATGTGCATAGGAATAGATTCAATCCCTAGTGCCATTAAACACACACACACACACACACACACACACACACACACACATTTTTTCCGTGGAGAAGTCATTTGTTAGTTTGATGGATTTTCCTTTATATGAACTTACAGTTTTTCTCTTTCAGTTTTCAATACCCTTTCTTTGCTCTGGGTACTGGTTGTTTTAACCACAATATACCCGGTGGAGTTTCTTTTCTGGTCCTATTTGTTTGATATTCTGTGTGCTTCTTTTATCTGAATGGGTATGTTTTCCTTAATTTGAGGGAGTTTTCTTCTGTTATAGTGTTGAAGATCTGGCCTATGTCATCGACCTGCTACTCTTCTTTCTTCTATGCCTAAAATTCATTGATTTGGTCTTTTCATGGTATCTCAAAGTCCCTGCATGTTCCTTTTGAATGTTTGTAAGGGTTTTCATATTCTTTGATTGAGTGGTGCAGTTCCTCTACTTTCGCTTCAAGTCCTGATGTTCTATCTTCTACTTAATCCAGTCTCCTGGTAAGGCTTTCTTTGGATTTTTGAACTAGGTTTTTGCGTTTTGCAAGTCCATCTTCATTTCAGCTTGAGTTGTCTTCGGTAATTTTATTTCTTTACTGAATTCAGCTTTCAAACTCTGAATTATCTTTATCATTCCATTCGTCAATTGTCAGTGGTCAGCCCAAAACACAGGTACATAAAAGTAACACTAAGTAGACTCAGTAGCATACACTCATGCGTGCATGTGTGTGTGTGTGTGTGTGTGTGTGTGTGTGTGTGTGTGTGTGTGTGAAGGTGAGAGAACAACTTAGGGGAACAGCGTCTGTCTTCCCACTATATGGGTCCTGGCATGGATCTCAGATTATCAGACTTGACAGCAGGTGTCTACCTAAGGAACCATCTTGCATGCTGCAGCAAAAAGACTTTTTAACAGCTCGACTGAAATTAGAGTGTAAGTACCATGCTTCAGCCTTCCACGTGGAAAATCTCAGCAGCAAGGAAATTCTCTTACAGAATCAAAAGCAGGATACAGACACATACAATGATCATTGGGTTTCAGTCAACGTTTCCTATGTCTCTAACAGTGGTCTTGACACCAAAAGAAATCATCTATTGTCTTTAGTTACAAAGCCAATTGAGATTTCTCTGGGGTGAAACCATTTCTCTGTCTTCTTTTCCCCCCTTGACTTTTCTGACCTCAGTTCTTTTGGGTCCCACATTCTGTGGCTGCTTATCTAAGCAGAGAGCATCCCTGCTCTGACTCTATCTTGGGTCACTCCATGTAGGAGCAGGGTGCCCTCTCCACTCTTCCCATGCGTGTGCGACTTTAACACACTCTGACTCCAGCTTGCCATCCTGGCACGGATGACCCCTTCAGCTACCTTTGGATGCCACACCCTTAATAAAACACTTCAGGAAGATTTCCACATTCCACCTGATTTGGGTTAGGGAGCAGGACGTATGAGTGAATTGGGGCATTTTCATGGTTTTCAAGCCTGCTAGCATAAAGTTAGCTTAAACGAAGCTACTGAACTATGTGAATACCAGATGTCAAAGACAAAAATGTGATGGGAACTGGTGAGCCAACTCTCAACCAAGTCATATGGTTCTGTGCTTTCTTCTTCCTTCACAGAACTGCTAACGGCCGCCGAGAGGCACATTAACTCTACCGGTGTGAGTTAGAAGTGGTCTCAGGTCAATCCTGCCGTCCCATTATCACTCTGAGAAAAACATAAATATCTCAATATTCTTTTATTACCAAAGGCAGAAATCATCTTGCCATTGACCCCGCAGCTAGACGTTTGCTAATGATGCCTTCCAAAACATCAGGAGCAAAGAAGGCAAAAGAGCAGGAGCTGAGAGAAAGGCACAAAGTGCAGCCATGGGAGCAGACCATAGGAGGAATGTATGACAGGGCCATCTGGCCGCTCATGTTGCAGGTCATTCGTCACCTCCAGCCCTACCCTCCTGCTTCTCCTTCATCTTTCCCACCAGCATACAGCATTTCTAAGCCTCTCCCATCTTTCAAAATCCCTCCTTTATAACATACAACCCGTTCTTTCTCACCTTTACCTTGCTTCCTTCACTCCCAGACTGCTTGCTCAAGGCAGCTGATGCCGACCGTTTCTACTTTCTCACCTCATTCATTTTTCCCATTTTCAAGCCATAGTCCCTCCTCACCCTCCCCTTAAAGACGGCCATCAACTAAGACGATCCTGCTGCTAAATCCAACCGGCAAATACTTGTCCATCTCTGCGCATTAGCCTTCCCAACAGCGTTTGGCTCCTACACCATCTCCTCCTACCTGAGCTGCTCTGCCTTTGCATCGCAGGGCATTCCTACCTCCTGGTTTTCCTGCTCAGCTCTCTGGCTGCTCTGCTGTCTTCATGACCTCTGCTTCGACCTCCCCCAGCCAGCCCAGGGTTACACCAGAGCTTAGTTCTCATTCTCCAAGGGCTTACATGCATTCGGGTCCCAGCCTTTCACAAACAGCCAATGTGCCTCAATCCGTGTGTCCTGCCTGCAGCTCTCTTACCACCTCCAAAAGCACTGTGTTGTTTACCCCATGTACAAAACAAAACTCCTAAACATCCTTTACTAAATCTCAACCTAAACCTCTCTCCATCTTTGGAGCACAGGCAAGACAGCTGATCAGAAAGCTGGGAGTCCTTCTGCGCATGTCTTCCTCCCTCACCTCTCCTAGCAAGTCTCACACAGGCCAAGCATCACTTAGACTCCAACTCTAGTTCTATCGTCCTTGTTTTAATTAGAATGTTTTTCATCTCTCGTTCAAGCTACTGATGAGCCTCCAAACAGCACTGCACTTGCTCTGCCTTTGTCCCTGTCCACCACAAAGGTCTAACTAAGTTTCTGTCTGACCATGCCGAAAACTCTGCTCCAATTCCCTTTACAAATCATACTGCCTTCAGAATATGCTGTGAAATCTTTATGGCCTATTCTCCCAGTCTGGTACCAGGCTAACTCACAAGCTTCGTCCTGCAAAATTTCAGGCTACCCTGCAAACCATAAATTCCCCAATCTCTGCCTTCGGAGCTTGCCTCACTGTATTGCCTTCTAACCATTCAGGTGTGGTCCAGTTACAGGCTACTTTGTCCAGTGAGCATACCCAGGCCTTCCCACTGGGCTAACACAGGCCTCCCCTATCAAAACACTCACCAAACTGCTTTGTGTCTGCTGGCTCTCTTATCTCTGTCCTTGTTTACAAAGTGGTTCCCAATACAATGTGTTCAATCCAATGCATATGTGTCTTTTGTTTACAAAAACATATTTAAAATTCCTACTTTAAATCGGTTGCCAATGTGAAAGCGCTGGAGATTTTCTGTAATAATAATTATCAAAAAGTCTAGATTTCTGTTATTTCTGGGGCGTAGGCCCAAGTTCCATCCTCCTGAATTGTACTGATTTTTCTGAAGTCAAGTTATGGGTGCTTCTTTATACAAAGAGGAATTGTTCCTCAAAGCACAGACCCTATATGACCTCACTGCCTGTCCCCATTTAGGTACTAGACTTGGTAACCTGCTTCATAAACCATGTGTTCCCATCAAACATGAATGGCATCTTATGTTTCTATACTTAAGGAAGCTTAATAGTTTCATGTTGTTCTCCCTCCTCGGCCACAACGAGTGCAACAGAGTACTCTTCAGTCAACAGCTAACTGACCAGGCAACTAGACAAGGGCTCAACCATGATTACATGAAACCGACCAGGGTGACTGTGCCTAGGGCTCTGTAAACACAGGCCAAGTGGGGAAGGGTGGAGCTGGAGACACTGAGGGAATTGTGGAAAAGAAAATCAGGCAGCTATTGCATTCCGGCTACTGTGGCCCTGGCTTCTGCTCTGGTAACATTGGGTATTTGGTGAATGAAAGCTTAGCCCAAAATAAAATATGTCTACTTTTCCCCACTCTGGGGACATGGCTTTTTTTTTTCTTTCTCTTTGGAGAAAAGACCACTTTTAAAGATCAGTTTCCTCAAACAGCTTTGAGGGTTTGCTTTTTGTTTTTGTTTTTGTGGCTGTTTTATATTGAATCTCTAAGAGCAGTCTGCCTAACCTATTGCCAAATGAGTTTTAGACATTATTCAGGAATAATGATCTGGGCTGTGGTTTTCTGGGAGAAAAGTAAAAAGCACTCCTAAGACTCACCAAACAACATTTGAAAGGAACAAACGGTGATTCAACAGCCTTCCACCTCACCAATCACACATGCCAGGTGCGCACACGACTGTTCTCACCAAAGCCTACCATCAGCCAGCCAGCATCTCCTTTGTTTGACCAAGTGGAGGAGGCTGCCGACATCTACAGCTGCAATAGCCCTGAGGCTTTGATTCCCAAGTAAAGAAAGTTCTTTGTCCATTCTTTCTTATCTAACTGGGTTGGGGCATGCAAGCATGTGTGTGTGTGTGTGTGTGTGTGTGTGTGTGTGTGTGTGTGTGTGTGTGTGTGTGTGTGTGTTTTCAACTATTCATAGTTGAGAAATCCACAGTTTTAGGATTATATCCTGTCCTCACAGAATCACTTTTTATTAATTATTTCTATAGTTCAGTGATAGAGATGTTAGATAGCTAAAGCATGGTCATTTCCATTTCTAAGACAGTAAACACCATTAATGCTATAAGCTTTGAAGTCAAGGAGAATTGTGTTCATATCTTGGTGCAATCATTCCCTAGGTGACTTAAATCAAGTCACTTAACTGTATCAGAAGTGACTCATGATGGAATAAATTGGTTTGGGAAACTATTGACTGTTGGGATAAACTTGAGAACTATTAAATACAAAGAACATTTACAATGCTATACAAACACCAAATATATTTCTTTTTCAGTAGTCAACATCTTTCTATCACATGATATCAAAATCACACAACTCTTCATCAAGACCTGTGCAGGGTGACATCATCCACATTAAGTCTTCTTTCACAGGTCAGGAATCTCAGATGGTCAAGAGCAAGACACTGATGGCTATACACTAAATGAGCAAGAGTCAAGACTGAGCCTATGGGACCCATATTTTTCAATGTCAAAAAGATCAAAAATTTAAAAGACTTCAAATTACACCAAGCCTTGTACCTTCAAAAATGATAAATGATTTCTTAGCCCACTTACTTCCATCCATTTCATAATATTCTCCCCCATCCTCCAGCTCTTACACTCTTTCTTCCCCATCTTCCATAATGTTTCCTAAGTTTTGCAAGGATTGATATACAATGCCCCATTCAGGGATGAGCATTCAACTGTTACTTATTCTTACCATTTAAATCATTTACAGGCCTCTTTATTAACAGATACCAAGTACAAAAAGAAGTTTCTCTGTCTAAGATGGAGACCAGAACAAACCCATGTATATAGATATAAAAATATCTAACCTAACAGTGGGAGTGTCTCTGACTCTTTTACCTGCTCTTGGGACCCTTTTCACCTACTGGATTACTTCACCCAGCCCTGATATGAGGCTTTGTACCTAGTCTTATTGTATCTTGTTATGCCATATTTGTTGCTTTCCCTGGGAGGTCTGCTCTTTTCTGAAGGAAAACAGAGAAGTGGCTCTGGGGTGGGGCGGGTGCTGGGAGGAGTAGAGAGAGGGAAACTGAAGTCAGAT
The DNA here is from genome assembly GCF_049852395.1 of Peromyscus maniculatus bairdii. Taxonomy (NCBI): domain Eukaryota; kingdom Metazoa; phylum Chordata; class Mammalia; order Rodentia; family Cricetidae; genus Peromyscus; species Peromyscus maniculatus. The sequence continues at coordinate 9,043,763 of NC_134871.1, read as the reverse complement.
GTATTATATGAGAGAAGAACAAAGAGAGAGGGGGGAGGAAGGAAGGAAGGAAGAAAGGAAGGTAGGAAGGAAGGTAGGAAGGAAGGAAGGAAGGAAGGAAGGAAGGAAGGAAGGAAGGAAGGAAAGAAGGAAGGACTTTAGAAGGTACTTTGACAAGATGACCATTCAACAAAACAACAATAGTAGACTCCTCCTTAGAACCTATGACCTCCCCCAAGTATGGATTTTTGATTAGGTTTATAGTATGAGGCATGAGTTCCCTCTCCTGGAGCAGACATTAAATCCAATTGGAAAGTGGTATGTTACCCCCATAACAGCGATACCACTCTTGTGGCATCTGACAGGTTGGTATTGTAGCATGGAGGGTTTGGTACTGGATATGACCATTGATTTCTTCTCTCCACCAATGTCCTGCATAACATCTTCCGGCACTATGGAAGTTATCAGGGAGAATAATTTCACTTATTCCAGACTGATTTTTCTATGTCCTGCAACCAAAGTGTCTTCAGCAATAGCGTCTTCCCGTACAGTTTTCAAAAAACTCCTTTTTATTTTCAGTTATAGTTTTCAACTAGCTTATAAAGGAGTAGATTTTGTAGTAGTTTGAATATATTCGGCCCCCATGAGCTCATAGGGAGTGGCACTATTAGGAAGTGTAGCCTTGTTGGAGGAAGTGTGATCCTTTTGGAGGCTAGATGACACGGGCCTTTAATCTAGACCTTGAGACTGGAGGGCACACCTTTAATCTGGGCCACACCTTCTGTTGGAAGTGTGCCTCAGTGTAGGTGGGCTTTGGGATCTTTTTCTGGAGTTTCACTCAGTGTGACAGTCAGTCAACTTCCTGTTGCCTCTAAGTCAAGATGTAAGACTCAGCTCCAGCACCACATCTGCCTACATGCTGCCATGCTCCCCATCATTGATCATAAATAGACTGAACCCCTGAAACTGTAAGCTAGCCACCCTAAATTCTTCACAGCAAAGGAGAAACTAAAAATATTGCTTTTTAATTCTCCCCCACACTTCCAATGCTTTTCCTGTTTTTCTAATTACGTTAATTACATCTAATTAAAAACAGCCTTTTTCTAACTGTGCCTTTAAATATAAGAAACACAATTTAATGACATACTGACCAGAACCGGAATCCTGAGCTAGGAAAGGGGTGAAATTGTTAAACATCTACAACATTCTGTCTCAGCTGGAGAAGAGAAAGTTTCTGAACAGCTACATGTGCCAAACACAAGGACTGTCCAAACTTTAATCATGTGTTGCCAGGGAAGCAACTCTGTCTCTAAATTCCCATCTTTGCAGCTCTCTATTTTCTGTTCAATGTAACCCTTGGCCCCTGAGCCTCTTCCTGTTTTCCTCGTGTTTTAGCTCCTCTTGGCTTCATGGGTCTCCTAACCTCACTTCTCCTTTACAGTCCAAGAAGCCCCATTTTTTTTTCATTGTTCACTTCTCTTTCTTGCTCAAGCTGACAGCTAAGAAGTTCCAGATTGCAATATTTTTTAAACTGTGGTTAAAAATATATAAGATCTAGTCTCTCCTTTAAAAATTATAAATGTACAGTGTAATGTTGTTAGCTAGGAGCACAGTACTATACGGCAGCTCTCTGGGGCTTTTTCACCATGCCCTGCCACAGCTAGACTACAATCTCCTCACCACCTTTCCTCAACCCCTAGCGACCACAGTTCTATTTCCTGTTGCAACAATTGTTTCTAATTGTATATACTTCCTATGAGTGGAGACAACCTAAATATCTACCGGTGAATAAATGAATCAATAAATATGATTCTGCATACAGTGATAATATTATTCAGCTATAAACAGAAGTCTACCACATTCAAAAAGATGTGTGTTGAAGTCTATCTATGGTCTGCTCAAGTCCTCCAGAGTTCACAAGCTGGAGCTCAGTAATCTACATGATAGCACTCAGAGATGGACCTTTTGGAGGCTGTTTTGATTAAAAGTTCAAGAGCTCATAGATTTAGGAATGCGGCTTTGATATGAGGATTCTTCTACTTGTCTGACAGTAGATCTTACATTAAATCAGAGTTTGTCTTTCACCACATGGAGATAGAGCAAGAATTGCCAATTTGTAAGCAGAAAGGTGCTCCTCCACTATGAATCTACTGGAGCTTTGAATTTTGACTCCCTAGCCTCCAAATTCTGAGAAAATAATTTTGGTTCTTTATAACTTATCCAGTCTAAGTTTTTTTTTTAATAGCAACACAGACTAAGACTTTACACTAAGTCAAATAGTTGGGTTTCATTTCTACAACAGATAGGGTTCCTTGAGTGTGGAAAGCTTCCTGAGAAGACTTATTCATCTCTGTATACCCAGGGTATGGAAGATATTTGGCACTATTGAATGCATACATGGCAGAATGTTGAAATTGGCCCCAATGAAGTATCTATCTACCACCAGACTTCTGCTAGGTGCATAGCCTGAATGTTGAGCATCCTGTTTTGAATCTTAGCCTCTCTTCCTATTACTGTGATAAAATACTCTGACAAAAACAAGTTAAAGGAGGAAAGATTTAGTTAGTTCAAGGTACAACCCGAAGCAGTAGAGAAATCAAGGCACCAGAACTTGAAGTAGCTGGTCACACCACTTCTACTATGAGAAAGCAGAGAAGCATAAATACATGTATGTGTTCAGCTCAGTTTCCCGTTTCATACATTCCAGAATCTCCTGCCCAGGAAATAGTCCTGCCCACAATTAAGATGGCTCCTCCCATATCAATTAGCACAATCAAGATAATCCCTAGCAGAAAATCTCAGAGGCTAACTTTAATCTAAGTAATCTCTCACAGGTGTGCCTAGAGACATCTCCTCAGTGATTCTAGAGTCTTTCAAGTTAATGATTAATGCCAAGCATCACACCATCCGTAAGTGATTTCTTATTAAATGTCCACAGCTACCCTAAATCTTTTCCACATGTCACGCTCACACGCCCACTTCCCCACCATCTGCACCCGGCGTTCGGTCAGCTTGTTCTCTCCTTTGAAGCTATCTGTTAAGAACAATCTTTGCATGTAATTATTCAAGATTATGCCTCCAGGTCCCCAGCTACTCTCCAGAGTTTTGTGCTGACAGAGACCCTTTTCAAATCACACTGTCATGACTAAGTCCACACTTTTTCCTACTAAATGTCTCAAACATATTTGAACCACATGGAACAGTTTTGAAACCCCACATTTTCTCCCACAAGTCTTTGTTTCCCTCCAAGTTTACCAGCCTCCAGAACGTGCTTTATAAAAAACTGGAGAAAAAAGGAAGAAAAGTTAGTGGAGCTATATATTCCTACATCAGTCCAGAGATATTTACTACTGAAAGCCTATCTATTTCAAAATCAGGTCACTCCACATGATGACAAAGCTCAATTGCCTTTTTAAAAACTAATTGTAAGTTCTTGTCCAAATATGTATAGTATACAGTCTATTCTTTCTCATACCTCTTCCTTCCCATCAGTTGTCTCTGTCGCTCTACACAGTTCTACTTTTATCTGATGCCATGTATGTATACATTATTTTATTCATCTACATAAAACTCTAGAAACATACTATGTCTGTCTTCCTGAGATTGGCCTGATTCACTTGATACTGTTACTTCCAGTTGCATCCATGTTTTCCACAAGTGGCATGATATCTTTCTTGATTACTCCTTCTTACAGATGAGGCTTCTCTGCGTTTCACAGGTGGCTCACACCATACTAAGCCTCTCATAGGTGAGTAGCAGCCAGGTTCCCAAGGCCAGTGAGCAGTGAGTCCCCAACACAGAAAGTCGGTCTATCCCCTGCAACCCAGTCTCCTAGACTCTTCACTTTCTCAATGGTGCTTACACAGGGATGAGAGGAAGATCAATTCAAGAGACCTATGTGCAAGTGTTTGGTGACTTTAATGTCTTAACCCAAGGGAAAATGCACTCTATTTATACTGGAATCCTTGTGGTGTTATTATACAAAGTGTTTTTAAAAAAAAAATTTTAATGATTCTTGGTGGATTTCACATCATGCACCCCAATCCCACTCATCTCCCCATCCCCTTGCTTCTACCCTCTGCCCTTGCAACCTCAACCTCCTCCTCCCAAAACAAAATGTAAAAGTAAAACCAAAAACAATCTTGGCATGGGAAACCTGCAGAGAAGACCAAACCAAACTAGAGGGAACTCATGAAAGTTGGATCCATGGCTGTGGAACCCGCATGGGACTGGGTTAGGCCCTCTGCATGGCCAGACAGTTGGGTAGCTTGATCTGCTTATCTGCTTGGGGGGGTGGGGGGCTGGCGGTAGGATCAGAATCGATCCCTGGTGCATGAGTGGGCTTTTTGGAGCCCACTACCTATGATGAGACACCTGGTGCATCCTTGAGGCAGGGGGAAGGGCTTGGACCTGCCTCTACTGGATGTGCCTCCCCATGGGAGGCCTTGCCTTCTTGTGGAGGGAAGTGGAGGGTGGGTTGGAAGGGGGAGGGGGGAAGAGGGGGATCTTTGGTGTGTAAAATGAATGGAAAAATTTTTCTTAATAAAAAAAGAACTCCCCCCACCCAAAAAAAAAAAATCTTGGCATGGAAACTGTAGTGTGACAGTGTTCACACAGTATACTCTTTAGTCCATACATCTTTACTTGGAAGTGTTCATTGCAATGAATCACTGGTTCATTTCAAGGCCTCTGGCTTCTGCTACACTCTCTATACTGGGACTCCTTTTGGATATCCTGTTGTTGCCTTGTGTCGTGGAGATCCTGCAACTTTGGATCTGCAGGTTCAGCCCCTTCATATGCTCCAGCAGTTCATAGATGAGATGGATATTGGAGTGGGTTCCCTCGTAGTCCTGGTTCTGGGCCTCCGTGGTTGCTGGGTTTATCAGCCTACCAGCTTTCCCTCACTGTCACCACCAGGACGAGCTCTCCAGGACCACCTTAGCTAGCTCACCCAATGTAGCAGACAGCAAGGAGCCACAACAGTTCTCCTGCTCTCACGGCTTTGGGTCCAGCTTACCTGGCCGCACTCACACCACCAAGGGCTAATTCTACCGTTTTTTTTTTTTTTTTTTTTGCCCAGGCAAGGTGTAGGGCCCGCTCTCCAGATCGCTGCACTTCGTGAGGGCAGATGAGGCCAGCTCTTCTGATCTCATGCCCCCAGGCCAGCTCTCCCACCTGCCACAAGCAGAAGGAGACGGGGGGGGGGGGGGGGGGGAGGTCATTTCTCCCTCTCCCACTCCACCATATAGCAGAGGAGGGGTGGGGCCAGATTTCCCACACAGGTTCATGACACCAGATCACCTGCTGCCCTGTATCACCAGAGCCCTCCCCGCTACGCACCCCCCACTCCCCGCTAGCCCCGGTCAACAGAGTCAGCTCTACTGTGCTGTAGCCCATTACAGGATCAGCTCTCTCACTCTCTCTCCACCATGGGACCAGCTTTTCCCACCTGTAGTAGGGGCCAAGGGGCAAGGGGCAAGGAGGGTAACTCTCCTTCACCCACACCACCGCGTGACAGACCATGGGGCTAGCTCTCCCGACTCTCAGTCTTCAGGGCCAGTTTACCCACACCCCACTAGCAGGGACAATTCTATTGGGCTGCAGTTAGTAAGGGGCGGAGCTAGTTCTCCCTAGTGCTGCAGCCAGTGAGGGGCTGCACAGAGGGCCAGCTCTGTGCAGCTCTATCCCCACTGCCTTGGGTAGCAACAGGAGCCATGAACATCAACATAGACATGGCCCTTGGCAGCAGCCCAGGCCCTGACGACATCATGCCCCCAGATGGCAGCACAGTCTACTCAGATCTGTATGGCCCCAACAGAGATTCAACCCTTGGATGCTAACCTGGCCCAAGGTGGCAGCCCAGGCCCCCATGAGTGAGTTTCAAGCCAGTTGGGGCTACATCGATTCTGCCTCAAAACAAAGAAAGAAAGAAAGAAAGAAGGAAGGAAGGAAGGAAGGAAGGAAGGAAGGAAGGAAGGAAGGAAGGAAGGAAGAAGAAAAGAAAGTTGAGTGTGGTGGCACACACCTCCTAACACTCAGGAGGCAAAGGTGAGCAGATTTCTGTGATTGGAGGCCAGCCTGGTCTACATAGTGAGTTCCAAGCCAGCCAGGACTGCAACAGTGAGACCATATCATAGACAGACAGACAGATAGATGATAGATGATAGATAGATAGATAGATAGATAGATAGATAGATAGATAGATAGATGATAGATAGATAGATAGACAGACAGATAGATATTCCCCCTCATTAATTACTTAGTTCTTTGTTCACAGTAATATGCTCTAAGTCCCTGTTATAGTATGGGAGTAACTGAACAAATGTTTATTTAGCTGCCACTAAGTACCAAACACAAGATTACTGATAGAGAAAGCACTACCCCACAGTTAGGAGAATAGCGGGTTACGCAATTCAAAACAGCACTGTTTACAGTACTAGAGAACTGAAAATGACTTCAATGTCTACCATCAGTGGAATGGCTGGATACAGTTCATGGTGTATATACACTGGAGATCTATTAAATAAGTTATACCTGCAGCTACAGACAGGAAAGTAGATCAATGGTGCATTGTTAACTAAGAAAAGATATTTCCGATTAGTATGAGTGATACAATGTCATTTTTATAAATACAAAAGAAAGAGCAAAATTATACATTCACGTGTATGTTTTTGTATAAATGTGGAAAGTGTTAAAAAAAACAGGTATTAAGTTATTTACAATAATTACCACTTGGTCACCAGGGGAAGAATTTTATTAGTATTCATATATCTCTGCAATTGGGCAGTGGATGTGGTATGATTTTTTTTATATTACAGAGAAATTCAATGAGGAAAACATAAAGAATAAAACAAGATGTAACTCCAATTCAACAATGCTCCTCAATCTTTTGACCAGTGTATGTAAATTGCCTCTATACTATATGCAACATAAACAAAGAGCAATGCTTTAATCTGGTTTGGCAAACAGGAACAGAAACAGCATGCAAACAGAATTGAAACCTTTTAAAGTATTATACCTAATTTTCTCATATATAAGTATTTCTCTGGGTGATAAAGAATTTAGTGCTGACTAGATGAATGTATATTGGTCTTGAGTCCTGAAACAAGTGATATGGTGGCCATAACCCATTCTCTTGGCACCAATTCACCAGAGACAACCACTACCAACAATGAATGAATGGCCTCTCTCCCCTGATGTAGGCTTTCCCTACACACACACACACACACACATATTTTATATATATATATCCAAGCTTTCACTGATCATTGAGAGAAGGGACGTATGGTTATGCTGACTGATTTAAGTAAATGACCCACACTGCAAACAGACAGAAAATTGTCTCCTATATCACATGATAAAGGGATTCACTCACATCTGTACTCTGCCCTGTGTTGATCACACTTAAGCAAAGGACTTCAGTTTGACAGTGGGGATAAGATTCTGCTTTTCCTTCTGCATATAAAATAAGAAGACCTATGGCTTCAATTCACAGCCTTGTTAAACTGTGAAAGGGCTTTGCACAGATGTTAACCAACAACAAGAACAAAAGCAAAGATGTGCCTTGGTTTTATGGATGCCTACCTGACCTACAATCCACCTTAACGCTGAACTTTACAATCATGGACACTAATATATTTTATTTACTGATTATGCCAATTTATGCTAAGTATTTTGCTATATGCCACCAAAATATTTTTAAAGTAACCCCCTGTCTATAATAGTCAGATTTAAAAAAGATGAAGGAGGAGAAGCAGGAAGAGGAGGAGAAGCAGGAAGAGGAGGAGGAATAGGAGGAGGAGAAGAAGAAAGTTGCATTTTCCTGTATCTGAGGTACTACTGAGAAAACATTAGTCCTTTCTAAATTACCTTAATGAGAGTGTCCACTCACAATAGGCAAAGGAAGAGGAAGCCATGGGCCAGCAACTGAGCAAGATGACAATGGTTGCCAAGAACAGAGGTTGAAGGCATTAGAGAGATGTCATTCAGAAGGTCAAAATTCCATAGAAAAGGGAAAAAGGAAGTTCAAGAAAGCTATTGTGTAACATGGTACTTAATACATGGTACTTAGTTCTGGCTGGCCTGGAACTCCCTATGTAGACTAGGATGGCCAAAAAGCTCATTGATCCACCTGCCTCTGCCACCAAATTAAAGGCATGTGCCACCATATGCTCTTGAGAATTGCAAAAGAATAGACCTTAATTATCCACACTACAAAAGTATGTGAGGCAATACAGATTAGTTTTCGTCATCATGTGTGTGTGTGTGTGTGTGTGTGTGTGTGTGTGTGTGCATGTGAGTCAAAGCATTTTATTGTATACCAGCAGCATATGTAATTTCTATGCAGCAATTTAAATTAAATAGTATTTGAATCAAGGTCTTAATTCAAGCTGGCCTTGAATTCAATATGTAGCCAAAGTTGGCCTTGAACTCACAAACTTCCTGCCTCAGTCTCCCACATGTTTAGATTATACCTGTATGCCACCAAGCAGGCTAAAAATTTATTTTTAAAAGTAAGATACATATAAAATAAAATTTAAAAGACCAACAGAAGATAATTAGACTACCTGGAATATACTCAACATTAAATTTTACATTTTATTGACTTACATCCTGCTCCTTGGCATTTGCTTTTCTCAGCAATAGGAAGGACCACAGGCACAATTTTTTTTTTTTGTATGTCATAAAACTCTTTTCAGCACATCACATAAGTTGGTGGCCAGCATCGTTGAGAGGAAGGGCACATATGTTTACTAAGCTCTTCTCCGTTTCCTAAGTCTCACCCCAGATTTAGTCTAAAAGCACATGGGTGCCGATCAAGTGTCCCCAGAAGGGCTAGGAACCATGGCTGGATGGTTGGAACCTGCAAATGGTTTGGAATATTCTCATCAGTAAGCAAACGCCTTCAAGATGGAGACAGTTTGGTTTATTGGGTTTCCGTTTCCGGCATCACATTGGATACCTGTGCTTTCTTCAGCATTATTACCTTTAAAATGGAGATGACAATTAATAACCACCTTAGGACTTAGCATTGTTGCTAAATGATGTCCAGAAATCATTTAAGCAGTGCCACATAAAGGCAGTAGGCACTCAGGAGCCGTTACCTGTAAAGATGTGAGGAACTGGTTAAAAACATGAGTGACTGACAAGGAAGCGGAGAGCCCAGATGCTGGAGAACCAGATTCAGTGCTCACAAGGGGTCCATGCTACTTCATTGTTTAATACTTTGCCAATTTTTCCACATTATCAATAATGAGTTTGCCCATCACATCTGGGAACAATCAGACCAAGGGCAAAACTTTCCAGCCAAAGACGCAGGCACTTTCCTACCCCCACCACGAATCAATTGAAATTGCTTTTCCAGTCTCCAAATGCCATAAACACACACACACACACACACACACACACACACACACACACACACACACACCAGCATACTGAGATATCTTTTGTGCATGACAGTGGGCAAAAAGAGAAAAAGTATTACTCAAGATCAAACACTGTTTTCAAGTCTAGGTTAGAATTCCTGGAAAATCCATCCACAGTATTTTTCGGGCAGGTTAAAATTTCTGAGCTGTGATCAAATAGTGCACCAAGAACGTGGCCAGACATACAGGCTTGGAAAACTGGAGAGAAGGGCTTATTTCCAAATGAAAAGCAGAACAAAGTTATGCAGGCAACTCAGCCTGAAGGTCTCAATGTGGAGGACTGCTTTGTAGATGATTCTGACCGGTAGATGAATCACTAGATGGGAGCAACATCAATATTTTTCTCTTAATTTTGAAAGATCCTCTCACATAATCTGCGTTTGTCTTGAACCTGCCATATAGCTGAGGGTGATCTTGAAATTTCGGTCATCCTGCCTCTACCTCTGGAGTGCTGAGACTACAGGAAAGCACCACCAAGCATGCTGAGGAGCCAACTGATGGTCTTATGCATACTAGGCAAGCACTGTACCAACTAAGTTGCATTCCAGCAAAAAAACAAAAACAAAAACAAAACAACAACAAAAAACACCCACACTAAAGTCAGTAGAGGTGACACACCTTTGCACTGTTACTTGGAATCTTGTTTTTCTTCTTCTTATCTTCATAGCTCATTTGATCCCATGACAAAGGTGTCCCTAAAATGGAAGAAGTGTCATGGTGCCAGCAGGCTTCAGGCTTTCAAGAAAGACCGTAGGGACAGTCTGCCTGGTGACTTTCTCTTCCCTAAGCCATCTGAAATACAACTTAGTCCTTCCTGGAGTCCAAGGCTACAACCAACATTCAATAACTAATCCAGCAGTGGTCAGCAGCATAATTTGGGTTGGGTGGCATCAGTTAAGGCAGGATCTGTTGAGTCAGGGTTTTTAGATGCAAAAAAAAAATCCCCCTCCTCATGTAAGTATATGATTTATGGTAAGGAAAATGAATGTACTCACTCTGGAAATTCTTGATAGGACCAAGAAATAAGCTCAAAAATGTGCAAGGACAGCAAAGACGGGTGGTTATCTAGACTCACAACTAAGATCTCAAGCTAAGATTGGTCTGGATTGGGCTTCTTTTCTTTTTTTCTTTAACCTGCAAACACCAGATGCTTCAGGAATGAATTCATAGCCATTCCCTAAGACTGCTTAGTACTTAATCTCCACTCAGGCCATATAATCTGATGCCAAGGCTGAAGGTAAGGAGGCATTTGATGGCAGGCTTCCTCAGCAGGAGACTAAGGTCCTGACTCTCACCCCAATCATGTGAAGGAGGGTCTTCAGACAAGAGTTTAGATACTGGGCTGCTCTCTCTCTCTCTCTCTCTCTCTCTCTCTCTCTCTCTCTCTCTCTCTCTCTCTCTCTCTCCTCTCTCTCTCTCTCTCTCTCTCTCTTTCTCTGTGTGTGTGTGTGTGTGTGTGTGTGTGTGTGTGTGTAGATAGACAAAGTGATATAGACATAAACATGGATGCTATATTTATACAGACATCAAAAAGCATCAACTTAACTTGGCTCATCACTTAGGCAATATCATTTACATTGTATCACTTATGTATGTAAGTATCCATGTGAAATTATTTAAAAGGGTGGAAAGATTTATCTAGGCTCATGGTTGTAGAGATTTTGGTGCATACTCACTTGGCTCTGTTGATTCTGGGCCCTTACATCATGATGGGGAGTGCACAGCCAAACAAAGCAATTTGCCCCGTGGTAGACCAGAAGCAAAGGAGAGAAGACAGGAAAATTTTGGGAAAAGGTGTATCTTTTCAGGGCTTCTCTCTACTGACCCACATTCTCTTAGTAGGCCCTACCTTGTGGTTTTCATCATCTTTCAACATGCTGTCCTAGGATCCATCAAAGGATTCACTCATTGATTGTATCAGAGCTCTCATGATCAAATTACCTGGCCACGCCTGGATCCACCAACTGAGGTACAAGCTTCCAACACATGACCCTTTTAAAGGACATTTTATATCAACATAGTAAGTACACTCATGGTACATGGTTAGTCAGAATTGTGCAAGTGTCAAGGCCTTCCAAAACAAGGAGATTTAGATAGTAGGTTAAAATAATGAAGATTATGAATAATCTCTAAAGACCAAACCATCACTTGGGTTCTGCCTTCATAAAAATGGGTTAGTGAAAGTCAGGCAAATGTTGAGCCCAGATGGCTAGACACAATATTGACAGGAGGTTCCAGCTTCTCTAAAGTAATCTAAATACACTCAGGAAACCTAGGGGGAGCCCCAGTCAAAAGCTGGAGACGAAAAAGTGACAAATGTCTATGGCTCATTCCCAGCACAATATTATCCACAATATTGCCCAAGGGACCTTTGATTTAGCCAGGCCTGGTGTGGGCACTAAGTGGAGGCTGACACTTGAAGTTGAAATTTTTCCTCTTTCAGCAAACAAGCATGGCTAACGAAGGCCATGCCGGGAAGATAAATGACTCAGAAAGAGGAGCAAGAGCCTTCTCTTCTCTATCACCTCCAGAACCCTCCCTCAAATAAAGGAAAAGACAGAACAACATTTCTTTCATGCCAATGTACTGAACACTGTACTACTTTAAAACCTCAGAAAGAGATCTGTTATCCTCATTTTCCCACCGCAAAGGCTGAATACCCGAGATCTTAAATAAGTTGTGTTGAGTCCTACTGATTTTAGACTCAGATGCTAGACTGCCCAGAACCAGAGCATGTGTCTGTGTATTGCCTGTGCTCTCTTACTCGCGTTTCATTATAGGTCTATCACCCTCACCTTACTCTGAGGGCTTCTTCCTCCATTTTAGGTATGCCTCTAACTAGAATACACATTCTCATTATAATGTATCAGGGGGTATAGGAAGTGACCAGGTTAGAATAAGGTACACTGTGCAGTAGCAATTTTGTGTGGAGCTTTTCCAGGGCTGGCATTGTAGGTAGAATCAGGATGAGGGCTGATTTAATTGCTCAGAGGTTGAAACTCTTTTTGTACCAAAGGAAACAGGTTCAGGGCAATTATAAATAGGTAGGACAAAATGTATAATGCCAAGGAAATCTCAAATCATTTTGGCCTTCCCTACAAATCCCTGAGACAGGAGTTCACCCTTCTCTGTCAGTAGACTATATCATTCCAACCTTTTTTGCATGTATATGTATGTGTGTGTGGTATGCCTATGTGTATGCATGCTCTTGCATGAGTGTGTGTGTGTGTGTGTCTATGTATCTTTGTGAGTAGAATCAAGAAATTGACTTTGAATGTCTTCCTCGTCACTACCCACTGAATTTACTTAGGCACAGTCTCTTACTAAACCTCAAGCTTACTGGTTCCAGCTAATTGAGCTAACCAGTGTGTCCTAGGATTTCCCCATCTCTGCTTCTCAAGTTCTAGAATTACAAGAGACTACAAAGCCTGTTCAGTTTTTGTATGTGGGTTTTGGAGATCTGAAGTCTGGTCTTCATACTTCGGGGGCAAGTTCTTTATTCACTGAGCCATCTCCCTAGCCCTGTGAACCTCAACATTTAAAAAATACAAAGAGCTGGAGAGATAAGCTGTCCAATAAAGTGCTTAGCATGATTCCCCCAAACCAATATGAAAGTGCTAGATGCTCGGCCCCTGCTTGTAATTCCAGTTGTAGGGATTGGAGACGGTAGCCTCACTTAACCGCTAAGTTACAGGCCAATAAAAGATTCTGAGTCAAAGGTGAATGTGCCTGAAGAATGATCTGAAGTTGACCTCTGGCCTCCCCATACACAAACACATGCATCTGTATACACTTGAATACACATGCATACAAGAAATTCTTATTATGAGGGGGAGCCATGAAGAAAACCCAGCTAGGCTCATAGGGGCTCTAGACTCTGGGCTTCAATCCTCAGGTCCCCATCATAGAAGCAGATGAAGAATTTATGCTCCTTCAGAACATCATGGACACTAGGGAAATTCCAATGGAAAAAGTCCCTAAAACTTCCAGATTTTTTGGAAGAATGGAAACTTCTAAAGCCAGAATGAGTCAGAGACCCAAGAGTATAAAAAGAGGAAAAATAAGATAAAACAGAACAAAGGAAAACTTTAGCTCAGAGTCGGGAAGTTTCCAAGCTTGGAACAACCACTAGGTGATGGAATGGTTAAGAAAAGAAATGTAAAGTCAGTGACAGTTGGCTCATCCCATTGGGTATCCCCTGTGACGAGGACTGTTTGTACCAACTCCTGAGGAAAAAGATGACCATGCCGGCCATTGTCAGCTTTAATTTCAACCTCTCTGCAGAATATAAGGGATTCATACTGTATGCCTTTAAACCACTTTTCATTTTCATGGCTTGGGCTCTTTTAAGGGATCACATGACTAGGGCCCTTGTGACAAAACAAAGCTCTCACAAAGTGTGTTTCTGACCTGACTTTCTTATCTTCTCTCCACTCTGCATGTCAGGCAATGTGCTTTCTCTTAGAACTGGAGCCAGCATAAACTGGATTGATGTAGTATTTTTTGTAAACTATGAGACCAAAGAACAGGATAGGAAAGATCCCACAGTGAGCCAGATCAAATTTCAGGGCATCCCAAGGTTCTGCATCTGACTTTGGTAACCAGGGACATGTGGTAAAGAAACACATTGGTTGTTGTTAACCTCAAAAGGACAAGGACTAACCCGGAGCAAAAAAAAAAAAAAAATGTGTCTATCTCACATGCAGATCTCTGATAGATGTCTAACTCCATCTCTAGAATTCAGTTGCAAAGGTCTGGGCTATGGAACCAAAGGTCGCCCTGCATTACCCTGTCATACAAGAAAGAGACTTCTTCATCTTTAAAACAGGTATAATAAAAGCTATACTGAGGAATGGCTAAGAATGAGGAGAAAAACAAATGTGCAAAAAAAGATGAATGTGAATGACTAGTTGAGAATGAGAAAATGATAAGCAGGAGTGACTGGAGGGAATGAGAGTAATGGGGGGGCTGTGAATATGACAAAATGCCATATGAAATACCATATGAAATGCCATATGAAAATGTGATAATGGAACCCATGGTTACATATAACTAACAGAAAACATATAAACATGGGCTTGTATTGTATCTGGTATAGCACTACTAGGAAAAATAATAGAAAGAACAGAAAACATATGTGCAGCACAGAGTGCCGTGGCTGGTACGTAGTAGGTATTTCAAAAATTAGAGTAGGACTACAAATAGAGGTTTGTTCTAAAGTATTAGCTGGTGCACTGTTCAGGTGTGTGCGAAACCCAAGGCACTGTTTAACGTGTGTCCCTTTAAGGAGTAATTTCCCACCTAACCAAGAAAGGCCCTAGCTAGAAGGGAAGGTTAGTACTTGACTAACATTGCCTCAACCCCAGATTGCAAGAAAGGCCTCCCTCGGTTCATTCTTGGTTCCTAGGACACTCTTGACCTCTGACTTCTTTTCTCAACTCTTCCCTGACTCCTTAGTAATTAGCCTATTCCTTGCCTTCCAGTTGCTACACATTAACCTTCCTCTTTTATGGGTTTATTTACACAAACATAACACTCACTAACATCTGACATCTAACAAGAGATTTATTACTTACTTGTTGCAAAGAGAATGTTAGGAGAGTCAACGAGGAACCAGTAACAGCTTGTAGTGGCCTTGGCAGCGGATTGTGGTTTGCCCAGCAATCTCTTTGGAAACATGCTAAGGTATTTGTAGATCTCTAATGTCATTTTTGAGAGTGCACCCAAATGCACACATCTGGGGACTTCACTGATAGGAAGGTCTACACTCCACTGTGCCTGTTTCTTTTGATAGTAATCCTGTCTTAGAATTATAAAGAGCGCTTCTGAGATTGACCTGGATCACATTAATCACCAATCCAAGTATATACTGTATATGCTCCTATGAGTCCCTGATTCATTGAGATTTACTCACCAAAAGATTTAGATTTTTGTTCAGCTTCATACAGTGAGAAATATCTGGGTTGGATTCATGATATAATGGACAAAATGTCCTGGTGTCACAGGTGAAAATGGAAACTAATGACTCTAAAGAACGCCGCTGGGACCTGAGAGAACAGCAAGTACCACTTGTTCATATTTGCTGAGCAATTACAGTGTCCCTGTTCTCATCTGGAAGACCCAGGCTTCCTAGGGCAAAGAACAAGAATGCTGTTTTACATGGGAGTCTCCTTAGCAAAGGGGCACTTGTTCATGTCGATTTTCATCTCCTTTGGACTGAGTTGCCCTTGAGCTTAACTGCCAACCCCATTAGGTATCTGTAGAGCTAGGATTCCATTCCAGAAGATCCATAAACTAGGGTTTGGTAGCAAATTCCCTAAATAAACTCTACTTGAGACTACTTGAGCAGAAAACATATTGACCGCACAGGTGCCCGCTACCTTACTGAACTGACAAGATGTGACAATCGGGCTCAGCAGAGACCAAGGGAAACACAGCCCAGGTCTTTCTAGAAATGGTCTGGCTAGAATGCCATCACTGTTCTTCAGCCACCAGATTCCTGTTATGATAACACCTGCCTCATGGCTCTGCTTTAGCCTCCAGAAATCGTGGGGGTGTGTTTGAGTGCATGTGGGGCACACAAACGTGTATGCATGCATATGGAGAGGAGAAGTCAACATTAGATGTTTTTCCTTCATCCTTTCAACCTTATATGTTGAGACAAGATCTTTCATTGTATCCAGGACTCATGAATTTAGTGAAGATGGCTGGCCAGTAAGCTTCAGGGATCCGCTGATCGTTGCCTCCCAAATGCTGGGATTTGAGACATGCGTCACCACATTCAGCTTTTCTGGGGGTTCAAACTCAGCTCCTTTCATTTGTGCAGTGAGAATTTTATTAAATGAACCATCTCTAGAGCCCCCCAAAATAACTTTTTACTGTCTTACTCACCATATTCCTTCAGCAGTCAGTCTGCTGTATGTAATCTGATTGGCTACACATGGGACATGACGGTGCTCCACAATCTGGATGGCTGAGCAGGACTGTGGCCCATTCCTTCAGCTTCCATACCTAGAATATCCCTCCACACAACTTAGAATGTTTCCCAGGATACCACAGATATTTTTATTTTTCTGAGCAGTCCAAATAACTAATGCTGATCACTGTCCACCATAGTAGCTAATTTCCTGCCAAATCTTCCTTCTTAACCTTAACATCGCCAAAAACATTTCTCCTGTTTTACACAATGACACTCAATACCTCCCCTGAGCACAGGGCAAGCAAAGCCTCGTCTGCTACTCTAACCAGCTCAGAGTATGATGGGCATTCTCTTTCCTGATATCCTATCATTGTAAGCAAATGAAAATCAGCTCCGAACAACACATGATACATACCTACATGTAAGCACAGTACATGTCTACTAGTACAAGGTACTAGTAGTAACACATGGTAGAGAACAGGAGCAGAAAGGCCGGGAAATCATCACCTCCAAGGAAAGAAGTGTGGTTCGAGCCTGTGCCCTTCATTTCTTTCTGATCCTGAAGTGAGACCGAAGCTTGAGCTGGAGGCTGGGTACTTCAGAATACAGGCTCTGAGATAAAAGATGACCCGCACAACTTCCTAAAGAAAAGCTCCTGAAATCAATATCTTTCAGAGGGGTAAAGAAGGAACCAGAGAAAAACAAAAAGAGCTTTCAAGTTACACTGTTGACCCAACAGCCTCAGTCAGTCCCTATGGAGACCCTGAGGGCTAAAGTGACATTTGGAACTGTCCCAAGGTGAGCTGAGATGACCAAGCTGGAACCCCCACTGATCACTTAACTATATGCATGCCAACCTAAAGAAATCAAAAGAACGTGGGTGAGGCAGCTGTCCGTAGTTGAGCTGATCTGTGTAAGGGCTCTACACTGAAGGGCTTTGGCAGTCTCTCGTCAGCTAGGCCACGCTTCTTTCACTGAAGAGGGACCTGAATGCTGTATCTTACTCACTGTCCAGCACACTTAGTGTTTTTAATCTTTTGCTTCCTCTTCTGTGCTATTTAACCTTCAACAAGCACTTCAAATGATTGAGATTATTCATTCAGTGAGGCAACCCAAATTTTGTTCCTCAAAATGTCAAGTTAAAAGTCTCACTGTTTTTTTCCTGCAGCCATAGCTAAGACTTCATAGAACAATCTATGAAGAATATTTATTGAATTGGTAAGGAGATGTGGCCTATCAAAGTCCTTGAGGATCCATTCTCTGACATCTTTACATTTTAGTGTTTTGTTGGTTGGGTACCACGAGACAATAAGATACATTCAGAGGTTTATAAACATCTCCTATCTAATCCAAGGAGGACAAATAATGTCTTTTCTATGAAGTTTTCCATTAAGTCAACTTCTATCAGGGCTCAGGAATGGTCAAATGGTCAATTTGGTAATTGGTAGTGGTCACCAGCTTATCCATGGTCATGTTGTCCAGCTTATATATTGGATACATCGCTAACCCTGGCCCTTGCCCCAAGAGACACCATAGCCTCCGATTCATGTGTCAGTAAACAAACATGGTGATATATTGGGAAAGAGACTCTGGAATCTTAGATTCCTGAATTAAACATTTTTTTCTCAACAGAGGAAGTCTTTTATTGTTAATTCAGAAGACATGAAAATTTTTGATGAATATTATCTAAATAGATACATTTTGTGTCAATTTTTAAAACCAATTGACAATTCTTAGGACAGTTTTATGTTCACAGCAAAACTAAGTGTAAATTATAAAGGATTTCCAAATGCCCGCCATGGTTATCAATTTTGATACAGAATAATTGTTTATTCTTGAAACTTCTTAAGAAACAACTTCGCACACTGAATTTGACTTCCAATTGTCTAGGTTTAAATCCTTGACATATTACTTCTTAGCAAATGGGACTTGGAACAAATTTCTTAACTTTCTGTGCCTCAGTTTCCCCATCTTCAATATGAGGATATCAGTAGAACCTGTCTCTACAGCTGTTCCCTCAGAAGAAAAGCATAGACAGAGCTCAGTGGCAGAGGGCTTCCCTCACGTGTATGAGGCCCCATGTTCAACCCCTATTACTGCCAAAAATAAAAGCAAAATAAGATAAAAAGAAAAAAAATACTTCCAAATAAACTCTATGATACTACCAATTATGAACACATCCTGATTTTAGAAACATCTAGATGTGGTGTTTTTTAATTGAAGTAGAATTGCATCATGTTCCATCCCTTTCCTCCCTCCCACCCCCTCCCAGCTACTCTTTTCTACCTTGCTCTTTGCCCCAGAAGGCCGGTGCCAATGTACTAGCTCATCTTCTAGTCTTGGACTGGGTATAGATACTGGGATTGACCAAGAGGAGATCAGCCAGAAAAGGAGAACGAAGAATTGATTTACTGGCCCTTGTTTGCCAAGTCATGAGTTAGCAGTGACTAGATTCTTTTATCAAAGTCCACCATTCTTATTGAAAAATTCTTGAGGATTGTGGGAAGTGACTGGGTTGCAGGGGCTCTCACTTCATCAATGAGTTAATCCATTGATGGGTTCCTAGTACAGTGGTGTTAGGAGGTGGTGCACATTAGGAGATAGGTCCTATTTGCAGAAGTAAGTAGGTCTCTGGTTGTGTGCCATCAAGGGGTCGATCTTATCCCTGTTCAAACAACGTGAAGAAAGGGATTCTTTGTGTTTAACTCACCATTTTCAAGGTCTCAGGCCTAAGAGAAGCAGGGTGGAGCAGAGCAATTCACTTCCTGGAGGCTAGAAATCAGAAACAGAACACAAGAAGGGGCCAGGCAGGATCTAACCCCCAAGGACACACTCCCTAAAATACTTCACCACCCTTGCTGATTTTCTTTAAACCTATACATGATATTGTAAACAAACTTTTGATTAAACTTTTCAAATGCCCTATTGGAGTCTACTATCTCTTTCCCATTGAGATCTTAAATAATAGTTTTCATTTTAGATTCCTGGAGCCTTCTTCTCTATGCTAGAGCATTATGCACTCATCCCGGCCACCCACATCATACATGTGAGACCCAATCAGAAGTAATAGTTTAATTAGCAAGTATCCAACTGTGTGCCTTGAACATCCAGGTTTCCATCCCTGAAAAAGAGACCAGACTTAGCCAGAAAACTACCACAGTTATCACTGGTGTTGTTTTCATAGAATAGTCCATGACATAATTGATAGGACCAACACCTCTAAACTTGGACTTCATCTCTTTGCCAGCGGCAACTCAATTTCACCACAGTTGTCCCTAGTGACCTCCAACTTCATGGCAATTACTTCTCCAGTCCACTTGCTCCAGCATTTTCATATCAGTCACAGACTAAGCCTAGAATTACTGCCCCAGGCAGCTCAGGCTCTCTGTCCTTCTTTGGACTCAGAGGTCCAGTGTTTTTGGGGTTTTTTTTTCCTGTTTCTCATTCTTTCCATTGCCTTCCCTTTTAAGCATTCATTTCTAAGACCATTCATACTGCTCCTTGTCTCTGACAGCAGGGGATAATGCAGCTTTGGTAGGATTTAAAAGCCAGACGTGTATGGGAATAAATTCATTCTTCCTTCATAATTTGTTAGACTTCTTGCATAGTCCATTCATAATGGCAAACACCAAGATAAAGAAATTCTCCAAACATTTATGTCACATTAAGGCTTTCAGGTTTTTTCTTCAATAGTCTGGAACACCAGCATGTCTAGCTGCCTGAATAAAGCAAAGCATTAATTTATTCTTAGTTTTGCTATGTACAAGATGTGAATATAATCATTCCTGACTTCCCAGTTCCAGAAAGAATCCTTTAAGATACATTTCTTACACATAAAAAGCAAGGCAAGTGGACATGTATTGTAATAATTTGAGGACATTGCTGAAAACTTGCCTCTCCTGAGAGTTTCTGTTATACCAGACATAATACAGTGACTTGATGAGAAACTTTATGTAGAAACCTCAGTGAATATAAATGGTGGTGACTCCAACAGTTTCCATTCTGATATTCAGCATTAGAGCTCTTTAATAGACTAAGATGATCTTATAGACAACATCACCAATGGACATTTAAAAAGGGGCTTATAATGAGTAAATGTACAGCATGGACAGAAGACAAGTTCAAAGGCCTATTCTGTAATGGAAAGGGATAGATTCCAACTGAGCATGGAGTTCACAGTCTTCCTGATTCAATGATCATTATAGATGCTTGAAAATAATGCATTTTCATGGGAATAAATTAAAGAGATAGAACTACAAAATGTTACCCATGAAGCACCTTGAAGCTCATAAAACAGTGAAGACCTTGAAGAATTAATGTGGAAAGCCCAAGAATCTACCCTAGCCATTCTATCAAAGCAACTTGCCAAGCAAGCAATTTGAGAATCATGAGCACTGAAGATGGAGCCTTATGTGTGTCATTGGACTTCTAAGACACATCATCTTAGTTAAATAGAGCATGTAATGCTAAAATATTTGTATTATACAGACTTCTAATTCTGCTTTTTAACCTATTTTTAAATAATTTTTTCATATAATATATTCTGATCATATTATTCCCTTCCCTCAATTCCTCCTAGATACTGCACTTCCCCCATCCAATCTGTACCTTTCTCTCTCTCTTTAGAAAAGAAAAAGGCAAGTAAAAAAAAAAATAAACTAGAATAAAACAACAACAGAAGAAAAAGCAAGAGAAACATACACACACAGAAAGACAGACAGACAGACACACACACACACACACACACACACACACACACAAATCAAAAACCACAATATACAAACAAAAGACCAGTAAGACAGAAAAAAAATGCCCAAACAACACAATGTGATACAACAAAAGTCCCAAAACACCACTGAGTTTGTTTTGTGTTGACCTGCTAATGCTTGGCATGGGTCCTGCCTTAAGCACGGTTTATATACCCACTGAGACTCCACTGGAGAAAACTAATCTTTCCTTTCCAAGTGGTTGTCACCTGGAGGTGCTTTCTTGGTTGGTTAGTGGTGGGGGATTGTGTTCACTTCCCTCTCTCAGTGTTGGAGTCCTGTCTGATTGGACTCATACAGACCCTGTGTGTGCTGCCACAGTTTCTGTGAGTACATATGTGCATCAGTCCTGTTGTGTCTGGAAGATTCTGTTTCCTTGGTGTCATCCATCCCCTCTGGCTCTTAGAATCTTTCCACTTCCTCTTCTAAATGGTTCCCCAAGCCTGAAGGAGAGGGATTTGATGAAGTCATCCCATTTAGAATTGAGTGTTCCAAGGTCTATAACTCTGCACATTGTCCAGTTGTGGGTCTCTGTGTTAGTTCCCATCTGCAGGATGATCCCAAGCAGGAGAATGTTCTATGATGATGGTTCTTTACATACATCCTAGGAAAAGATCCATCCACTAGGGGATGGCCAGTACTGGAGCTGATGGGTTCATAAAGCCACCACCATGCTAACAGGAAAATGCTCCAAAATTCATCAACTCTTGAAGAGTTGGACTTTGTACCATTGGATTTGTACCCCTTTGTATTCTTTATACTGGTCAGCCTAAATCTGTGGTGTGGACATTGTCTATTGCAAAGACTGAAACGCCATTCATTAAAGAAGTATATTTAAAAGTTTTACCAGTAAGACCTCATGATTAAGTTCAAGCACTAAACTGGGAATGGGTGGACCAACTTGATTCCCAGACCTCATAAAACATTTAATTATCTGTGCAATTATGGACAAACAAGTTACTTTCTTTCAACTTAGTCCTCATCTGTAAAATCCATAAAGTGAATAAAGCAAAGCAAAGCAGTCTAGATAGCCTAAGGTTACTATGAAGTCTAATAGAATACTGCATGGACTATTGCAATGCAAATTGGATTAAGCAATGTATAAATTCGAAAGATGATGTAATTCATCTTAAAATTTTAACTGGTGAATTTGGACTTGGCAAGAACTCATTTGGAATAACATTTCTCCGCGGAGTTCAGGACCTCTCCATCATCAGTGCCCCAAAGGTTTTTAAAGAGAATCACAAGGCTAAAACTCCACTGCCACATCCAGAGTATGAAAAGCCCTTTTAGCTGTCATCCCCTGCTCTTGGCTGACTCCCAGGGAATGCCAGCAAAATCTCTGAAATTGGAACAGCAACCCACCAAGTACATCCAACTCCTTCATCAAACTGTGCCTAGTTTAGAAGTAATATTATGTTAGCCTTACCCCCACTGTGGATGATTTCTAGTGAAACCTGTCTGCCAAGGTGAAATGAGAACATGTGTCGCAGAGAGGCATAATTGGGTTGACCTGAAAACTAAGCTGAAAAGTAAATATCCTGTCAATTAAAGATGAGCAAAAAGGTTCCAGAAAATATCAAACCCCCCAAAGCTTTTCAATCAGCTCCCTGTCCCCAAGACCAAAATATAATCATATCTTTAAAGTTTCTGAATGCAGCTAGAATATAAATTTGTAAATCTGGTTATTGAGTCAAATTCTCTTGAAGTATAAACTCTTGTACTTTGTTGGCTAGTGAAATTCAAATGCAAAAAAGAGAATGAGAGAGAAAGAAAGACATAAATTTTCTTTCAGGCTAGCAGGACACCATGCAGAAAGTGGAAGAAAACACTGTGATATCTTTACGTTCAGTCCCTGCGTTGACATCATTTCCTTCCTCTTCCTCATGGCATCATCATTTCTTCCTCTCTTTGTGGTAACCTCATGCTAGGCTCCAGTGTTTTGTCATCCTTCTATTCTCTGGACCCTGGAAATGGACAAATGAGTAAAATGTTGAATACTCTGCTTTGATTCTCAGCCACTCCTCTTCTCTCTTCCTGTCCAGAGTCACACAGCTCCTCTGTGATGCTTATCCACAGCTACCACAGAAAGCTAAAAGGTGCCTTCTTTATATTGTATCTTCCCTTGGAACACACACCCATTTGAATACTTATGTTGTCGTGTGTTACAACTATTTGAAATTGGTGGTCTAGTCTTTTCACCTTTCTATTCCAACAATCTCCATAGTGTCTGGTTCAAAATAATTATTAAAATATTTGTTGAAGCAATGATTCCCCAATTAAGTCCTTCCTTAGTCACCAACCATATTCATTTCTACCTCCTTAGTGTTTCTCATTTCCAAATCCCTTTTCTTCAGTATGGATACTGCCCAAATATAGTTTTCTTCACTTTTTACTATGTCTGTTTCAAATATATTTAGTATTTAAAATGTATTTGTTTTTATTTTACATGCATTAGTGTTTTGCCTACATGTATTCATGTTGACCACATGCATGCCTAGTGGCCACAAAAACCAGAAAAAGGCATTGGAACCCTTGAAAATGGAGTTGCAGATGGTTTTGAGCTGCCAGGTGGGTGCTGGGAACTGAACCCAAGTCCTCTGCAAGAGCATCAAGTGTCTTTAGCCACTGAACCATCTCTCTAGCACCTCAAATGAAAATCATGTATTTAATTCTTATGCATCCCCAATATAATTTCTGATCCTACTGCAGTTATGTATAGCATGTGTCAGACAATATCATTCTCTTCATCAAATGGTAGAGCTGCTCTAATTCGTCTTCTTAAAGTTCCAGCCAAATTCTCCGTGGTCCTAAATAGTTTATGCACTTTTGATGCCCACATTCATACACACAGACATACTTTCTCTCTCTTTCATATATATAACTAGCCATCCAGTTCCAGGGGATCTGATATCCTCTTCTTGGCCTCTGTGGGCACCAACACTCAATTCACTTAATATACATGCAGGCAAAACACTCATATACAGAAAATGAAAATAAATAAATCTCTTTTAAGAAGAAAATGAAAAGGAGCCCATGAAGGGAAAGAATGAATAGCACAGCCAGTGTGAGGGCAACAACTGGGGAAGAGAAGCACTGAATAATGTCCTTGGCAGGTGAAGACGTGCTAGCTTGAGCCTGAGGAAATTCCAGTCTGAAGCATCAACTGCCTCTGAAACCAGAGAGGAGTCAGGAACTCAGAGTGAAGGGGAAAGATGACTAGATGTTGACCCTTGGTTATTATGAAGGGTGGCAGGGGGTGGGGCGAATGGAACAAATAGAAGATGTGGCCATGAACTTATTGTGATGCTACTATGCCCTATTGTATGCCTCTCTCTAGCATAAATACACAATCCAGACATGGATTTAAAGAAGAAAACAAGACTAGTGCCAGGTTGTATTAACCCCAAAAAAAATATGCAAAGAAGAAAGCTGCATAGAGAGAGAAGCAAGTCTGAGACTTTCCCCTAAGGTTTTCCTTTCGTACATTTGTGTGACAGGATACCACATTGTCCTTTTTCTCACACCCTCAAGTTGCAGCTAAGACCAAAAGCTGAGGACCAAAATGCCAGGTACGAGTCATGTTCTACAGAAAACTTCCAACAGTGGCTGAACCAAACTAGGGCCAGCCTCCTGCCTCTCTCACATCACAAGGCTTCACTAAGAAAGAGTAGAGTAGGCCCTACAAACACAGGATTTCTTTCACACTCCTTCTGTTGACACCAATCATATTCAGTGTCTACACATATCTTGGGATAAATACACAGGACTGAAAAATATAGAGCTTTTGGAGGATATAGAAGCAAACAAATGTGTATATTGGTAAAGTACAACGTGTAGAAAGGATAGCAAGAAAGGCCAGGTGATGAGAAGGATGGAATATAGGTAACAGACACTAAATCCTCTGGCTGGGAGCCACCGTGTAGGTGTTGGGAACTGAGCCAGGATCCTCTGCAAAAACAGTAAGAGGATATGAAGCTAAAGTTTTTTTTCCATTTTTGTAGCATATAAATGCATACAAGTATATTTGAGAATGGATATGTAAGTTCCAGTATGAAGCTCCACAGCTTCAGAATGGCTTTCCTGACAGCACAGAAGTTCATGGTTCAGGTCTGGTTAATTTAGATGTGTGTGTGATCTCCTTTTTTTGTAAGTTCTTTAAAATTTTAATAAATTTTAAAAAAGTGGTCAGAAAGCTACAAGTCTTTGCCCCAGATTGCCATAAAGAATGAAGAAAGAAAATGGTGTATACATACAAAGATTGATGTGCTGTCTCTAACTAAACATAAGAGTTACGTTAGCCACATACGTCCCCTGAAACATGACTTCATATGATGTAAGTGCTACAGGAAGACCTCTGTTCTTTGCCAAGTAGTCCTGTCCTGGTGTTTGTTTATTTTTTTTTCATCACTCATGCTTCTAACTCAGTAATTAAACTTTTTCCTCCCCAAAGCCAATTAGTGATGCAAAGATAAGAGCCTAGAGTGGAGAGATCTGACAAGATTCTCTATGGCCACCACACTTCTCCCATAGCTTGTGTTTGCCCAGATTCACTAAGCACCAAGTCCTCTCTCACCTTCACTTTTCCCAATGTTGTAGGACAGAGGCAAGGGTTGTCTCCTCCATGCCCTAAGGGAATTGAGGCTTCACAGTGCAGGGCAGATGGCATCTCTCCCAGGCTTGGAAAAGAGCAGGGGATCGCTGCCAATGTTTCAGACCCTCTGCTGAGAGGAGATCTTACCTTAGTGCAAATCTATCACTGAGCTCCAAAGCAGTGACTTCCTCTCCCTTTTCCAAAAGCAACACTTCACTGTTTGATGAGTCATTGGTTCCCTGACATTTGTAGAACAGGCTTGAAATGATCCCAGAGGGGGTAAAATTATACAGTAATCAAACCACACTCACTCCCCCACCGACCCTCCCCTTTCTCCAGCTCTCGAAAGTGCGGACCCTACAAACATAATCCCCAAAGCCTCTGGAGCTGTGGTCTTTCTCATATAGCTCAGCTCAGTGGCACACTTATTCAGTTTTCCAAAAAGAAGTGAGTCAGGTCTCCCCTCAAAGCCTCATTCAGGACAAAGACACTCATATTTTTCCTTGGAACTGAAAAGGCTTGGGAGGTATGACATGTCCAGGGTCTTGTCATGTTAGAGAATCAAGCTTGTTAGGAAAAAGCAGAGACTGGATCAGTCTGAGTAAATGAGTAACTGAGTTTGAGAAGATAAACAGGTCTCTAGAATGAGAGTTCTGAGACCCAGAGAAAGGGACATTGGAACATAGAAGAAAGTTTTTATTTTGAGAAACCAGAAGTCATGAACTAGATAGAGGCCTCTGAAGTATGATTTAATCTTCATTTCTGCCTAAGGATTGTCATCTATAGTGATGCTAACTAACCATCTTAGAAGGTAGTGAGGTTAATCAATCATTAACTGTCATTCAATAGAAACCAAACCAGGGCTAGGTTTTGATCATTTAACTATAAAATATCTGCCATGGGCTCATGTCTTGGAACACTGGGTCCTCAGCTGGTGGAACTATTTTGGGAGGTTGTGGAACCTTTGCAAGATGAAGCTTAGCTGAAGGAATTAGGTCAGGGAGTGGGGAGGTGCTTTATGGGTGATAGTCAACCTCAATTCCCCATCAACTCTGCTTTCTGGTCTACAGAGAGGTGAACAAGCAGTCTCACTGCTTCTGCCTCAGTTTCCCCATCAGCTCTCTGCATTCTGGTCTACAGAGAGGTGAACAAGCAGTCTCACTGCTTCTGCCTCAGTTTCCCCATCAGCTCTCTGCATTCTGGTCTACCTAGATGTGAACAAGCAGTCCTGCTACTTCTTCCTCTATGCGTTTCCAGCCATGACAGAGTTTGTCCTTCCTTAACTTGAAGCAAAACATTTCCTTCCTTCCTCCCTTGAGTTCCTTCCTTTCAGGCATCTGAACAGTGATAAAAAAAAAAGTAGCCAGCCCACAGGCATTCTGCAAAGTTCTGTGAAGAGAGGTGGCTGAGACACAGTTCACTACCTTGGAGAAGGAGGAAATGAATTAGTAAAGTTAAGTGGCAGTAGTAATTACTACAGTGATAAAGCCACAAGGGGGAAAACATGCATTTAAAAAAAAATTTTTTTGATAGTGAAAGTGTAAAAATCTAACATGAAGCCGGGTGGTGGTGGCGGCGGCGGTGGCGGCGGCGGCGGCGGCGGCGGCGGCGGCGGCGGCGGCGGCGGCGGCGGCGGCGGCGCACGCCTTTAATCCCAGCACTCGGGAGGCAGAGCCAGGCTTCTCATAGGATCTCTGTGAGTTCGAGGCCAGCCTGGGCTACCAAGTGAGCTCCAGGAAAGGCGCAAAGCTACGCAGAGAAACTCTGTCTCAAAAACAAAAACAAAAACAAAAACAAAAAAAAACAAAAACAAAAACAAAAATCTAACATGAAGCGCCTCAGCTTCAGAATGGCTATTCTAACTGCAAAGAAGTCCATGGAGATGCATAGACTTTGGGTCTTGTTAATTTTGGCGTGTGGTGTTTATTTGCAAGTATTTTTTATAATGAAGTTTATTTAAAATTTTGCTAACAACTGAACTATCTTTTAAATGAATTAATTAAAAGGTAACGTAACATATCTTTCTGGCAAAGCACAAATAAAAATGTGAATCAGAACAGAACAGTTCATCTTGGCTTGTCTAGTATTTCCACACACTATTGTTGTCATTTAAGACAAGGTCTTACTGTGTAGCCTTGGCTAGACTGGAACTCACTATGTAGACTATGCTGGCCTCGAACTCTTAGAGATCTACCTGCTTCTGCCTCCCAAGTACATCCAAACTAGCAAAAGAAAGACCACACCTGGCCCAACTTTTATATCTTTGAGTGCTGAAATTTTTCAATTCCAGGACAGTCTGAGGTGCCTGGACACACAATATGAGAATCAAAATCCTTTGTTTTACATCTAGTATCCACCTATGAGTGAGTACATGCCATGTTTGTCTTTCTGAGTCTGGGTTACCTCACTCAGGATGATTTTTTTCTAGATCCATCCATTTGCCTGCGAACCTCATGATGTCATTGTTTTTCTCTGCTGAGTAGTATTCCATTGTACAGCCTGGGTGAAGGGAGGAGGGGACTGGACCTGCCTCGACTGAATCTACCAGGCTGAGCTGAATCCCCAGGGGAGTCCTTGCCCTGGAGGAGATGGGAATGGGGGAGTGGATTGGGGGGAGGGGGGGAGAAGGGAGGACAGGGGAATCTGTGGCTGATATGTAAAATTAAATTAATTATAAAATTTTAAAAAATAAAATAAAATAAATTGTGTTTAAAAAAATAAGTTGCCTATAGACAGATAAACTGAAGTAGTGAAGTAGGGAAAGAATACAGTAAATAAATATAATTTCAAATACAATAAAAAACAGCAACTTATCCTCTACTTAGAGGAAGAAACTTGACTCAGAGCTTTGTAAATCCATGTCTTCTAGATGACCAATAGCCAAGACTCCAAATAGAGCCAAAAACAACAACAACAACACAGAACTTCATAAAACTTTTTAAAGAGTTGAGGAAAGCTAGTGCAGTGAGCGGAACCAAGGACCCCCATTCGGACCCAGCTGGCAGCTGTTTCTGTCTGTACAATGTATGAAGAAGAATTGTTCTGTTGGGTTTTTTGTTTGTTTGCTTGCTTTTTTAAACATTTGAAAACCCTAAAGAACAGTAACACTTTGTGCCCTACCGGAAAACAGTCTCATTTTATTGGTATGAAACCGTTGCATTTACCAATGACAGGCATTCTCTGTGGGCACATTTCAGAGCGCCAGGATAAAGACAGTGAGCTTCCTAAGAAGATGGACATGATAACCTAGCTGGCTGACTCTCCAGGAGTCTGGTGGCTGCATGGGTGGTGGGGAGCGCTGCAGGTTGTGTGGCAGCCTTTGGGTAAGGTGAGGAGAATGAGAAATCAAGAAGAGAACTAACCGAATCAGAAGCTGGGCTGTAAGACAGAAGCTAGCCCCATATAGAGAGTCTTAAGTCCGTGAAACATTGAAGTCTGAATGGATTTCATAAGGAAACTGACCAAGGTTGTTTTGTTTGTTGTTTGATTGTTTTGTGGCACTGGAGACAGCACTCTAGGCTAGCACTTCCCCGCCCCCAAGCTAGATCCTGAGCCCTCTTCCTACTTTTGTTTAAGTCAGAGTCTCATTGTGCAGTTCAGGTAGACCTTGAACTTGTTCTCTAGCTCAGGAAGGCCTTAAACTTACTTACTTTCTTTTTTCCCTTTCCTTTTAAACAAATCCTGGGATTTTTCTTGGGTTTTGTTGTTGTTGTTGTTGTTTTAAGATTCTTTTATGGAAAAAAAAATTAGGTTTCATTACATCTTTACAGTCAATATCCTGTGCTTTGCTCATATCTACCCCATCCCATCAGTCTCTTCTACACCTCCTCACCATCGCTTCTTGACTCTCTCCCTCTTCCTTACCATGTACACACACACACACACACTCACACATGCACGCATGCACGCACATGTGTGCACACCAGAGAGAGAGAGAGAGAGAAAGAGAGAGATACACACATTTATATACATATCTTTAAATGAATAGATTTACATATATTTAAATCTAGATTCAGCAAATGCAAGGAAACATACAGTATTTCTTCTGTCTCTTCTTGTGCCCCTCTCTCTGTGTTTTAGGCCCTTCCTTCCCTTTCATAGTCCATCTTCTCATTTAATCTCATATATATATATATATATATATATATATATATATATATATATGTCATATTATTTGTGCATAAAAATCCCTTGAGTACCCACCCAGGCGCGGTAGAGCTAGGTATTATGATAGCACTAGTTTTAGTTTTTCAAGGAAGGAACATCCCAACTGATTTCTATAGTGGCAGCACTGTTCCCACCAACCATGTATAAGGATGGCTCTTTCCCTACACTGACAGTACCTATTGTTTGGCTTTATCAATGATGGTCAGAAATAGCACTACTTTGTGGCTTTAAAAAAAAATTATGAAAGTCAAGTTTGTCCAGATAAAGTTTATTGGAAGACAGCAAAGTTCATTGTTTATAGTCGTTCCCAAACTTTAGCAGCAGGACACAATAGCAGAAACTATGACAAAGCCCGAAGTATTTACTGTCCAGTTCTTTAGAGGAAGCAGTTGCCAAGCCTGATTTCAAGAGCAGCTGCTGAGGCTCCCACTGATCGCGAGCCTATCAGGCAACAATTAACATTTTCAATCCTTAGCATCTTAAGAAGACAAAAAAAAAAAAAAAAAAAAAATCTGGATTTTCATTGGAAATTTGTTGATATTTTTAAAGTATTGGTATCCAACTTAATTTTTTAAAAAATGGATTCAATCAACCAATTCATGACCTATATCTAGTCCACAGGGAACCATTTTATAAAGTTTGATGGCTGTCACGTGTCCTTTAATAATTTCAAGTCATGATGCATACAAACTGGAAGCAATTTATGTACAGCTGAGTCTTCATCGGTTACTTTTAATTTCAAATTTCTTTGCAATCCAGTTTCCTTAGATGTTAGTTCCTTTCCTCTCAAGAGCCTGTAATGCTTTTCCCATGCTGAACAAGACAAAATCCTCTTCAGGCTTTATCTCCTTCTCACAGTCACTTGTGATTCTTCTGTTTCCTGCCCAGGTTCCTTCACAGGGCAGTCTCTGCACACTGTCCTTCGTGTCCTTGTTTTCTCCGTAGCACAGCCCATTGTGGCCATTTTCAGACCAGTTCATTGAATTTACCTCCCAAGAGGCCACCAACACCATGCCATTGCAAAGATCCAGTAGATATTTCAAATCCCCATCTGATTTGACTTCTCTCTGGAATTTAGTATCTCTAACTTCAGTATCATGAAATATATTCTAACTCCACACTGTTCAGAGTTAGAAAGCTGGATTGAAGACCTGAGTTCAGATTCCCAGAACTCACATACAGTCAGACATGGTAGCACACGTCTGTAATACCAACATTCTTATGGCGATAGAGGAAGTGGAGACAAAGGGATGAAT
The DNA here is from genome assembly GCF_049852395.1 of Peromyscus maniculatus bairdii. Taxonomy (NCBI): domain Eukaryota; kingdom Metazoa; phylum Chordata; class Mammalia; order Rodentia; family Cricetidae; genus Peromyscus; species Peromyscus maniculatus. The sequence goes on along the minus strand of NC_134871.1, from coordinate 9,012,654 downwards.
CTCTAGAAGCTCACAGTCCATACATAACGGTCAGCAAGAGATCCTGTCTAAAATGAGGTGAAAAGTGGGGACCAACATCCAGGAATGCCCTCTGACTGCCATGAACACTCACCTATCTCCTGTCTTCACACACACACACACACACACACACACACACACACACACACACACACACACACGGTGGGATCTCTAGCCTTGGATTTTAGAGTGTCTGTGGTTTCCCGATTCTCTCTCTCTTCAGCTCTGAATCTGTTCCTTCCTGTTTCTTTTCTTGGCTCTATTTCCTGGAGTTAATATTTATTGAATACCTGATATGTCGCAAGCACAGTGCTAAGCAGCTTCTAAAGGTCTGTATGTATCTTGTGCCACAGGAAATACAACTTTATTTTTTTAAAACAAGGGTTATCGTAATGGCTATTCTTGGTTGTCAACTTGACTACATCTGGAATTAACTAAGACCCAAAAATGAAGGGCACACCTGGGAGGAATTTTTTGCTTAATTTTGAAGTAGGAAGATCCACTTTCACTCCAGATCTTTGAGGTGGAAAGACACACCTTTAATCCAAATCATTTGAGCTGGCAGAACCTCTCCTCAGATCCCCTGAGCCAGATTCTTCCCAGAGTTCTTATCTCTGCCTGAAAGTCCTGCCTATCCTCTCCGGCCTATCTCTTGGCCATCCAGCTCTTTATTAAACCAATTAGAAGGTGCCTTAAGCAGGCAAGGAAGGAGAGAAAGACATATCTTCACACTGTGTGATCAAATATTCCAAAATACAGGACTACAAGCCCGGGGTTGGCACCACCCACAATGGGGGTGGGGGTGAATGAAACGCTCGAATGAATCACTAATTAAGAAAATGTCCTACAGGCTTACCTACAGCTCTTATTGAGGCATTTTCTTAATTGAGGTCCCCTCATCTCAGATGACTTCAGCTTGTGTCAAGTTGACATAAAAGTATCCAGCACAGGGGGACATTCTTATTCAAACCACCAAAGTTATGAACACTCAGTTTGTATGACTTATTTACTATTATATCAGTTTTTATCATGGCACCCACCTTTCCCCTGGGGTCATATGAGAATCTGATACCCATTAAAGGCACTGGACATAAAGGCAAACCTGTATGCATCTGGGTCCTTCGAAGGATGCCAATCTTCTGTACCCAAGCCATGGCAGAACCCCATAACCTGGTATTCTTTCTCCCTACATCACACCCCAGAATGAACCACCTGCTCAGACCTCCACACTTGACTTTGTAGACCAGGGAAATCTCTTTTCTTGTGCAGTCTATTCACTTTCTTCTTAACCCTCTTCTGTAGATTTAGACTTTCATTTAAGACACAGAATTCTTGAAGTTCAGAGAGTTTCTTCTTTACATCCCTTCTTTGGGAAAAAAGAATTGAAGACCTTCAAAGCCAGACAAGCCTTCCAAAAAGGTATTCCTTCTTTCACATATACCTAGGATGTGAAGACAAAAATACAAGGCTGTTTCTACTGTCTGTGCTTCACTGAAATCTCCTCTGATAATTCATATTTTTGCTGTATTGCTGTCGGGTACTGAAGACTTACTGTGTTCTGACTGCTTTTGTCTATATGATCTTGCATTAAACAAGGGAAAAGCCAGCATTCAGACCCTCGGACTTTTAAACCAAAGACCTGAGAAGAGAAACAACGGGTTATAACAGAGTGCATGCCTGTGGTGGGCTGGAATGTTTTTTTTCTTTGTTTATCTGTTTATTTTCACATAGATTTAAGTCAAGAAACAATGTGTGAGAGAAGATGTGGTATTTGTTCTATCACCACTGGGCCCTCTTTTGTTCTCCCCTGTAGTGGGTAGCTATTCTAGCTTTGGCCTTGAAGCACTGCCCCAGTGAGACAGCCAGTCACTACCACACCCACCTAGGACCTGCCCCTGGGGCGTGGCCAGGACCGGAGCCCTTAAGACCCAAGATCCAGCAGTGCTGGTGCTCTTGGTCCCTCATGAATCTGGATGCTGGATGGCAGACCCAGTCAGAGTTCTCCAGAGAACCCTGCTAGACTGAACCTCGCCTCTCCCAGATCCTGTAACCAACCGCTTTACTGGCTGTAAGTCACCCCAAAATAAGCCTCCTTTTAACTACGTGCAGTTGCCTGGTTAAATCCCCACTTTACTCCCCTCCCAATTAGGCCTCTTCCTTGCCCCACCCCCACACTGTCCCTCCAGCTCTAACAATTCTTACGCCAAGTCTGAGTAGGTATCATCATAATTTCATAGATGAAAAGAATTGGACTGAAAGTTTCCAGGCTACACAGCTACAGCTTCTAACCGCTGCCTAATAGGGCTGTCTCTTGCTTCTGCCCTGACCTGAGTTGTTCCTTCTCTACCTGGGGTTTTCTCACATTCTATACTTTGAGAGCAACATCACCTATGCCTATCCCATTAACTGACACCTATGAGCCAGACACACGATTTCCCCACAGTTGGCGTCCTCTTCACCTGTCTCTCATCATCATCGTCACTACATGGTTCACTCATACTCCAAGCTAAGCATTTTAAAAGTGACTTATCAGTGTCTTGCTGCCTTCCAGTTTGTCCGCTCTAGAAGTCTTGGTGAGAGGCTCTATCTTGTCCCCAACAACCCAATGTGAACCTCTGACTTACACCTTCTGTCATTGACTCTTTTTTTTTTTTTTTTTTTTTTTTTTTACTGTCAGAGCTCCATCTTCGAGGCCAACAACACGGGATGGGGCTTCCTTCTTCATCCAGTGAAAGCAGGAGTCTCCACTGACCACCCACCCAGCTGAACTCAGTGCTTTCCAGTCTAGCTCATGGAAGTCTCCAGCATGACAATGCTCAGGAGCAATGCAGCATAAACAGAATAAAGCTTCAATTCTTTCCATAAGTTCTTCTGTTACTTGAATTCAGCCAAACCAGCCTATCTGGATCCAACCTCCCAGTTCCAAACCCAGCCTGAGCATGCTTTAGGAAACTGAATTTGATTCCCTGCATGTGCAGGGATCACAGAATTCCAACATTTGCTAGCAATAACTACACTCTGGTCTTCCCTTTTCTCCAGGAGGGACATCTCCTAATCCACCACTTACCTTTATTGCTTCCTCACCTATAGCTTCCTCCCTGAAAGAGAACCTAGCTTCCTCTTTACCTACATGACCTTGGATGAGCCATTTTGTCCCAATAACACAAACTTCTCTCTCTCTCTCTCTCTCTCTCTCTCTCTCTCTCTCTCTCTCTCTCTCTCTCTCTCTCTCTCGTGTGTGTGTGTGTGTGTGTGTGTGTGTATGTATGAATGAAAGTGCTCACAGAGGCTGAAAAACATCATCAGACTCTTTAACCTAGAGTTACAGGTGGTCACAAGTCAGACACCTGACAAACCAAACTCGGCTCCTCTGCAAGAACACTACGTGCTCTTAAGCACTGAGTCATCTCTCCAGCCCCAGTATTTCTTGTAGGTGGCATTTTTCTGTCCTGGGATCTGCTCCCAAATTACCACACAGAGACTTTTCTCTTTTTAAATGAACAGTCAATAGCTTAGGCCGATTACTAACTAGCTCTTACATTTTAAGTTAACCCATATTCCTTATTTACACTCTGCCATGTGGTGGTACCTTTATTAGTATGGCACGTTCATCTCCTGCTCCCTATATGTCTGGCTGTTGACTCCTGACTCTATCCTTCTCCTTCCCAGAATTCCCAGTTTAGCTCTCCTGCCTAACTTTATCCTGTTCAGCTATTGGATAGTCAGCTTCTTTATTAAACCAATCACAGCAACAAATCTTTACAGTGTGCAAAAGGACTATTTCACAGCAGTTTCTCATTTCTAAAATGAGGAGTTTAATATGAAACTCAGAATTATTGTGAGTAGTAAAATAGTTAACATATCTATATACTCACTGTATCATATCAAGGTCATCTTTAACTTCCTCATCGAAACGTGGTAGCTCTTTCTGTTCTCATTAAATGTATTTTAACACATGTTCATGACCCAGCGTGATATGTGAGCCTTGAAGTCAAAAGCTATTTTCATATTTGCAATGTATAGTTAAATCTGAGCGTTAGTAACGTTAGATTAAGTTTACCACTAAGTGAATTTGATTTGGGGAAGGGGGGAATCTGTATCCATCATTGTAATGGTTAGCCTTAGTTGTCCGGTTGCCTATGTCCAGAATTAACTAACACTCAAGCAGCTGGGCACACTTGTGAAGAATTGTTCTTGACTGGATCATTTTAAGTAGGAAGACTCACCCAAGTTCTAGATCAGATGAGCTTAGAAGACCCTCTCTAAATCTGGGCAATACCTGGGGTGAAAGAAGCACAGGCAGGCCCCAGGATGCTGCCGAGGACCCCTCTCAGATGTTCAGGAGAATAATCATCACTGAGGCTCTCTGTGAAAAACAATACTCAGAGCTTGGGAAGACAAACCTAAAATAACTACAGGAACAGTACACAGAGTTCAACCAACGGTTAGAATTCACCAGTTCCCAACAGGCAGAATGCAAAATCCATCAGATACCCTTATCACAGAAACTAGAATAGTCTTTCCTCAGTAGTAGAGATTAAAATAGCTCCCACTCTAAACTTTATCAAGGAAAAATAATTGCCATTAAGCTTTGTGGTAAGTAATAACACATTTTTTTTTCAAGAAGCTTTCTTCCTCTTCCCCCAAATATAAATGTGTCACTGAATAATAGTCTGAGAATTTTTAAAGGAATGCTTCAGAAATCCAGCACCCAAAACGATAAAATTTGCATATAGGAAATGTAATTGTAAGATGACCAAATAAGCAGAAAATGTAACAAATTCATAATAAAGACCAAAAAAAAAAATCAGTCAATTGAATTTTGCCCAGAAACATCATGGAGGATAAGCATTCATACACTAAGGGATTAAGAACACAAATTATGTCAAAAAATCAAAAAATAACAGATATGAAACTACTACTATAATTATATTTTCTGTACTCAGGAAGCCATGAGGAAAAAAAAAAAGACATGCTAAGATAAGGAAGTCATACACCTGATTTAGAATGATTTTTTTTATGCATTCATTTTGTGTGCATGCGTGAGCACATGCTCGTGCAGGCATGGGTATGTAGAAGTCATAGGACCTCTTTACAGAGTCCGGTCTCCCTTCCTACCTCTACACAGGTGCTGGATATCGAGCTCAGGTTGGCAGACTTGAAAGGCGAGCACCTTCCCATTGTAAGCTATTTCACCAGCCCAGGACTGAATTTCGATATATAAAAATTACAAACCCTGAGAAAATGGCTCAGTGGGTTGAAATTCTTTCTCCACAAAGATGAGGGCCAGAAGTTTAGATCAACTGGGCCCATGGAGAGGCTGGGTAGGCATGTCAGCCCAACTACCCTTAGTCAAGTGCATTATAGGTGGACAGAGACTGGGATCCCCAGGGCAAGCTGGTTAGCCAGACCAGCCATCAACAGCAAGATCCAGGTTCAGCTGAGAAACTCAGCCACCATATGTGAGGTGCAGAGCTCTGGAGGAAGACACCCAGCATCAACCCCAGGCCTCTGCTTGTACCTGCACATACTTGCCCACATGCCCACACACATGTGAACATGCCCACACACATATCGGATACCACAGATGTATGCATACATGCAAAAACTTTACAAATGCCGAGATCAAAAATACTAAATGGATTTTAAAGCCTTTTTAGCTTAAAAAGTTAACCTTAAAGGCAGGGGGAGGGGAGTGGTGAGCTTGAAGACATAGAAAAAGCAACCCCCTGAGATGAAACTGACAAACGTTGGAAAGCCAATGGGCAATAGCACAGGTTCAGCAAACCAAATACATGTGCAATGAGTCCCGGAAATAACCCAAGACGTGTGAAAAAAATTAGCTTTTACATTTTCTAAAATCGATGAAAACTATGAACTCCTGTATCCTCAGCACAAGAAATAAAAATAAATAAACAAGAAAATGAAGGCCCATCAAAATCTAGTTGCCTAAAGCTGATAAAAAAAATTTTTTTAGAAGCAGCTGGAGAAAAAAAAAAAAGAGGTCAAAAACCAGAATGACAGCGTTCCCATCAGAAATAATGCATGCCAGAGGACAATGAGCCGATGTGTCTCAGGCACTGAAAGGAAGAATTGTTGACCTAGAATTCCTCACCCACTGAAAATATCTTTAAAAGTCATAAGTGAAATGAAAGCCTTCCAGTTAGAAAAAGGCCAACCATAAGTGGAGAAATACATTTGTTCATAGGTCAGGATGCTCCAGGTTATTTAACACGTTCATAAATAATTTGATAGATCGAGTCAATGAACATCCCAGTAGGTCCTTTTCTAAAACTTGATAAGCTGATTTTAAAATTTATGTGGAAACACAAAGAACTGCAGCAGATTGGATTTATAGAAAAGAAGAAATTTGGGAGGCTACAATCCATCAATGTAAAATCATCATGAAATCATCATCATTCACATCACATGTTGGTGTAGACAACAGGCAGACAGATTGATGGAACACAGTGAACAAGTGGACCAACATCTATCCACATGACTGGTTTATGACCAAAGTGGAAAAATCAAGATGAATAAAGTGAATTGCTTTTGAACAGCTGTAGCACCCCTCCAAGGCTCAGAGATCATCGTGGAAGAGGGAGCAGACAGAATCTAAGAGCCGGGGGATGGAGGATGTGCAACAAAGAGATGTCTTCTAGACACAGCTGTTGCCCCCTTGAACTCTCTGTAGATGCAACAACACCCATATATGATCCAGTCCTTCAATACCTCATTGTGGGTAGGGAAAAGCCCATGAGGACCTGTTCCCACCTGAGGGACTATTGGCAGGTGATGCTGTTGGGAAAGGGTATCATTTTCCTGTGATGTAGCAACTGGTAAGACTCTTGCTCTGGTTAGTGACCCCCACCCACACTCAGGCAAAGGGAGTCTAACTAAAGTCAGCGGGTCACACACCAAAAGAAGACTTGAAAGAGGATGGGAAGCTTGCTGAGAAGACGTGCTCTAGGGGAGAGGAGGGAGTAAGAGAGTGTGGAATAGGAGTGTGAGGAGAACTAAAATCCATTATATAAATGCAGGAAACTGTCAAACAATGTTTAAGTGCTACTGAAAAAATTGGCTATTCACATACCAAGAAAAAGAGCTAAGGTGCATATCTTATATGACATCAACATATAAAACTAATATGGAGTGAACCATAAATCTAAAGTAAAATATTAAAACCTGAAACTTCTAAAATAAAACAAAGGGAAAATGTTTGGCCATATTGGGTTAGGCAAATATCACCTAGATACTAAACCAAATTAGAATTTAATGAAAATCAAAACAATAAATTGGACTTCATCGTATGTTTTAAAAACTTTAATCTCCATAATGTAATCTGGAAAGTAAATAGGCAACACTCAGACTGGAAAATAATTATTGCAAAATATATGCAAGCAACCTAAATTTAGGTTCAAGACCTCTTAAAAGTCTTAAAAAGCAACCCGAATTTTCAAATGACCAAAATCCTTCAACACAAATTTCCTGAGTGAAACATGTGGATGGTGAATGACCATGTTACAAGATGCTTGCCACTGCTAGTCCTGAGGAAGAACAAAAATGGCTGATCATGGTGGTGAAAACCCATAATCCCATCACATGGAAGGCTCAAAGACAGGAGAAAAATTGCAAGTTCAAGACCAGCCTGAGATACACAGCAAGTTCTGGGCTGGCCAGGCTATATAGTAAAGCTCCATCTAAAAAGAAGAAGTCGGTGAAATACTATTATTAACCTATTAGAGTTTCCAAAACTAAAACAGCCACACCAAGAACTGGAGACATGAGAACATGGGGCTCTCAAACATGGCTCATGGGAATATCAAATTCAACCACTTTGGCAATGAATTTTACACTTACGTAAAAAAATTAAATTGTATCCATTTACCAAAGGATCAAGCCACTCCACACCTAAGTTTTTACTAAAGAGAAATGAAAACAAATCCCATATGCAAAAAGTTATACACACATGTTCTTAACAATGCAGCTATTTTGCAATTACTAAAACCTGAAAATAATCCAAGTGTCCACCAGCAGATGAATAAGCCAAAGGGTTGCATCTACAGAATATAATGTGACACAATTAAAAAAGAATGGACTATTGCTTGTACAATAATCTACATGAGTCTTGAAGTAACTGTACTGAAAGAAGGCAGGCAGTGACTACTTAAGTATTCTCTTGAGAGAAAACACTAGAGTGCCAACTATTGTATGGTTACATAGCTGCAGATCAAGGGTTGAGGGTTAGGAGAGGAAGTGGAGTGCTTTGAGGACGTAAAAGATGCCTGTGGGACACAAGGAAAGGTTTAGATATTGTTCTAGCTTGTTTTCTACTTCCGTGATAAAGCACTAACCAAAACCAACTTGGAGAGGAAAGAGCTTATTTCAGCTTACATGTCTTTCCTTGAGGGAAGCCAAAACCAGAACCTGGAGGCAGGAACTGAAGCAGAAACCACAGAGGAGTTCTTATAGCTGGCTTTTTTTTTTTTTTTTTTTTCATTTTTTATATTTTAATACAACCCAGGGCCATTTTCCCAGGAGTGGTACCACTCACAGCAGGCTGGGCCCTTCCACCTCTATCATCAAGAAAATGTCCCCAGAGGCTTGTCAACAACAGGCCAATCTGATGGAAGCAATTCCTCAACTGAAGTTCTCTCTTCCAGGTCACTCCAGCTTGTGTCACGTGTACAATAATCATCATCAGCAGCAGCAGCAGCAGCAGCATAGGTATGATGGATATATTCACTAACGGTGTCAAGATGTACACATGTGTAAAAGTTTATCAGAATGTACTCTTTACATATGTGCAATTTATATGCATTAGTTTTACCTCAATGGAGTTGGAATTAGCAATGGAGAAGAATGGGAAGAAGAGAAAACTGAAGAGAAGGAAAGAAGGAGGGGAATGAATTAAAAGGAAGAGGAAGAAGAGGTGAAGGAGAAAGAGAGGAAGGAAGGAGGATAAAGACAAAGAGACTGGGAAAAGACAAGAACGAGAAGAAAATGACGGCCAGAACTCAGTTTTTCCACAGTTCATTCCAGCCAGTACTAGTTGCCAAGAGAGGTCAAGGACATGGGCTTCCTAGAAACACAGCCCAAACAGGAACCACTACCACCCTAGGTTAGACCTCCAGCAGAGCTCTCTACCCCAGCTTATAAACTTCAACATCTGAATTGTGTTTGTCACTGTCCCAAACAATCCCTGGCTTCAAAGCCACAGGAGATCGCCCATTGCCGTCCCTCGACTTCCCACCCACAGGGCGGCCCTGTCCTAATTCAGCAGGGAAACAGAACAAGAGAGCTCCAGTGAGAGAAGTGTAAACAGGAGAAGTCATCTGGGTCTCCCACAGCCACCCTCTTCCCATCCACCACAAGGAACAATGGCAGAGGAAGCTGGGGGCTGCGGCACTTGGGCAGTTACGCAAACCAAGTTGGCACCCAGCACGGCTTTTGTTCAGAGATTTTTTTTTAAAAAGTCAACCCTCTTATAAACAATTCAGAGTGTTTTCTCCCTTGGGAAAGCATGTGGCTGCTTTCCTGGTTTACCCCATTTTCAGTGAGATCATTTTCGAGAGGCAATTTCTGAGCCCATGCGCTGGGGTGGGACCACCATGTTAGCAAGTGGCTAGCAGCTTGCTCAAATGAGAGTATGAATGGACTAAGGTCTCGATATATTTAAAAAAAAACATCCCAACTTAAAATAGTCTTCTAGACCTCGTTTTTAATAGAGTCCCTGTCCATTCAGAGACTTTTATAAAAACAACCCCACAATTAATGGCGTGTATTTCTCTGCAAAGCCACGTACTTGAAATATACAGGGGGTGAGTTTGTTTATGAGAAAGAAAACTTTGATCCAAAGATAAAAATAGAGCGGCAGGATTCAAGCAAATTTACCCTGCTCTCTCCAGGAGCCTCGGGTTTAACCCATCTTGGGAAGAGTTCAATCTCAGGTGATGCAGAAATCTGTCTTCACAAGCAGCTCCTCAGTACTTTGAAAGGCACAATTAATTAACCCTCCTTCCCTGCAAGGATACTCTGGGGAGATAAGCATGGACTCTTATAAGTAGACCCCATAACTGGGTTTATTTCTGTGTGGATTTCTATCTAGAACGCATGACATAATTATTACCTACTCAGGTCAATATACAGAAACCTCAAGTCAGAGCTCATCACATCCCTGCTTGAGACTTCTCAGTCATTCCCCAACGCGCTGTGGAACTTGACCTGGTCCCTGCCTACCTAGACGCCACTGTGTTGGGGACACCTATTTCAGATCATCACGCATCTGAGACTTTTCCTACCATCAGCTCTTCTCATGCCCCAAATCTAAAGTAGAATGTTGTCTTCGAGGCCATTTCCTTTCCACATCTGTGACACTCTCCTTGAATGTATGTCACTCAACGTCAGCACTTTTGAACAGCATCTTCCTCCAACTTAAAAGTTAGTTTTATGAGTTCAGGAACCATGTAGGTTTTTATTCATTGTTTTCTCCCTACTGGCCAGCGTATGTGGCTGGCATATGATGCTCATTACATCATCACTGAATGCAGAATGAATAAAGAACTGCATTCCTGTTTCTTTCTACCCTGCTTGCTCTCTCCCAAACTCCAAGCCCACTTACCACTCACACCTCATTCTTTCCTTAGCCATAAAAATCTTCCCTAGGTTTCCTTCCTGTGTTTCAGTGTTTAGACACAAGGCATACAAAGTATCAGAGACATGCCAGCAACAGTTGGTGCCCAATAAATGTAGCTAAATTTAGTAAGCCCATAATCAATTCTTCCAAAGTAGACTTGTGGTCCTGCTTCAAGTGTCAATCTTTCTCTACTACTTATGTAAATTTTCACATACTCCCAGTACCATTAATGCATTTTAAAGGGATGTTGGTAAAGCTTTAAAAACCTATTACATCTACCAAAGGACCAATTGTGATTACCACCACAGTGGAACTAAAGCTATGTACTTCTATTTAATATAAAACAATAATAATAATAATAATAATAATAATGGCAGTTATTGGAAATGTGACAATGTTATTGACAACATTAACAAGGCAACTACATCTCTCTCCATAATGTGATTGGCAGCATTTAATGACCTCTTTGCTCTGTACATCAATATTATCTGAAGCCATAGCTGTGTGCTTTTAAATCACATTCATATTCTTCTGACATTGTACTGTGACTAATACCTTGCCTTCCGCATTTTTTTTTCTCTAACTTGGTTGGCTGATTGTATGTTTATGACTAGAGCTCAACTTACTTTCTTCTGTGTACATTCTTGATGGTTGCTAGGTGGATGATTTGTGCGGAATATATGCTTAATACAGTTTTTATTACTGTAAACAGGGAACTGAACACAGTGTCTTGCATATGTTCATTCAATGCTAGCTATATCCTTAGCCCTACAAAACAGTTAAGGTTGAACCTACTATTGGGAGTTTTGAGCTGAACTCACCAAAAGAGACTGTTCTTCCAGTTTGAAACACCTTATGAAACAATTAAGTTTTTCCCTGTTCTAGTGCATTTTCTCTCTGCCTTTCTGAGTCCCCAGTGGATGTACCTATACCATCATATAGTTAATTAACAAGGAAGCAGATGGGAAGGGGACTCAATGCAAGAAATGTGTTCCTCATGGGCATGCATGCACATGAAGTAAAACCCCCAGATTCAAAAATTAAACAAAGACCACACAGAACCAAGGAAAATCTGAATGTGTGATTTATTATATTTAAGATTGGTCTATAAGGCTTAAATATGTTTGTTGGAGTTAACAGCAGATAAATGCAACTTTACAAAATCAGTATTCCAATACAGAACAGGACCACACGTGGGGTGACTGTGCGCTGGAAAATTAATATTTCCTCAATGCAAATATTCGATCTGCAGCACCATGTGGAAGCTTCTACCTGGATCACAAGCTACAGTGTTCTCTACAAGCTCTTCTCAGAACACAACTCTGTCTAAATCAAGCATTAGAGGAAAAATAGCAGAGTCATTCAGGCTTAATATGTCAGATTTGGTATAGGATTAAAATACTAAGTGTTTTTTATGTCCTGCTTCAAATTAATAAATACAAACACAATATAAAAATATACACCAGTTGTTGAGACTACACTGCACATGCCCAGAAAGTTAAATCTCGCTCTCATATGTATGCAGGTATGTCTTGAGGGTCAGAATTTCTGAATAGCTACGGCTAGTCTTCCGGTAAAAGTCCAAACCGGTGAGATGCTCAATGTCCCGGACCCGAGCTGTGTGCATCTTCATGAGTTCCTCTACCCACTTTGACTCATCCTCTGAACTCTGCAAGGGAAATGAAGCAATTAGATTTTTTTCTAGAAGAGATGATCTACATGGTCATTTTCCACTTTTACACACAGACCCACAGCATGGTGTTCCCGCCTGACCTTCCTGTCTCTGCTGAATTCCTGTCAGGAATTCACCACAAATTCCTGCTCTAGGCTTTAAACATTTTCGGCAATAATAAGTTGTGCCAAACAAATGAGAAACGTGGTGTGAAGAGGTGTAGTTCTCACTAGGTTCTCAAAACACAAAACAAAATCAGGAAAATCATTAATCCGGCAGAACCTGATCAGTTGTGTTTCTTCTCAGCCGTCAAACGTAGGGTTGAGATCAGCACACACTTAACCTGGAATGCTCTTCTATCTCATAAAACAAACAGAGAACTGGTGGTACCTAAGTGTATATAGGAAACTAAGTGTGTATCCCAAGGCTTCTCAGAAGACCCATCATATCCATCAACCATCTAGTCGATGGCAGTTAATTACTATCTGAGTTCAGCTTGAAACAGGTCAGTTGATATATTTGGTACTTTGGGGCCCAAAAAGTCTTAGTTGGAACTGTGGCCCCACCATTTCCTTGCTTCCGTGACTTGGTAAAGCTACTGACTGCCCTAAGCTTCCTAAATTCACAAGTGTATTAATGTTTACTTCACAGGCTCGCTGGAAGGTAGAAAAAGAATTCAAGGGAGAGGAAGAAAGTAAAAAAAAAAAGAAAAGAAAAATGAGTCAATAGTAAGACCACTGAAAAAAGGAAGGGAATCTCCTTTGGCCTCAGCTGCTCATGTGATAACCTCATTGGCAAAACTCCACGCTAAAACCATGCAGAATGACAGAACAATGTATTCCATGTCTAATTTGAAATTAAAAGATACTAAAAGATGAAAGCAACCCTCACATCTCAAAAATATTTCAGTTTGGAGGAACCATGTGGGGGAGCGTGACATAATAAGATCCAAGCATCCTATGAAGCCAAAGTCTCTCTTCATTAGTAGCCAGGGGCAGGAAGGCCTTCACAAATAACATCACTACCTAATGCCTCTGAACAGAAATGTCCTGCGAGAGTCTTTAGAGACATTTACCGGGTGCTGCATAGCCCAGGGCCAAGAATGTTCAGACATGCCCCCACCTAACTCTTGACCACTAGTGATCTTACTGAACCAGCCACTGAGGCCCGTGAACCCGCAAAGGTTTTCTCAGAAAGCTCCAAGCCACGCAGACCTGGACCAAGGGTGACAGCAGCTCATGCCAAGTCTAAATATGTACCGTGAGCTTGTTGGTTCAGGAAACCAATGCCTGGCCATTCCAGGCAAAGTGTAGAAATGGCTTTGCAGGCAGATGCTAGGATTTGGACCTTTCATAACCTACCCTCTGGCCTAACCTACCCAAGATTTCTGCAACTCCCAGGAAAGTCAAACCTAATTTAGCTCTACCCACAAGGCTACTGACCAGTCCTCAGCACAACCATGTAATTAACAAAGTAGGAGGTCTCCTGATGGGTCAAGACCCCTCAGGGTAAGCATGAGGTTATATTTGGGGAGAATTTTCATAGTTTGCTCTTTTGTTGAATTTTTCAATGGTCAGTGAGTTCAATGTTTCCTTTCAAAGTGCAGTTATGTGAATGTGTGGACAGAGTTGAAAAGGTTTTTTTAATTCAAAAATCACAGCAATCTAGAATGATAAGAATTCAAGTAAGTAGGAAAGACAAAAAACTTTAAAAATAAATAACAGAATATTAATGCAACCCAAACCACAATCGTAGTTTTTTGCACTATGAACATTCATTCTTTCTTAAAGTTCCATTTACTATTTTTACTTTTATGTGTATGAGTGTTTTGCCTGCATGTGTGTCTCAGCACCACCTGTCTTCAGTGCCCATGGAAGCCAGAAGTAGCCAAGCTGGGATCCAAACTCACCCATCAACACATTCCTGCCGTGATTGGAGGATTTCCAAGAAACTGAGATAAACTCCAAATAGCCTACCATATGTGTACATGTTTATGTGACCTTTACTTCACCTTTAAATCTCAGAGCAGTTTTGAATTTAATTTTTGTGTGTTTCGTTTACCTCTTAAAAGGTTTTTAGTAGCACTGAGGTTTTCTCAAGGGAAGCACAGTGATGTAACAAGGGGTACCACATTCCTCTGTGAACAACCACGATGAAAACATCAAGCCAGTGAAGTGATGGTAGCGTGTCTCTCACTTCCAGATTCCCCACCTCTTCCTCCTTTCCAACCACAAGCAGGGCCCCAGCAATCCTCTGGCTACAATACCACTGCCTTCCAGCCTCCTTGTCAAGTGTCAAAGACCACACCCCAGGTCCGGTTCTGTGACCTCATTCTTAGGAATCTTGCCAATACCTTTTGGAGCCTCATTTTCAACCTCCTCCGACTTAAACTCCTTAAAGCAAAACCTAAAATGCTGCCCTTCTGATTTTTTTCTTGCTTATCTAATTGCACAATAAGAAAAACTCCCCAAGTTCTCTACAGATATCTGCTAATTATCTTTGGAATTTAAAGTTCCCTATCCTACCAACTAAGCATCATCTTTTAGTAAATGTAAGTTCCTTAGAAGTTAACACAAAGGCAGGAGAAAGAACAAGAGACCTTACAGGGTGATTAGATGACAGAAACAACATGTGTAGAAAATCTACACAACACCTGGATTATAACACTCGGTACATGGTCACAATGACTTCTGCAGCTATTACAACCAGTATTAATACGACTACCAGTATAGTTTTAAATTTTTGATAACAAGCAATTTTTAAAAATTTTACCCATCACTTCTTAACCTTTTGGCTACTACCAAGTGTAAAATATTATCTCCCATCAAATCCCATATTTTAGAAAAAACATAACTAGCTTCTTATACCATAATTTACATTTCTATTATTTCCTGAAGTCTTTATTTTGCTTTGAACACTCATTGCCTAAATTCTTCATCCATAATTGAAGCCTCTGTCCAAGTGCCACACTGCCCATAAAGCATGAAGATTATGATCTTGACTTCACCAATTGTTATGGTATTTTATTTTAGGTGTTTTGAGGCAGGATTTCTCTGTATAACAGCCCTGGTTGTCCTGGAACTTACTTTGTAGACCAGGTTGGCCTCGAACTCATAGAGATCTGCCTGTCTCTGTCTCCCAGATGCTGGGATTAAAGCCATGCACGACTGCTCCCAGCTGGCCTTTTACTTCTTAATGTAGTTATTTCTATTCACATTTTATTTTCAGCCTTATATGGCAGGCTGCCTAGGAGCCCATGGCTACGGCTAACAGTGTTTTTTTTTTTCTTCTAGAACACTACACAATTTAGGAATTTGAGTGTAATTTGTTGATTGACAATCCCATTCTACAGATTCTATCCCTGCTCCTACTATTAGTGAAATAAAAGCATATCGGCTATTACTTCTAAACAAAAGCTTGCAGCAAAGAGTTTACATCACAATAAATGTATATGAAGAGAAAATATGATTTGTCCCTGAGTTTTCACTCTGTGCACACAGCATGGCCTGTCTTCCTGCTGAGGGCTTTTCCTTTTTAAAATTTAATACATCTTATTTATTTTATAGTATGAGTAGTTTGTTTGCATGGATGTCTGTATACCAGGTGTATGCCTGCTGTGTCTACAGAGGCCAGGTGGCCCTGGGGTTGGAGTTCCAGATGGTCGTGAGTCATAACATGGTTGCTGGGAGTTGACCTCTGGGCCTCTAGAAGGGCAGCCAGTGCTCATAACCACTGAACCATCTCTCCAGCATCTGTTAAGGACCTTTTCAATGTATCATTCAGCTTCCTAGCTCTCTCTGTGTGAAAATAAACAATACAGGGGTCTTCTGTGCTATTAAATGACTGTTATACCTTCCCATAACTAGTAACAAAAGATAATCTGTCTGAAGATAAAAACATGGGCACTTCATCATTTGTCAAAATTGAGCATATAAATAGAACTGTGTTAAATGTATACATATATGCAGAACACACCACACACTAAATGAAAACTATAAAATTATTGTTATAGAATTCCAGGTCCCTATATATTCAGTGAAGTTCTACATGAGTCATTTCCCCTTTCCATTTGGTTGGGTGATCCATATGCTTCATACAAGTTAAGAAACAAACTGAATCTGAGAGCACATCCTGCCTCTGAACTCACATTGCAACTCTCATCATTGTCGGGTCGGTGAGGAAGGATAAACGAAGACACAGAGAGGGGACCGTCACACTTGTCTGCAGGCTGAGTGAAGTCCAGGCAGCTGGTGATGATGCTATAGTAGTGAGTTGGGACAGGAATAGAGCTGCCTTCCACATACCTGAACCAGGAAAGTAAATACAATTACAAGACACGTCAAAACTCTCTCTTAAAAATGCTCACCCACAACAACACTTTGCTAGCCTACTTTAAACATGATATTCTCTCTGCCTGGAATTGTCTCCCTGCCTCGACCTGGCGGAAAGAGAAAGATATTCCAAGAACCTAACGTGGCTGGAGAGAAGAGTTGGAGGCAGTAAATGGTGACTAGAATAATGAAGTAGAGCAAAGAGCTGAAAAAGTCTATAAAAGACAAATCATGATGGTTTGTGGGTGCCAGGACACAGAGTTTAGGTGCTATGGTTTAGGCTGCAATACTCCATCGAAGGCTTAGGAGATATGGAGTGCCAATCTTAGATTTGTGTTTCAGAAAGATGACTTTCACAGGTATAGAAAATGGTCCAAGGTCACAAGACACTGGCTGTAAAGGAATAGCAGCACCTTTAGTCTGCACTGAGAGCCTGAACTTGGTGCAAAGGAAGCCATCAAGAGTGGGAGATGAGCCTAGTGCTATTCGTTCCAGTAGAGCAAAGCGTACATATTTAGATCCCTCACCCAGCTTGCTTACAATTTTAAACATTTTCTAAATCTTGAAAATGAATGAACTTAATTTTGTTTAAAAGGTATCAAAATGACCAACAATAAATATGTAATTAAGATGAACTGTCTCTTCTGAATTACTGAAAAAGGAGTAAGTTGATGTCTATCCAATTAATTTTCTGTATTTCAAAATAGCATTTTATTTGCTAAATATCTATATTATTTACACACTCTGTGCTGATTTCTGATTATTTGGGCATGTATAAATGCACTAGACTACATACTCTTCTAGGCACAGTGTTTACCTTATCTTTTTATATCCCCATTAGTACCAAGGGGAGAGAGAGAACTGGATTCAACCAAAGTCTTTATGCAACTTTCTAATAAGACATAATGACTCAGAAAATAGAAAGAATCCAAAACTCTCCACAAACAACGGAAATAAATTAAAATCACAATTTTTCCACTGAGGAATTGTTAAAGAATAAATGACAATTTCAAAAATATGATTGACATATTTTTCTATCACAAAAAAAGTTGAAATTTTCTTCTAACTACTAAAAGCTACATTTAATCAAAGATTGAAAACAGCTGAAGATTTTCAATAATGAGATTCAAAGAAAAAATATTTAAGGATATGAACTGTTCTCTAGCATATGAATATCCCTGAGTGACATCCTAAAATTTAGGCATCTCACACAGAACAGGGGGGAAAAACTCACTGTTGGATTTCATCCTCGGTGTCACGTAAGCCATTGTAATTGTAGTCAAAAATGGGTCCACTTATTACATTGACCCCATTCCTTTCTGAAGCATATTTCTTCACCAATACCCTTTGGAAATAAGTCCAGATACCTGTGCAAAGACACAAATCAGTTCTTCGTGCACAAAAACACTTGTTTCAGACAAAGACTCTGCAGGATGCCTGCTTCAAGTGTAGTGTCGGGAGCCAAGAGTTGCTGTGACTTATCAAGACCTGCTTTCAAGTGTTATCTTTGTTTTTCACTATGAACTTGTAAGAGGAGAGATAAGAGAAAGCAGGCAATGCTAGGGAGGCAGTAAGCCTGACCCAGTAGGTCAGGGACAGTTCCCAGGGGAGGTTGAAGAAACGAGATCTGAAAGCTGAGTGAGTGTGTATGTCCCAGACAAAGACGTGGAGGCAGGGCATGCCAGATAGAGAGAGTTACGGTGTTAGCAGAAGAGGAAGTATTTTAGCCATTTGGCAAGTAAATCTTTCGAGGTCAGACAATACAGCTTCCTAAGTTCTAGGGCGAGGGAATGTAGCTCAGTTGGCAGAGTGTCTTTCTAGCATACACCAAGTCCAGGCTTCACTCTCAGCACTGCATACACTACGTGTGGTAGCAAACGCCTGTGCCCAGCTGCCAGGAGGTAAAGACAGAAGATCGTTCTCAGCTTCACAGCAAGTTCAAAGGCAGCATGGGCTGCATGGGATACCACCTCAAAAGGGGGTAAGCTTCGGAGGACTATAGCTACATGGTGGGGTGTGTGGCTAATGTGTGTGAGGCTCTGAGTTCAATACCCAGTACTGAAAAAAAATGGCGTTTTTATGATTACATAGCCAATGGACACTCTCTAGGGACTAATAGTTGGTTTTGAGGGCCAGAGTTTATGGTGCTTATTCAATTCACAGAATCACTATCATTCACGAATACTTATCTTGTGAACAAATAAATTACATGGTCAAAGAAGCTAAAATAATAATTTGCATGACCCTAAAATCATCTGATTTAGTACTCTGAAATAAACAAGAATATTCATAATCTTCTTCTGGATTTTAGGGTCAACATTCAGAAAACATAAGCACCCTAAAGGAAGAGATTGTACCTGGCCTTTGCAGACATGTTCAACACATAAATATAGATGCTGTAAAGGGTGCAAGTGACCTCTAAAATTCAGTAACAGTCCATCATAAAAATAATAAACATTAAAACGGAAAGAACTGCAGGTTAGAACGTGGTTTAGTTTAGCTCTTCCACTCATGACCTGGGTCACTTTTTATGATGTCAGTTTCCTAATTCTAAACAAGGGCTAGATGACTCTCCAACTTCTCCCCCAGGCGGGGCAACTGTAGAGAATTCATACGCAAGGTCTTCAAAAGGTATAAAAGCTGAACACTTGCAAGGTATTATTAAAATCAGCATGGAGGTAAAAACGGTAAGTGGTAAATTTAAAGTATTTATTTTCTAAGTAACCGTTTACTGGGTAAATATTATACTTACGTTTGAAAGCGGGATACATTGGGACCATGTTGGTTACAAGGAATGCATCATATTTAGCTTCTGGGGAAGAGCTCAGATCTAAACATGAGGAAAGCCAACAGAATACATTGCTTACCGATGTTGACATCATAGAAGAGCAGTCTCCCAGGCCAACCCAAACAGCTTGAAGCCAGCGGATCTGCTTTTATTTCCACTTATCTCCCCCATTAGACACTTCCGGCTTCCCTCTCACTGTCGCTTCTCTCCCCTCAACAGCTCTCAGAAAGTATTTGCAGCCCTTTTCCTCCTACAGAGTTCCTGAGTCTATAGTTCTCTGATTCCGTTATTCTAACTGAGACTCTGAAAAAATGTCATTAAGGTAATAAGACATAATTGTTTTTAGGAAATCACCTCTGCAGGACTGAGCCACTAAATAGCCTCCCACCCACGCTCAGGCAAATGACTCTTATTAAACTCAGTGGGCCACACACAAAAAGAGGACGTGGAAATAGGAGGGAGATTGGGTGAGAAGAAGACTCCCAGCAGGAGACAGGGGGACAGAGGGCAGTGAGGGGTAAAAATGACAAAAACACATCATCTGAACGTATGGAACAGTCAAACAAAAAAACCCTTCTTAAGTAAGAATTAATGTCCTCATAACTTACCATTTCTTTCATATTCCCCTTTAACAACATGAAGGAGAACAAGGTCTCCTCCCTATACTTGAGATTTTTCCAGATCAGGATGTTTGAAAGCTGGTCATTTTCAGGCTCCATTTTGGGAGAATTTCAGTCTCCCAAGTGCTTTCCCATGGACCACGGAAACCCTAACCAGCGGACTTCAAACTTCGGATTATACTCCCACCGACACACCTGTGCACATGTGCACACACACACACACACACACACACACACACACACACACACACACACAGTAATCAGACCCAGACACACTGCAACTCACAAGGAGGAAAAAGGAATCCATACGACATCTGTTTATCATTTTTATAGGCCAAACAGTTCTGACTGAATCCTGGAGACACGCGAACATCAGGGCGAACACAGTTGGTCAGATGCTCCGGGATGCTGGAGACCTCAGCCTGTGTATAGAGTAAGAGACACTCACTGATGCTCTTTCAGAGATAAGACCAATGGCATGAACAAAGCTAGAGTCTTTATTATGAACAGCTCAAACCCAAACTTGCAAGCTTACCCTAGTTCATAATCTGATATTCTAAGTCCATTTCAAAAGTCATTTAAAAAAGATACAATAAGCCAATAATTCTCAATCTCTTTGTTTTCTGCAGTGAAATATTTTTTATCAAAGTCTGAAGTTGAACAACACATGAAGTACAAATCCTACTGTTGAAAAGGTCACTGAAGAACGAAAGCCCACCGATGGGCACATATAAAATCCCATATTTCAAGAGGCAGAGTCCAGAAGACTGCTCACAAGTTTATAGCCAGCCAGGTCTGTATAGCAAATTCCAGATTAGCTAAGGTTATATACCAAGACTCTGTCTCAAAAGCCAAACAACAAAAGCCAATCAAATGCTCTATAAAATAATAGACCCATGCTGTGAAGACAGCTCAGTCGGTAAAGCACTAGGCTGGCAAACATGTGAGAACCTGAGTTGAATCCTCAGAACCCAAGTAAAAAGTTAGGTACATTGGGCACATTCGCAATCCCAGCGCTGAGGAAGCAGACAGGCTGGTCCCCGCTGGGTTTTGGCCACCCAGCTTAGCCTACTAGGTAAACGCCAAAGTATGAGACTCTGTCTCAAAAAATTGAGGTGGATGGCATCTATACACACACATACACACACACACACACACACACACACACACACACACCCCTTCTGTGTATCTCCCTCCCTCTCTCTCTCTCTCTCTCTCTCTCTCTCTCTCTCTGTGTGTGTGTGTGTGTGTGTGTGTGTGTGTGTGTGTGTGTGTGTGTACACTTGCATGTACGCACACACATTAGAAATTAACTAAATCGTTGGGGAAGTAGTATTCTTATCATTTACATTTACAAGTTGAAAATATATTTCTAAGTATATATACTTGATATATCAAATACATATATATATATATCAACTACAAAACAAGTTGTGCTAATTTGTGATCTATGGCTATGTATCTCCTCCTCATGAAACTGAAACTCCAATAAAAAAAACTTTTTTATTAAAATACAAACGGGGGCTAGAGAGATTGCTCAGCAGTTTACAGCACTTGGTGCTATTGCAGAGGACTTGGGTTCGGGTCCCATCACCCACATGGTGATTCCACAACCATCCATAAATCCAGTTCTAGGAGATCCTATGCCCTCTGACTTCTGAGGCACAGGCTGCACATACATACATCAGGCAAAAACACTCACACATAAAACAAAATAAGAAAATCTAATTGTTTTTTAATTCTTGGTATTACTTGGCATACTTAAAAGGTAAAATGAAATACGAAGAATATGCTGAAAGTGAAGTCAGGTTGACTATGGCTATACATATACATATATATATATATATATATATATATATATATATATTCTTGCTACTTCTCACTAAAACTGACTGCTAACTGAGAACTGCTCTAAAAATTATTATCTATTAAAACAAGCCAAAAAAAAAAAACAGGATGGATAGAAAAAACCAACTCCATAAACTGCTTTTCCACTTACAAGGGCATACCATGGCACATGTGAACATGCATACATTCATACACAAAAATAAATGAATAATATTACAATAGATGCAGCAGAAGTTTTCTTCAAACACAAAAAATTAAGGCCAAATCTATTCATCAAAACACTTATTATATCAAATAAAGAGTATAAGCCCCAGTTTTCTCAATGACCTGCTTAGAGATGGTATATGATGTCCAGAGAGGCATAAAGAATATTTCACTATAACCACTTTCAAAATCCGTGTGGTATAAGATATTGTATCTAGTCCGATAAAGCACTGCAGGTCGTCCATACAGGAGATGTCTCTCTAAGAAAGAAAGAAAAGAAAAAAAAAACTGTATTCAATATATAATCAACCTTACACCAACTGTGAAATATTGGAAGAGAATCACGTTGCCTACAGTTTGCTAGCTTACTTATTAATAAGACAGCGATCAAGTTAGTGTTCCTAACACTTCTGTGGTTTATCTGATCACCTTACCAAGGGTCAAAACAATAATATAAATGCTATAGCTATAAAGATGCTTTTTGAAATTGTCAGATTTAAAGGTCTGTATAAAAAGGAAACATACAGTAAAAATTGAGATAAGTCAGCTAAACAGAGAGCTAATAAGATTGGATTTTATATAATGAAATGATTTGACCCCTGAAGAGGTTTATTGGGTTAGTCAAGGACTCAGTTAAGAAGTTTCTTCTTACCATTACTTATGAACTACAATTGAAATGTACATTATTTCAGCATAAAAAGAGAGTAGTTAGCAGCTTTGTCTTTAGGCATGGACTTAAAGGAACATGTATAGATAACAGAAGCAGGCATTCAAATGGGTCCCTCAAATACAAATGAGACATCCATCTATTACCAAAAAACTCACTTAAGACCCCTGAATGCAGAGTTAGGCTCCTTTAAGGAAGATGATCACTGAATCCATATTTACTCTTTGAGGTGAAAGATGAGAATTCAGTACTCAAACCTTTATTGCAACCCATAGAAAAGCCCGGAGCTTGGCTTGTCCATAAATTCATGGAAACTGGGGTCCCTGCACATCCATATATTTAGAGATCAAAGCTTAGAGACATCGAAATTCCTAAGTGATTTAGAATGAAACCTGCTTTTACTATAATTTTTATTAAAGAAAATCTGGCAAGCACTTATTAAATTATGTATACATGTTGCTTTAATTAAAGTGCTACCCTTCTATGCAAGTAGTGGAGAAAAAATGTTCACGCAATACTCCGCCAAACCCTCCCAAGTAGAACTGCTGATTTGTGGCAGAGTGGCCAATGCTATCACACCACAAAGCAACTTCTGGGTAGTCTGGCTTCCTGAGCCTGGCAATAAATGGAGAAGCCTCGCTTAAGCTGCCAAACTTGGGGGTCCACACTTATGAATCAGAATGTACCATAATGTTATTCAATAAATAAAATCTAATAAACAAATTAAAAGCCAGCAAATCCAGCAATAGTACTTGAGGGGGCATAAGCCAACCCAGATTTTCCTTTTGAACTCAGACCAAACCTTTTCTAGGTTCAAAATTTCCATAAAGGTTTTTCTTGTTTTCATTTTTGCTGCCTCTGAATTTCCTGGTTTCAGCTGGAAGCAGAAGTATCAAAATTCTTTGAGAAGCTGTTCTCTATCAGTTCAGTTTTAAAGCTTACCCAGTGTGGAGGCCTGAGTAAGAACGGCCTCCATAAGCTCGTGTATTTGAATGCTTAGTCACCAAGGAGTGGAACTATTTGAAAGGACTGGGAGGATTGGGAGTTGTGGCTTTGTTGGAGGAAGTGTGTAACCAGGGGTGGGGAGGTGTTGAGGTTTCAGGAAAGCCCATGCCAGGATAAGGTTCCTATCTCTCTCTTTTGTCTCTGTCTATGTCTGTCTCTGTCTGGCTCTCTTTCTTAATCTCTCTCTGTCTCTGTTTCTCAATCTCTCTTTCTGTCTCTGTCTCTCTCTCTCTCTCTGTCTCTCTCTGTCTTTCTCTCTCTCTCTCTCTCTCTCTCTCTCTCTCTCTCTCTCTCTCTCTCTCTCTCTCTCTTGCTATCTACAAATCAGGACAAAGCTCCCAACTCCTTCTCCAGCACATGTCTGTCTGTCATGCCTGCTGCCACATTTCCAGCCATGTTGGTAAATGACTAAGCCTCTGAAACTGTAAGCCAACCCCATTTAAATGTTTCTTTTATAATAGTTGCCTTGGTCACAATGTCTCTTCACAGCAAGAAAATAGTGACTAAGAGACCAGTGTATTCCCCCAGACTCATATTGAAGCCTGCTCCCTCATCTGTTCCATTAAGAGGCCAGAAAATAAGCATCCATCTGTCCACCTTAAAGCACCCACCAAACAGTAGTATGGATGATCTACAGTCTCTGGCTCTTCCTTCCTCCAGACCTCCTCATTTCTTGGCATTTTCCAACGTAACTCTCCTTTCCCCAGGGACTGGTTTGTTTGTAGAATCCCACTCATGACAATTCTATATGATACATGTGATTTTTTTCCTTTCTGTTGGTGATAATATATATTGTTCCTCATCATTCTTGTCACTAAGAGTATGTGTTCATGGTGGATGTGTGTGTGTGTGTGTGTGTGTGTGTGTGTGTGTGTGTGTGTGTACACACTCATGGTGTGGATGTGTGTTTGTTCATGCATGTGGAAGACAGTGGACAACATCAAATGTCTGTTTCTCTCCACCTTAGTTTTGGGTGTAGGGTCTCTCACGATCACTGATTTCACTGGAATGGCTGACCAGCGAACCCTAAGAATCAACCTGTCTCTGCCCCCCCAGTTCTGGAATTACATGCATGCCCTGCCATGCCCATTTATTACATGGGTGATGGGGATGCAAACTCAGGTCCTCATGCTTTTTGTGACAGACACATTGCTAATTGAGCTGCCTCCCTAGAGCTGTCCCTTAGCTCCTTGCACATCCCTTCACTCAACATTTACTAAGATCCTTCTTTGTACCAGGCCTTGGGCTGGAAAATGGAGATACTGAACAAAGATGGCTTAGAGCCCTTCCCCTCAAAGAGCTCGCAGTCCAGTGACAATCCTGCTGTCTATAACTAACATGCAGCATATTAGGCTATACTGTCTCTGGTATCCACATGGGGTGATGATAATGCAAATGGAACATGTTACAAACAGGCATAAAGTGGCATGAGAAAAGGCCTTTATAGGGTATAATATTAAACCAGGGTGATCCATACACCGGCTTACATCCATTGCGCTTGTATAATTGTTAACAACCAAAAGCGCCTAACAAACAATACAATCCTAGAGTTGAAAAGAAAAGAATGCAAGAGACATGAACAGAAGGGAGATGAGACACGAGATTGGTGGGACATTCGAAGGAGTCTCCCCAGGAGACCTCTCCATCTCTATCTGCTCTTCAGCCCAACACACAAAAATTGAGTTGGCTTCAAAACCCAACTCCACAGCTTCAAGCTATTGACACAGCTGCAACCTTTTGAACACAGCCAGAGCACAAACATATCATTAGCTCATTTGCTTTTTTGTCAATTCTTATCAAACTTATGAAAAAAAAAACCACAATGATATCAACAACCTCCGGAAAATCCAAACAAAATCCCCACCCGCCTCTCCAGAAATCTACCCAGTTCTCTTTAGAGCTTAATAATTCGTGCAAGGAAGAAGAGAAATCATCTTTGTAAGTAAAGTAAGTTTTGAGATTCAGAATCAAGACTTAGGTTTTACTTTTTCATTGTCTGTGAATCACAGGTCCAGTCATGGCCCAGCTGTTAGCCTTGGACGTCTTGGACATTGCATTTTCTTCAACACACACCGCATTTCTCTTTAACAAAATGCTCCTACTCAGACCACAAAATGGACTTGATTCTCAGTCTTCACACATGCTAAAATATTTGTCTCAAGGTCAGCCCACAAGCTCTTTTTCTGTAAAAGATTCTCCTGATTTCATTTTTAATTTTCCCTACTCTGATTTCAAATCTATGTAAGAGTAGTGACATTTTGAATAATTTAATTCTAAAAAAAATTTAGAAACTTCATGGGAAGAATTGTTATACATATTTATGAGGCCTAATTCTATTACAAAATTTCTAGTGGTCAGATCAATCAGTAGAGTAGTAATCAGCTTAAATAGGTATGATTTCTTTGTGTTGGGACACTGAAAATTTTTCTCTAAGAGTAGTACTGAAATATACAATTGATTAAATGTGGTCAGTAATAGTTGCCTTAATGTCATAGGACTTTTGAAGGACTTCTTCCTGCCCAACAGCACCTTAGCATCCTTTAACCATCCTCTCTCCCATAATTCATACGTGTGTGTGTGTGTGTGTATGTGTGTAATGTGAGTATATAAATGCTAATGCTTGTGTGCACATGCATGTGGAGGCCAGGGGTTGATATTAGTTTATCTATCTATCTATCTATCTATCTATCTATCATCAATCTATCATCATCATCTATCTATCCTCATCTATCTATCTATCATCATCATCTATCTATTTAACTCTGTCTCTATCTCTATCTCTATCTCTATCTCTATCTCTATCTCTATCTCTATCTCTATCACTCTCCCTCTGTTCTTTGAGACAGGGTCTTTCACAGAACCTGGAGCTCACTGATGAACTAGACTGGCTGACTAGGAAGGTCTAGAGATGGGCCTGTCTCCTCCTCCCCATGCTGGGGTTACAGAAGCATGCCAGGCCTGGTTTTTTAACATGGCCAGCCCCTAGGCAGCCAAACTCAGGGCCTCATGTTTGCAGCTCAGGCACTTGACAAGTGAGCCACCTCCCTAGAGCCCTCTCGTGATTTCCTCTAGTGTGGATCTAGTGTCGCCCATGCCCTCCCAGGCTGCGTTCCTACTACACAGAGTTCCAGACACAGCCTTCCTTCCACACCCAAGCTCCCTGTTTACAGTAGCGTCTCTGGCATTTTAGCGTATGCCAGAGTTCCTCTCCACATACCGCATTTGGCAAAAGACCGTGAGACGATTCTTTTTAAGTGGTGTGGACTTCCCCAGAACTCACTCTTTTTGTCTTCCAAAGTTTAGTCATGCAGACTCAAGTTTGTGTTTCTTCTCCCTCCCCTGCTTCCTGATTCATACTCCAGCAGATGGACTTGGAGCCACATGAAAATCCTTCTCCCTTTCTGTTTTCTTAAACATTCACTCCCACAGTAACATATGCTTAAAATTTACCACAGAATCTCTACAAGAAAAGCCTTTCCTTTTCCTGTGCCTTTCCTCTCCTTTGCCTTACAAGCATCTATTGTCATTTATGGCCATCGCAGCCTCCGTGGGAACTGATTCCATGCTTCCAGTCACACTTTTTGCTTTCCAAATCCATCATTAAAGCATTCTGCTGTAAGCTGGGCGGTGGTGGCACAGTCCTTTAATCCCAGCACTCAGGAGGCAGAGGTAGGCATCTCTGTGAGTTCGAGGCCAGCCTGGTCTACAGAGTGACTTCTAGGACAGCCAGGACTACAGAGAAACCCTGTGTCAAAAAACCAAAAAACAAACAAGAAATAATTGTTGTAATTCATCCACTTGCTAAACCTTACAGCAGAACAATCACTTTATGTAGACAGGGGTTAAATCTGTGTTACATAGTCTGTCTCCAACGATACCAATCACATGTCTACTTAATAACCATTTGACAGACGAATTTTAAAAATAAGTCTGGGTGTCTACATGCAGCCTGTCAAACAGAATCTTAAGATAGAGTAGACTTATCAGGATCACCTCTTGTTATGACCTAAATTTATACGAGATAATTCAGATGTACGGCCACGCAAACTCTAGGCCCCCAACATCTAGCTAGTAATTCTCCCTAGACTTTTGGGGCATCTCCAGGCAGGTGCTGTCTGCCTCATTATTCTATTGAAGGGTGTATTGGAATGAAGGCACCATTCTTCCTGAGCACAAACTCTGCCTGAGTAGCACGTGCCAAGGTGACATTAGGAATCTGCAGTGAGGACAAGCATTTGCATCAAAGCATCCATCAGCACTTCAGCAACAATGGCAGCCTAAGAGAATGTCTCCTAACAATCCCTAGGAACGGTCTCAGAAAACAACCCCCGGACTTGTGGCAAATCGTAGCTCGTAACCCTTGACCTCCCAATGCCTTATCTTGCTCAGAAATGCTACCTCACTGAGAAGCAAGACTAGAAAATGCCGAGTTCTGTCTTCAACCAAATGAGCCCTGGTTGAAGCTATAGCTGGTCAGTAAAGGGTCCATGTTCACCTTCAATAGTAGCAAAGAACACTGCTAGGTGAAAGTTACTGAAACGTAGTCTCTATTATCAAGACCTTGAATCCTACTATAAGTCACAAGCAAGGATGGAGCTAGTTACTTTCCACATGCTTTCCATAACACATGCACAGACACGCCTGTATTGGGAAAAACAAGTATGCCACCTCCCTTTTTTAGCACAACAGTCTTCAAAAAAAAAAAATCCAACAGAAACGGGAAGCATTTCAGGATTCGAAAAGGCCCTGGAGATCTCTCAGTAACAGTCAGGATTCTTCTACCCAGTCAGCAAAAATTACTGTCTTTTATATATATATAAATTAACCTCATATGGTGTGTCAAGTGCCAAACATACATAGGCATTAAAATGGTTTGAGTTCCTTTTCATACAAAGGTGACAGCATACCCTTCTTAAGAAAATGCCAACCAAGCGTTCCGTAACCATGGAGAAAAGAGTAAGGCAAAAGTGACTACTGTAGTTCTTCCTCTTCTGGCTATAATGCCAGAGTTGCTTATGAAGAGAGTCTACATTTTCCACGCCATCCATTCCTGCATCCGCTGACTCAGTGCCACAAGGAAACGAGTTCTGATTGCACAGCAAATCTGCCACCACACCAGCGGTTTGCGACGGGGAAACAACAGCCATTACGCAACACAGAGTCAGAACTTGCCACCTACCTAGAAATGCTAGGACTTCAGCAGGCCAGTTTTGAAGACTACAGTGTGCTTTACAAAGGCCCTGATTGTCTAGCAATCTAAACATTGACAGCAAAGCATCACCTCAGACTAATTTAATACTTTTTGACCTCAAATAGACTCCAGGCGGTTTCGCGACTGGAATATGCAGCTTTCCGCATGTGCTCTACATGGACATCGGACTTATTTCATAGGGTACAACATGAACACAGCAACACAGAAATGTTGCAATGTTCGACATGACTCATTCTATGAACTATCAGCTATCTGCATCTCTATTAAACTAACAAACAAAACCAGAAATGTCTTACATTTGCATATGGAATATTAGATTTATAAACTGCTTTATAAGGCTTGATACAAATCTGAAGTCAGAAAGTCAAAGTAGTTATTCTGAATATAAAGCATGTGCAGGTGTGAGCATGCACACACACACACAAGTGATTCATATTCACAAGGTTCTACTGTAGCAGACACTAAATATTTTGAATGGGAACCCGGATGTTTGATGTATGAGACACTCAGACTCAGAAGATGCCCCCTTGATGTTGTAGAAATGAATGAGACAGAGCTAAGAAGGTGATCGAGATGGAATTCGGGGGACATAGAAGAGGGAACCCTGAGATTTACACCAGTTCCAGAATCTAGCCCAAGAAATGGTTTTCACATAATACAACAATTCTAGACTGCTGGTTTTATTTCAGGTCTCTCATATCCTTAAAGGTTGGTTCCCATAGGCCACGAACAGACCAAATGTACATGCTACTGCCATGAATTGAGTCTGACATGTCCCCCACGGGCTGCTGTTTGAATGTTTTCCCCAGCTAGTGGTGCTGTGCTGAGAAGATAAGAAACCTGAAGGGGGGTGCACCTGGCTGGCAGAAGTAAGTTACTAGGAGAAGGCCTTTGCCAGGGCCCTGCTTTAAGTCTCACTTAAGGCTTCCTGTCTGCCACACACTCCAGTCACTACTGTGAACCGAGCTGTTCTGCCATGTCTTCTCCCTCATGATAGAATGAAATCTATCTAGAATTACTTTCATGCCTCCAATTGGATCTGACAGGCATTATTCACAGTGATGCAAAAGGAACTAATCCAGCTGCCATGATTTTCCCCTAACATTTAATGCCGTTCTTTTACAGCAAAGGGTTAAAAACTGTCAGTGGTGTTCTTTCAGACAAGCCAGAGTCAATCCCAGCTACAGGCCCAACAAACACTGAGTGAGGAGATGTGGTTCCCCCCCATAAAAGCATCTAGACTTCACATGGGTCTGTGCTAGGTCTTCCATACACATGCTGTGGTTGTTTAGCTTGGGGTTTCTGTGGGACTCCTAATAGTGAGAGTGGGTGTCTCTGACTCTTTTGCCTTTGCTCAGGACCCTTTTCCTCCTACTAGGCTGCCTCAACTAGCCTTGATATGAGGGTTTGTGCCTAGTCTTATAGCATCTTGTTATGCCATGTTGAGTTGATATCAGTGGGAGGTCTGCTCTTTTCTGAAAAGAAATGGAGGAGCAGTGGATCTGGAGAAGGGAGGTGGGGGAGAGCCTGGGAAGAGTGAAGGAAGGGGAGGCTGTGGTTGGGGTGTGTTTGTGGTGCTAAATAGATAAATCTGACCCTTCAGTGATGCATGTAAGACACTTACGGTCAACTCTGAGCAAAGCTGCGCAGAAGAAATGTCACTAAGGACGACAGCTCCTTCTAGCCCTGCCAGCCACACGTTCACCAGCACAAGGACTCTTACTGTCATGGAGGTAGGGCTAGGTCAAGGGAGTGATTTCATCACGAGGACACAGTGCCATCTCACCAACAGACTAGACGCAGAAATTGTCAGTCAGGTGGAAACACCTGGAGTTTACCTCAGCACCGGCACAAGAGTCCACTGAGCGCTGTTAGGATGCACAAACCAACAGTCTTTTGGAAGGAGCACCTCGGCGCTGCTTCTTGGGTAACTGACTACCTGGAAATCATGACACTCCCTACCCCATTCCCCTGGCAACTTGCAGTCTTTGCTGTTGCTGTTGGTTTGTGTACAATGACACTACCGTACACTAAGAGTTAGGTGCCAAGCTTTCAAGTCATTTGTGGAGTTTGTGGGCGACACGCAAAGCTTCCACAGGCAAAGTCCCGCCTGGTATACTGCGCGATCCAATTACATGCCAGAAAGCCTGTGTGTTCTGTGATCACAGGGTAAAGCGGGAGGGTGGTGGTGCAGAAAAGGAAGAAAGATGAAGATCTTTTATAGAAAGGAGGCAAGGCAAGTAAATGAAACCCATTGCTGCCTTCCTCAGCTTCTGCTTGTTCCAAGGAGAAACCATACGGTAAACAGGACCACAAGGAAACTGATGGCTCAAGGGATGGACCCAGGAGAATCTATGTGCATCATTAGCAATGGATGTATGGCTGCCATGGTGCTCTACCTGCTTCTTCGACCCCACCCCTTTTGTCTCACCAAGTCATCCCATCTACTGTGGGAAATCTTCAGATAGCCCCCTACTCTCTCTCCTAATTTTCCAGAACTTCAAAATCAAGAGGAAGAGCTAGATATGGTGGCACATGCCTTTAATCCCAGCACTCAGGAGGTAGGGACAAGGCAGATCTCTGAAAATGGGAGGCCAGCCTGGTCTACATAGGGAGTTCTAGGATAGCCAGAGCTACACAGTGAGACCCTGTCTCAAAAAAACAAAACAAACACACAAAATAAATCAAAAGGAAGAGTTTGCCTGTTAGACTGTCTCATTGTTCCCAGTGACTTTCTGTCCTAACCTGCAGCCATGTCACTTGCAGAATAACCCCAGTAGAAAGAACTTCCTCTGCACCATTGACAACAGGAGTCTCCCTTGGGCTGGTGGGCTGGGAGTAGGAGTGACGTCACTTGATCAAAGCGGAAGTGCAAACAGGTCTGTTTGCTGCCATGAGCATGGCACATGCCCCACTGGGGCAATGCTTTCAGCCCAGATTCCACAGGCAGTGTAGGGGAGCCCGCTTAGCCTACATTCAGCACACTACAGTGTGAACAAGACACGCATCCTCCTTCCTTGGCAGGAACCACTGGGGTGCTTGGTTACTCTTTCTGTTTGTTTTATGTTTAGTTTTCGCCATATCACACGCTTCCAGAAGTTTACTATCACATGCTTGCCATTGTCATATATAAAATAAGAAGAGAATGGGTCAGGGTGGAGATAATCCTGGGTGTGATGAAGGAACTCTCACTTATTCTAGGAACCTTTCTCCATTACAACTTACCTGCCAATCCTTCAGGCAGTTGAGCTTTAAGCACTAGGAGCTGATATTCATCACTATGAAGAACATTCCCAATACAGAAGCTCCCATTAGCACCTTCATTTGGGACCCATCAGATACCCAATAGATGTCTTCCTTTTTTTTTTTTTTTTCTTAGAGTTTAAAAACTACTAAAGGAAATCAAAAAGCTAATAGAATTTCACCCTCACTAGACAGCTGGTACCTGTGTGCATAGATATAAAAAAGTTTGCAATACAAATAGAACTTTTTAAAAATATTAGGCTGGTCCTATAGGAAATAGGATGTCTTTGATATTGGTTGGTTGGTTGGTTGGTTGGTCGGTTGGTTGGTTGGTTGGTTTGGTTGGTTGGCTTTATATGTATGAGTGGTTTGCCTGCGTGTATATCCTTCAACCATGTGTGTGCATGGTGACCACAGAGACCAGAAGAGGACATTGCATCCCCTGGAACTGGAGTTACAGCTGGTTGTGAGTTGCCATGTGGGTGCTAGGGATCGAACCCAGGTCCTCTGGAAGAACAGCAAGCCATCTCTCCAGCTCCAGTCTTCGATTTTTAAAAACTAGAAGTCAAAACTTACTGTGTTGGTTTTGAACCTGCCCTTACCTTCTGTGGACCCTTTGGTGTGCAGACGTCTATTGAGCTCTTCCAATTTGTTCTTCACATGTGAAAACCAGAAAAGGAAAGAGGAAAGCACATCAGAGGCGTTTTCTTTCTCCTTTGCCCTTCTTTCTACTTAGCATCTTTCTAAGTTCCAAGTTTTGTCACTGTGGTAAATTCTCCTGGGTGGACTGTTTTATCCCCCATTTGCATTCTAAGCTTGATCCCTGTGTCTGTGAGCACCTTTGCTAATCTCTCTGTGACTCAGTTCCCCTTCCCTTCTCACCGTGTGTAATCACAGTAGCTTCCCAGGCTGGTAAGGGTGGTTATCTGGGCACATACATGTAAAGTAGTTACACTGGTGCCTCCTATCTCAGATTAACTCCTGTCTACACTAAAATGATCCACCAACCCAATGTGTAAAATTGTTTTTTTCAACTTTTTTCCAAACTGCAATAACTCAACACTTCTGGAGAGTAATGACAGAGCAACTCTGGAAAGTCAGTGCTCAGGATTTGTACCCATCTCCTACCCCTGAGACCCTCGAGCAATAACGATACAACCCCATTTACAATAGCATCCTTTGAATAATTGTAAAGCTGATATTTGAAAATTACCAAATGTTCTTAGACGGGAAACTTAATAAAAACAGTATAATCTATTTATATGTGAAATGTAACTAATTAACATGAAAAATAAGTGAGCTAAAGGTTCATATGCAAATCCACATAGATGTATCCCAGAAATAATGATGAATCAAATGATCACAGGATTCAAAGGCTACAACAGCAGCCACATAAAAATTTCCCATATGCAAAATTATACCATAGATTATTTTGAGATGTACTAAGATACTTCATGTACTATTTAAGAGCTATATAAAAGCAAAGTAAAAGTACAGAGTCAAGAATTACACATGACTTTCAGGGTCCCAATTAATGCTGTGCTGGGAAAGAAAGAAGAAAGAAAGAAAGAAAGAAGAGAGAGAGAGAGAGAGAGAGAGAGAGAGAGAGAGAGAGAGAGAGGAAGGAAGGAAGGAAGGAAGGAAGGAAGGAAGGAAGGAAGGAAGGAAGGAAGGAAGGAAGGAAGGAAGGAAGGAGAGAGAGGAAAAAAGAAAAGGGAGAGAGAGGAGGGAAGGAGAGAGGGAGGGAGGGAAGGAAGGAGGGAGGGAGGGAGGGGAGATAGATATTTTGAGAAATACTTTAAATAAAGACAATGCAAACTTTTTGGAATAGAGTTTATGTCTTATATTCAAAAGGCTTCCTTACAAGAGGTCATTCAGAGAACAAATGTAACTATAGAGTCCTCTGAACTTGTATCGGTGAGCCCCTTGAGAAGTTGATTCCTACTGATTTTGGCAGCCTCGCACCTCCAGCTTCTGAACATTCCCTCCTCTTCACTCACTAGCCTCCCTGATTCTAATCAAGAGCATAGGTAGGAAGGAGGTAAACACAGGGATGGGGAGGAAGGACAAATGGCTTTGTAGACTTTTGTAAGCTTATTCTAGAGCCTACAAAACTGTGGCTCCTGTGCCTGTAGGAGTCCTGGGAGGGGACAAATGGTAAGGGAACGAGATTGTACAGTAGGAGAATTACTGTCTATTTTTCTGAGGCTAATTAAAAAAAAAAACCCACACTTTGACCTATAGTCACACAGCATATGAAATGAATTAACATTCTTGCTTGGTGCAAGCATCTTCTCAAGTCAGTGTGGAAGCATTGGGTCATGTCTGCTAATAGAAACACTGGTGGGGATGCTCCCCCTCCTCGCCCCTGCTGCCTACTGCAGACAAGGGAGCTGACCCTCCCCCTTACCATCAGTGACACACAGGAAAAGTGGGCCTTGCTCCTTGCCTGGGCAGGGCAGGGGGCCTCAGAATGTGACTGTGGGAGATCTGGCCCCACCCCTCCTTATAATGGCCTGGGCCAGGGAGAGATGCCACCCCTTAGCTACCTGTGGCAGGTGGAAGAGCTGGCCCAGAGGTCATAAGAGCAGAGAGGGAGAGCTGTCCCTGCCCCTCGCCAGCTGCAGCACTCAGGAGAGTGGCCCCTGAACCTCATCTGAGCAACACAACAGAGCTGGTCCTGATGTGTAGGTGTGGGAGAGCCAACCCTGGGACATGAAAACAGAACAGGATCTGCCCATTGCTCATCTCTGCAATGGGTGAACTAGCTGAGGCAATGCCAGAGACCTCACCCTGGTCATAAGAATGGGGAAGATTTGGCAGGCTGACCAATCCTACAATTACTCAGATCCAGAACTAGGGTTATGAGCTGGCCCACCCTAACATTCACCCCATCTATGATCTGCTGAAGCACATGAAGGGGCCGGTCCTGCAGACCCAAAGCTGCGGGATCTCCATGACACAGGGCAACAACAGGATATCTGAGAGGAGTCCCAGTGAGAGCCCAGCATTGGTAGTGTAGCAGAAACCAGAGACCTCGAACCAGACCGATGACTCTGCAGTGAACACTTGCACGTAAAGATATTTAGATAAAAGCGTTCACTGTGTGACTCACTGTGTCACACTATAACTTCCAGGAAAAGATCTTTCTTTCTTTCTTTTTTCTTTTTCCTCTTAAATTGTATTTTATTTTGTTGGGAGGGGGTGTTGCAAGGGTGGAGGGCAGACTCGAAGGGATAGTGAGATGAATGGGATGGAGATGCATGATGTGAAAGACAAAAAGAATAAATAAAACTAAAGTTAAACAAAGAAAAAAGAAGAAGCATTGGTTGGTAGCTATAAACATCTTAATCAACTTAAAATTTCAATGAGCAAATTACTGCTAATACTTTGGGGGTTTGTTTTTTTGTTGTTGTTGTTGTTTGTTTTGGCTTGGGTTTTTTTTTTTTTTTTGGTATTTAAAAATAAACTGCCCCAATGTAGTATGGTAGGTGGTTTCAACACCCCCCCCCATTCGTGTTGTACCTTCCCCACCCTGCTCTGTGTCCCTCAGCGTGAATTCTAGGGGCTTCATTTAAAAAGTGAACTTGTTCTTCGGCTCACCATTAGGCTCTAGCATGGAAGACACCTGTAGTAGGGGAGAGGCAATAGTGACTAGGGTGTCACACTACTAGGTCACAGGCCACAGCGTTTGGGCTGCAGAATCCTAACAGACACCATTCTCTCTCTCTTTCCCCCCTCCCATCCTCCCTGCCTCTCTCCTTCCCCCTCTCCTGCCAGTCTCTCTAGTAATTTTCTATCTGGCCTCATCTTCCCAGCCTTGGAAGGTATTCTGCTAGCTCCAGAATATTTCCCATTGCCCAGGTTTTGCAAACAGTTCTCTCGAATCCCTTAAAAATCTCAAATGTCTTTCAAAATCACTTGGCCCAGCTACCCCGGTTGCCTATGAGAGCCGGGAATCAGTGGTAACACACAGCTGAACAGAAGAGCCAGCTTCAGACTGCCGAGTGTGAATCCAGAGAGTAACATTGTTACCCTTCATCCTCCAGACCCACACTGTCTAAGGTGGTAGCTGCGAGCCACATTCAGCTTGAAATGATACTTAAATTTAAAATAATGAAATTAAAGTTTTCATCCCTTCATCATAACCAGTCACTGGCTCCATTCTGTATAGCAGAGATGGTAATCAACACGATTATCGCAGAAAGCGCTACTGCACAGTGCTTTATATACCAAACAAACATCTCCGTGGGAAAGCATAAAGATTATTTCTACCTTTGGCTCTACCTTATCATCACAGGTGCAGCCCAGGTCAAAATCAGACTGGAGGTACATAACCCCTGGGTAATTAGGTCTGGTGACTTCCTCTGGAACTGTTGGCCTAAAGGTATTGGTCCGCAGTAGGTGATTCAAACTTCCATGTGTCCCATTGTTAGGAGCTGGCTTCAATCCTAGGAGATCTGATGAAAAGAAAGAAAGGGATGCAGGTATTCTCAGATGAGCTATAGTAAGAAGCTTCCACCTTCCAGGAGTCTATAAATACTGAACACAAATCACAATTGGACTAATTGTTACCATTTCTGCCACTCCTTTCCCATCTTCTGAATCTTTCTGACCACGCAATGCCTTGCTAACACTTCTTGAAATAGCCCTGTTCATTGCTAGAGCATGAATACAGACATTCCCCAAAAACCCTGAGTGGAGAAATCGTTTACTCAGCCATTGCCCGAGTGTGTGACAATGTTGGTACCATCACCCTCCTGCATGTCTCTGGACTTTTTAAACCCAAATTTTGAAATAAGACATAATCAATAACTATCCACAGCCTGCCCTCTAATGCACTCCACAAAAGTGTGGGGACAAGAGCAGACTTTGGCCGTCTGCCTTAAAAGGGCTACCCAGGGATGAACGGGCTGATTTCACAGCAAGTGAATGGTTGCCAAGTGGGCATACAGGGACTTGCCTAAGCTGAGAGGCAGGACAGTGGAGAGCTAGCAGCCAACCTAGGAGAAGAACCCAGGAGACCCGACTTTCAGACTCCCCCTCTAACCACCAGACTGGCACTCCCTTACTAAATAGGAAAAGCTGTCCTCACTCAGCAACGAGAAGCTCAAGGAAGAAAAATAATTAGAAGCACATAAATAGCTGGCCGGGGTGCAAGCTGGCAAACTTCTCACTGGACTGCAGTGTGAGAGAGGGAGGTGGGAGAAGGCTCTGTCTGCATGGAACTCTTGCTTCATCGGGTCTCTGACCAAGGGTGTCAAACTGTAACGCTGTGTTGGATCAGCCAAAGGCTGCCAACAGCAACACTATGAAAACTCCCCATTAGTCAACTGTTGAAGGGACACAAAGAAGCCTTAGAAGGGGGTGACATTCTGTCCTTTGAACCAATGGGCAAGTTACAATTTTTTTTCAGCGAGAGAAGGTCTTAAGAAATAGACACCTCATTTCTTCTTCTAGCAGTAAGGAAATTCACTGACCAAAGATTGCTTCATCGAGTTTGATTGAACGAGTGACTTACCACACATAACATTGTAAAGCTCGATGTTTTCAAAGGGAGGCACTTTAGTCCTGTACTTAAAAGTTGGGCCGTAACCTACAAAAACAGTCTTCCAAAAGAAAGGAAAAGAAACACAGTTAACCATCCCTGCTTCCACTAGCAGGGTTTCTTCTCTGTCTGAATTCCCAGAAGCTTCACTCGTCCCATGATGCCTCTTCCCCACTGAGAACTCAGTTTCAATTCAGTTTTGTGATCATACCTGCATGCTGTTGACCTTGTTATCAAAGCCGTGGTCACCCTGGAAGAAACATTTTCCCGATGGCTTCTTATAAACGTCCAAAGGTTTCCTACATTGAAACAAGTTTATGGTCAGTTAGGATTCTGCCCCAAATCATGTTGATGAAAAGCAAATTGGGGGTACACAGGATCCCTGGAAGGGACTGTCTGAAGCCCAATTGTCTCTGTCTTAATTGCATCACTCCCATGGCAATGACAAGGTACTTCTATTCATCTCTCTAGTGTTATTGCTTTGCACATCACCCCAGGTTAAAGGGGAAGTTTTGAAAAGAAGTTGATGTACTCTCTATGCCTTCTACTTGGCCTGAACAGCTTTCCCTGCCATGTGCTCACCAGGCTCAGTCAGTCCCAAGACACAGAAGGCATTTTTAAATATGTGATGTTGAATCAATTCGTAGAGATCTGCATTCTATAAAAATATTTGTATGCAAACTTACCTAGCAGGATAATAGGACCAGAGTCCATGAAGTGGTCAATTGAACACTAACCATGGCATGGCTAACAAAAACCTGGCCTCACCTGGAAAACGTATTTAGAAGTAGGGAATGAAAATATGCGGGCAAGACATCACAATCACCTAATTTTACCTCTTGTGACAGAAAGACTCCTTTTATGTAAGTGTTTTCTGGCCTCTTCTACCACCCAAAATGTTGATGCTTAATAATGTAAGTATTGCCTGAGTACAGGCAGGGCACATATCAGTGAAGAATAGTCCTTGGGAAAACAAAGGAATCTAACAAATGGATTCCCACCCTAGAGGAACTTGGATTTAGGATAGTAATACATATGTATAAGAACTCAACAATGCAAGAGTGAACTTCAGAAGGTTTAGCACCTGCCTTTGCTCCTCACTAACTTGCTCAACCAGTGTCATCTTTCACTTAACTTCCATTCCAAGACACAGTTTCATATACACTGCACCAAGTTCCTTCTCTCCCTAGGTGCCCCCAACATTAAACGTCCATTTTGGCCACATCTCTGTAACATTTCTACATGAATTCCCGTCTGTTCTGCATGGTTCCAGTGATTTCTGGGTTTCATATCTCTCTTTGCATAATCCCATGTGTTTAACTATTTGGTCTTTTATAGTTATGGTAGATTACATGCCATGTGTGTTTAAGTGTTTCATATTGAGACAGTTCCTAGAAGACCAGTGTTTTTCGTAATCATCTCGTGCTTAGCCATTAACTATTATAAACTACTGCCTAGCTCGAGAATACATCATAGTTATTCAATTAGTACTACAAGAATATTCATCACACTTGTCTTAAGGTCAAAGTTGAAGCAAGGATGAGTGAGAAAACACTACTTCTAGGTTGACATAAAAATGACAAAATCTGTGGTGATTGACTGTTTAGAAGTGGCACAGCCCCCAGACACGCTCTACAGAAGATTCCAAAGCAGAGGGTGGTCTCCTTGATCTGGGACAGACTTTTGTAGTTCAGAAGAAGGCAAACATCAGTTGTGTTTTAAGCAATGTAAAACATGTCCACAGCAACAAAGGTTTCAGGACTAACATTTCCAGGGACCTTCTACAAACACAGCTATAGGCAATCATGTCAACCAAGACCACATGAGCAAGGCCTTAGTTGTGTTTCAAGTTGTTCAAGGGATAAAAACTCTAGAATGTCTCCATAAAACTTGTGCACAGAGATGCATGAGAAACTAAAATAAGACACAGGAACTAGAGATGGGTTATTTCTATTTTCCTTGATTATCTACTACACAAAACATTCCAAACAATGCAATAATTTCCAGCCCAGATGTTTTTTAAGGATGACCAAGAACCTTAAAGAATTTCCAGGTGACAGCAAAGTGCTGGTAAAGACAGAGACAGGCTCCCCACTTTACCTTGCAACGTGCCATCTGCGATCCACCAGTAAATGGATATCCTCGATTCTCCTGTTGTTGGCATAGTGCAAACGTTTGGGAAGATGCTGTTTCATGTAAGGCTTAAAGTGCTGATCTGGTTTTTTACACTGAAATATAAGTGAATATTGGTCTTACAGAGGGATGTTTTCTACCGGAAAAAAAAAAAGACCTAGACAGTCTGTCTCTTGAAAGTTGAAGACAGTGTTATCCCAACAAGAAGATGGGTAGTAAATAAATGAATTTGCTATCCCCTATTAAATAATGCATGCT
This sequence comes from Peromyscus maniculatus bairdii, assembly GCF_049852395.1. Taxonomy (NCBI): domain Eukaryota; kingdom Metazoa; phylum Chordata; class Mammalia; order Rodentia; family Cricetidae; genus Peromyscus; species Peromyscus maniculatus. The sequence goes on along the minus strand of NC_134871.1, from coordinate 8,972,471 downwards.
GAAAGCCAATCGGTTCCAGCGGAGTTAGACAGCTTTAGAAAGAAGTCATAGGTTATCAGAGCATATGAGGAATTTTTAAGATAAATTCCTGACTCGTGAGCCCAAGTGAGGGCAGTTCAAAACTCAAGGTCTTTCCCAACTGCCTCAAGTGGAGGAGTGGGAGGTGGGCTGGGAGGAGAACAGGAGACATGTGCGGGCCTATCTGATGATATGCTCAAGTGCTTTGAACTCTCTATCTGTGGGAAGAGGGGATAGAAGATGGGAACAGATCTGTTCCAGAGTGAGTAAAGATCTAATTCATGGTGAACAAATACTTCTCAGCTTAATAGGAAGAACAAAACCTCAGTTTGTATCGTCGCCAAGACCATTGGGGAGTCTACAGCTGACCACAGGCCAGAAGTTTTGAAAGCTTAGAGGAAACAAATACACAGGACTGCAGGTCAGTGAGGAAAATGTTCCTACCCACCCACAGGGAAGGCAAACATGGGAAGGTGAGCCTGTCGAAGCTGCAAGGGCAGCGGCCTGGTGGCTTGCAACACTTACCGTGAGATTAGCAATAATGGCTTTAGGGTCATCTGTGCAGAGAAAGGGAGAAAGATTTCAAAACATAACCACAAAGAGAGGTGATTTCTACAGAAAGAGACTTAATGCTTCCACCCCATTTCATGCCCTTTGGAACAGATGAGTAATGAAGTATAAGTGTTTAATATTTCAGGAACAGAGAGACCACTAGACAAATGGCACAAATCCTGTAGCAATCTGCACTGCAAGATGCAGGGCTCCTCGTCTAGAAGGGAAGTCCTCCTCCCATGGCAAAAGAGTGCCGCTGGGTAACTTGCTTCATGCTTTCCCAACAGATCCCTGGGGAGCACCCACTTGAGTTCATTTGCAGTTTCATGTCAGAAACTGAGCAGGTCATTTTTAGGTTTTTTTTTTTTTTTCTTATCATTTCCTGTTTCTCTGCAACGCTGCAAGATCTTGGAGTTTTCTCATCAGCAAGTGAGTAGTTTCTGTGGTGATATCATAGGTCTAACGACACAGGTGAGCACCCCCTTCCAGCTGCAGGCTTACATGTGTGTGCTGCCTTGTTTTTTACGACCAGGAGACAAAGACTATTTCAGCCTACACTCAAACTAGCTTAAAGCGCAACTATGTAAATGATGGGTGTGTGCATACTGGATCTTATTGTCAGGGTGCCCCTCCGCAGGGATGGTGCGGAAAAAAAGATTGCAGGCTCTTTGGGTTTTGTTTTGTTTTCAAAGAAAAAAGTTTGCTTCAGTATGTCATTATAGAATCAGGAGAAGAGGAAGAGCAGTACTCAGAAGAGACCTGGCTTTCCCAATGCAGCCCTCCCAGGGACAGAAACATCAGCGAGCTAGCCTCATGTATATCACTCACTGTTGTAATCCTCAGGGCTTGGTGCTTAGTAAGCACTCAATAAACAATAAAACATTTATTGGTGTTTGTGGGAAATGTGGGTTCCCTTAAAGTATACACATGCACACACTAAATACTATCTTTAGAAACTTAGTCCTAAAGCTCTGAAATCCAAAGGTAAAAAATGTCCATTTCATTCTGCGTAAGTTTTAATGGCTGCATGTAATGGAAAGTGAGCAAGTAATCATGGTACTAATAACTGAGTCCATGCCGTGCACCCATTTCTCTCTAAGAGCTCGGGAGGCGCTTTCTCTCTGGTCATTCATAAGGATACCAGAACACAGGGCCAATCAGAGCCCTCACTCAGCCCAGTGGCTTTGGAAGGTGAAGGCGCTTGCACACTGGAGCACAGCACGCAGCCCCACTAAGCCAGCCATGCTGTGGACTTCTGTACTCTTTGGCCTTGAGAGTCACAGTCTTTATGGGGACTACACAGAAGAAATCCATGCCCTTTGATAGGTTAGAGCACTGGTTCTCAACCTTCCCAATGCTGCAATCCTTTAGTATAGTTCCTCATGTTGAGGTGACCCACAATCATAACATCATTTTTGTTGCTACATCATAGCTGTAATTTTTCTACTGATATGAATTGTAATGTAAATATTTCTGGAGATAGAGGTTTGACCAACAGGTTGAGAACTGAGGTTTGGAGAAATCAAAAACATGGGGCAATCTCATTCTCGGACACATCCCAGAGAATTCTTAGGCAAAACCAAAGGCATCTGCTTAAGACACCATTCCTTCAGTCTAAATTCATCATTGTTTCATGCTACCCAGCCCGTTTTGAATGAGGAAAGGGTGGTGATTAAGGATCAGCCAATGGGGCTGGCCAGATGGGTCAGTCAGTAAAATACTTGCCACCGTGCCTGACAACCTGAGTTTCATTCCCAGGGCCAACATGCTGGACAGAAAAAACTAATTCCCACAAGTTGTCCTCTGACCTCCACACACACACTATGGCACATGGCATTGTTGTATATCTGTGCATGCATGCATACATACATACATACATACATATACATGAACATAATAAATAAATGTAATTAAATCTTTAAAAGAATCAGCAAATCGGGGTTCTAACCCTAGCTTGACCATTTACTGTCATCCTCGGAGCCAGCTCCTTCAACCCTCTCCCTGCCCTTGACTTCCACTGTCCATAAATACAATGGCAGTATATACCATGCAAGGCTACTGGAAGGACTTACTAAGATGGTGTTGATATTCATCTGAAACAATAACGAAGCCAAGACCTCATCTTTGTACTTAACACAGAGCTTTGACTACGGATTAAATACAATGTAATTACGTTTACACAGTCTCTCATTCAGTCATCCCACAATCCTTATTCTACGCATGAGGAAGATGAGGCACGGTGTGTTGAAGAGGCTTGGCCAGGGTCTCAAGGAGAACCCTGAAGAGCTGCAGAGTGAACAAAAGGTGCAAAAGGCCACCACTGTGCTCTTCACTGCCAACCTCGACGTCTCTCCCAAAACGAATGGAGAGCACAAATATTTCTTTAGTAGTAATACAACTCCACAGGTCCCCAACAAAGCTGCTCATCTGCTCAGCCTTCCCATTACATTTACCCATGTCAGAAATACTTTTTGAAATAAAGAAATAAGCAAACTCTTACATACACCTTCAAACACAAGTGCTAAAATAAAGAGGTATCCTTTAGGAAGGCTCACATCCAGTCCAAGGGACCAAAGGTGCTGAGGCCACAAAGGACAGAAAAGGACATGGAAAAAAGTAGGAAACACCAATATTTTGTTGATTTCACAACGTTGACCCTGGAATATGTCCCATTTGTGTTGACTTAGGAACATAACTTAGGAAAAATTTGAGTTTCCAAAGCTTTGAGCTTGGTGTCAACGGTTTATTATTCTGAAGGTTCTATTCAAAGGTAGCATGTCTGAAGTAAAACTATATGTATTTAGAAACATACAATATATGCTCATAGGAAAATGCCCTTATGTGACATAGTGCCATGTACAATTAATATATACAATGAAAAAAAATTAAAGAATTAAAAAGAGGATCCATGTGGTTTTCAAAATCTAGATGGCAGCAAAACAAAGTAAAAGTTTGCGTTAGTGGCATATCACATCCTCAGCATGCTAAAAAAGTTAAAAATCTCATAATTCTTCCAGGGTTTTTCTTTTTCAATTTCTAATTTTTCAGAATAGTTCACAGTCTCTAAGAATGTAGTATTTTTCCTTTCATGAATTCTGTATATCACTTTGACCAAAGGAAAGAGCCAGGAGGTACTGGGGAACTTTGAGGGTACCACTGTTGGTTCTGTCAACCCTGGGACTCTACCTTCAACAAAGGGACCAGCCTGCCCTTGAAACCAGAAAATTCTCCCCTATAAATTGATGGTGTAAACATGCTTCAAATTGAGTGCAATTTCCAGATGATAAAAACAAGAGCAAATGTTCAGTCAATGACGCTTTATGCCAGGAACCACTATAAACAATCCACATCAGTTAGTGTCCACAAGAGTCCTCATAGATAACAAGTCCCTACCATCAGATGAGAAAAAACTGAAGCCCAACGAGGCTTTCTTGCCCAACTAGGATTTCTCTAGCTTCAGAGGACAAGTCTTACCTTTCCCATTGATTATTAGTTGAACTAAATATTTGAAGAACCAACTTACACTTAGGATTATTGCTAAATTTGGATCGAATTCTTCCTAAAGTTCCAGGCACTAAAGTGATATCATCCACGTTGGTCAGATAATTGCTCAAGAACTCAGTTCTGTCACATGTCACGTCTTCCATTCCTATGGGGATAGAGAAGCACACATACACACAAGTACTGTTAGACAATATTAGGGAAAAATCCTAAAACATTCACCCCGACACTGAAGTTGGCATTCTAATACTTCTTTAATTAGATTATAGTAACCTAATAAGAGGAAACTTCACCTTTAAGATGGTTTTGATGTGACATCTTTCTCCAGATGTTCATTTAACCATACCCTCTCATAGGCAGGAGGAGGAAAATGTTTCACCTCAATTATTATTTTGAGTTATTGAGCAAGAACAGCAAGGCCAGAAGCCATGTTTGAGGGCCAGGGAGATAACTCAGTGGGTAAAGGTGCTTGTCCCCAAGCCTGACTACCTGAGTTTGATTCTTGAAGCCCATTATGGTACAAGGAAATAACGGACTCCCACAAATGACATAATTACATTCTGACTTCTACATGAGTGCTACACCTCTCTCTCTCTCTCTCTCTCTCTCTCTCTCTCTTTCTCTCTCTCTCTCTCTCTCTCTCACACACACACACACACACACACACACACACACACACACACACACACACAATAAATAAGCAAATAAACATAAGAGTGTTTGAAAAACACAAGCTATTGACAGTTGTTATGAAAAGCATTCATTCATTAAAAATAGACCCTATTGAGCTTGTGGAGTAGGAACTGCAAGTCTAGGACCTCTACCCAATGAAGGGGGTAGAAGGGGGACTGGAAGGCAGGCACATGGCTCTCAGGCAGGTCACGGGGGTTGGTGGAGTTTCCAGCATGTGTTCACGGCCTCTATCTTGAGAAGGGAGGTCTTTGATCAAAAAGATGGGTAGGGTGCGCAGTGAAAGTCTACATGCCTGCCTAAAAATGGAGGCCAACGGCATGTGGCGGGGATGAGTGTAACTGACTGTGTGAATCCGAGGTCCCTGTATGAACATGGGGACACAGATAAGGTCAGGAAGGCAGTAAGGAATATGTGGTCCTCAGATAGGTAGGTCAAAGGGGAAGTTTCACATGAATAAGGTTCTTTATAATCATATTTCAGCTGTTCTTCTTAATATACTATAAACGATTTTTATACCAGAAAGTATTTATAACCTTCAAGCAATACTAAACAGAAAAGATATTAAACATTTCTAGAAATCAAAATGTTGGGAGCTATTAATACCACAATAAATTATTTATCATTCATAATAAAAAAAATAAACAAACAGAAAAAGCAGACCCTATTGCTTCAATCTGTTTCCAGCAGGATAAGAGAGAGGGTGGTATGAATGATTGGAATATGCACTTATACTTGTCTTTTGCAAAATGTCACTTCTAGGGCTGGAAAGATGGCTCGGTGGTTAAAAGCACGTACAGTTCTTGAAGGGTATCCAAGGTCAACTCTTAGAACTCACATCAGGCAGATTACAACTGCCTGTAACTCCAGCTCCAGGGGTATCTACACTTCAGGTCTCTGCAGCATGTGCACACGCACGCGTGTGCACATGAGTGCGCATACACACACACACACACACACAGAGAGAGAGAGAGAGAGAGAGAGAGAGAGAGAGAGAGAGAGAGAGAGAGAAAGATACAAACATATTTAAACAATGCCATTTCCTGTTCTTTTTCCTTCTAGTACATCCCCTATCTTAAGGATAGAGTCACGACTCCTCACTCTATCTTCACTGGTGGCCTTGGGTGTTTACTGACAAACAATAATGGCAACAAGAAATGAGCAAAAGAAAAACAAAGTCAGTTCAAATGACCACCCAAACCAACAAACAAAATAATGTGTAAAAACAAGTGGTAAACAATGTAATTACAACAGGACGTTAACATCTACTACACAGAAAAGGTCTAGTGAGGGATTTTTTTTTTAACTAACCGATATTTCTTCTTGCCTTCAAATTTGTTTTCTGCCTTCTAGGGGAATTTTCAATATTTTGAAAAGTAATTTAAATCTTAAGATTATACTCTTGCAGCTCTGCAGATCTAAAACTCATAGGGATCTTTATTGACTTTTTTTAGAATTCGAAAGTTGACCCAGCACAATGAAAGTTTACAGTACAGCTGGTTGTCAGCCCACGCACCTATGGTGTGACTCTCTGAACTTCTAGTTATCTGTGGTAAGTAACAATCCAAAACATATAAATGGAAAATTCCTAAAAACAAATAACTTACAAATTTTAAATTGCCCTTCTAAATAGCATAGTGAAATTGACTGCTAACCATTCTGTTCCATTTTGCTTAAGACGTAAGTCATCCTTTTAGCCAATGTATCTACACAGTACCTAAGAGAGATCATATTCAGATAACTTTTTACAGCATACTCTCCTGATCGGTGTGTTTTATCGCTAGTGATTGTTGTTAATTTCTTACTTTGTCTAATTTATAAATTAGATCTTATAATTACAAGTGTATCAGAAAAGGCAGACTTACAGGGTTAAGTGTTAACTGCAACCATTCTAGGAGTCATAGAACACATTCTTCTTGGATCAAGGGAGACCATTGAACTACTTTCTACAATCTAGCATACTAATGTTCCCCATGGGGGAAAATAAATGATTCTAGGAAGGTTCTTAAGAGTTTAGAGCAAAGAAATGTAATCCAGAATGATCCAGATCTGGTACAATTCATATTATCACTTTTGGAGATCCCGGATCTATCTCCTTTTCCTTCTAAAATTCTTTTTATTATTGTTGTGTGTATTCATCACAAGGGGTGCTACAGTGTACATGTGGAGGTCAGAGGACAGCTTGATGGAGTCAGTTCTCTCTTTGCACTTTTCCACAGATTCCAGGGAACGAACTCAGGTCATTATCAGGTGCACCTGGCAAGCACCTTTAGTCACTGAACCATCTCACTGGCTCTTTTTTAGTTTTTAATATCAATTAGTACGAAGAAGGAATAAAACATATTTTAACATATCACAATCATGTTGTGTTTTGTTAAAAAAAAAATTTCCTTTCTTTCATTTTTTTCCTGAGACGGGGTTTCTCTGTGTAGTCTTGGCTGTCCTGGAACTCTCTTTATAGACCAACCATGCTGGCCTCAAACTCACAGAGATCCTCCTGCCTCTGCCTCCTGAGTGCTGGCATGTGCCACCTCTGCCCAGCATGTCTATTCTTTTAACATTGAAGCTTTCAGGATGAAAAAGTTAAAATAATGAATAGCTATGTGTTCTAGTAAAATGGTACCCCAGAATGGGGAAAATCTCCAATTGCAAATAAATGAAAGATGGGAAGACTCTAGTTACATTTCAATAGTCACTTCTGTAGTTCCAATGCTGAGCAATCTCCCTAGGCTGCAGAAAGCATCAGACGCATGTGCCTAGGGTTTCTCTAGAATCTCCTCCCATTCCCTCCAGACTGATTTCCCCTGTGTGAAGTCTGTGCTTTCTTTCTACAGATGAGGGAGCTGAGATTTGCAGAGGCAGATGCCATACAGAGTGCACAAGAGTCATGGTGTAATCTCAGTGCCATAGAAATTCATTCTGCCAAAGTCCAGGGCCTGCCTGAAACTTTAGGCAAGATACCTTTCAAAAGAGAGGTGCCCTTGCTTTCCAGAACCAATGGATCCCTTCATTTTAGCAATCTGCACATTGAGAAAGGGTTTTACTCTGCCCATGACCTTTATGGTGCTCCGACATGTGACTCACTGGGACCATCCACTTCTTAGATATCTGCCTCCAACATGTGAGCAAATGTTCTCCACACTTCTGGGCAACTTAAATTGAATTAGAGTGTCACATGCTCCAATTTCCACCCTGTTTGCAGCTTTCCACTAAGCCAAACGAGATGAGAATGATCTTGCAGAGGGTATCATTTAATCCACTCAGGGAAGCAAGTTAGAGTCCGCAAACTCCACCCCTTGCCCAGTTCCTCAGATCTTCTAGAATGCTCTGGAAATAAAATTTCAGGGGCCAAAATATAACTAAGGAAATTCACAAACTACTATTAACAGAAACGCCGAGAAGTCAATCAATTTTGATTTGTTTGTTGTTTGTTTGTTTCTTTGTTTGTTTGTTTTTTTACTCTCTACTAGATGGCAATGGCCTCAAATTCCAAGGTCATTATTATAGTTCACAGTTTGATAGTTTCAGAACATAGGTGGCACTCTCTAGAACCGCGTCTGCATGTCTATGATTAAACATGCTCTCTGAAAATCAAGTTGGTGCTGATATGAAGCTCCCTGCCTGCTAGCTAGATTTCAGAGTATTGGAAGGTGCTATGTAGGCTGCTGGGCTAAATATTCATCAACAGTCTTACTTAGCTGTGAACCCTGTAAACTACACTGGCCAGTGTGGTAAAAAGCCCCAGGGATGTAATAGTGGTATGAATGTTAGGAAGACAATCAATCACTCTCTGCTTGGATTTCAAGTCTGCTCTACAGGAAGAAGCACATGACTGGTACTGTAAAATTGGTCAAGAATACACAGCCGATGAGCTTACAAGCCCTTCTTACTTATTAAACCTACTATTATTACTTATCTAAGTGGACATAGTATCCAGCTGCCCTCTAAACTTGTATTTCTGTATCCATAGATTAATATAGCTTTCAGATCTCACCAGGGTATTTTCTTTGTGCAATGGGCAACAGTGAATGCAGGAAACTCACAATGTGTCAAAATGCAGAAAGTTGCCGGGCGGTGATGGTGCACGCCTTTAATCCCAGCACTCAGGAGGCAGAGCCAGGTGGATCTCTGTGAGTTCCAGGCCAGCCTGGTCTACAGAGCGAGATCCAGGACAGGCACCAAAACTGCACAGAGAAACCCTGATTTGAAAAAAAGGAAAAAAAAAAAAGATGCAGAAAGTCAGTGTCTGTGGAGTGCTCAGCCCTAAATGGAACATCTGTTATCACAAGCCTTTCCCGGAGGCTCAACGACCATTGCAGAAGGCAGGGTGAAAAAGCACAAGAGCTAGAGATTAGACCTAGGGCAAGAGAGAAACAGTGTCTTCTGGATGTGATAAGACCACTGCCCTCATGAACTCATAGCACCTGTGGTTGCCTGGACAAGATCAAGGCAGTCAACATTCCGTGATGAGTGGAGAAGGGGTCATGAGCCCCCTTTCTAACTGAAGAGCTGCGACAATTGATGAGTCCTAGGGGAGGGAGGGTCAGTTTTCCTTAAGGATGTGTCCCCTGCTAAGTTTACCATGTTCCGACAGATGGCCCCGCAGTCATGAAGATATGGGTAGCACAAATTGCACTTAGTGGCTTATTTAAAAAAAAAAAAAAAAAAAGACGTAAGGATGGGAAGAGGTGGGGAGGTTGGGTTGGATCTGGAAGGAGTTAAGGGAAGGGCTGAATGTGTGTGTGTGTGTGTGTGTGTGTGTGTGTGTGTGTGTGTGTGTGTGTGTGTGTGTGTGTAAAGAAAGAAAAGAGGGAGAGCAGGCCACTTCCAACACTACTTCTTCCTCTTTTAATGGTCTTGTCTGTTGAGGCCTTGATTTGGGCCTTGAATTTTCTCTGAGAACTCCAGGAAACCTTCTGACTTACATGTCATATCTTTGACAAGACCCCTATATCTCTGCCTCCTTCAAACACTTACAATTACCATTTTAACCACACAGACTCTCTGGGCTCCTGTTGGAGATGAGGTTCACAGAGGCAGGAGACTGTCACATGCTATGTGGAAGTCACAGAGGAAGTCATTAATATCATGGGTCAGTTGTCTGCAACACTGTAATAGGAGACAGAGTTTTGTAGAAAGGTCTCTCCTACAAAGAACATGAGGATGCAGAAATCCCTGGATCTCTCCAACTTTTGCATCATGACCTAATTTCTTTCCCTATTCTGAAGCAAAGAAAAAGAAGTTAAGAACAGAACTTTAGATTCTGAGAGCAGCAATTCCTTTTCTCAACACCCTAGAAACCTTCTATGATTTATTTGTTAGTTAGTTAGTTAGTTAGTTAGTTGGTTGGTTGGTTAGTTAGTTAGTTAGTTTAAGACAGGGTTACTCTCTATAGCCTGGCTGTCCTAGAATACATTCTGTAGACCAAGGTGGCCTCAAACTCACAGAGATCCGCCTGCATCTGCCTCCCTCCTGAGTGCTGGGATGAAAGGCCTGCACCACCACCACCCTGCAAAACTTTTATCTTAATAGCGAGGAAGAAAATGAAGCCTTACCATGGTCTCCAACAAAGATAACATTCACACACCGGTGCAGCTTGAGTTGCTTCAATCCGTCCATTAATTGCCCCACAGTTTTGTCAATCTCCCTCAGAGGATTTGTCATCTGCAAAAAGCAAGTTAGTCCTCACATATTTATTTACGTATTTTTATCTTTTATTTTCCATAGGTCTTCTACCCCTAGAACGTTCTGGAAAAAAAAAAAAAAAAAAAACTTCCGGCCCAGAGGCAGAGTTTTGTCTAGGGAATATTTTCCCACCATTTTCCTTTTTTTGAGGAAATAAATAAAAAGCTCTCCTTATTCCATCCATTTTTAAATATTTTGACGTGAAATATCACAAATTGCTGAGGCAAATTCTTTTTGTGGCACAAAATGGCTTTTCTAAAATGTACGTGCATTCTTTAAATCCAAGAGTTTTAAGAGTGAATAGAAAGTCAGACGGAGAGTGGAAAACCCTTGTTCTCTATATAAAAATCTCCAGACTTTGAACTATGTCAAAAAGAGAGAGAGAGAGAGAGAGAGAGAGCAGCGGAGGGAATCAAAAGCATTAGATTTAGAAGTTAAAACCATCACCTCCTCCTGGGAAATGAATTAGAACATTATTAGTAGAATAGGATTCATCACTTATTCCAAAGACCCTAACTGCCAACCTCAGAGAGCAACCAATTGCCTGCAAATAAAGCTGTCTTAAGGACAGGCTACTGCTTCTCAACTTCCTTCTTCTCAAACAGATTAAATAAAAATCAACAAGAATCCTAACAAACAAAAATGAACCACAGAATTTGTTCTGTTTAGACTGATGAAATACAAACTTCTAATTCTACTCTGAGGACCATTTCCAAAGCCAAAGAAACTTAATCCACCGTCTCTCGCTGTAGCTTCAACAGGAGTCCTGAGCGCCCACGCATACACAGGATTACCTCCCTAGACTCATCTGACAATGCAATGGACAGACTTTTAAGAAACCTCCTATCAGACATTGCACAGTAGTTTAGATGGATTTCACAGCTTAGGTAACAAACATTCAAGATAAACAAGATGCAAACAAAAGACCTGAGCATCACTTCCAATCAAATACATTACGGCATCTGCCATTTGAATCTACTTGGATGATTCAAGTCCTTTCCTTGTATCCTTTCATTCATGAAACGAGGTGGAGGCCTTTTTTTTTTTTTCATGACAGGCATCAGCATTCCAAATCACAACTGAAATTTGCAGAATGAGATGTGCCACAAAACTTGAAGGGACTAACAGATGTGAGACTAAGTGGTATTTGTCTGAGAAACACACACTGTCCTCCAAGATCCATGTCTAGACATAAAAACACGAAATGCATAACACATGTCTATCCTTGGCGCCGAGTTATTTTCCTTTATTCAATGGGACAATTCAGGTAAAATCCAGAACCTACTTCTTAGCAATCGGGTTCATAAAGAAGAATATGCCTCAAAGGAATTTGAAAGTTTTAAGGAAGTGAATAAGCAAAGATTCTTTTGAATGTAAAGGCTAAAAGTAAATCCTGTTACTATGCTCCTGAGAAAAACATGCAGCTCTATCTGCCCATCATTTTCTCTTTCTGGTTGTTTCAACTATTCCTTCATCCACAAAGACCTCTGCTGGCCTCAGAGAGGACACACCACTCATGTAAGTCAGCATTTCATTGAGTTCTAATCTATACTGTTTTAAAAGACACACCCTTGAGTCTTCTCAAGAGGCAGCACCACAAATCATGGTGACTTTTTTTTTTCTAAACACAAACAACAGCCCTACAAACTTAAATGGCAACATCCGTGTGGAGTCAGCTAACTTGAAAGAAGATAAAAGACTCCTTTTTTTTTTTTTCTGTTGTAAGGAGAGTTCAAGATGTTTTCACATCACTGTTAACCCCTAAAGGACCAGATGGCCCTCAACTCAAAGCCAAAGACAATGCACCAGGTTTCCTAAACCTTACCCAGACTAATTTTCAAACCAAGTCACCAAAGGCAGCCTTCGAGACAGACCTGCCCGCCACAGAGGTTTGGAACAGTGGATAAACTTACTTTGTCCTGACGAGTTTCCGCTGCATAATGATCCATTCTATGTAATTTTCTTCTTCTTTTCTTTGGAGGAGCAATTGGTCTTTCCTGTCTCCTCTTAGGGGCAACTTTCCTCTTAGGTCTTTTAGCCGGAGTAAGAGGTGAGCCATAACTACTCTCCTGTGCTGGCGGATAGAGATGTCTGTACTCAGAAGTCGTCTGTCCCTCTGGGCCAGATAGTAAAGCTCATACTCTCCCAATCTGGGGTCAGCAGAGTCTGAGTTAGAAAAACTAAGTTCTCCTTAAGGGAGAACACATTGGAATGAGGGGTGATTCAGGGCCCTCTATAGAGAGAAGCCACTGACCTGGGTCTCAATGTGGTCATAACTTCATTGCTGATAGCAGGATATGATTTCAGAGGATCTAGTCATGTGGGTGCTTTTGGCTGAGAAGCCCATGTATGGATACATCTGAAAGTAATATTAGGCAAATGCCATGATTCCTGAGCTGGGGATAGACTGTCCCTTGGTTATAGAAAGCTCTCTGTGCATGATATACTAGTGTATAACCAAGCAAAGTCAAAGTCACTTGGTCACTTCAAGTCATCTGAGCATGAGGTTCATGTAGGTGGTTCGAATTCAGCAACTGAGGGATATCTATCTGATCATACCACCAAATACATTAGAGGGCTCTCAGCTTGCACTTGTTTAACCAAGGACAAAATAAAACAGAAATAATAAACAGTCCCCATTGGTCCTGAATGAATGCATACACATCAGGACTTTCAGCCACAAAGAGGAACCCAGGAACTGTGTGCCTAGAAATCCTCTTTGAAAAATGAGAGCTATCAAAAGTCCCTGAGATTTCTTCACCAAGTTAGAGAGATGAAGAAAGCCTCCACTCAGACTCTTGCTATGGGAAGCCGGCTCCCTGTCTAAGGCAGCAGTGGTTCTCTAAGCATTGTTTGGAATTCCAGAGAGCAGTAACATCTAAGGAAAAGCCCCCAGTGCTGGAGAAAACCAGCCCCTGATTTGCTGATGGTGCAAAGGTGAATTAAAGCAGCAGGTCCTGCTGGCTACCTAGCTACCTTATCTCTTGGCAGGACTGTTCCAAGAGGCATTGGGATGCAGGCAGGGGCAGGAAGAGGAACAGGGTTAGTGCCGCCAAGGAGAACATCTGCCATGCGGTTGCTCTGTTCCCAGGGCAAGCGGCTGCAAGAGCACTTCTCTCTCTGTCTCATCCTCTCTCTCCGGCAGAGCAATCAAAAGTCACAGCCCCGTAGACTTTGGTTCGGTTTGCTTTGGTTTTAATGCTTCTAGTTTAGGCAAATCTCCATGAGAAGAGCGGGGGGGGGGGGGGGGGGGGTTTCCATGTCATAGTCACCGAGTACATTCCGCAAGTGCTCAAATCTGCCCATCGAACTCTAGGCCATTTGCAAAGGACTCCAACATTCCAAAGACGCCCAAAGAGAACCCTTCCGATTGCAGCAGGTTAGAAGAGCGGAAGAAACGGAGTTTAAGCAAACTGAGGTTTCATCCAGGGATTACAAAGGCATGTTTCTCTTTCTTCACATGTTAGAGGTAGATGAAAGCTAAGTTTTCACTGACCAGCCATACTTCAGCCTGAATTTAGAAGTTTTAGCCTGAGGTTATTCAGAGGATGGGGGGGGGGCGCAATCTTCCCTGTTTTTCAGAAGGATTCTTTACCATCTGAAGGTAGGGACCAGCCAGCCAAAGCTCTGCCTCTAGGCCCAGAAGAGCAGCCGAACAAGAGGTCACAGAGAAAGCAGAGGTCAAAGAGAAAAAAGATTGTGCCAATAATCAAAAGCAAGCATATTTTGAACATTCACCATTACACTATGAAACCAGGAGCAGTACACCATTTCTTGAAACTGTTAGCCCCGTGTTTGGCCATCTCAGTTAATAGCTTTTGAGACTCACCCTGAAAAACAAGTGTACTCAAATATTAAGCAAATAAACCACAAACTGCAATTGAATTCATCTTACTGTGCCATATAACTCTTTTGCTGTTTAGATTCACTCCAAATGCAAATTTTTTTTCTTATTACTTGTAAAATGGTATGCATTTTAAAAACCACCTTTCGCCTAGTGTGTGTAGTGCTCTCATGCATACTTAAGATCTACGGTGATACATGGGTGTATATAAATATGTTTATGATAAACAGGTATGTAAACCTATCAAATTTATGACACAAGGAAGGTTTCACTGGCTTGCTTTGGTCCTATTTTAAAAGCACAAAACCATTTTGTCTTGATTTCAGTAGAAGGTACTTAGAACCATATGGAAAATAGTCAAAAATCTGAAAATGTCCTTTTCTTTATGAGAAGAATGTGGTCAGGCTATCATATACTCTAAGGTATACAATTAATAATGTTTACCCAGCAGATAGGGAAGAAAACTCCAGCTACAAGCAATGTTAATACTGAAAAGAACATAATAAGAATACTTACAACTCTTAATTCAAAAATACTATGTGGGGGGAAGGCTTATATGTTTATAAGCAATTATGGACATAAAAACCATCATTATACCAAGTTAAAGCATTTGACACTTGCTTTATTTAGTCATTGCTCAGCACTTCAAAACAACCAGGTTGTTTCTTACTCAAAATACATCTACTTTCACGAGGTAGCTGTAATGAAACCACATATATCACAAACCCAGAGACATCCCTGGAAAAGAATACTGACTGCTAAGCCATGTGATTTAAGGTAGCAAACGTGTTATAATCCACGTGTATTGTTAAGAGCCAGCTCTTGCCACACAGATGGTGTTTCCTATAATCTGAACACAGTTATTAATAGGTGGCGTTGCTCATCCCAAGGAAGGTTGGATGGTTCTGTGGGAAGAAGTTTCATGGTCTGTGAGTCTAACACAAATCCTCCACTTACCAAGGAAGGAACTTATTTAAGCCGCAAACCTCTTTAAGTACCAGACTCAACTTTCAAAAGAATGGCCATATCCATATCAGCTCCTGTTTTCTTCTTTTAAAGGATATTACTCAGACAATGCTGGATTTTTTAATAGAGCACATGGAACTAGTTAGGTGTTTAGTGGGATGGATTTTTTTTTTGACATTTTAATAAAATCTAGTCCCTTTAGTTCATTTTAGATTAATATCAAGGAAAGTCTTCCCAAAGATAAAACAGCCATCCTTGCTTTTTTGTGTTTCATGTATGCAGATGTTTATCTTGTTTTATCATTTGTGTTTCATGATCCTGCAATAACGCTTGAACATCAAAAGAATAAAAGAGCCTCCGATTTATAGGACTTCCGTGATTCAAGACCAACTATGAATGGTTTCAGAAAGCTATTAGTTTCTAGTGCTTAAAAACATTCATCAAACACTGAATTGATGTTAAAGGATTCAGAAATCCTCATGGCTTCTTGGTATTTACTGCCTTTGTTTAGACACAGAGAAATTCGTTCAAAACTGCTTAAATCAAGATACATTGATCTGCATCTCTAACATATCTGTGTGCTGAACACAGTGAATTTAGTTAGAGCAATTGTGCCATCACCGGCTTCCAGAGAATTGGAGACAGTGCCCATCAACAAACACTTTTTGAAATAATTTTCTCAGCTCAAATCAAGTTTCACACTGTTGTTGTAACCTCTGTGCCCCATGTGGGGCAGGGGGAATGGAAAATATTTAAAATGTTTTAGAATTTTGACTTGTAGACTTGATTGTATTTCAAATGATCTACACTGAAATGCTAGAAAGCATTTCATCTCAAATGAATAAAACACAATAATAGTCAACCATTTCCTGATCGTGAACTTATAGTGAACTATGCTCTCCAAGCAGATTGTCTCCTATTAGGATGGCTAAGTGTGACCAGGGTGTTATCAGCTCCACTAGCCACAAGCCTCAAGTGGAGAATCTCTCTCATTTAAGAACTCATTTTACCTTTGGGGGGTACTCATGGTTTCACAGTAGGAACATCTATGTACAAATAACCCATTAAATGTATCTCTACTAGGCTACATGTCAGGTTAATCACACATGCTAAGGCTACTGGGCTGGCAAAAGAACTTCCCCTCTGTGAACTGTGTAACTATTTGAAAGGCGTTAAAATTCAGTTGTGATGTCCTGTATACCAGAGGTTTCATAGATTCCTTCTGTCCTAGCCCATTGCTGGCCAAACCTTCACCTTGTTCCACTAATACCTTCAAGGCTGGAACACCCCCCCCCCCAACATTTCACATAGCATCATGTTTAAGACATGTTTTTATACCAAAGCAATCTGAAATGAAGTTCCTGTAAGAGAAACAAGTACATTTAAGGTTTTTTTTAAGTTTTGAGTATTGAAATTATTTGACCTTGTATATGCCTTGTAGATTTGAAAACTCCCAGACTTTGCACAAATTCTGAAATAAAGTTTTGGACATTAGGTGGCCCAGCAACATGGGTTTTCCTCAGGCAGATGATAAATTACTAACCTCAGGGCCAAAAGGGCCATATTTGTGTCCAGAGAAATCGGGCTGCTCAGAATAGAAAGCATAAACTGAAGGCCTGTGGGAAAATTAGAACCAGAGTCAACCCCAGGCTACACAGAGAACTCCATATCACACGTTTAAAACAAAACCTCCAAGGGGGTCAGGGGTACACAAGAAGGCAGTAGGAAGGAAATAAGAGGAAGCAAAACATTGTAACACATATATATGCAAATGTCATAATGAAACCCATCGCTGTGAATGTTAACCTAAAAAATTTAATTTACAAACAAAATCCTTCTAGCTTAGTTAGTCTCCCACCCACTATTAGTATTACCATGGAAAATTTTTACTTTCCATGACTTGTTGAACCATCACTCTATACCTCTACACCACTTCCCAGTGTGGTAACTGCAAGTACCACTTCAAAAGACTAAACGTCACAATGAAAAAAACCCGAACATCACTGGAGATTCTGATCCTTCAGTAGCAGAATCCAGGAATCGTCACCACAGGCCATGTAATCTGTGGGACTGAAAAAGCTGACTATATTCAGGGGAACACTCGGCCTTAATGCCTTCCAATCCTTGAGTTACTGCTGATCAATCCTGTTATCAAAGCCAAAATCTCGATTCAGGTCTACTGAAGTCACCAAGATTAACAGCTGGAGTAATCCACATAATTAAATGGTCCCCAGTAACTCAAAACTTCTAAAGGAAATAATGCTTAATAACAACACAACTTTTAATAACATCAATCCTTGACTGTAATTCTATGTCACAGTCCATCTAACGTTTTGTCCAGCACCAGCCCAGAATGAACATGTGCTGAAAAGAGAAAAGGACAAATGGGGACAGATACCTCTCATTGTCTGGTAGTGAAAGCCACTGGAGGATGGTTAGGATTCTCCGCTCATGAGGGATAGTCCTGTAAGGGTGCGAAAACAAAGCAAATCCTTAGGTTGCATTTTCACAAACCCACACCCCAAGCTCTGAACACCCAGGCCAACGCTCCCTCTCGTTCCCACCATCTGTTTCCACTTCAATGCGATGAAGGGCCCTCTTTGGGATTAGTGTTTAAACTTTCATTTCCACCCCCAACCTAGTTTATTGCTCAACCCCTTCTATGAATGACTGGACTGGAAACTCTGATTCATGACCAAAGTGAAGAACCTATCTTGCTGATCAGAAACGGTGCTGCAGGCGGGAAGGACCCTGGCTTTAAAAACCAGTGTTGTTAAATGGGTCAGGCCCTTTGCTGTGGCAGATGGCTTCCGGCATCCATCTCTGGCTGGCAATGTGACTTCTGCGGACCTCAAAGCCTCCAACCCTCTCTGAACCTCAGTTTGTCCATCAGAATGATAATGATAACAACAAAGAACGTCGCACACGGAGTTGTGGAGTGCAGTGAAATAAAGCAAGGGAAGGGCCCACCCAGTGTGCCTAACGTATAGCAGGTGTTAAAAAAAATTATTTTCAAAACTAAAAATAAGTCATATTTTATCAATGATCCCATTTAGATAACTATCTGCCTCCAAATAGCTATGACTTTGAAAACATTATGTAACCTCAAACTTCAAGTTCCTTCTCTATAAAATAATGGGTTAGTGAAGGTACTCTTGACATTTTCTTCTAGCTTTATAAAAATCTGTCAAGGGCAGGCACATATAATTATGAGACTAACAAAAGGGTTATAATCTTCATCCACAAAGGCTTTTGTGTTTAAGTTACCATTCCCCGGCTGAACATAATTGCCCTAGGCCTGGCAGTAGCATTAGAAGCTCTTGGCTAACGCAGGATGGCATCCTGGGCTGAATGCTGTTAGGACGCTTGCAAGCTAAGCAATATTTTGACTTAAGAAAGAGTCACTTATTTTGTCCCAACAAGGAACACAAAATGTTCTTCTGCTCTAAGATCAGGCCAGAGAGGCAAATTCATGATGAATCCAAAGTAACACTAGTTTCATCGTGGTAAGGAAAATTATTGGGTGGGCCATTTGAACCTTGACTCGTCAGGAGAACATCAGCAAGAGGGCTGGGAGAAAGATAAATCCTCAGAAGCAGGGTCAATGACTAGGGCTACAAGGCCTCTTTCTGTGTCTGCCATCGCCACCCATCCCACTAGCTCAACGTGGCTGTCCTCTCAGGATTTGACACCACTCTAGAAACCTCTCCATCTGGAGATGTCCCCCGAGACTAGAAAACCATGCTTACTGTAACATAAGTCCTGCTGTAAACATGTTCCAATGGCACTGAATAAATGTGGCCCTGCTTATTATATTCTATAAATGAAATAGAAATAGACTGAACAAAGCCAGGTTAATCACTTAAGGAATTTAATCCTTTAGCCTTAGAAATCTGTTGTATCTGAACAAAATAATGTTAACTACATGTTTTGAATTCTTTCCTAACTTACATATTTAAAAAAAGCCAATGCCTCAGCCCATTCATGTTACCTTATTCCTCCCTACCTGAAAGCTGTTTTATTTTGTGTGTGCGGTTATCACCCCACAAATTTGGATTCTGACAAACCGACTCCTGACGTCAGTGAAGAAATACAAAGTAACAGAACACATGTCAAACTAAGAATGCTCACCTTTTAACCCCCTTGCTTCATGGGGTACTTGAACAACTCTAGAGAATCAAAGACACCAGCCTGGAGGGCAGAATGCCTGGGTTTGAATCCCAATTCCTATAAGCATTGGCTATGAGACTTACCTATCTTCCGATGCCTCTGCAAAACGCTGCTAGCAGTATCTATTCATAAGTTTATTGGAAGGTTTCAAAGAGATAATGTTTGGAAAGTGCTTTAAAACAGTTTCTGGCTCATAGAACGAGTTTAGGAAAATGTTAGTTTTACAAGATCAAGCCAATTAATAGTCTAGCATGGGCTGGGGGTGGCGCTGGCCAGCCTCCACTCCTAACTGAGGAGCTACTGACAGCTGATGGCTTCTAAGGGAGAGAGTCAATTCTCTCTGAGGTTGTGAACTCTGGTCGGTCAACCATGCCGGATGGCCTCACATCCATGAGTACATGGGCAGCATCGAGTGGACTTGGTAGGTGGGTTAAAAAAATAAAAAAGACATGATGTTGGACAGGTGGGGAAAGAGGGGTGGATCTGGGAGAAGTTGGGAAGAGGGTGGAGAGTTAATACCATCAAAATATAAGAAATTATCCAAGAGTTAAGAATTAATAAAATGCTATAGTAAAAAAGAAATATTCTTGTTTATATAATCATGTACTAGATTTTGAGGTCTATAGAGAGGATATACTCATTCATGAAATAAATATTAAGGTACATTGTGATTGAGACCTGTATATAAACACAAAGATGCAAGATTCCCCCACCAAAATGACTGTAGTGGAAGAGTCATCCTCCTCTACTTGGGATGGAAAAGCAAAGGATTATTGTATCACTTCTTGAGTAAAGGCCACCACCACCCCCAGTGTTGTGTGTGCTACAATGAAGACTCTGGAGGTCTGTGTCCATCCTTAGTGTGTGTTGAACACAGCATTTAACAATTCTAAATCTTAATGTTGTCATCTTGTAAATAAGGAGTTTGGACAAAGTGGTCTCTAAAGTTTTCTATGTATCTGGAAAGAACCTCATAGATTAAAAAAAAAGATATGGTCAGTCAGTCAGGTAGTGGTGTCACAAGCCTTTAATCCCAACACTTGGGAAGCAGAGGCAGGTGGACCTCTGTGAGTTCGAGGTCAGCCTGATCTATAGAGCAAGATCCAGGACAGCCAAGGCTACACACAGAGAAACACTGTCTCGAAAAACAAACAAAAAGACACGATCCTTTGGTCCTTAACCATTAGTGTCTCAAATACAGGGTAGAGAATTGCAATAACCTGATCAAGGACAGCAAGTATCTAAGCAGCAAGGAAAACAAGACTTGTGCCGTTGACTTCAGCACCCTGACTGAAAAAGAATTAATCTTGAGACCAAGTTCAATCTTATGACACAGTCACAAAAAGGAAAACTAAAAAACGAGAAAATGAAGAGCCAAATGAAATACTTACTGGTTGGTGATGGGCTACATTGTCTAGTCAGTGTTTAAAGAGACAATAAGAATAAAAACAAACAAATGTCGGCTATTGGCTGTTCTGTCTGTACCAAGGAACCTAATAAAACTCTCTAAGAAAGGTATCTCATTCTGCCTCCATAGTACCTTTATTATAATCCCTATTTAAAGATAAGAACATTGATTTGTTGAGAGAGTCAGTCCTATGCCCAAGACCAGGAGCCTCATAAGTAGCAGACCTGGGATTGCACTCAATCTGAACACAAATATATAATGGGAATTACTGCCTCTGAGAATGAATTGAAACAACAGAGGGAAATGCAGTATCAGCTGGGGATGATTTTGAAATGAAATACTGTCATTTAAGAAGCAAGAATGAAACTCCAGACTGCAATACAGAACCATGTTAAAAGGATAGGCCTTTAAAGTCTAAACCTATGGTTTGAATCTGGTTTTATTTAAATTTAAAAATTTTCAGAATGGACTATATGTAGATTCCCTTGACATCTATTCCCTGGGGAAAAAAGGAGAAGCCTGATCATATTTTATAAAGTTATAAAAAGCTTCAAAGGGTGAGGGTTGGGAGTAAATGAGCCCACTCACTTCCAGGACGTGGAGATAAAAGAATAGCTAGGGAAAGCAAAGACATCTTGGGAGCACACAAAAGCCACCTCCTTATAAGTGGTTTCAAACGGATGAAGAAAACTGTCATTCAAAGCCAGAACACTGGGCCTTTTCAGGGAAGCTCAGCAGCACTTCGGGGGGGGGGGGGTAAGGGAGCAGACTAAGTATTAATTATGGTGTTGGCCCCACTCCATTCTGCTGGGGGAATGAGTTGCCCAGCAGAATTCCCGCATACATCTGTGAGAGCCAAGGGTTAAACCCTGAGCTGTGGAAGGTTAACTTGGTAAATAACAGGCCACTTGACATTAAATAGCATCCATTCGAACATAGCCATACTCGCCCCTCAACTCAGAGAGCTCTTTAAAAGAGGGAAGAAAAAATACCTCTTAATCAGTACTGTCTTAGCTTCAGGTTACCCAAAATAATCAACGGAACCTTTCTAATCTGAAGAGGCTGCCTCTATTCCTGAATTTGGAGTCTGCAGAAAGCATCATTGTGGATCAATCTCAACCCATGATTGGTCTCACTCAGCACACTGCTGCTAAGAGAACAGTCTAGATTTTTTGTTAAAGCATTAAAAAAAAAAAAAAGCAGTCATGGAAACAGCTTTAGGGGGTTAGGGAAAAATGGAAAGACCATCACACTGGGAATAAAATCCCCATGAAAGTCGAACCTGGCCCCTTTTCTTATTTAAGAAGCCTTAAAAAGAATCAACGTTTTTGAGAATTTTATCAGGTAGATTTCATCTGAAAGCCTGAAAACGTCTATTATTAATCTCCAGTTACTTCTGCAGGGATAAGCAGTCCCATTTTCTCAGTGGGGAAATTTGAAAAGTTTGGTAGGAAATGGGATAAAAACGGAGGCTTCCCCTCCCCAGGTCTACTGTGGAGAACTTCCAACTCTAGACCATTCCATCAGCTTCCCAATTGCCTGAGGCTACATAATATGTTCAAAGTTGAGAATCAAAATAAATAAATACAAACAAAATAAACACAATAGTTTGTAATATATTTATAAAGAATGATAACAGAAACTACAGTGATAGTCTAAGAGGAATACACATTCCTGGGCAAAAAGTTACCAGAATAAAGGTTAACACGATAAAAGATCTAACGGGTAGGTCAAAGAGAAAATCGTCCTTAACTGAGGGATGGGACAAGAGAGAAGAGAGAGAGAGAGGATGAAGAGAGGCTGAGAAAGGGAAGCAAGAAGAGAGAGAGAGAAAGAACCTTTGAGGAAAAAATGCCTGAAAAGTTATTTCTGAATTGATAAATTCTTATCAATTTGACATGTTTACATTTAGCTGAAATGAAATTGACCAAAATCATGTTTCACAAATTGAACCATAACTGTAATTTTATAAACAATGACAAAATAAAGGTAACTTACACAGACCAGAAGAATGTTCCAGCTCTCACCCCTTGCTTGGTGGCTGTAATCCATAGCTAATGAGGAAAATATAAAAGGCTTATAAGACATTCTGAGCTCTGGTTAAAGAAGAAAAACACTAAAATACATTAAGTCTGATATGCTGTACTCTATTCGTGTGCACCATAAATTTCACAAGATTTCCAACCATTTTTTTTTTTCACATCTGGAAGTCAGACTCATTATATCCATAAACGTTATTCAGTACATATTCTGCAAAAAGTCTCAAAAGCCTTGCTATGATGCTACTGACTTCTCAAAATTTTATTTCATCCCCAAAGTCTCTCTTTTCTATACCTGTCTTTCCTGATAACTGTTTTAAGCATTACTTATGTGGCGGAATTCTGCTCATCAAAGGATGCAGGAATTGACCATATGTTTCTTTTACTACTGATGGCTTTACAGAGTGGAGTCTCAATTTGGTACCCAGATGTCAAAAATCTTTAAATCTAGCTTGTCATGTTTGACTTTTAAACTAGATGAATGAGGGGAGGGGGAAGAACTAAAAAGGCTACTTTTTAATCTATATTTTTATATTGTTCATCTAGCTTTTTTCTTCTTTTTAGTAAATGGGGTTCTAGGAGAAAGTATGTAGGATAAGTTGGGTGAATGATGCATTCCATGAAGAATGTTTGTAAATATTCTCTGTAAACCAGCCATTGATGCACATCTCCAATCCTAATCCTAGGAAGTCTGAGGCAAGACAACAAACCTAGGCTACACAATGAGTTTTGGGTTTTTTTGTTTGTTTGTTTGTTTTTGTTTTTTGGGGTTTTTTTTGTTTGTTTGTTTGTGCTTTTTTTTTTATTCTAGCTCATGCTGATAAGTGAAAGATGAAGGAGTTCAGAACCCAGGCTTTGCACCTTTGAAGCCTGGACCTTGACCCCTGTTTCTGTCACTTAACAACGGCATGGTCCTCCAGAAAGTTACTTCATCTTTTTGGGCTTTGGTTTCCTTCACAATGCAGATGGACTTTTCTAGCACATGGAATGATGCTACATTTTAATGAGTTAATTCACTGAAAATCCTTAAACCAGTGTTTTAGCATTGGATAAACAGTCTGTTTCAGTCTTTTATTATTGCACAATAGTGAAAAAAAAATCAATGGAATCCATTGACCCCAGGAGCATTAAAAGCAGCTTACGGTGGCAAGTGTCCCACGAGAAGCCTGTGGGAAGAAATCCTCACAAAGGAAGACAAGGGTAATTTGTGACAGGGACTGTAGGCCAAGACCAAAGCAAACAGGATCCTTTTCCGATTTCATTGCATCCAGACTTTGAAAATATTTTATGGTATTTCTGATGGAAGTTTCTATTTTATTTACTTATTTGTTTATTGTAGAAATATGTACTTGGGAAGCATAGGGGATCTAGGAGCTTTGGTTGACCATGCCAAAATAGCATGAGATGCCCAGCTTGAAATCTTCTGAAAGGATCTCAGAGCCCCTTGGAGCATCTAGAAATCTACACCATAAAGATTCACAGCTATTGCCGCTAACCAGTGAGTCATGAAGTAGGAGAGCATCAAGCACCTGCAGATCTGAGGGCTTCTGGGGTGCTAGTGAGCTCGAGGGAGGAGGACCTCGCCTCAATCTCATGGCTCCTTCTGGTCCAGGACATCTGGTTCTCTGGCAAGGCTCAAAGATTTAAGGGTCTCAGATTGCTCTAAGTGTCTCCCCTTTGTCTGGTTCAGCACCGAGAAACAGCCTTCCACCTTATAGGTAACCTCTGGCATGCTCCAACCAGGTTTTATAATGCATCCTGGACTTTAAATTAGCCTGGCCTCAGCACTCCTACCAACAAGAGATGAACTCAAACTAAGAGCCACCTTGTGCCAGCCTCAAAACTATGCCAGATCCTAAAGAGGCCTGTTTCTCATGAGACCAATGTTTATACTTACTTTATTTCCAAGGATACAGGCTCACTGCATTCATATCCAAACAGCTTCCTGGAAAAGCTACTGCCTTGCTGTTTCCAAGGAAGCTGTGCCAGGCAGTATTTGATATGTAAGAAATACAAAGTCAACCTGGCCTTGCTAAAGGGAAAAAAATCATAACATGAACTTCTCAAATGATGACCTACATTTCCCAAAATTATAGCATAGAACCCATGCCGATGTTGGTATTATCTGGACAATGAGAAGTCCTAGGGATAGCGTTTAGCTCATGTACAAGATCACCAGCAGAAGGATTCACAGTGATAGAAGGATGCAAACACAGTGTGATGATGACAAGTAACCATGGTAACAACTCTGACAGCGCACATGAAGATGAAGAATGAGGATGCAGGAGGGGTGGCTGGACTACTCAAAGGAGCTCTCCATCCTGCTACGGATGACCAAGATAGGTCACCAGAGGGCTGTCACCATATGCTATGCTTTCAGGAAGCTCCAAGCCCCTCTCCCAACCTATGGCCCTCCTGAATGAACTGGCAAGCCCACTGACGTATGATATTAAAGAGGTGGCAATAAGTCACTTATGCTGGTGACAAAAATCAGAATCTAATTTTTTAGACAGGATCCTTTATAAACTAGGCTGGTCTCAACATCATTACATAACTGAAATTTTGATCTCTCCAGCACAGAGATTACATGTGCATGCCATTAGAACCAGTTTTCTGTGTATTTTCTGTATTTTCCACAAATTTTCTGTTGAAGTCATATGTGTACTTTTAAGATCACAAAATATAAACTATTCAGACAATTTGAAGATCAAGAAATGTGTTTCTAGCCCAGCAAGGTCTTGTCCATCTGTAATCCCAGCAATAAAGAGACTGAGAGTGGAGGATTACAAATTCAAGGACATATATATATACACACACACACACATATATATGTCTTTCTTCTGGATAAAAAAAGAAGTAAGAAAATTATCTCTCCTTCTTAGTAGCTACCACACTGACTATATTATAAAGAAAATGAGAGGCCTCATCAGAAGAAAATAAAAAGTGAATAACAGAGAATATATGAAATTAAATGTATATTTACTTATCACATAATACTAATCAAATACAGTGGAGCAAACAAACAAAAGGTATAAAAAGAGGGGGAGACTAGTTATAAAGTAGAAAAATTAAATGAGTAATGGAAAACAAGAGAGCAATGGGAGAGAATCTAACCAAAATACCTTGGATATATGTGTGAAATTGTCAACAAAAATCTACAATGTATTTGTGTATGGAATTAAAAAAATACACAGGCTAAAATACTCTATCAAAGATGGTATATAAAACTCTTCATACCAACATAACTTTTCTTTTATTGTTTATAGTGTATATGCCAGCATTTTATTGAGAAAGTATTTCATACTTGAACAAGCTTTTTTAAACACTGTTGTGGAATAATCTTTTTGTACACTGTGAAGATGTGTCACTCTGGTTGGTTTAATAAAAAAGCTCAATGACCAATAGCTAGACAGGATTTCTGGGCAGAGAGGACACTAGGAAGAAGAAGGGGAGACACCAGGAGCCACTGAGCAAGCAGGTTGGGCACTACAGAGATGAGGTAATAAAGGCACGAGGCAGAAAGTAAATTAGTAGAAATGGGTTAATTTAAGTTATAAGAGCTAGTTAGAAACAAGCCTAAGCTATCAGCTGATCTTCCATAATTAATAATAAGACTCCACACATTTTCACATGATAACACATTCCAAAAATTTTTTAGGTATTATAAATTAAATGGTTAAAAAATATTTAATAATCTCATAGCATGGTCAAAGTCTAGCAAATTCTGGGAGACTGAAGCATAAAGGAATTTCTTCAGTTGAATCCTGAGCTGCCAGAAGAGCTTCTGTAGAGGCCATACATATATCTTATATTTCAGGGGTCAGAAGTATGGGGATTACCAAAACCAAAGGCACTAAAACACTGACTCAAAGGAGAAAATCAAACATGCCCCCTTTAGTGCTATTAATTTTAAGTAGAGGAGAAAGAAAAGCTCCCAGATCCTTGTTAATTCAGAGATGGATGTCATGATTTTTTTTTTCTGAACTTGAAGGCAAACATACATTTTCTTAAATGTTAACATTTTTAAACAAATAAAGTAAAAAGATACACATAACTTTCTGTTGCAAAAGCCAAACTGTCATTATTGGTATGAGAGCCCTAGATACCATATTTTGAAAACTAGGCAAATGGAAATATGACTGTATCTTTTTGCTGTGTTTCCAGGAATGTAAAGAATCAATAAAGCTTCCCCCACTGGACCCAGGTTGTTAAATGTGAAATTCAACACTTTCTGTAATTATGAAAGTATATAGGTATGGTAACAGGAAAATTTTTAAAAAGAAAATTAGCTAGAAATATTTTTCAAAAACATAAGCATAGAACTGTAATCCTTTCAGCATTTCTTTGCAAGGAAATTGTCCTTTGCAGTCAAAGTCATAGAACTAAATAGATAAGAATTTTGAGAGACCTGAAGAACAGACAGGACTACCAATTCCACACATATGATAGTTTTCGTTGACAATTTCATACATATATCCAATGTATCTTGATCAGATTCCCCTCCCCACTTCCACGCCCATGACTCTCTTGTCCTCTATCCCTACTTCAGCCGTAGATCAAGAAAAAGTGAGAATATGAGGTAGGGAGCAGGACATGGACACTCCACTGCTCTCCAGGTAATTACAGCCAATAGCAGGTGAGCAATAGAGCTGGGAACATGCCGGCCTGGAGCTGCCAACTCTACGATGGAGCCCTACTTGCTCATTTGTTTATTGTTATTTTTATTTTGTTTTTTGTTTTTTCTTGTTTTCTTTTCTTTTTATTTTCCATACAAGAGATATAAGCCAGGGCCACATGAACATAAGGAAAGTGGCTCTGCCACAGATCTACATTCCCCAACCCTCTTTTAACTGTTTTATGTTGTTGAGACTGGGTCTCGCTTAATTGCCCAGGCTAACCTTGAACTTATGATCATTATAACCTCAGCCTCCCAAGTAGCTAGAATTACAGGTTCATATTTAGAGTCCCACCCTCCCACACAACCACCCAACCCCTAGGAGCTGAGAGCTAAACCCAGGACCTTGTGCTTCCTAAGCAAGTGCTCTACCACTGAGCCCAACCCCTGGAGTCCTGTCTTAAGGACAAATTCCCTAGAACCACAGGTAAAAACCTGTCTCAAATGAGGTGCTGAGCAGGTCAACCCCAAGTTCAGTCTGTGAGGCACCAAATGAACCAAAGCAGGCCTCCTAGGTACAGATACTATCCTGGCCAGTTTTATGTCAACTTGACACAAGCTAGACTCATCAGAGAGCAGGAAGTCTCAATTGAGAAAATGCCTTCATAACATTAGGATACAGACAAGCCTGTGGGGTATTTTCTTAACTAGTGATTGATGTAGCTACATTCAGCCCATTGTGGGTGGAGTGACCCTGGGCAGATGGTCCTGGGTTCTATAAGAAAACAGGCTGAGCAAGCCACGGGGAGCAAGTCAGTAAACATCTCCCCTCCATGGCTTCTGCATCAGCTCCTGCCTCCAGGTTCCTGCCCTGTTTGAGTTCTTGTCCTGCCTTCCTTCAATGATGAACAACAATATGGAAGTGTAAACCAAATACACCCTTTCCTCCCCAACTTGCCTTTTGGTCATGGTGTTTCATCCTAGCAATAAAAACCCTAATACAGAGTTCACCTAAAATTTGGAATGAACTAAGAGGCTAGTGCCTGGTACACAAGGGAACACTTCCTGGCTAAGTACCTCAAGGTGAGCAGGGGAGCAGAGCTCATCCTAAGTGCGTTAAGGCAGTGGTTCTCAACCTTCTCATGCTGACACTTTAATATAGTTCCCCGTGTGGTGATCCCCAACCATGAAATTATTTCATTACTACTTTATAACTGCAATTTTGCTACTGTTATAAATCGTAATGTAAATATATGATATGCAGGATATATGATATGCAATCCCCAAAGGGGTCACAACCCACAGGTTGAGAAACTTAAGAGCTAGGACAAAGAGCTTAGCAGGAGATGACGCACAAGGCCCATGGTTCAATACTCAGCAACAAGAACAAAAATGAACACAAATTGAGGGGCAGGGGAGCCTACAGGTACATACTAGCATATGGGGAAGAGGCAGAGGAAAGGACATAAGAAAAGCAATAACTTGGACTTCCCATCAGGCCTATCCCCCTGACCTAGAAATTCATTCCAATGTTGTTGTACAGCCTTGTACCATCTCTTTTTGGAGCATGCCAGCATCCCTCATTTTAGACTGAAATTCATTCATAAGGATGGGCCCTACCCGACCAATAGGGGTGGGAAGCAATTCAAGGCCAGGCAGCTTGAGAACAGCAGGAACACATCTGCTCCCTTAAAAACACCCAGGAACTTTGACTTCGGGGGACTGGAAGCAGGAAGCAGGCTTGACTTGCTTCTCCAATCTGCAGATTGAGTTAGTGCCCTGAGTCCCATACACACATGTCTAAGAGTCCAGATCTAAGCCAAACACAGAAGTATTCACCACTGACTTCTTCATCAGAAGTTACAGGATTGTATCAAAGCATTTTCAAAGAAGCAAACACCCTAAGGGACTCCAATAAAATACATGTAAGCATGCAGGGTCATAAGGAAGTGATAGCACATTCCAGAGATGAGTAAATAAGTTTAAAAAAAAAAAAAAAGAATAACAACATCAACTCCATGATGAGAGTGATCATATGCAATTGCTTTTTGTGGTGGTTTGAAGGAAAACATCCCCCAATGGAAGTGGCACTCTCAGGAGGTGTGTTCTTGTTGAAGGAAGTGCATCACTGAGGGGGCAGGCTTTGAGGTTACTTTTGCTCAAGCATCCCTCCATGTGACAGCTGACTTCCTGTTGCCTGCAAGATGCAGCACTCTCAGCTGTTCCTCCAGCACCACATCTATCTGCATGACACCATGCGCCCCAATCATGAAGATAATGGACTGAACTTCTGAAACTGCAAGCCGGCCACAACTATTAAATGTCTTCTTTTTAAGAGTTGCCGTGGTCATGGTGTTTCTTCGCAGCAATAAAAAAGCACAATTAAGGTACTTTTAAATGTGAAACTAAGTTATGGAAATTTTTTGGAAACTTATTGTGGAGATTCAAAATTTCACATGAACACACCCCAAATCTACATCCCATCTGCTAGGTTTTAAACAGGGACAAGTGGTGGTCCTTATTCATCATTTAATCTGCCCTTGTGTTATTAGCCAAATGTCCTACATAGCTTCATCACTTAGGAAAATATGAATGGAATTAAATCGAATTACCAGTCTAAGATTTTTATAAATAATTTTTCTACTCATTATTTTTTCACTGGGGACCTTATAAAATCTATGAGTCTCTACAAGGTTTGTATACATGCTTCAGGAATATATACAAATCATTTTTTATAGTGCTTAATGATCTATATGCTAGTATCCTTAGCCTATAGTTACTAGTAGTTTTTGTTTGTATGTTCTTTGTAGAGGTCAGATTTCAATACAGGGGGTGTTTAAAATATAGCTACAATGGTCCTTAGCATCCTCATGGTACCTGTCTCAATCAAGATGATAGACAGAAACAAAAATCAGTTTCCCCACAAATCTTGGTGAACATAAAGAGACTTGGTCAAATATGTCAACTCTCAGAGCTAGTGAGGAAGCAGGCCAACAGAGTAGAACAGAGAATTTACTTCATGGATTAACAGATGCTCTCTACTGGGTGTCTGCAGAAGGTAATGAATATGTGGACTTTTCTGCTGCTGAATCATGCTAACCCAGAGGAAACTTCATGTCAACACCGAAGTGTAAAGTGATCCAATTAGGTAAGATTACCATTTATCTCCATATATCCCTTGTGGTTCTTCAGGCAAGTTGGTTTCCATAACCAAGTTATTGCCGAAGACCAACTCAAAATAGTCCGATAGAGTTCACATTTCCATCATTTTATTTACTCATAAAATATTCCTCTATCATAAACTTGTGAAATCCACCCTGTCAACAAATTTCACTGGGATCACAAACTAAGTCATCATAGACTTCTGGGAATCCAGCCTGAATTAAAAAAAACAGCAAAATCAGAACATCTATTATAAAGAGCCTTTTCTAGGGGGATACAGGAAGTCTGTCAGTGTTTATTTTTTTATTTTTTAAAAAGCCCACATTTATCCTTGCATAGTGATTTGCCTATTAAGCAAGATGAATATTTTGATCACAGATGACCTCTCAGAAAGAGATACGTTATGAAAACATCTCTAACCTCTACTCCTTATTCTGCCCATGTATGGCAGCAAAAGCTCAGATTCAAGGCTGTCTCAGCACGGTGGGTGTGTGGGATGAGTGAGGACATCGCCTTCCTCTCACTCCTAGGCAGACCACAGAGGTCTAACTCCCTCACCAGTGCTCCAGAGACCCTGAGATGGAGCCATGTTCCATTCCCCCTCTGCACATCTCTAATTGACTGTGCCATGGTCTGTGTCCCTGTGATGATCCTGAGCCTTCTGGCCCAGAGCTTGGACTCTGAAGCCCAGTTCTACACACTCAACAACCATGGCATTATGTCATTGCTTTTCTCCTGTCTGACAGAAGCAGGTTACCTAATCATACACAGTCATAGGAAAAACACCAGGAGGAGCCGCAAGAAGCCTTTTGATTTCTGCCCAAGTGTCTGAGGTCTGAGCAGGATCTCCTTCGAAGTGTTCATCTCTGCCTCAGAACCAAGGTAGGACTCCATTATTACATCTACCTTCTATGATCAGAATGGATTAAATAAAATAATCTATAAATTTCCTGAGTTTTAGTCCGTTCTTTTCTCCACCAACCATTCTTATTTGATTCATCTGCTTATGATATCACCGGGGTCAAAATACCTGGAAAACCATAGTTCTTTTTCTTTTATACTGTATTCTCAAATTTGATAAATCAGTAACATTTGATAATTCCTTCATCTAGGTGCTCTGACATTCAACCCACAGTATATTTCCACCACTACCATCCCAGAGAAGAAATTTATCATCTCACACTCTTATCATCCTAACTTATGTTCACACATGTGCATGCATAGATGCATGTATGTGCATATTATACACCCACATGTTTATAAAATATATATACATCATACACACATACTATATAGACTCACATAAACATTTATAAAATGTACACATATACAAACACACACATGTAATATCAAAAGATGAAAACACCCCCACAGAATTCAAGACTTACAGGTTGGCCTCCCCACCATCGATGATTAAACTTCTCTCGCCCCCGAAGATGGAAAGTAGCATCGAATACAGGATCATACATTGAGTTGCCAACAATTCCATGGGATTCTGGATATAAACCCTTTGTATAAGAGCAATTTTATTGTTAAAATAGCAATGTAATAATCTGCATGTATTAGTTCTATTGTCAATTTTCTTATTATAGAAAAAATTTATAATATTAAATTACCCAAATCAAGTAGAATATATATATATAGGTTTTACTTTGATTTCATTGTTAAAATAGCAAGGTAATAATCTACATATATTAGTTCTATTATCAATTTTCTTATCACAGAAGATTTAATAATAATACATAATTATCCAAATGAAGTGGTGCACATATAGCCTTTATTTTGAGTCTGTTTTTGCACACATGAGTTGTAGCCAATTTTAAGTCATTTTAGAAATGTAAGATCATGCTGGGCGGTGGTGGCGCACGCCTTTAATCCCAGCACTCGGGAGGCAGAGCCAGGCGGATCTCTGTGAGTTCGAGGCCAGCCTGGGGGCTACCAAGTGAGCTCCAGGAAAGGCGCAAAGCTACGCAGAGAAACCCTGTCTCGAAAAACCAAAAAAAAAAAAAAAGAAATGTAAGATCATGATAAGAAATATAATATTTGACCTTTTGACTGCTGAGACTTAACAAAATAGACCTTACTACTTTATTTGGAATGGATACGTGTCTCCAAAGAAGTTTATGATTCTATTCCTTCTTCAAATTAATAACTTATAAAACAATAATTAATGGAAAATTGTACTTAAAACAAGAAAATTGGGTAGCATTTGGAATATTTGAAAATTCAAACATAAAAGCCCTTCTGAAATCAACACACTTATTTGAAAATTCAGAAAATAACTGATAGACACCCCTGAAGTTGAAAGTTGAATGGGAAGTTTGGCAAAAACAGCACTTGAAAAGGCTTTGATTTTAATTTCAAAACACAATTTGGTCACCCGCAAAGCTGTGTCACTTCCTGTCAACAATGGAGGCCAATGGAGGGAAATAGATTTTTTTTTTTAATACTGAACAATATGGTTTTGGGTTTTTTTGTTGGTTGGCTGGTTGGTTGATTGGTTGGTTTTTGTTTTGTTTTGTTTTGTTTTGTTTTGTTTTGGTTTGGTTTGGTTTGGTTTGGTTTGGTTTGGTTTGGTTTGGTTTGGTTTGGTTTTGGTTTTGATTTTTCAAGACAGAGTTTCTCTGTGTAACAGCCCTGACTGTCCTGGAACTCACTTTGTAGACCAGGCTGACCTGAAACTGTCTGCCTCTACCTGGGATTAAAGGTATCTGACACCACACCCAACAAACAGAGTGTTCCATCTTTTTGCTTTTGTTTTGTTTTTGTTTTTTCAGGACAGGGTTTCTCTATGCAGCCCTGGCTGTCCTAAAACTTACCTGCAGACCAGGCTGGCCTCGAACTCAGAGATTCGAGGTTAAAACTGACTCTCCAAAGTTATTCCCAGACTTCCACATATGTGAGCACACACACAAATACACACACACACACTCTCTCTCTCTCTCTCTCTCTCTCTCTCTCTCTCTCTCTCTCTCTCTCTCTCTCTCTCTCTCAAACACATGCACGCTCATGGACACACACATATGCACACATATACATGCACTCACCAAATAAATAGGTAGATTTAGCCAATACAAATCAGACCTTACATTTTTAAGTAACTTTTTTCTTTGTTTCTGTTTTTGTTTTCTTTAAGAGAGAGAAAAAAACACGAAGTTGGAGGAATAGGAAAGGGGGATCGTCTAGGAAGAGTCAGGAGACAGGAAAGAATACAATAAAAATATGTTGTGTGAAATTCCCAAATAATATATTTTTAAAAAACAAATCTTTTTAAAAATTAAAGCATGTTCTATATTTTAAAAAAAAATAAACTTTGCTTCAAGGCATTCCCAAGTTAAATCAGACCTTTGACTATTCATTACTTGAGAACAAATACTTACAGTGGCCAAAGTGTACAGGTTGGGGAAGGTTTTGGTGGGGTACACAGGCCTCATGTAGGGAGCATGTGTGCCACAGGAGCCTGGAAGTAGAAAACGAGTTATTAGGACAAGAAAACCACCCAGAACCACTTCGTGTAGAAAATTCATGTCCTCAACTGTGAAAAACACATAACTTTTCCTTTTGTGTTTCCAATAATGAAATTTATTTAAAAGAAGAAAAAGAAAGTGAGAAGAAAGAAGGAAGGAAGAAAAGGAGGGAGGGAGGAAGGGGGGAGGGAGGGAGGGAGGGAGGGGGGGAGGGAGGGAGGGAGGGAGGGAAGGAGGGAGGGAGGGAGGGAGGGAGGGAGGGAGGAAGGAAGGAAGGAAGGAAGGAAGGAAGGAAGGAAGGAAGGAAGGAAGGAAGGAAGGAAGGAAGGAAGGAAGGAAGGACAGACGGACAGGCAGTGGCTCCATGGCTCTAGAAGCCCACAGCAGAGCAATGGCTATCCTGGAAGGCAGATGAGAACATGCGGTGGAGAAGTGACTTACGCAGTTTCTCGATGTTGGGCATGACTTTGCTGCCTTTCTTCATGTACGATGCACGGAACCCATCCACAGAGAAGATGATGAGCGGGGGGCGGACAAACCTTAAACAGTAACACAGGAAATCTCAGGGAAACTACTGCCACACACATTCCACAGTGGGACCCATCAATACCAGAGAGACCCAAGAAGGAAGCAATGTGGGCAAGCCTGGGCGCCCAACCACACAACATCTGAGGCAACTGAATTCAGAGATAAATTGGCAAAGTCACCATGGCCAAGAGAAAGCTGACTCTACTGTTGTTTCCTACCTTGCAAACAAGGACCTTATACCACAGTTAAAAATATGTATGTATTACATATTAGGTATTTATTATGTATTGTCTCCCAGATGGAACCTGGAAAGTTCTTATCCATTCTTTAAAACTCAGCTCAAAGTTGCCTTTTCTATGACATTAGTTGCCCATGCCTCCACATTCTTTCATGATATTAAGACACACCTCCTTTGCATTTATATATACATTATTGTGTATCTTATTATAGTCCTCTGTTAACAGGCTTCCCCTCTAGAGTTTCACATTGGCCTGGAACTTGTTATATAGACTAGGCTGGCTTCAAGCTCACGATGTTCCCACCTTAGCCTCAGTGGATTACAGGCATGTGCCACCATGTCTGATGTCAATAAATACTTATCAGATATATTAGTGAATTGACTACATGAGTGATGTAAAATTAACAACAATAACACTCTTTCCACTAGACCTAGGCATCATAAAAATTCCTTCAGTTTATTATAAAATTGTTTCCAAGATGATTTAAATTATAAGGGATTTTAAAAGTCTCTATCAGCCAAGGACTTACTAATTCAGGCCAAGAATGCATAAAATGGTATGGTATTATCCTAAGGGTGCGGTTAGTCAGTCATAGCAGAATTCTGATCTATGTGCAGAGTTCTTTTCTAATAATTTGAAGTTAACTGAGCAACTCTCAGCTAGTGTCTATGAGAAGTTATGTAACAAGTAAGACATTTTAAGGGGGCCATATATTAAACAGTCAGAAATTGTTTCATCCCATTCCACACAGCCAAAGTGTTTAGATGTCTTTATTTTTCTTTCCTTTTATGCCTAGTAAAGGTTTTTTTTTAAGGAAGGGAAAATAAAGATATCTAAACACTTAAATTCTGCATCCCAGGCTGTAATACATACATATATACATGTAGATATTTAAAGACTATATAAATTATGAAAACACATTTGTTGAAAATGTATTTTCTGTCAAGCATTGTAAAGACCCATGAAGTCTACACAGTTTCCTGGAAGGCATAAGTGCCCAATTTTGGTCACACTTGAGCTGTTAGGTGTTACTCAGTTTGACTGTCCCCCAGAAGAACACCCCTTTGTCAGCATAGAGCATAGACCTGAATCTGGTAGGGTAACCTTCTTGGATGACAGCTTTTAGAAGTTCTAGAATCTCCTTCCTTTCCCCTCCTCCACACACTCACAAAGGCAAAAACAGAACTCGGGGAAACACTGAGGGGGACGCCCAGTAGGAGAACAGGGAATCACTGGAGGAAACGCATCCATTAGTGGTCAGCAGACACACGTCGGTGGACCACAGCAGATGCCAAGACTCTGGAGTGCACAGCAGCAATAGGAGAAAGATGCAGGAAAAAAAGAACATCAAAGCTTCAAGATACAACTGGCGACATGGCTCGGCCGCCACCTGCTGATCTGAGTTGATCCCCGGAAGCCATGTACAGACAGAAGGAGAGTATCGACTCCACAAAGTTGTTCTCTGACCTCCATGCGCTTTGGCACGAGCACTTACATATACATCCTTCACACACACACACACACACACACACACACACACACACAAATAATACATCAATGTGTTTTGTTTTACTTTTTAAAGCTTCAAGATAGCTTGACTGGCAGTCTATTTATAAGAACTCATACAAGTTTTTGTGTTGAAGTGGATGTCCATCTTAAAACGTTTGTAGCCGTTTACCCATCTATTCTTCATGATGGTTTATCAAGGAATGTGGAATAATAGTTCATAATATCCATAAGACAAAATGCACTCACCCTGCAGGGCATTCGGGAACTTTTATTTCTTCACAGTCATCATCTACCCAGTGTGACTCTCCTACAAGGAAAAATGGGGACATTTACGGTGAAGTCTATTTATAGACACCATCCAGAGGGGAGAAGCACAATGCCAGAATCTGTGTCCTGTTTGGTACTTGTTTCTGGGACACCATCTAAAAAGAAATTCTGAAATAAAGTCTAGTGTCTGCTCTGGCTTTTAAAGTACACCCATACATGGTGGGAAAGCTAAGATTTAATAACCTCAAGTGGTGTTTATTTCAGCTTTCAGAGCCTAAATGGTTTGTAGATTTAAAAAAAAAAAAGTGGCGTCAGTGGACAAGATTTCATGTTTGTTTCCCTCCAAAAATAAACTGTTTGGTCATTAGATGGAACATTCTCTCCCTCCACAGCCACTAAAGATTTCAAAGCCATAGAAAGCATGACATAACTTCCCTTCAGATAGAGAAAAGGTTTATGTTGTTATAATAATATACAAGGATAACATGGAAAATGCAAGAGATTTTTTTTCCAACGAGAATGTGCATAGTACTGAATAAATGAAAAATCCAAGCTGTCTTTCATTCTTACCTTGCATCAAGATCTGAGAATGTGAGTCCTGCATGTGTGGAGGTCTATGTCAGATCTCTTTTTCTGTCACTCTCCATATGCTTTTCTGAGACAAGATCTCTCAATGAACCTGAAGTTCATGGATTGGCTAGACTTGCTGGCCAATGAGCCCCCAGAATCTTGCTGTCTCCATCTACCACCTTGCCTACCTTCTTACACAAATTCTAGGGACCTGCATTCAGGTCCTCATCCTTTCACTGACCCATGATTTCCTCAGCCCAGAGTTATTTAATTAGGCTTCTGCTTTGGTTTATACCCCAGGAGTTCACATGCTACAGTATCTATCTCCAGTGTGGCAATGCTGAAGCCGTAGAGCCTTTAAGAGGTGGAGCCCATGGAAAGAAACTAGGTTGTGGGAGGACCATTCTCACAAGAGATGAATGCATATATCTTAGGACTTCATTAGTTCCCACAAGAATGAAATGTCTTCTGGTTGTTTGGCTCGAACTATTTGCGAGGCACACAGGCAGGGGGATTGGGATCCATCCCTGGTGCATGGGCAGGCTTTTGGGAATCTGGTGCCTGTGGTGTGATACCTTGCACAGCCTTGGTGCAGTGGGAAGGGGCTTGGACCTGCCTAGGGTCAGTGTGCCAGGCTCTGCTAACTCCCCATGGGAGATCTCCATTTAGGAGATGTGGGGATGTGGGGTGGCTTGGGAGAGAGGGCTGGGAGTGGGAGGAGGGAGGAGGTGGGATCTGTGGGTGGTATGTAGAGTAAGTAGAAAATTTCTTAATAAAGAAAAATGAAAAACAAACAAAAAAAGAATGAAACGCCTTCATTGTAGTAGAATCTGTCCTGTTACAATGTAGCCCAAAAGTCATCATCAAGGGTCAAAAGATGGGACTTTCCAATCCAGGACTTTAAGCCTCTAAACTGTGAGCTATCTTATCCATAAAAAGGCCTAGCAACACAAGAGATATAAAGTAGGCATTCTTTGAAAAAAAGAATTGTCAATAAGAATTTACCTTAAGTTTCTCTAAGATAGACAAATATTACTTGTCTTGAACTGACGTAAAACTTGTGAGCAGTATCTTACAGAATCTTCTCCCATATATAGAACATTTGGAAGTCTCCCATGGCCCAGAACCATCTGGCTATTGGATGACCATGTAGGCCAGTAAAAAAGCTGAATTATCTTTACGAAGCATGAGTAGCTCAGGGCAGCCACGTGAAGCTCACTACAGTATTAACATCAGAATTCAAACCACCAAAAATGGCCTTAACCTGTCATGATTCAGTGACTGATGGGATCCAGAGACCTTTCTCCTTGCTTTTTCCCCTTCCTTCTCTTAATAGCCTTGATGTCTTCCTGTTATACTTACTACATAAAGATTAAAAGGAAAGGAGAAATAAATTCTTGATGAATATCATGCTTCAAAATAAGAGCATAACGGTTAGAGTAAAGAAAGCTTCACAACACAATAGCAGTAAAGGAAGGTCTCCAGGGCCTCTTACACCTGACAGAAATGACTTCCTCCTTTCATGAAATCTCTTTCTTTTTTTTCTTAAGTAGGGATTTAATCCAGGGTCTTGCACATGATATCTGCCTAACCAGCCCTTCCTTGAAGTCATTTAACAGAAACGCTTCATAAACATTCTGTGCCAGAGAGGAAAAGGTCTTAATTTAGGAAATAGGAGGTGATGTAACCTAGAGAGATTTTTAAAAAATCGTGTTTTCTTGTTTAAACATCTCTAAGTGGCTGTCATGCTTCCTTAAATGTCTTGATAAATGGAGCTGTAACTTTTATGTTTTCTGTACGCCACTGGCCATTAAGATCATAAAAACATCGTAGTCTACCATCAACACACATGCACATACATATTATAAAATAAGGCTTTGGGTGTAACCAAATCTGTCGATTCTTTATTACCTCCACCAGCAAGCACCTCCAGCCCTAAGCTGATGCTTAGGGCCTTGGCAAACAGCTTACATCCACTGAGAACAAAAGTCATGCTCCTTTTGCTCCAAGTGACTCTGTGAGTTACTCTTTGCCACGGAGTCTCTTTTCCTGTCACTATGATAAAACACTCTGCAAATAGCAACTCCAAGGAGAAAGGGTTTGTTTCAGCTCGTGCATCAAGGACAGCCCACCATGGAAGAGGGAAGTAAGGCCACAGGGATTTGAAGCAGCCCGTCTTACCTTGTTCACAATTAGAAAGCGCAGCGCCAAAACTGCCTGCTAGTGCTCAGCTCCATGGTATACAGTCCCAGAGCCCCTGCCTAGGGAATGGACCTACCCACCGTTAAGATGGGTCTTCCTAGTAAAATGCTCAGCCTAAATAGGACATTTGTACAACCCACTCTAAGGCTCAAGGAACAATGTGGAAGAAGTGTGGAAAGAACATAAGCATGTAAGGGCAGGGAGAGGAGCTGTAAAATGCTGTCTGCTGAGCATGACCTAGCCAGTGCGCTCATATGCCCACGGCAGCTACAGGTGCCTGCAATGAGGCTGCCAGCAGCTAAGCATCAGCCTAAGAGGGAACTGCCGTGACCCACTGGCTGCTGCTGAATTCTAGGGAGGGGGCAGTTAAACCTAAGGTCACACATAGCTGGACATGGTTACATTCCGTGGAACTTAAAACAAAATGTCATAAATGTGGGAAATGTACTTATGGGGAAGGGGAGAATGGGCATAGAAGGGAGATGAAAATGGGTGAAAGACTCAGTAAATAGAAAGCACTACAATACATGAAATTTATCAAAGAACAAATTCTGTAAAATTTATTTTAAAAATATGTGTCTTGGGAACCAGAGAGACTGCTCAATGGTTAAGAGCACATACTGTTTTTGCAGAGGACCAGGGTTCAATTTCTAGCATCTACATGGTAACTTACAACCATCCATCACTCTAGTTCTAAGGGATCTGACACCCTCTGCTGACCTCCATGGTAACCAGGCATGCATATGGCTCACAGACATGCATGCATGCAGACAAAACACTCATACACATAAAATTATAATTCTGAGGCTGGAGAGAAGGCTCAGTGGTTAAGAACACTTGGTGCTCTTTCAAAGGACTCAAGTTTAGTTTCCAGCACCTACATGGTGGCTTATAACCATCCATAACTCCAGTTCCAGACAATCTGACACCCCCTTCTGATATCCACAGGCACTGCACACACATGGTGTGTCTATATCCATGCAGGCAGAACACTCATACACATAAAATAAGTATATCAAAAAAATGCAATTCTTGGGGCTGGAGAGATGGCTCAGAGGTTAAGAGCACCGGTTGTTCTTCCAGAGGTCCTGAGTTCAATTCCCAGCAACCACATTGTGGCTCACAGCCATCTGTAATGAGATCTGGTGCCTTCTTCTGGCCTGAAGGGATATATGCAAGT
Source organism: Peromyscus maniculatus bairdii (assembly GCF_049852395.1). NCBI lineage: Eukaryota > Metazoa > Chordata > Mammalia > Rodentia > Cricetidae > Peromyscus > Peromyscus maniculatus. The sequence continues at coordinate 8,931,859 of NC_134871.1, read as the reverse complement.
AGAACACTGTATACATAATAAATAAATTTAAAAAAAAATGCAATTCTTTCCCACCTCCAATCCCCACACATTAGATGTTACACCCAGACAATTCAAGATATCTTGGGGCATGCCCCGTGCTTAATCTCTCAAGGTTGTCTAAAAGCATGTACCTTTGCAGACCACTTGGTAGTTGGTACAGCAGTCTCCCCTGGACAGGCAGTCTTCTGAGCAGTGACAGGCATTCTCCTCGTTTCGTACTTCTCCACATCTGTCTTTGGTGCACTCCCAGCCACGAGCTGAAATCATCACAGCGAAACACTCTCACTGATGCACACAAACCCAATGAAAGGGGCCGCAGCTGCTTACAAGAGGTTCCAACAAAAAGAGCCAGAAGCCCACATCATTTAATCTGTTTGTGAAACTTGAGTCAGCCAGAGGCCGAGAAGACATTTGGAGAACTGACAGATAGGATGAATTTCTCATTTTTCAAAGCAGAGGGCAAACTCACAACACAACTGAGCTCTCATAGAAAAACAAAACCCAGAAAGTCAAAGAATCCCCACCCCTCCAGAACTGCCCTAAGTACCACAAAAAGAGAAAAAGTATAAGGAAGCATTAATGCCCTCAAAATCCTAACTGACCAAAATGTGGTGACTACATAATGAAGCTCCCTGCCTCTAAGGAGGTCACTAAATGGGCTACAGTCCTGCCTGAGTGATAGCTCAGAATTCAATTCTTCAAAGAAACATTCAAAAAAGTAACCTTTTCATTTTAATCCCAGTGCTATTGTCATATTTTTAATTAATTTTTTGGCCAATAAACTACAAGTCTTATGGAAAGTTTAAAAAAACATATTTCACTATTATATTTCACTTCAGATATAAGACTATGAAATTAACTGGCACATTCTAGCTGTTCATTGAATACTTATTAAATGTCCTTAGAACAGTATTGGAAATGAACTATGATTCTTGAAACTGAGGACTGTAACATGAGGAGCTTTTATGGTGAATCCAGGTATTTAGTTTTTCCCATGATCTGACTGTCTTGTTTTCCATACCCTGGGTGCTGAGGGCTTAGTGAAGAGCAAATGACAAGAGCTCTGCCTTCCTGGAGCTCACATCCAAGAGAGAAAGATCCATGAAGTAACCAACAGGCACTATCATTTCACCATGGGAAGGCGTGAAGGAGACTCTAAGTAGAGCTACTGAGGGAATGTTCAAGGAAAATGCCTCTGAACCAAAATACACTTGAATACTCCAAGCCTCCATCTTTCAAGATGTGCAGTCAGCAGAAAGAAATCAATGGTCTGCTAAACCAGCCATTCTCAACCTGTGGGCCATGACCCCTTTGGAGGATGAATGACCCTTTCACAGTGGTTGCCTGAGACCATCAGAAAACACAGATATTTACACTGCGATTCATAACAGTAGCATCATTACAGTTATGAAGTAGCAATAAAAATAATTTGTAGTTGAGGGTCACCACACCCTGAGGAACTGTATTGAAGGGTCGCAGCATTAGGAAGGTTGTGAACCACTGCTCTAAAGCAAGGCTGCTCCTTCATGACATTCTACCAAGAGGAGCCCTTGCTATGTAGAGTTGAATAGATAGAGGTGGAATAGTCAGTGGATGGTGTTCCAGCTGTTTGGTGGAGCATTATGCTGCCATTTGAAAAGACAGTGTTTTAAAAGCCTTATAGATATAGATTCTGCCTCCCACGTGATTGTATATACATACACACATAATTATACAAACAATATCCAGACACACTAAACAGAGAGAGAGAAAACCAGGGAGAGTTTATACAGAAATCTTAGGCTTGCTTCCTGTAGCAGAATCTCAGAAAACTTTTCTCCTTTCAACTTCTTGTTGTCATTTGACATTTGATTCTTCCACATTCAAAACATGTTGACTTTAGACACAGGAGAATAAAGTGTTTTACAAACTGTTGCTATCATCTATGTTAAACTAGGAAGAAAAGTGTGAGCTACATTCAAAGAGAATGAAGCTGGTATCAGAGGTGCAAGGAGTTTTAAGACGAGAATGTTGGAAGGTTGACGTAACTCATCAGGGGCAAGATACTCAAAGTACAGCAGAAACATAGAATGTTCTAAAATCTGATGCTAAGCAGACAGATTGCTAGCTTGCAATTATGTCTTAGAGTAAAAGAGATCTGTGGCACATCTGTTCTACCCATGCACTCCATTTACAAGAGCCTCTGCTCTTAAGCTTACGAAGTCATAGCTGAAGAACCTGGTAAAAGTTCCACAGGAAATGTACAACAAAAACATATCTGAACACTTTGAAAACACATTATGCAAAAAATAACCTAATGAAACCCCTATAGCTTGCAGGCTGCGGGAGAAATAGGTCCTAATTAGTAAGGGAGTTTATGTTGATTTTCAAATAAATCAGAAACTAAGGTCTAAGTAAAAGCAATAATGTATCATTTCCAATAATATCATAAAAAAATGATCAGACACATAGCAATAGTAAACTGGGCTTTCCAAAATACCACCCATGCATGGAAGCAATAATTTGTCAGGGGAGCTAAGAAATCTGTCTCTAGAATTCAAAGTGGGGTCCTTGCCACTTTTCTTAGGTAGCTTGAATGAGGTTTTTGCCCAGGGGCAGAGGCATGGCCGTGAACAGGCAAGATACTCCAAAGTCCTATCTAAAAACATGGGGCTTTGAAGACAGAGTAAGTATGATGACAAACGTCCCCAAGAATACTTTTTCCTTGGCTTGTGTGAATTCATCCAATAGCTCATATGTTCTAATGACCATTTTACTACAGGATAAATAAAATCAGGAAAATTTTAGAAGATGATTTCAGAGCTGCCCCAGAGCACAAGACCCCATGTCGATTCCATAAATGTTTTCCATTTGCACAGAAATCAGGGAATTAAAGTTTTAAACCTAGTACTTTCAAAATGTGCCCAGTGGTAGCCCACATACCCTAATAGTGAGTGTGAGGTGGTCAGGAAGAGATGGAACTGAGAGAGATGGACAAAGGCCTGGCCTCAAATGCTTTTAAAAACCAATCTACAGTGCCTGCAGTTGGAAAGTGCCGTCTTTGGCTGGGCCACGAATGGCTGAGCCAAGTTATTCATACAGAGTACGTTCTTCATACAACCATCAGTCATTCAGGAAACAAACTTATTCCACTATGTGCGTAGGCCAAAGCAGGGGTGTGTTAACAGCTAGGAGCCACTAAGCTGTCTCCTGGAGGGGAGAGGCATCCAGAAGTCACATACCTGTTTTCAAACAGAGCTCATCAAAGTCAAGGCAGCAGCTGCTGTAGCTCTTACATAAGTTGTCACACCGACAGTCGGGAGGCCCAACCTCTTGAAGTTCAAAGCATCTACCCTTGCAGGATCCAGATGTGTTGGTCCACGGAGAGTCAGATAACACTGCCATTCGAACAACAGGCAAAGACAACAGCTTAGGGAGTGGTCATGTCACCAGTGAAGGAGTGGCATTTGGAAGCAATTGGTGTGGAAATGCAAGCAGACTCTGGATAAGAAGCCTGTCTGCAGCGCCTGCTACCTGGGTACCTCAAGCATGTTGCCCAACTTACATAAACCATGGTTTCCTTATTTGTAAAGTGAGAGGTTCATAAAAGTAATTCTAGATTGTAATGAGTACTGCATGAAACAACCCATGTGATATGCATACCAGGATACCAAATATAAACAGAGTAACAAATGCTGGCTCTGCTCATGATTTTGATTAGGACTATACCTATGAAATGGCTAGTGCCCCTGTTGAAATAAGAGTTCATTTCCTATTTTTAAAACCCATCCTGCTAGCTGAGCATGATCAAGCACTTAAGGAAAGAAAAGAAGATTCAAGGCCAGTCTGGGTTGTGTAGCAAGATTTTGGGTGTAAAGCTGTCACTACCAACAACACTGTAAGGAAATTTGAGTGGACGTGGTCTAAAAACAGTCTGAACACATATGATAAGAGCAGAGCACTTTTGCAATCTCTTCTCACCATAAAAGCCATGTCAATCTAGTGTTATTGGAACACAAATGCCACATGGCCAAAACAAATCCTGTATCATTGTTTGCAATCTCAAAAATTAACCAAAGTTTAATAAATGAAAGAATTGATAAGATGAAAATTGGACAAATTCATCGTATGTGGGTAACATATGATTGAAAATTAACTAGAAGGTCTACCCATAATAGCATCTAAATGAAAAAAATCAAGATATGAATTCAATAATACATATGAAGAAATGATTCAATGATTAAGAGCACATACTACTCTTACAGAGGACTTAAGTTTGGTTTCCATTATCCATATTGGGTAGCTCATAACTAACTATAACTCCAGCACCAGGGAATCTGATTTCATCTCTGGCATCCGTGGGCACTGCACTCATTTGTATACACACACACACACACACACACACACACACACACACAATTAAAAATGAAATCCTTTTATAAAAGAATATACTAAAGCTTTATGAAGAAGACAATTCTAGAAAAATTTAATTAAATCATAGGTATATAATTTTAAAGATAAAAATATTAATACCATAAAAATCCTAATTCATCCTAAACCAAAATATTCAATACACTCACAAAGAAAAATATCCAGAATTCTAGAGAGTTGAGAGGATAGAAAAAGCTAACTGAAACTGGGTAGTGGTGGCACACAGCTTTAGTCCCAGCATTTGCAGGGGGAGGGGCAGAGGTAGGTGGGTCTCTGAGTTTGAGGTCTACAAAGCAAGTTTCAAAGCCAGAGCTACACAGAGAAACACTGCCTCAATAGATGATAGATAGATAGATAGATAGACAGACAGACGGATAGATAAGGTATCCAAAGGAAAAAGCAATTCAGTGACAAGATAGAAAAGTATATTCTAAAGGTAAATAATTAAGGTTGGTACTAAGAAATACATTCATCAATATTGTGGATGAGGTCTAGAAATAAAACCAAATACATGAGTTTATTGTTTAAAAATAGCATTTCAAAAACAAAACATCTCCTAGTTTGAAATTTGCAACGTTTTATAAATTCACAGATAACTGGCCATTTTGTTCCTTGTCTTCTATTTTCCATGCATGTAGGTAGATGAAATATATATCACAATATATGTAACAGGTCTTGGCAAATGTTATTTATGACAGGCTATTTGTAACTTCCTTATTTAGAAAATTACCATTTTTGTAATACATATATATATATATATCATTTTTAAAATCAAGAAAAAGCACGATGCAAGAGAACAGATATTAAATGACCGTTCTGAGGGCACTGATGCTGTTTATCTGTGTATGTAGTTCATCCCTTAGTCAACTGTCCCCTTCAGAGTCAGAATCCTAGACTTTATGGCATCAGATCAGTTGAGCTGAAGCAAACAGATCCACTAGACCGTGAGATGTGAAATGCTTTCTCACAGTTCATTCCGGGATGTTGAAATAAAAGGGAACCACATCAATTCAGTTTAGAAAATCATGTCTGTTTGTAACATGGTGTCTTACCTCTGCTCCACAGACCACATTTTTCTGTTGATTTTGGCCAGCCTATCAGCAGTACATGCTGAGCCATAAGAAACTATGGCACGCAAGAAGGAAAACCAGAGGGGGAAAAAATCCCACAGCAAAAGGGAAAAGAGTGAAAAGCTTGTAATTGAATGTTCTTTGTTTAAGGGTAGTGCTTGGATAGAATCATTCCAACAGCTGCCTAATAAATTCAAAGTAGTAATCACTCCCATGAGCGGTGTCTGTAAACGCTCCCGGCTATTCTAATAGCCAAGACAATGAGAAGAAGTCTGAAGGCGTTGTTCATCCCGTCTTGCCCTCTTTGTGGGGTCCCAGCCAGTAACACTGTCTACACTCCGTGTTTGTATTCCTCATCGAAATCTCTTCCCTGGATCTTTCTTTACTTTAAAATGCCTGTACACATCCTAAGCTGGGTAATGATCATTTTTTGCCCATCCTCACAAGGTGATGTTGTAAAAATTTCTTTTGACCACAGCCATTCTCTCAATTTTCCCCTTGCCATCTTTGGAGAGGATTGCACCCCACTCAACAGCTTGCCTCATCAGCGATGGACCTGCTTGCCAAGATGTCCAATAAGACAGCTGTCAAAGCTGCATCTCTAACTTGCAGAGACACATCTCAGAAAAGATGGGCAGGGTCAGGCTACCAGCAGCTTCCATTAGGAGTGAGTTCCCGTGTGAATCAGGGGAAATGGGCCAAAATTCATTCTCAGATGACAGTGGCAAATTAAACTAACAACATCAGGAAGAAAAATGAAAAGATCATCTGAGTCATGAAAGGGACTTTCTCATCCAATGACCCCAAGGAACTTGAAATATTCTAGCTTTAAAGACAAAAGGAGAGCCAGACATAGTAGCAAATGCTTTTGATCCCACCACTCAGGAGGCAGAGGCAGTAGATCTCTGTGAGTTCAAGGCCAGCCTGGTCTACATACTGAATTCCAGGACAGCCAGAGCTACATAGTGAGACCCCTGTCTCAAAGAAATAAAATCAATCAATCTATCAATAAAAACAAAATAGTGCTTGAATTAAAAATTCACTTGGCCTTTCCAAGGTCTACTCCATCCCTTCTCCGTGTTGCCAGAACAAGCGTAGTCCTATTCATTCTACAAGTCACCCTCTGCACACTAGCTTTGAAAAAACAAAAATGCCCAAGGTCTTTGTCCTTCTCCTACATCCAACCTAAGGATCTATTTGTTTTGTTTTGTTTGGGGGGAGTTTTATTTATTATTTTCTTATCCATGTGGATAGTGTGCATGTGTTCAGGTGCATATGCTATGGCACACATGTGGAAGTCAGATGAAAACTTTGTGGAGTTGGTTCTTTGCTTGCATCTTTACATGAGTTCCGTGAACATCAGTCATCAGGGCTTACGGAGCAAGCACCTTTCCCCTCTGAGGCATCTCACTAGCCATGACCTTTTGAAGACTTGTCTTTTTATTAGAATTGATCTAATATCAAATATGGAAAGGGTCTTCAATAATGTGCCAGGGTTTTGCAATGTAAACCCTCATTTATTTGATCTCAACAGAAGAAAAGCATGGGCGCTTCAGTTCCGTAACTCATTGGGAGGAGGAAAGCGACATGGCAATGAATTGCTGCCATCCCAAAATTTCCATCGTTACTGAGAAAGCCATAAAAATCACAGAATATGAAAGAGCAAGCCAACGACGAGCATTCACAAGTGAGAAGAAGAGGGTGTAATGGAGGCGTTTGCCAGGACTCCTGTGACATTGAAATTATAAGCTGCCTTTAATCTGCATCTTCAAATGATGCTATTTCACGTCAGAGATGAAGTCTGTTCTCTAATTTTAAAAAGCAAATGTTTACAGGTCTATATAAAACCATTCTGAGGTACCTTGAATGTTAAAATGGATACAACTAAAATCTGCAACAGTGCCCATGTTGTGTGCTCCTTCTCACTGAAGTATAATTTCATGGTTTAACAAAATGCAAATGTAAATTACAATTTCTTTCTTTCAAATCTGTAATTCAGATAAGAACAGGCAAGATTACTTTAAATTAGTTAAATAAAACCCCTTTTCAAGGACATTTCATTTCACTGTATACACAGAGGTGGAGAGGGAGGGAGAGGGGAAGGGAAGGAGAGGGGAAGGGAAGGAGAGAGGGAGGGCGATCGATCGAGAGTTAAAGCTATAAGCCTTTGGTATCATTTATTCTGCAGACATATAAAAAACATGAACTACTGACAATTGAATTGGACAATCGGGAAAAGTCTAACTGATGGACAAGGGCTGTTGTCCATCTATACTCTCCATCCTATACTCTCAATCATATTTCTCTCTAAATCCCCCAGATAAGTAGAAAATTCAAATCGGGAAGATGGTCAATAGGAGAGGTGATGTTTAAAGTTTCAAGGACTTCAGCCCAGCCTCAAGCTAAACGGACTTAAGTTTCTTCTGCCAGGTTGGTCCCACTGGCAGGGTTACACGTTGTCCCCTATCTGTCCCACCTGTTCTCCTTGGTGCTCAGCACAGGTTGTCTGCTGACAACACAGCCCAGAAATGGCTGTAGGCTGATCATATGCCGGCTTCTTCTCTCAAAAGCATGAAAACAGAAACAGTTCCCTTGGGTCTGCTGTCCTGTCCCAAGTATAACCTGCCAGCCAAGGCTTGGAACATGTGATGGGCATTCAGGGTGCCACTCAGCTAGAGCCTGGAATGCCGTCATCCACCTCTTCTGGAGTACATAACTCGCTTATTCTCATCATCCCTTCTTGACTGAGCTGCCCCTCCCCCCTTGTTCCCTGGGTGCTTTCGTATCATCCCTTCGCCAGCCAGCAAACACCATCAGTTTATTTGCAGACTCATGTGTCAGTTTTTGCTGCTTCCTAAATATCGAACTTTCTAGAAACAGCCACTGTTCTCTCGTCTCTTTAGAACTACTGGGCCGGATTCCATAGGGTAGGGGGAGGTGGGATAGAGAGGTAGGGAGGATGGAGACAGACAGGCAGAAATGGATAAACTGATCCACCGGGCAAGTTTTCAAACAGCTGTACTCTGAAAACACTGTGTCTATACACACAATATGTTCATATGTAGAATGACTTCACAAACTACAAGAAAGCAGAATCTATGTCATCTAGATGAAAACTTTTAATATTTGAGGTTAACCTCCAGACCAGTGATTCTGAACCAGTCGGTTGCGACCTTTTTGGCAAACCTCTATCTTCAAAAATATTTATATTACAATTCATAACAGTAGCAAAACTACAGTTATACAGTCCCAACGTAAATAATTGTATGGTTGTGCGGTCATCCCCCCAATACGAAGAACTGTATTAAAGGAAGGTTGAGAACCACTGCTCTAGACCATTTCAATAGTACTCAATGTAGTGAATCACACAGAGCTACGTAGCAAATCTACTAGCAGACAAGAACATGTCATCACTTCCAATTAGATGCTGTCAGCTCCATCAACTGCAAATGTAGACATTGGCCTTATAAACTAAAGAGAACGTAAAAGCTTCGCCATACACCTTTTCTGACATACATTATGCTCATTTGTCTTACGCCATTTCGCTTTCAAAACTTTTCTTCTTCTGATTGAAGAATCAAGTCAGTGACTCCCATATCAGTAGGCAGCTGCCCAGCTGAAGTTTCAGATCGTCACCGCACAGCCACGTTATTTATCTGACTGACCAAGGCAGATCGTCACCGCACAGCCACGTTATTTATCTGACTGACCAAGGCAGATCTTTTGTTTAGTGTGATTGATTCACACAGGGTCTCTCGCTGTAGCCCCAAATAGCCTCAAACTTGCAACCTTCCTGTCTCAGCCCCCCAACTACTGGAGCCATTAGAGCCATTCTGTGCTATACTCTACTTTTGATTAACTAAGGAGTTTTCAAATTTTATATGCAGGCTCCAGATTTTGAGTGTTCTTTCCCAGTCACAATTTTGAAAGATTGATTGGTTTTTATCAGTTTTTAAAATCATGGGTTTTTCTGGGATCCGTGTGTGTGTGTGTGTGTGTGTGTGTGTGTGTGTGTGTGTGTGTGTGTGAGTGTTTCTTGTGCTTTTCTTTGGCTCTTTTCTCCCTGTTTGCGTGTTTGTTTTGCCCTGTGTTGGTTTGTTTGGTGGTTGGTTTGTTTTATCTTATTTTTGTTCTTCTTCTTTAGCTGCCTATTTGTTTTCTGAGACAGAAGTGTGGCTTCAGATGGGAGGGGATGCAGGGAGGATCTAAGAGGAGTTGGGGGAAGGGAAACCCTAATTATATTGTATTAAAAAACCATCTACTTTCAATAAAAGAAATATCAAGGAAAAAAAACAAAAAGAAAAAATCTATGTTGAACAAAGCGCACTGAAATTTCAGCTATATAAGCATAGAGAGTTCTCTGCTATATATAAGTAAATGGAAAAATCACTGCACTGAGCCCCACCCACCAGAAAACCGCAAAATCTATGACATCCCTGAATTCTAAGTCAGATGACTTCATCCCATTGATTCAAACTTCCCAGTTTCTATGTTCAGTCTAACATGAAGCCACACTGAGCACTATACCCTATCTGACCACTTTCCTCACGGAGTGATGACTGACCATCATTTTATATCTTCCTACATTCTGCTGGGCTGTTACTTAAATTGCTCTCAACTGCACAGTGAGATTCCTAAAATTATCAAAGAACATGAGCCTTCTCATCCCTAGTAAGATTTTCTATTTTCTCATAAAATTATTAGTTATGCTTTTCATTTCATATGTACTCAAAAATCCATCACTCATGTGCTTTTAATCACTCCTTTCCAACCAATAAAAATGATGATAAATTGGACTGAGTTATTGGATGTTTATTAGCCAAGTATTCACAAGCTCACAAATCCCATTTTGTCATACCAAAGTCACTTTGCTTCTAGTTCAAAGAGTACCCATGTCTCCCTGGGTACTTCTGTAATGCAGATTCCTCCACAACTCCAGACACACCACATCCACATGCACCACAGTGTGCAGACCACTGCTGGCACATACGCTTTCTCTTCATCTCAAAGACGAATGGAGTGACCACGTCGGATGTTTGAAACAAAGATATCCAACTAAACTGCACTTAAATTTCCTTTGAAATTTGATTTCTGCCACCCATTTACCTTAGTGTCCCTTTCCAGCGCTTTTACGTTACTTTGGTCTTTTGACATTTCCTACACATCTCAGGACCTGGGAGAATTCTTATTTCCCTCTGCTCCTAAGAAATGACCAGGTCCTTCCTAACAATCAATCCCGCTACCAAGTGTGCTAGTTAGTTAATTAGAAGTTTCTTTGCGTGGTCACAGCCTTGGAGCAGACACCTCAGTTCACCACAGTGCAGGAGTGAGAATATTCATGCATACAAAACATTCTCTGTTGTTACCCAGCAGCCCCAAGGAGCTACCAGGACTAAACCAGGAGCTGTAGGCTTTGAAAAAAAAAAAAAAAAAAAAAAAAAAACACCTCTTTGTCTTCCTCCTGTTGGTGAGTCACCTGGTACAGTGAATTTGCAGGATTTCTTGGAGCTTGAAAGTGTTGTTTAAAAAAATTGGGGTGCTTTCTCTCAACTCTTATTTTAATAGATGTAGGAAAAATTCACCCAATGTTTTCTGATGCCAAAATTGTGCTAAGAGTCAGAACAGCCTATCACTTGTTATTTGGGAGAATCCCCCCTTCCCAGTGTAGTCAGCATTTAAAAAGATGTGAACAACGTCTACGCTGCGTTCCCCCCCTTTCTAAAAGGCACCTTTGCTTTTTTTCCATTTACGCAGAAATGAACCTCAGTGCATAGACAGCAGGTAAACTGCATCAAAGAGAAGTTTAAGAATAAAAACCACAGAAGAATATCAAAATCCTGAAACTCGGGTGTAAATTGTATGGTGTCCTAAGACTACACTTCACATAGGTAGGTAGGTAGGCATAAGTGAACTATCATTAGATACCGTGAAGGCTTAAGGTAATGATTGTATCAAACAATTCAAGATGTAAGTATTCTGTAGTATATTTAATGCTATCTAATTGATGAGTTATACTATAGACTGGACTAGTTTCCCAGAAGTAATATTGGCACATTCATTCTCGTATCTATTTCCTTTGGCATGTGGACATAGTTTATTATGCAAGTTATATTTTCAGGGGGTAATACATTTAATCTATAGTTTTTGAGTTTTCTGGTAGAGATCTCACACACTTAAGAGGGAGAAGAAACAGGATGGAGATAATTGGGGATTTTTTTTTTTTAATAAAAAATAGAAACCTTCTAAGCTGATCCTCACTGCTGAGGGCTGAAACTTTATAAGTGACTTGCCTGTGACCATAGCACTTACTAATATGGACCCATGGTGCCAGGCTGGGACCTTCATGATACAGTTCCCAAAAAAGTCAAGTTTGAAAATAATGCACTCATTAAAGAAACAGCATTTATTCCTGTCGATATCATTTAAGGGAAGCAGGGAAAAGGTTCCTTTTAGGCTCCTTGGAAAGGCCTGGCAGTGGGCTGTCAGAGCCACATGCCCACACCAAGGGCCCTGTCTGTTAGTCACAATCAGCCTTAGCGGGAGTGAAAAAAGAGGGCTTTGAAGACCGCATTTGCCTCCAATAAAAACAGCATTCTCTTCTGGCCCGGTGACCCCCTCTCCTCCGTCCCCAACGAAACACAATGAAGTTTTGTCCATTTGGGCTCCCTGGGGCCACAATGTCTTAAGATCTGTTTTCTCCTTCTTCCTTCAAACTACACCTCACCTCAGCTCACTCACCCGTGTTTCCTACCCTTCCTTCAGTCTTCCCAAGCCTAATTCAAGCAACTTGCTTGCCGTGTGGGAGACTCACTATCCCATGATCCCTTGTTTAATAATACACATTCATGGTGGTGTAAAGACAAGTGGTGTTTCATGCTGCTCCCACCAAGAAATGCAGAGGAACGCAAAATTCCCAGGAAGACAGAAGACATCCTGTGATGTCAGGAAAAGGGAAGCCAACATTGCCCCCTAGAGTGCCTGTCATTTCAAATGCAATTTTTAATTCTGAAACCATCAGCAGCTCCAATTTCCAGGAAATTAACCAAGTCATTGCCTCAGAGCAGGTCAGCAGAGCCCCCTGGGCCCGCACAAGCGTTCCTTTATGAAGCCCCGCTCGTCTCCGTGCCCTGCAAAGGAGCCCCTTTCACTGGGGCTGCGGCGGCGTCAGTTAAGTCAGGCAGGCTCCGAAAACTCACCTTGCCTCGTTCCAGAAGAAAACACAGTGAATGCAGCTCTGCTCTTGAAACTCTAAAGAGCTCACTTTGAGGGTTCCCTTATTCTCAGTAAATCTTAGTCCCAAAGTTCTGAATTTCTAAAATTTCATTTAAAAAAAAAAAAGAGTTCATCTCATAAAAAAAAATAAATAAATAACAACCTTCCTTTCTTCTCACTCCTAGGACATAATTTTCTGGTAGCAAATAATGTACTTTACGGCATATGGCAGCATCCCTCTGTGTCACCCCTCTGTATCACATGGAGCTTGTCAGCCTCATCCCTCTCCATCATTAAACCAATGCCTGTTCTCTCTGCAGTCAGCCTGGCTTTATTTATGAACAAAGGTTCTCGTTCTTTTTCAATATTTATAAATTTCAGGGTGCAAAAATTTAAAGTCAGTTATTAAGAAGTGACAGTCAAGTTTTCTGATTAAAATAACATACCTGGGGGCTGGAGAGATGGCTCAGTGGTTAAGAGCACTGGCTGTTCCTCTAGGGGACTCAGGTTCAATTCCCAGCACCCACATGGCGCCTCACATCTGTCCATAACTCCAGTTCCAGGGGATATGTATATGCATGCATACAAAATATTCATACATATCAAATAAAATAAAACAAAAGAGCACACTTTACAGCTAAATTATAGACTAAATTAATTGCCCTTCAAGATCATCTGAAAAATGAATGTCTGAAGGTGCTGACGTGGATTGACGTGGTGCACAGTACTGTTAAAGAATCAGAAAGGCTAATAACTGACCCCTCTTACCTGTGGGAGGTCCTTCATCCCATTCTGCCCTCTTGATCCTGCTTGCTGTGAATGCTAAGCAGATGTTGACACCAATGGCAAAAGTGAACCAGGATATCACCTAAGGGAATAAAGAGAGATCACGTCGTCAAGCACGGCTAGATTAGACGGACTCGGAATTCATGGAAGCAGTTCAGATGAGCACAGCAATCCCAGCCCTGCCGATTCTGAAAGGCATTCTCAGATGATGTCTGGATTTGAACAAGGAGAGAGAAAAAAAAATCGAATTCAAATGGAAGTGATTTCGGAAGACCGAGCAGTTCGCTCAGTCAGAGCATCCTCCGCCTACCTGGTATGACCCGAAAGAGCCTTTTCTTGCCATGCCGAGGGATTCTTGGAAAGCCTCTGCGGGGTGTTCTCTGCGTGCCCTGACGGCACTGTGTTCGCTTGGGGCTCTGAGTTCAGTCTATTAACTCCAAGCAATCCCACCTGGGAAGTTGACAGGCGCCTCTGATTCGTCCAGAGCCAGATTTCATCACAGCTGGTTCACAAATTGCAACTCTGAGCATAAGAAGCTTAAGGCAACATCCTTCTTGGCCCCACCCCCCGGCCGGCCCCTCCCCTCACACAGACACTTTCATGTGGTATCCTTTGGCAACAGAGGGATTTCTTATGTAGCCGTGGCCAATAACAGTGCATGTTCGGTTTCTCCCCTCAACAAATACATGGTTTGTCAAAAGAGAAACCAAATGTATTTTATCCGATAAAAATGAAACAGAACTGCCCGGAACTTCCCAACAGCTCGAAGTTTGTGCTATGTAGTTATTCCAGGTCTTCAATTCCGCAACTTCAGGGGTTTGGGGTTTTTTTTTTTAACAAGAAAAAAAAAATTACAATCTGTAAACCAAATAAATCTCTCTGTCCTTCACATTTGTTTATTTTTCTAGCAGTTGGAATGACCCTGTCTCTATATAACTACACCCTCAGCTACTTCTGATTCCTTGGGAGCTTCTCCCAATGGAATCTTCCAAAATTGCAACTCACACAAGAGATAGCATTATCTCCCTCCATGTTGTTAAATTTTACAGAAGTAACTTTTATCAAAATACTGGGACTGCCCGCTAAGCTGCATAAAGTCCTTCTTCGCATGAGGAAAGACAACATCATTCCAGTCTCTACCCATCCCTGACAAAGGTTAGCTTGTTTGTGGGGTGGGGGGTGGGGGTAAGAAGCGGGTGTAAGAGACAGTAGGGGAAGCTTGATCAGCCTTGAATTTAGCTTGGAAATGCCAATGGCTGCAAGAACTCCTGTTAAATGCTCATCTAGTTTGAAGAGGCTGTGTCCTGTGTGAGGTTGTTGTGTGTGTTGAAGCTTCTAACCTTAGTAATTCAACAACTTGGCAACCACACCAAATTTAGAAGTCTCTAAATTGGAAAGCCGTTTACATGTTATATGCTTTTAGGATTCAAATGAGGGAAGGGTTGTTTTGGACTTTTCCCTGCCAGGCCCCTTGACCATCATTCTTGCAGAGCACATATGTGCATACGTAAACAAACAGGAACCTTCCAGGCAGCAACTGCTAAAGGAGCCCCCATGGCTCTCTGCTTGCATAAAAACCTGATAGCACAAAAGCCAAGAGCTTGTTTACGTGGATTGCAGTGTAAGCCTGGGTTTCATTATAAACTCCAGAATTTAGTAAACAGCTCATTGAAGAGAAGAAAAAATACTGCCAGACATTCAGCTGTCCTTCTCGATCCTCTTAGCTTTGCACTCTCGCAGAGGGGGCAGGCTATGAATTTATCTACAAGCCTCTTGCTTTAGTCTGTATGCCAAGCTAAACTGATCTGGAGTTGATTATTTAGCAAGGCTTCTAAAAGATGTTAACCCATGTAAGATGTTGCTCCGTTTATATTCAATCTCAAGATGCAAACCTGCTGTTTGGGGGAGAATCTGTAAACCGAAAGGAAATCATCAAGTCCACACGGTTATTTCATTGTATGCTGCATGCTCCAGAGGGTCTAAAAAACAGCCTCCTTTTTTTTTTTTCTCTAGCCTCCCCAGGCCTCCAGATCCCGGCAACTTGAGACTTTCTCTGACATTTGATTATAGAAACCCATCTCTAGGTCACTGTAGGCACTCCTTGTGTGTGTGTGTGGGGGGGGGGGTGCAGCTCAGAAACCGAATATCAGTTCTCACTTTATTGTTTTATTTTATGGCATGCAAACTAGCTGTGCAGGAGAAAGAGGCCACAAAGTATGACAGCAAGTTGATACAAGTCCCTGTGTGAGTCTGTGCAGCACTGGATTACCCACGTATCCAAAGGGATCAAGAACAGCCCCTGTTTCTGTTCACAGTTCTGCCAAAGAACCGCATCTTCACCTGGCCATTGTGTGTCATAGACTTGTTAATACATGCACACGTATGCACACACATACCTACATATACGTGCATGTACGTGATGACACATATGCATGCATACATACACACACAAACACATGCATATACACACAAACGCATGCACACATACACATATGCACACATACCTGCACATATATAAGGACATACATGCTTACATAAACACACACACACACACACACACACATATACACACCATCTAGCTATAGCTAAGCAAATTATGCTGTTTTAGATTGCGTATGCATGTGAGGGTACATGTACTCTCCATGTGTGGAGGCTAGAGGAGGGCTTTTAGTATCCTGCTCTATTATTGTGCCCTTTATTCCCTGGAGATAGGGTGTCTCATTGAAGTCAGGACCAGGCTGTCAGCCAGAAATCCCCACTAGTCCTTATGTCTCCACTCCCAACAGGGCTTGAAGGGCAAGACACAAGGCAAGCAGATTTTCACTACAAGGTAATCATTATAGATTAAGTGTCGGGGGCGGGTAGTCCAAGTCCCTACTTTGGCAACAAATCAACAGTAAAATACAATTACCCTTCATTATCTCAAACAGAGAAAACCCAAACACCCAGTAGTGTACAAAATAGGTCAAAGAAAATCACCTGAAATAACTGAACTACAGCACAAAATCTTCCATAAGAAAGTTCACCTGCTGTGGTGTTTAAGATTTTGGTAAAAAGACATCCGTGGCTGGCTGACTCAAGACAGCAGAAAGAGTTCAGAAAGGGGGCTTTTAAACTTAACGTCCAGCGTGGTTTATTAACCCAGCCATATTTCAGAGAACACTGCCCTCTGGCAGAGAAAAACCTAACACTGTAAACATCTTTTAACCATCTCAGCCTCAAAAATCACTCTGGTTCTACAACTCTATGAACCCACAAGGATCCCCCAAGGGGCAGATATTAAAATGTGATATTTATGCCTTACCCCCAGAGATTCTGCTCCACTAGATCTAGGGGGTAGAGAGAAGAAAGGGAGATTTTAGGGGACAGACAAGAAGGGCTCAATCAGTCATTCTGATGCAAGTCATACAAGGACCACATCCGAATAACATTAAAATAAATGACCATGACTTAATCTACCAATACCCCACTTGTTGAATGGCTTAGTCTAATTCATAGTGTAATTTTTAATCTATTGGTGATAGTGTCCAGTGTCCATTGGACTTTAAGTTTCAATCTCTTTGTAGCAAGCTGGGGTGTTCCAGCAGGGGGATCATCTTGATGCTGTGAGCTGCAGAGCAGTGATTTATTTACTCTGCTATTTATACAAAGCTGCAGTGTGTCGCCTGATTGCAATATAGCAGTTGCATTTATATAAAGGCACAGTCTATCTTTTCATGAAAGTAGTCTATGGATCCTTGTTCAAAACCCTGATCAGGATAAGGCTTGAGGTGACCGATGAGATTTGAAAAGTAGGTGATCGACACTTGCCATTCTCTCTCCCAATTATGAAACTGTCAGGAACTCACCAAAATTTTGTCTAAATCCTGTTTCTCATTATGCTTGACTTGACTTGGCTTAGTATTATTCCAACTGTAACTCCAACAAAACACCATGAACATTAGAAAATGGCCCCCATATGTATTTCCCCTAATCTAGTTGAAAAGTCATTATGTCTTTCTTGTCTTTAAATTCCGTTTTGGCTGAGGACTACTAGAAAGTCCAGAATTTATAAAATGAACAACAGTCTTTGTTTCCCAACCTAATGGGTAGAATGTTTTGACAGCTAAAAGAATAATAAGCTGGCTCATTGCTTCCACAATTCTGGACTGCAGATGGAACTTCAGATGCTAAACCACAAAGTCAATGTTTCATGGGTAATATATGTTCCCAGGAGTTAGCCAGTTGAGAAATAGCAGATTTCAGTTCAAATGCCAAGAGGGCTTGTTCTCCTAATTATCACACAATTGAAAGCTGAAATCAATACTGCCATGTTTTCCAGTAGGTTTAACTTATGTTGTAACTGTCTATATATTAAATTTGCTACCCACAGAAACTAACAAGAATCCCACACCAAAATAATCTGTGAATACCTATTCATCATTCAGATATTTATTAGTGTCTATGTGTACTAAAAGTTGTTCTGAGTAAAAGGAAGCCGAACTAAACATCATCCATGCCTTCCACATTCAACTAGATGCAAAGATAACTGTAAAATGGAAACTGTGGTAAGGGTAGACATGTAGAAGTCAGTGGTGTTTTGAGAAGACAGAATTCAGGTTCAATCTAGTTGGGAGGGTTTGCAGAAGACTTTGTAGAGTCAATTGGGCTGTGATTTGAAGGGTGGGTGGGAATAACTGCATTCAGACAGGAGAAATAATTCTAGACAGAGAGACCAGAAAGTGCAAACAGTTTCTGCAGGTTGAAGATGAAATTCATGATGTCCAAAAATCCGCCAGCTTGAGTGAGGTTGGGAGCACGGGACAGTGCAGAGGTTAAGGGAGGCCAAGCATGTGGTTTTTCAAAGGTAACCTTAATGGCATTATCTTTATCCTTAGAGCAATGGAAAACCTTTAGAAGAAAGCTTAGGAAGGTTGAGGTTTAATCAGATTTTAAAGCTAATCTCTTTGTAGTGTGGATACAATTTGCAAGGAATAGAGAACAGATACAGTTGTTGGGCTTAAAAAAAAAAAAAAAAAAAAAAAAAAAAAAGATGGCGCTTAGCTTGCCCCAGGGAGGTTCTCGTTGTTGTAGACAGAAAGAAAAGGCTGTGGGTGTTGAGTGTGGCTTTTAAGTTAATGAATACTTATCAATTACCATGACCACATATCTCAGGAAAGTTACTTCTGGTACTTTAGTTAAATATGTAAATATATTTAGATGTATACTTACACCCACACATATACAAAAACATCCATATGGCTAGAGAGATGGCTCAGTGGGAAATCATGTGTAAGGAACAGAGTTTGGAGCCCCGTGTAAAAAGCTGGACTTAGCGATGTGTCTTCAATTGCAATGTTCCTCATGGGACAGGAGTAGAGAAAGGAGAACCCGCAAAAACTCTTGGGATGGCCTTGGTATGCAGCAGGAAACAAAAGAGAGACCCTGCCTCAACACCCAAAGTTGTCCTCTGACCTCCACCCATAGACCTTGACAAATGTGTATCCACACTCACACCCATGAACACACACACACACACACACACACACACACACACACACACACACACACGAAAAATACGTGTGTCTATTTGTTAATGCCTTAGGATTGGGTAAAATAAAGGAGACAGCTGGTAGTTTCAAAACATTTGTTTAGGATTTCCAAAACCATCTAAGGCAGTTGATGTAGAACAATGTGACCTGAGACCTTGAACATAATAAATTCATAACAAAAGAGGTTTTGAAAGAATTAGCCCCCAGGAAATAAGTCGGCTTTGTTTCTAACTCTGGTTGATAATAAAACACTTTAAAAGTCAAAAGAACGATTTAACTGTTTAGTTTCAACTGTATATTCAAGAGACAGAAAGTCGTCATCCATCCAGAGAGCCTCAGAAAAGCTTCCATCTTGGGAATGACTTTGTAATGCATTGTACCACATATGCATGGGTGGGTGGAAAGATTACTACAAATAATTCTATCTGTTTTCCTGTCCTGTTTTAACAAATTCTCCCTTTCTTTCTCTCTTTTTTTAGATTATAAGTGTTTTAATGTTATTGCTTTCTTTCTTCTTTCTTTCTCTCTTTCTTTTTCTTTTTCTTTTCTTTTTTTTTTTTTTTTTTTTTTAGAAAGGATCTCACTATGTAACTCTGGCTGTTGTAGAACTCACTATGTAAACCAGGGAACTCACAGAGATCCACCTGCCTCTGCCTACTGAGTGCTGGGATTAGAGGTGTGCACCTCCATGATAGGCTATATTTTTTTCATGTGTGTGTGTGCACACACACACTCGTGCCCACATGCCACAGCACATATGTAGCAGTGACAGGACAACTTGAAGAAATCAGTTTTTGCCTCTTCTACCACGTGGGTCCCAGACACCAAACTCAGGTCATCAGGCTTAACAGCAAACCCCTTTACTAATGGAGCCATCTTGTTAGCCCAAAGTAATTGTTTTTCAACAGTTCCAACATAGGATTGACAATTTCCTTCCAGCGTCTTTAAGCAGGAAGAAGTACTATTATCCTCTCTTCCAGAAAATGAAAAGGGGGGATGGGATGGGGAAGAGGTACAAAGCGTATGTGACATCTCTGAAATGTTGGAGTAAGTGACTAAGCCAGGGCTAAGCACCAGGTCTTCTAAACCAACCTAGTCCTCTGTCCACTAGTCTGACATCTCTCTGTTACACCACACGAGGGCCTCAACTCAACACATCCAAAATGTAGCTACCTACACAACCAGCCTTCCCTGCCAACTTCCTTTCCTTTCATGGACACCATGAAACACTTGTTCGACTGCAGTACTTGTTCCTCTTGTTCCTGATCAGATGTCACATCTAGAGGCTCACATTACTAAGTATGACCATTTCCATTGTTGCTCAGGGCTTACTGAGTGCTGCTGGCAACCGAGTGTTCTTCTTACATGGAGACTTTTCTTGGCATCCCTCATCTGCTTTGAAACCTACCTCAGAAGGTCCTCTCGTGGCCTCTTTTGCATTCTGCCTCCTCCATGCACCATTTCATTGAATCCTTATAGATCCAACCTGTAACTCATCTCAACAAAGTACGCAGAGAACTCTAGGTATGATACAAATCTGACACTTTGAAGCTTAAAAGCTTTCTACTGCCTCTCTTCATGGCAGATCTTAAAACGTGATCCCTGGACCAGCTGAATCAAAATGGCCTGGAAACTTATGAGCAATCCATGTCCTTGGAGCCTACCTCAGACCAACTGAATCAGGAAACTCAGTTGTAGCAAGCACATCTGGCTACTCTGATGGAAGTGTGGGAACCACTGACCTACAGGCTGAAAGCCAACTGGTCACCCCCGTCAAGACTACAGTCTCCAGTTTCAGTTCCAAGCTCCGTCCCTGTCTAACTGTGAGGCCTTATGTGACCTCCTCACTTCTCAGTCCTAAGACTCCATTTTCCCATGTGTATCCATTTCAGGATTCTTCAGCGCATTACAGGATGTAATCCATGCAAATCACCAAACACAATGCCTGGCACTGAATAATGCTTCATAACAGGTAGTTTTCTTCATCAGAAAAATGTTTGCTATTTCTTGATTAAGTTGTGTTCTTGCACACCTCTGTTTCCTAATACAGGTTGCTACTTCGACCTAGAATGGCCTCTTCACTTAATCTCCCTGGAAAATCCCAATAAATTTAAGAAAACTTGAGTCACATGACACTTTCCAGTATGACCTCCCCTAACCTGTTTATCCAATGGAGAGCAATGGGCTCCCCTTGCTCTGTTCCCAGATTTTCTGGAACTTCTTACACAGCTCTAGCTCTTGTAACACTTCAGTTGCAGAGGTCAGGTATCCCAAATGCCCCAGAGCTCTGCAGCCTGCCTGGGATGTAACAGGTACCAAGAACCTTGAGTTACATTTCTTGTTCTGTTACTTTAAGCCCTTGCTTTTTCATCAGTAAAATGGGGTTTTCATCAGTAAAATGGACTACCATGGCTGTTGACTTGAGGTAGGGATGGACAGCCAGGATCTCACCTCACCAGCCAGCTCCCTCACCCTGCAGCACCTCCTCATATTTCTGAACAAGTAAGGATTGTAAATTGTACAAACAAACAAAAGAAACTCAATACATTATTGTCTCTATTATGCAAACATTGTTGTAAATAATCCCTTATTTGAAAAATTCTGACTCTCAAACCCAATCCCAAATCTCACCCTCTATGGTGAACCTTTTGTTAATGAGTGGCAGAAACACCCCAGACAACAGCTTCTAAAAGGAGGTCAAGTTCATGTCTGTGTATATGGTTTTGTAGCCCTGAGGTCTTCCTCTCCTCGTCATGCTCATCCAAATCTCAACCCATAACTTTCTCCGAGCCTCAGCAACTGCAAAAACACAGCTCATAGCTGAAGCTCAAGAATCCAGAGCACCTACCCAGGAAAAGGTGTCTGCCCTTCAGGTGGCCTGTCTGTTAGTGTTCTCTGTCTGTTTGCTTGTTTGTTTTAGTATCTCTTCTCTCATCAGTAAAAGCACAACTTCTCAGAGAACAGGAGAAATAAACAGCACAGTAAAACAGGACAGGAGTTTGAATTTTGGATCCCAACACAGAATACAAACCTTCAAGATGAGACTAAGCCTCTCTCTCTCTCTCTCTCTCTCTCTCTCTCTCTCTCTCTCTCTCTCTCTCTCTCTCTCGCTCTCGCTCTCGCTCTCGCTCTCGCTCTCGCTCTCTCGCTCTCGCTCTCTTTATTTATTTATTTTGTATATGAGTGCTCTATCTGCATGTATGGCTTTATGCCAGAAGAGGGCATCAGATCCCACTATAGATGGTTGTGAGCCACCTTGTGGTTGCTGGGAATTGAACTCAGGACCTCTGGAAGAACAGTCAGTGCTTTTAACCACTGAGCCATCTCTCCAGCCTGACTTAGCTTCTCTAAAAGACTCATTTCTATAAAAAGAAATAGTTCCTATCACACAAGATTAATATCAAGACCAAACTATATACTAGATTAAGCAAGCAACCAAGCACTTGAAACATAAAACATGCATGGGCATGTGAGCGAGTGTGCGTGAGCGCGCGCACGCACACACACACACACAAATACAGACATTACCAATTCCCCAGTTGAGGAGAGTAAGGTCTCTATCACTTGCCCTCACACTCTCAATGTCTGTGCTTAGCAGTAATACAGGTTCTGGGAAACTTTTTTTTTTTTTTTAACTTCTAGAAACATTAGGATCAACTTATAATGTAGCAAACCTCCCATCCCACTTTTTTCTCAGACCTCAAGACATAACACGCAGCCCCTAACTGGCAAGGCTGGGATGATTCTAGACACGGCTGTGAAGACATGAGACCCAAACACAACGGTTGACACCCATGTAAAAAGTGCTGAGTGGAGCTTCTACCGAAGAACTGTGTTTGAACTCCAAACTAGAAGGAAGTTCACGCTTGTTCCTGGAATGGTGAGGCACGGGTTCCCAGCACAACAGCCTCTCTGGAGAGGAAGCGCAACTGTCACCACGCCTCTGCTTCCTGGTCAAGCAAAGAAGAGCTCCTGAGACTCAGCAAAGTGAGGGCAGAGGGGAGCTTCCCTTGCCTAAGGGGGTGGGGGGGTCAACATCACCATAACTACTGATGAAAGATGGCATGAATGCTTTCCCCCAAGATCAAAAGCAAAGCAAGGCTATGCGTGCCCTCTTGCCATCTCTAGTCTATTGTCCTTCTGCTGCCAAAACTAGTGAGCGAGCACATACCAGTGTGGATGCTCCTGGAGGACGTCACACTAAGTGAAAGAAACTTTTCACACAGCCACCTACTGTATTCTCTCATTGAGAAGAATCATCCCCAGTAGGAAACAACTTAGGGAATGGGGATTCAGGGCTGTAAGATACTGTGAGAGGGATGGCTATCTGATAGAAGCTTGAGGTCACATATAATGAAACTCTCTAAAATTATGTAATGGTAATATTTGAACATTTCACATTTGGAAGGATACATTGTCATTGGTATGTTTTCACAGATGTTATCTTTAAAACGCACAAGAAAAGGGCTGGAGAGATGGCTCGGAGGTTAAGAGCACTGGCTGCTCTTCCAGAGGTAGGTCCTGAGTTCAATTCCCAGCAACCACATGGTGGCTCACAACCATCCATAATGAGATCTGGTGCCCTGTTCTGGCATGCAGGTACACATGCAGAAAGAACACTGTGTACATAAATAAATAAATAAATAAATAAATAAATAAATAAATAAATAAATAAATGATTAAATGATCAAATAAATAAATAACACGCATACACACACACACACACACACACACACACACACACCACTAGCAGCCTGGTGTAGTAGTGAGCACCTATGATCCCAGCACTTGGGAGGCTGAGGTAGGAGAATCACAAGTACCAAGTCAGCATAAGGTACATAGACACACACACACACACACACACACACACACACACACACACACGAGTGCATGCACACACACACTCAAACACACATACAAGCTAGTGATTCAAACACACATGCAAGCTAGCAAGACTAAATCTGTAGAAAAGAAAATTCCAAAGTATTCGATCCACAGAAAAACAGCATCAACTTTGATCTTGGTTCTGAAGGATGAATGTTCAAAGTTGTCTCCAGGGTCACCCCACTTCCCCTGTGCATGTAACTCCACACAGGAGAGACAAAGCATTTCAGTTGCGGTGTGTACCTCTGTCTGTGAACGATCCCTCCATATCCCTGAGAAGATGACTTCCTGAGACTCTGTCAGCCTTTTTAGCCCTTTCATCGGGTCTCATGTTTCATGTTACCGTCAGGGATAACAGCCTATAAGAGAATCCAGTTCTTGCTTATAAAACTTGAGCCTTAATGGCAACGAACTACGAATAATACGAGGGGCAGCTGTGGGGATTTAAGAGCAATAATACTTTGCATTTCAGGAACTAACAGTAAAATAAAAAAAAAATCCCAGCCCCGTGAGACAGAGGGAAGATTCATTCACTGTCCGACATCCCGCAATGAACGGAGCAAAGGGCTGTGGGCAGCCACCATTTCTAAAGCACCTTTGACTGGAAGATGGAGGCAGTTCATGCAGCAGAGAGAGATTTAATACAGCGAGTTAAAGATAGATTTTTTTTAAAAGTGGATAAGTGAATGAAGAACACTGGGGGCAAATAAACCAGAAGCAAAGAGTTGGAAATTTCAGACAAGGAGCAGACATGGTAACATCACTGGCTTGCAGCAAACCTCCGGTGTGGCAGGCAGCTGCTCTTCAGAAAGGGCTTATACTTTCCCAGACAATTTACACGGATCATCTTGCTTCATGTTCATAAAGCTTTTATGATATTATCATTGTCAATGAGTGTGATCAAACGGATCAGACAATATTCCTAAGGTCCAGGCTCTCTTTAGTGGGAAAGTCATCTTTTCTCTCCAGTCCCCAATGAAGATTAGAAAACTAGCAAGCCCTGGTAAAATGGGGCTCTCAGCTGCGTGGAGAAGGACCCGAGTCACTGCGAAAGCAGAGGAACTGACAAGTGTATGGTGAACATACCAGAAACCACAGAGGAACCTCTGATCTCAGCTGGCCTTGTTGTGACCCCAAAACAGCAATACCAGCCATGAGCAAGTGACAAGGACCTTGGCATGTTATTTCAAAATTCCTATGCCACCAGAAAATAATCCTTGCCATTGTTAGACAATTTCCCTCAACTCAGGAAAACCAAGTTTACAAAGTCATATTATACTGATTCAACACAGACATAGTAAACGCCCTTCACAAGGTTGGCTAAAGCTTATGAAACCTTGCTTGGTACAGGATTCCTTAGTATTAGAAATACCAAAGTTGAAAGAGAGAGAGAGAGAGAGAGAGAGAGAGAGAGAGAGAGAGAGAGAGAAAGAAAGAAAGAAAGAAAGAAAGAAAGAAAGAAAGAAAGAAAGAAAGAAAGAAAGAAAGAGAGAGAGAGAAAAAGAAAAACAAGACAAGACAAGACAAAACAAAAAACCCACATGTTTTAATTGGGAGATGAAATGTTTTGGACTCTTTGAGGTAATGTAACAAAATACCAAAAAGTGGTTGGTTTGTATATACAAGAAATTTACTGTTCAGAAGAGGCTGGAGGTCCAGGATCAATGAAACAATGCCCTAGTAGACAGCATCTGGGAAGCCCAGGTCCTCATAAAAGACTGTCTTCTTCCAATGGCTGCACATGACAGAAAGAGTGAGTCTGTTGCGGAATATCCCTTTACACGGTGTGAAGATGTATCACTATGATTTGTTTAACAAAGAGCTGAATGGCCAATAGCTAGGCAGGAAGAGTTTAAGTGGGACTTCTGGGGACAGAGAGGTCTCCGGGAAGAAGAAAGGAGGGGTCACCAGCCAGATGCAGAGGAAGCAAGAGGAGAGGTGAAGCCACAAGTCACATGGCAACACGTAGATGAATAGAAATGGGCTAATTTAAGTTATAAGAACTAGTGGGACAAGCCTGAGCTATATATAGGTCAAGCATTGTAATTAATAATGAGTCTCTGTGTCATGAGCTGGCGGGCCCAAAGAAAAATCCGCTGACATAAGTCCGTCTAGGGACTTCTCCAGAGGAGAAGTGGTAGCTTCTTGGTTCCTGAACCACAAGTTTAAAATGTTCTTGAAATCAACATTTCAGTGAGTAGCTAGCTGCCATGGACAGAATTAAATTTAAATGTAACCCAGCCAGGTGTGGTGGTACACACATTTAATCACAGCACTTGGGAGGCAGAGACAGCCAGATCTCTATGATTTCGAAGCAGCTTGGTCTCCATAGGTAGTTCCTAAATGTATCTTGACAGGGTAAAATTAAGACATTAAAAATGAGACAGCATTAGTCAGAGACAGAGGAATTAATCTATCTGGAATAACCTTCTAGAAATACACATTCTTGAATATACATCCACATAAAGAGAAGCTAACATTAACAACGACTTTTGCAGAAGGCACCTAGGAGTTTTGTGAGAGCCAAGGTCCACGGGTGCCCATGCTTGCCCACAGCTCTCAGGGACCCTGCCTGATCTTAGGCTCCTTTAATAGGTGATGACTCCCCATTTATTTATTTCTGCCGAGTATGGTGCTGTCCAGACACCTCTGGGTATGTTATGCTAAGATATCACTATAAAACTAGGAGCCTGAAATGGGGGGCGTCTCTATTACACTCTCTATTAAGTCACTCATTCATGTGTTCATTCAACAAACTTTCATTGAGTGCCCAATATGTGTTATATACTGAGGATATAGTCTCTACCATGTATACCCCACATTTTGGTAAGAGAAGAAATAGAGTATCGAGTAGTTGGCAATTGATAAAGAAACTAGAGCAGAAGAGTAGCAACAATCTATTAGACAGTGACAAAGGTCTTTTCCCAAAGATGACATCTGATCAGAAGGCTGGAAAAAATAAGGAGGGCCCAGGAATGTCTTCAAAGGGGTGGTAAGTGCAAAGGCCCTGTGGTAGGAGCGGGCTAGTATGTTCAGGGAAGTCAGTGTAGCTGGGGAGAGTACAGTGGACAAACAGTAAGAACCAGTATCATGAGCCGGGCGGTGGTGGCGCACGCCTTTAATCCCAGCACTCGGGAGGCAGAGCCAGGCGGATCTCTGTGAGTTCAAGGCCAGCCTGGGCTACCAAGTGAGCTCCAGGAAAGACACTAAGCTACGCAAAGAAACCCTGTCTCGAAAAACAAAAACAAAACAACAACAACAAAAAAGAACCAATATCCCAATGGGCACCGGTTCCTGCACGACTCTGCAGTCTATAACGAGAGCCTCACATTTCCTGGTGGGTGTGGTGGGAGACAGAGCTGGTAAGTGGTGAGATAAACTCTCCTTTGGCAGAAACCCTCTGGGACTGTTCAAGAATTCCTGCACAATGTCTCCATTGAGAGGGCAATTGACTCAAAGGCCTCTAAGATCCTTTCCAACCCTAGGTAACTACTCTTTCTCTGTCTCCATAAAACCCTGTCAAGGAGCCCATCGGTCTCTCTGCAATAACCAGAAAAGAGTAGTCCAAGCAAACTAAACAAGCAGAACTGTTTCTTTTTCTTGGTAAGGAAGGGGAAGGTACAGACTCTTATACCTTCATGTTCTTGCCCTTCCATCTCCTAGAAGAAATCCATACAGAGAATAGAATATGGATAGATCAATAGATAACTGGTATGGTCTATTTACCTATGTCAGCAAAAGAATGTGGTTTAATAAAAAGGAGAAAGAAATACTTTTCACAAAATCTTTTGAAAGAGGTGAGATGAAGCAATATCCCTCTGAACTGATCTAGAAAACAAGCACGATACAAACTGACCTTGCATTGCCTGTCCTAGCCTTATAGCACTTCCACTATGCCTTGCAAACAGTAAGCCAGTATATTTATTAAATCCAACAACCTCAGATGGCCAAGAAGAGGATTATGCAAGAGGGTGCAGAAGTTCTGGACCTTACTCTACCCAGCTAAGCTTCTGCTGTTCTTGGGAGAAATGTTATACAACTTGCTAATTACCAAAATCCTGGGCTGTCAGCCTTGGTCAGGATCAGAACTTGGATGCTTACTGACCATGTGGCCTGGAGGGAGTTGGGAAACCTCACTAGACCTCCAGTTCCTCATACAAAAATGGTAACAGCCACAGTGCCTTCCTTATACTGTTGTTGTAGAGACTGAATCAAATGATCTGTGTCCTGTCAATTGTTTATAACAATGGCTGTTCTCAGTGAAGCCCCTAGAATGTATCAGACATTAAACAGAGGTGATCTCACTAACACTTTCAATGACCCTGCATATTATAGATTCCATTATATATTCAACTTAGAGTTGAACTATAAGTCCCTTATAGATCCATTCTAGATTCAACTTATTTTCAAAGGCATAGAGAAACTTCAGCCACTTGCCCAGGTTCACACACCCAGCAAGGGACAAAGCCAGCATTCAGATTCAGGCCTCCTTAAGCAGAGTCCAACTGCTGAGAAGCTTTTGCTCCAGAACATTGTGCTACAGCACGTTAGTTACATTACCTTTAACAGAAGTCCTCCAGCGTTTCATTAGGAGGGAACATGAGGAATGGTGTGAGAGGACTCGCCACAGTCTGGAAACAGAATGAATTCTGTCCAGGGCAATTTCTCATTTAGCTACCATAGTAGTTTGGGGACATTCTCTTGGCACTCTCTTCTTGTGTCCCCCTGACTGATGCAGCTGGTTTTGGGTGCCCCCTAAGTCTTAGGTTCGGGTAAATCTCTGTCACAGCTGGACAGCTGGTAGCCTATGGTCTCAGGTCACAAAGGTCATTCTTCTCTCCTACTCCTAATTCCCTCTCTTTTTCTGCGGGTATTCCCATTTCTTCCTGAGAACGGATCAAAATTCTGACACATGTATGTTTGCCATCAATCTCATAGGACCCTACTACTGACAATCAGGGTCCTATGACGATCCTCACATTGTTTGGCTCAGCTACAACACAGTTTGAGATGCCAGGGCTAAGGACAAGCGTTGTCAACTGACAGAGCCGGGAGTGATCACTCAGTGTGGCTTTATCTCAGACATTCCTCATAACCCAACCTTAACAACAACACTACGCTCAGTGTGACCCTATGACGTGAGTCTTCCCAGAACCGTTCTAGGCTCAAATGACATCAGCAAGTCACAAAAGACCCCCAGACACCTGCTCATGGAGCCTACATCCCTCCTGGCTGAGAAAGAACACTGTATATGAAGTACAGCAACTGGTGGTAAGAGTGATGATGAAAGAAGAAAACAAGATGTTGAGAGTGATAACAGCCTGGACTCCAGAGCGGCACCAGTGAGCCAGTCAGAACGATTACAAATTGCAGTTTGAGTAATTTGCCCACAGACACCCAGTCAGTGACAGAGCAGGACTTGGCAGGATTGTGTTAATAACAATTAAAAAAAAAAATACAGCAAGAGTGGCAATAAAATCACCACATAGTAAGTTGGCTGTTTACATGCATTGTCTTATACATTTTATTAATGAGGATATGAAGAATCAGAACGATGCTATCATTTGGTCAATTACATGGTGGTGGAGTAAGGATCAGATCCCAGCCTGAATGGTTGAATGTTCACAGTCCCTCCTCCTCACCATGTCTTCTCCATTGCAATGATACATTGAAAAGCTCCTTCAAGACAAGGATTTCACTTCCATCATTTACAAAAAGTTCTACAATGGCTGGCACAGAGAGAATTGAGCTTCCCAGGCCTCATTCCCCAGAAAGAAACTCAAATGGACAAAAAGATGGCCACAATTCTAACTTTCAGCTCTTCCCCTCTTCCTCTGGCAGTGGGAAGATGAGAAAATTGTCAATGCCACTGAGACTGTTCTCAGTGCAATGGCCACTTGCTAACATCAGTCTAACCTCGACTCCCAGCCAAACTTGTGACCTGAGCACCCACATTTGTTAATTTATTAGACTTGTGTTTGTCTAAGAACGAAAGCAATCAACAAGCGGTAAGTGTGTGCCCTGCATGTTAATTGAGAGCTGCCCTGCTATGGAGTAAAGAGGGCATTGTGATGAATTTGATGAGCTTGGACACTTGCGTTATCCTTCTAGCCTAACAATGCTTCTCTCAACAAGGCTGGGCCCTGGTGCTCACAGCTGCACAAAGGGCTTTGCATTGGGCATTTACATGCACAGCATGGCATCAGAGAGGGTGAGTAAAGACATGGCTGTTTCTTCCCATTGTTCAAGCTGTTGCACAGCTAAATATAAACCTTTGAGAGTGATATAATTGTTTAAAGATGTAATGAAAAGTAGGCAGATCTTGAGAGCCAGGTACATAAAGACTGTGACATGGTGCACAAGACCTGTACAGGTTCAAACCAGACAAAATCCCAGCATGGAGAAGTGGAAGTCGACACAAAGCCCCACCCCCTAACCAGAAGCTATTTGCAACTGATACATGCTGGGAAGGGGAAAATCAGTTTTCTCCAATAGAGTGTCACTGAACTTATCAATTGCATGCCAGGGCAGACTCCATGCCCAGGAGTACTTGGCCAACACAAACTCCATGTTTTCCTGTGTGCTTTTTGCTTTGTTTTTGTGGGTTTTGTCTTACAGGGTTTTGTTTTCTGTTTGTTTTGACTCTTTTCCTTTGCTTACAAGTTGGGTGTGTAGGGAGGTGAAGAGGATCTGAGAGAAGTTATGGAAGGGGAAAGACTGTGATCAAAATACACTGAATGAAAAAAAACTTTAGATTTATTCATTTATTAAGTATACAGTGTTCTGTCTGCATGTACACCTGCATGCCAGAAGAGCATCAGACTCTCTATAGATGGTTGTAAGCCACCAGGCTGTGGCTGAGAATTGAACTCAGGATCTCTGAAAGAGCAGTCAGTGCTCTTAACCTCAGTGACATCTCCCCAGCCCCTGAATGAAAAAAAAATTTAAATACAAACTATTAATTAACAAAAAAAAAAAAAAAGAATCAGGTACATCATCATCCCTAGCTTCAACGTCTTTGCTTACTAATTGCCTGTTTGGAAGCCATGGCCTAGTTAACCTCTCTTCTTGCCAAGCCCTCAGTTCTGAGACAAGAGACGCCTTCCCCCAACCACCCTGACCCTCTTTCACATCTTGATTTTGATGTCCCCTGTCCCCTGCCATGTTCCTGTCAGACAACATTTGCCTACCCCCTGACTTGAGTGTGTTCCCAGTGGCCTCGAGAGCCAGGCTGTGTCTTCCCCAGGCCTTACACAACGCTTGGTGCACAGAGACTACAGTCGGCACTGGTTGAAGAAATTAATGAAGGAAGAATACGCTGAAGGAGAAGATAGAAAAATGAAAACATAATGTGGAGAGTTGTGGCACACAAGCAAATGAATCAGGGAACAGTCCTTCAGCCTTGGTCCTCAGCCTTCGTCCCTATGGCAGTTTAAATGAGAGTGTCTCCCATAGGCTCTGGCATTTGAATGTTTGGTCCCCATTTGGTGGCACTGTTTGGAGAGATTTAGGAGATGCAGACTTGCTGGAGGAAGTATGACATTGGGGACAGGATTTGAGAACCTAAGCTCTCCCCCTATTTTCAGTTTTCTCTCTCTGCTTCAAGATATGGTTGAGGATGTGACCTCTCAGCGTCCTGCTTTGAACACCATATCCACCACTTGCTGCCATGCCTCTCCACCATGACAGACTCATCCTTCTGGAACTGCATGTCAAAATTAACTCTTTCTTCTATAAGTCACTCTCAGTCATGGTGTTTATTTCAGCAACAAAAAGTAACTAATATAGTCCTTGTGACATACTACAGACTTCTCCCTCCATCTCTCTAGGCTGTTCACCCCAACCCTAAGCCCACAGCTTTCAAGACTTTTCTAGGTCCAAAGGGAATGTTGAATCTAATCCCAGAAAAAAAAAAATGCTATTTTCTTATTCCTGCTCTGAGGAATCCAAACCACGCAAAAGTCCTGCTTCTGCTTCGCTTCAACAGAGTCTCTAGACATCATGACTGGAACTTAAGTCACTTCATATTAACAATCCATTTCACAGTTCGTACAAGTGTCCCAAGGCTTCCATGCCCATCCTTCTTTCGGAACAACCATGTCTCCCAATCATCTCAGAAGACTAATATGTTTCTGTAATGTTTGGTTTTAAATGTCAATTTACATAACTTAGAATTATCTGGAAAGAGAGTCTCAATTAATGAATTAACCTAAATCATATTGACCTGTAGGCAAGTCTGGGGGCTGGAGATCATGCTGATTATTAATGGATTCAGTCCACTGTGGGCAGCACCATTCCTTAGGATGAGCCCTGAACCATATGAGAGAGAAGAAAGCTAAGGCTTAAGAGAAAACTTGACATTTCAGAACTGTTGTAAGAGCAGAGGACTGGGGTTAGTTCCCAGCACCACATATAAACCACATGGTGGTTTACAACCATCAGTAACTCCAGGGCCAGGGGATTCTGACCTCTATGGGTGGGCACACGCAGTACACATAAATATATGCAGAAGAAACATTCATGTATATAAAACAAATGTTTTTTTTTTTAAATGAAGAAAGCTAGTTGATCATAAGCAAGCAAACAGCATGTGTGCATTCATTTCTCCCTAGGTTGTAACCAGATGTTCCAAGCCCCTGCCTCTGTGACTTCCCCCACAACAATGGACTGCAATCTGGAATTGTAAGCTAAAAAACCCTTCTCCCCCTAAGCTGCTTTATGTTGGGATATTTTATCACAGCAACAGAAATGAAGCTAGAACAGCTTGATATACAACATGTAATCACTACTACTCCCACTGCATAGGAGGGTGAGGAATATTAAAACACGTTGATTGCTTTTCCTGTTCATACCTCATCTTCGAGCTAAACATGAAAGCAAGTGGCTTATCTTGTATTGTGCAAGCAGGTTTCTCTCAGGCAGTTCAGGTGGCATTTTTAGTCAACTTGGAGACTCTAGAAGTGAATATTTAGACTATAAATATCATAGATGACAGCAAGAAAAGGTCTAGGTCTAGCCTGCAATGGATGAATGCCTGTAATGCCTCACAACAGGCCTTTCCTAGGAACTTGTGGCCAGCCAAGAGACTAAAAGATGTGGTCAAGCCAAAGTCACATCTTACAAAGAAGCAGGAGAGTTTCCTTGCTTCTCCATTACCCAACAGATGGCACCACTGTGTTCTGTGAACTTCCAGATTGAGATGCTCTGACAGCCAACTGTGGGAGGGGCTTTGGGTACAATCTGTAACTCCAGTTCCAGGGAAACTGATGCCCTCTTCCCACCATTGTGGGTATCAGGAACACATATGGTACACATACATACATGCAGGCAAAATATTCCTGCACATAAAATCAAACTTAAAATATAAAAAAATTAAAATAATAACTAAAAATAACTGATTTGAAATAAATGTAGCAAATGTCTTCTGTATTGCATGTCCAGTGCTCATGAATTTCCTTTGAGATATGATCTCATTTAATTATACAAATAGGTACTACTATTATCATCTATAATTTATGGGGGGCAGAAAGCTGGTACAGAAACATTAAATGTGGCCAGGCGGTGGTGGCACACGCCTTTAATCCCAGCTCTCGGGAGGCAGAGCCAGGCAGATCTCTGTGAGTTCAAGGCCAGCCTGGGCTACCAAGTGAGTTCCAGGAAACGCGCAAAGAAACACAGAGAAACCCTGTCTCAAAAAACAAAAACAAAAACAAAAAAAGAAACATTAAATGACAGAGCTGTGATTTAGACAGTGTGGTTGCACAACCTGAGTACTTAGCCACTATTCCACTCCATCAGATTTATCCTTGGGATGGATGCACATTTAATCACAAATCACAAATCACTTTCTTCATTGTTAAGTCCAGTAAGAACAAATTAGATGCACACTTGACCTTGGTGATAGCCTGAGTAGACACTTTGGAATTCAGTGGAATTCACTGTGATTTTTAAGATTTACTGAGAATCTTTCCAAAGTTACTTAACCTCTTAGGTGTCCATTTTGTTCATTCTACACATGACAATAACAATAACACCTTCAATAAATGTAATAAAATATTTTAAAGAAAAACAATATTATCACCTTAAAAAAAAGGTACATAGACAGGTAGACAACTTTGTTTAGATTACCTAATCAGCAGCATGGGAATTATTATGTGGGAACTAATTAAAAATATAGGCTCAACCTCACAGCAGAATTTCTGAATCAGAAACTCTGGTGCAGCTAAGATGTTAGATTCACCGTTCTAGATGCTGCTTTCTTTAAATTTTAAATTTTTATTGTTTTATGTATATGGCTGCATGCATGTCTGGGCACCTGGTGCCTGGAAGCCAGAAGAGGGAATAGGATTTCATGCAACTCGGGTGTGAGCAGCCATGTAAGTGCTGAGAATTGAACCTAGGTCCTCTGGATGAGCAGCCATTGCTTTTAATCATTAAGTTATCTGTCTAGCCTCATTCTTTGCTCGTTCGTATTTTTGTTTGCTTATTTGAGAATGGGTCTCTTTCTGTATCCTGGACTGATTCATGGCATTTCCATGGCATCAGTCTTCTAAGAGATGGGGTTACAGTTATGAGATACCATACCTGACATTACTTTCTTAAAAGTCTTTATTGGCATATGTTAATTATTCATAATAATATATTTTATAACAATATTCTCATGTATGTACATGATGTATTTTGATCATATTCATACCCTATCATCCTCTCTTGTCTCTTGAATATTCCCTTAATTTCCTTCCTCCTCCCAACTAGACAGGGTGGGTCTCTTGTATGCAAGGCTGGCCTTGCACTCTTCATGTTGCTGAGGATGATCTTGAACTCCTGATCCTCCTGCATCCACCTCTCAAATGTGAGGATTATAAACCAGTTTATGTGGTGCTGGGGACAGAACCTAGGACGCCATGCATGCTAGCCAACCACTCTACATTGCAAATCCCTAGCCCCTTGTTCTTCTTTTCTATTTCTAAAGAGCCCTTTTTTTAAAGTTGGCTTTATGAAAAAGCTTCTTCTTTTTGCTGTTTTCTGTCCTGCATATGTAAAATAAAGTTTGATTCAGTGCTTAAAAAAGAAAACAAACAAACAAACCAATAGGTAAAACTAGATTTGGCCCACGGGCTATAGTTTGCCAACTCTTGTTTGTTGGGGTGTATATACATATTAACAAGCAATTTGAAAAGTATAAGGAGGTCAGAAGAAAGTACGGGATCCCCTGGAAATGACATCTGGCATTACAAAAGGGTGTGGACCACCTTGTGGGTTCTGGAAACAGACCCTGGATGACTGCAAGAGCAGCAAGTACTCTTCACTATTTCCCCATCTCTCCAGCCCTGCCAAGCCTTGGTTTTGAAGGCCATATTCAATAATTGATGTAAGTGCTTTGCATGACCCCTAGAAGACAAGTCATCAAAAATAGCTACCCTGAGTGCAGTTCTAGTGCTTTCAAATGGGGTTTTAAAAAAGTAAAATGAAAACCCCAACCAATACCAAAGACATTTAATCTTGTCAATGGCCTCTGAAGTGTTACTAAAATAAATGTATAATTTTCATATAGCCTTATGAAATAGCGACATATTGAAACATGTCTACTCTCTACTCCCTAGTATATTATGGATATAGTTTCTAGATACATGTTTTTAGTGTTTTTAACACTGGAAAGATATTCCATTAAAATTAATTGGAGCATCTTGAGATTTATTTTGTTTTTATACATTTTGTTTTCACTAAATCTGATGTCCTATCTATATAGATCACTGTGGCTCACCATTGTGAAAACTCTGGTTTTATCACATAATGGAGATAATCAACACAAGCAACATTTTGTTCTCAAAGGAAGGAAAGGAGTTGCATTCTTATGGGATTAACCCCAAGGTTCAGAACTAATAAGTCCCCTGGGTAGAAGCCACTGAAACATTGTGAGACAGTTGAGCATTTCACACTCATGGGTGCCAAGAACAAGCTTAGGTCACCCAAGGAAAAAGTGCAATAATCTTGCATTTGTTGATTTCCTGTTGATTAAAGTCAAGCAGCTTCCAGGAAAATGTTAGGCACACCTCGTGTCACTACGTTGAATTAAAATGTGAACAGTATTAATGATGGAAAAACTCAATTATATCCAAGATATCCAAAGTTGTACAGTTGGCTTTGTCAGTAATCAAGTTGTATACTGAGAGAGCCTGTTCTGTCAGTCAGCAAATCCTTTGAGTGGAGAAGAAATAATTCTCACTGCAAACATTGTCAAGTTCAAAAGCAAGGGTGGAGATAAAAGTTCTTTACCAGTTGTAAGCCACAAAGCACTGTCATCTTACTATGTTCACATTTGCAACAGCAGAATTTCTGGTGACTGAAAACAAATGGTGAGTGTTCCTGGACAAAACACACTCAGGGTAGGATGGTATCAGAAAGCGTGCACTGTTCATCCACAGGTGCCATAACAAAGTACCATGGAAAGAGATTGAGCCAAGCTTGAAAAGAAAGTGACTTCAGAGTGGCTGGTCCCTTACAGGACATCTGTATCATTCTCCCAAGGCTTGGATAACATCTGGAAAGTGGGGTAGAAAGTGCAGGAGCCAGAAGTTGAGGAAGAGTGCTGTAAAACAAGGTCTTCTAGACATGACCCTGACATTGTAGTCATGAACTCATGGCAGCTGTGGTCACCTGCTCAAGACAGTGCCCATCACCACTTCATTATGCATGGGGGAGGGTCTCCAGATGCCTCAGCCCTCACAGAGAGACAATGAGCAGCTAATGGGTGCCGGGGTAAGGTGTCATTTTTCTCTGGTGGTATAGCCACTGTTAAGTTGTCCATGCTCCAGTAGATAACTCCCAATTTATGCTCATGCAAGCCATAACAGTTCAACTTTGTGAATCAAGAAAAGTGGGGAGGATTTGAAGGAAGGAGGGCATTTGTTAGGAAGAAAAAGAGTCTCAGTAGGAGAGAAGTAGGGATGGAAAAGGCTAGTGGGAATGAAAATGACCTTAAAAAAAATTCTACTTAATTAATTAATTAATAAAACGTGGCTGAACCAACACATTTGTATTGGCACATATCTTGAAAACCAGCAGTATAAAAGCCAAGAGTCAATCAGAAGGCTGTTTTCCTCGGAGGTCACCCTCCTTGGCTTACCAAGCCTCTTTTCCCATGTGCCTCTTCAGATCATCTCCCTCCTTGCATGTTTCCATGTTCACATTTCCTCTTTGTACAAGGACACCCATCATATTGGGTTAGGACACATCCTTGATGCCTACTTTAACGACCCCTCTAAAAACCTTATCTCCAAATTAAGTCATATTATGAGATCTAAGAGCCTATGACTCCAACACATGAGCTTGGAGAATGGAATACAATTCAATCCATAATAACATCTTTGATTAAGTCTGTTGGAGTGACCACACAGATTCCCAGTCCTTTCAGATAAGGCCTGTTTCTCCTCTGATGAAAGCATTCGACTCTACAATGGAAATGGTCTTGCTTATTGAGTGCCCAAAATGATTGATTATTTACTTTAGAATAAGGATCCAAGTCCATGGCCTTCCACCTTTTCCAAACACCACAACACTGGCCAGTGTCCATCTTTCCAGAGAATTACCTTTATTTTACTGCAGCTCTGTCTTTATTTCCTCTCATATTCAGCTTATAAGCAGGAATCCATCTCACATTATTTTGTCGCCAAAGTGCTTAGACTTCAAATTCAATTATTTGTTCATATGTTTATTAGTTTATTAGTTATTAACCCTTCCTTTCAAAGCCCACAGGTTGTTGACATATTTCCAGATTAGATGCCTTCATTAAGCTATGGGTATAAAAACATAGGTGCAGAAACTCTCAGATTTAGCCAATATATAACAAAATTAATAAGCTAAAAAATTCCAAAATAAAAATGAAAAAAATAAGTCAGAG
Source organism: Peromyscus maniculatus bairdii (assembly GCF_049852395.1). NCBI lineage: Eukaryota > Metazoa > Chordata > Mammalia > Rodentia > Cricetidae > Peromyscus > Peromyscus maniculatus. Next base: position 8,894,045 of record NC_134871.1, on the reverse strand, counting down.
GGCCTCTAAAAAAAATCATGTTTCCTTAACAATTCAACACACTCTCTTCAGTCATTAACTATATTTGTCATTTTAGAAACTGTCAATGTTTCATATAGAATGGTTGCAGAGGTGCATGTTTCATGGAGTTAATCACTGCATTACATGCTGCATAAAAAAAAAAAACAACCGAGCCGGGCGTTGGTGGCGCACGCCTTTAATCCCAGCACTCGGGAGGCAGAGCCAGGCGGATCTCTGTGAGTTCGAGGCCAGCCTGGGCTACCAAGTGAGTTCCAGGAAAGGCGCAAAGCTACACAGAGAAACCCTGTCTCGAAAAACCAAAAAAAAAAAAAAAAAAAAACCTGCAGATATTTTAATGCCCAGCTATGGAAATTCACTAAAGAAATGAGATAGCTATAGAATGGGATACAATCTCACTCACTAAAGACCACATTTGTAAAGAACCAATAATGGCACAGGGTTTGTTCTTACGTGCCAAACAGGTTGCAGAACGACAAGCATGACTCCCGTTTTAACATACAAGTGCACAAAAGAATTTAGAAGGGCTGTTCACCCATGGCTCCTGATGCTTATCTCTGGGCACTATGACGTTAGACTATTTGCTTTGCTCCTTCTTTATACTTTCTTTCATTTATCTCTTTCTAGACAGTGTATGTATTGCCTATACAATAAAATATGGCTGGGTTTAGATTTATTTATTGTATTTTATGTGTATGGGTTTTTTGCCTGTGTATATGTATGTGTACCACATGTGTGCCTGGAGCCTGTGGAGAACCGAAGAGGACACTGGATGTGCTGGAACCTGAATTATTGATGATCGTCAGCTGCCATATGAGTGCTAGGAACCCAATTCGGGTCCTCCACAAGAGCAAGTCCTCTCAACTGCTGAGCCATCTCGCCGACAAAATATAGCCATTTTTAATAAATAAAAGTTTCCATATGAAAGACTTGCTTTAGACAAATCACCATTCACTCTGCTGGGTTATGGAAGTGATCACAGATCATAGCCCTGGACTTCTAGAAGATAGGAATTTAGGGAAGTGACTTACATAAATATAAAAAATAACTATATACTCAAGATTATAATGCAACTGACCGTATTTAAACAGGCTTAAGAAAAAGGAGGAAGAGGAGATGGAGGAAGAGGAGGAGGAGTGGTAGAGGACTGGGAAGTGGGAGGAGGAAGAGGAAGGACATCTTGATAAAGGCCATGGAGTGACTCAGGTTAGGACTTGAGGAAACGGCGTCTTTTCAGTGAGAACATAGGATTCAGGAAGGAAGGTTATTTATTCCTGGTGGAGGAGGTGCCATAGGAAAACACAGTAGCATTCAGGTGCCGGGTCTACTCTGGGAGTAACAAATAGTGAGCATAAAATACCTTGTGGGCTCTCAAAAAATATATATCAGGGAATCAAGTAGGCAAATTATATCAAGGAGATGGATGATCATAAAACGTTTGGTTGAAATGAGGATTCTCTTGCACATGCCAGCTACTGGGAAGAAACAGCCACCCTCTAGAACTGCACCAGGAAATCAGGGCACATGGCACCCAGCAAAGGCTGAATTACAATGAATTGTCCCTGCTCAGCTTTTGAATCTCAGTGTAGACAGATATCGATTCTACAGCTTACCCTGTCCCATTAAGTCTGGATTAAATACTCCTTCTCATGTAGTTCCATCAGAACTCCGGTTTCCTCTGTCAAAGTATAACATCAAATTAAAGCCATCTGTTCCTTGCCCGGAACGTCTGCCTTGCAAACTCCACATGATCAGGCCTGCCTTTTACAATACACGGTGGATTCTCCAACAGCAATTGCTAATAACTTAACGTGTAGCATTGAAATCGAGATGCAGTGTTCTGAAGGTTGAAGAACACAGAGAAAAACGGCTCTCATCTTCTGTTTGATACTCTAGACTTCTTTTTTTTAAAACCTAACTTTAATTTTAGAAGCAGCATCTTGCTATTAACTTCACTGCCAGATTAAATCTCTAAGCATTAAGCACATGAAGGCACCACTTCTCTCCCAAACTGTTCTTGTCTGTTCTCTCTCCATCTCATCCCTCTCTAAATATCTGCTCCTTCATCTTCCTCCCCTTCTCGATCTTCCTCTTCTTCCCACCATTCCCTTCTTATTTTTAAATATAGCGCAGTCCACATGTTTTCAAATGCTTCACTTTAGCTAAAATTCCAACTATCCTTTTAAAAATTGGAGAATGAAATAACCATTCAGAGGGAAAGTTACACAACTAGTGATTGCCAGAGCAGAGACGTGAGCCCAGGTCCTAGGACTCCAAGTTCATGGTCATTAGCACACATTACACAGGATCCTCTCAAAACAGAGAACATGCATAATTTGATTATGCTGGCTCCTAACCTCCACCTACTCCCTTCTCCCAAATATCCACTGAATTAATTAGCCCTTTGATTAAAGGTATTTCAGTCAGAAGTCCTTAACAACTCAAGGGTATTGAAGGACAGACTTGGATGAACCCCCTAAAAGTTTATGCAAAATGCTGTGTGTAGTCTTTTGTGCATTTTTTTCCGAAGAAGAGTAATGTGCATCCAAACCTCAAAAGAACCATGGCCCCAAAGAGCTTAAGAAAAGCTTAAAGTCTAAATAACTCCCTATAGAACGCAATCACCATTCACCTCTCAGAGTTTCCAAATGCATAGTTCTCTCGAAAATCAGAACCACATTTTCTCACTTGCAGCCTCCCAAAGTCTCTATCATTCTCTAGAGAGCTTTTGGAGATCTTCCTCTCTGGTCATTCTGAGTCCCAAGTGCCTTCTCTTTCAGTGTCCTTGTGTCCTGCTGGGTTGCAGCCCAAGGAGGATTTCTTTGCTTTCATAGTCAACAGAGGCAAAATTACCAAAGCCTGTAGTGCCTGGGGATGGATAGGATAGCTGCTGGGATAGGAAAAGCCTACCAGTTCAGAAGTGGATCACACAGTAGAGACTTGAAACATTATCTCAAATACCCAGAAATTCTAAACCCTTCTTATTTAAAATAATTGGAAGACCCTGGCTTTTCCTGTGAATCTTTATTCTTTATCCTACTGTGTCATAGAAAAAAATTCACATAAGCTTTTGTATTTCTCTCATCTAACCCAGTGCCTGAACAGAATACTCATTCTTAAGCACTGCATACGAATTCACAAAATAGCTGTTAGCAAGATGAGTCCATGATAACGGTACTTGCTACACAAGCCTGACGATGTGAGTTCAAGCCCCAAAACCCATGTGAGAATGGAAGAAGAGAACTGACTCCACAAAGTTGTTCTCCTATGTACACATAGACAGACAGACAGACACACACACACACACACACACACACACATACACACACACACTTTTTTTTGTTACTTTTTTTTTTCTTTTCCAACAAGAATTCACAAGAATTGTGGGGCTAGCGAATACAGCCCCAGGTAAAATGCCTGCCTTGCAATCATGAAGTCCCGGATTCAGTCCCCAGTGTTACATAAAGTTAAGTGTGGTGATGCACACCTGCGATCCCAGCAGTCAGGGAGTACAGACTGCAGGATCAGAAGTCCATCAATGGTATTGCAAGTTTGAAGCCAGTCTGGGATACATGAGAACCAGAGTGGAGGGGAGGGGAGGAGAGGGGAGGGGAGGGGAGGAGAGGGGAGGGGAGGGGAGGGGAGGGGAGGGGAGGGGAGGGGGGAGGAGGGGAGGGGAGGGGAGAGGAGAGGAGAGGAGAGGAGAGGAGAGGAGAGGAGAGGAGAGGGGAAGGGAAGGGAAGGGAGGGAAGTGAGCGAGGGGAAGGGAGAGGAGGAAGGGAGGGCAAGCAGGAAAGAAAAATCAATCACAAGAATTCAGGAAGCGTCCCAAATGAGACACTGGACATTAGGACTTAAAGATCCTAGGACAAAAGTAATACTGAGACAAAAGCAGTTGTTCTGTGTCCTGTGGGTATTTATCATCTACCGAGGGGCAGATAACTAGAACGCCACAATAAAGAATTGTAAGGACTGATAATGAGAGAAAAGGAAGTTTTGGGAGAACATGGCAAGGTTGCTATCCCATTCTGGAAGAGGAGCAGATAGATGGTCTGGGAAGTTTCCAAGAAAAGGTGGGTACTGGCTGAGCCACTTTAAAAAAAAAAAAAATGAGGCTAGATACTGAGGGGGTGGGCTGGGGGGGTGATAGTCTGATTTGCCTACTTTGTACACAGTGTATGTAAAATGTGCAAAATGGTTTGTGAAATACGGATAGGGGATGAGTTGGTAAGGTAGGAGAGCAAGGATAAGGTAAAAGGTAAGTTGTGGAGGACCTATACATACCAACATCATTCTTAAAAGGAAAATACAAAAATTCACTAAAAACATCTCAAAAAGCATGTCTATGACCATGTTGCATTTTAGGAACACTGCCTGACACAATATGGAGTTCAGGTGGCATGATCAAGTTGATTGAGTTTAGGATCATGTAAAAGGCACACCTGTGAATGTCAAGGACTGTGTCTCCAGAGCGGAAGGGAAACCATGTATCCACCCTGAATATGAGCAACTCTATCCCATGGGCTGTGGTCCCAGACTGAAAAGGGGGAAAAGAAAAATCTAGCTGAGTCCCAGTATTCAGCTTTAGCAGGACCCCCACCCACATCTGGCTTCCTAACTACAGTAGACAATGTGACCACCCACCTCAGACTCCCAGCACCAGCCTTCCCATTATAATGGACACTATGCCCTCTCACAGTGCACCCAAATAAATCCTCCATCCTTAAGTTGTCAGATATTTTGTGACAGCACTGAGACCAGGAACTAGTATAGGTAAAGACACAGATTGGGCATAGGAACAAGAAGGAGCCTATAGGAACTTCGTCCAATAGGAAGACAGGAAGAAAGGAAAGGCAGAGAAGACAGCAAGTCACCGAAGGGATTCTTCCGTGTCCGAGCACGATGGGGATGCCATTAGCACAGAAGAACAGAGCTGGGAGAACAGAGAAGACAGATTCGGTTTTGAACATTTTGATTTCACGATGCTTTGTGGGACATGTAATTGGAGATGTTTTAGGAGAAAGGCCTTGCTACTGACATCATATGTGTCCGCAGTGGTTGAAGCTCTTGGAGTGGATGGGATGAGGTAGTCTACAGGACGGCATAGGAAGACAGTCAAGGAGAGGCCAGAGGTGCACACTAACAGCTCTAAAGTGAGGCCCTTTAAGGCAATACATGGTGACTTTCAAAAGGGTAGAGGAGAACAAGGAGGGGTGGGTATTACGGAATGAATCTAAGAGTCCAAACACAAGAGAGCAAATGGCCAACTATTCAAAATGGCCCCAAGAGCCTGAAGAAGAGGACTTTAAAATTCGCTGCAGTTTTTGGTGCAAAGAGGCCTTTGGTGGCCCTCAACAAAAGGTCGTCTTCAGAGTGGAGGACCAAGGCTCCTGACTAGGTATGAAGGGACAGGTAGGAAATAAGGACAGCCAGATCTTGTCACCCACTCTTTCAAGAGGGAAACAGCAGCGCTAGAGGCGACCTCTGGGAAGGACTGTAAAGTTCAGAAAATACCTGAAGAAGTGCAGAAAACCTCCTAGTCTGGTGGACTTGGGCATGTTGCAAATACGTAAACAAATCCCAGAAAAGGGCTCTCTCTGAGTCCCGCTGAGCACGAAAGGGGCTTTTGTTTTCGTCCCCTTTGTCGGGGAGAAATGAATGGCCCCTGGGTTAACCTGTTCAGATGAAACCAGCGCGAAAACCGCCTTCTCTAAAACCCGTTACCACCGCTCCTTGCGGCCCACCTGCTCTGCCCTTGGAGACTTCCAAGTCCAGACCAAAAGCACCGGTGATCAGTGGAGAGCCGGGCCCTCTAATCTTAACCCAAAGCAGCCAGGTCTATCCGAAAGGCTTGTTCAAATAAAAAAAAGTACAAAAGGGCAGGCAGTCTGGATGCTGGGACCCGGCTTCAGGGAAGGGGCTTTCCCACTCGGAAAATGGTCTGTCTCCTGGAAGCAAGGGTAAGAAGGAGCACAGAGAACGCTCCTGGGATAGATGGCTTTAATGCTCCCCAGCCTGGCCAAGCGCTTGTCCAACAAGTCATAAACAAGAAGGCCAGGAGGCTAGCTGTCCCAGAAGGGCAGAGCTCACTGAGAGCCCCCTGCGGCTGGCTCTGGCCAAAGGGGCTCGCTCCCTCGCGGGCGCGAGCCGTGGGTGAGCTGAGACTCGTCCCCGGCCCCTCTCTGCAACTTACACCGGCTTGTTTTCCAGAAACGAGATACGCATTTGCAAAGCCAAACACACTCTGGCAACGACAGCTCAAAATTAGCTCCGCGTTTGTAAGCCTGGAACTCGGTCCAGCTGAGGGCACGGGAAGGCAGCCCGAGCCGGGGACGTTTTTGTTTTGTTTTGTTTTTTCCGGCTGCTGCGGAGGCCCCTTTGCAAGGGTTTGCCCCTCGCTGCACCGTGCAGCCGCCGTGACCCGGGAGCCCCAGCCATGGAGCACGCGCAGAGAGGGGCGCCTACCCTACCCGATCGGCGTGGCGGCTCATGCTGCGGCGGCGGCGTCCGGGTGCCTCGCTCCAGCCAGGGCGCTGCGGACACGGCCTCGGCTGTGGCCCGGGGACCTGGGAGCTGAGCCCGGGACCGCGACTCCTGACTGCGCTTGTTTGCGCTGGGCCGTTTGCTTTTGGGATTTCTCCAAGGCAGATGGAGTCAGGGGGCCGCTATCCCCGGGGGACAGTGATTCCATTGGAAGCTGGCCTTTGACAGGACACACACATGACCTTTGACTAAAATGGCTTTAGGGAAGGAAAAGTGTCCGGACGTTTAAGACCCGGCGTCCCGCACCGCCATTCACACTTCCACCCCCAACGGCGCCGGGTTAATTTTTCATCTTTCAAGCAGTCTGTGAAGTTTGGCGTGCATTTCCCTTTCTTTCTCTAGGATTCGTTCCTGTTTCCTGAAGATCCTGCTGCAGAACTTTCCTGCTGTGATGTCCCTAGCCAGCTGGTGGGTCCCTAAACCAGCAGCATTTCCAGGTGAACCCAGCGGGGTACGCATTCTAGAAAGTTCCTTCAGCACGCTGGGGAAGAGGACCACCATATTTCCACCCCTTCAACATGTCACAATTTTTAAAGGGATTTTCACAACCATGCTGTTACTTGGCCTCCCGGAGTGTATGGGAGCCTGCCTTTTGCTGCTGTTTTACATACAAAGAAACAGAAAGGAGACTCATGCCCAGTCTTCTAACCAAGAGGGTGAAATCTTGGCCTCTGCTCTGAGTGACTCACCTTAACTTAATGACACCACAACTAATATAAAGCAACTGCGTAATTGCTTCAATTTGGTAAATATGAAAGTATTAGAATTTAATAGAATGGCAGTTGCATCATTGATAGCCACAGATATCTTGAGTTTGTTGACTATATTTAAAACTTTGTGGCCATTTTGCCCTCTCAACCAGAGACTGAAAAGATGCTCTGAGTATAAGATCTGGCTTCAGGGGTATACACAGGAGTTCTTGGGGTGAAACCAATGTCCATCATCAACGTTATCAAAACCATTTTCTTTCTTTCTTTTTTTTTTTTTCTAGGTCTGTCAAGATGGTAAGGGCTGGAGATGTAGCTCAATGAAAGATCACTTGTATCACAGGAAAAAGGTTCAATTCCCAGTAATGGAAAAAAAAAAAAAAGCCCAATTCCTCATTAAGTTAGGCATGGAAGATTGCCACAAGTTTAAGGCCTGTCTGGGTTACCCAGTGAGACCTTGTCTCAAAAACAAACAAGAAACAAAGTGGCGAAACACTAAACCAAAAGGACAGGAACTATGGGCTTGTAGAAGGAGCAGGAAGAGCAGTCAACAGCTCCATGGCAATCGGTGCAATAGGAAATGTCATAGTGATCTGCAAAGATGAAAGCCCACGCCTTCCCATTTTCTTGAGCTGGGACAAGGACTCAGGTGATGGCGACCTTCAGCTGTGAAGGTCTCAAAGGAGTCAGGCAGGAAGAGAAAAGGACGAAGGGCATGCCACCCCCAGGCAGCACGGTACACAAAAGCTGCCCAGCTGCATTCAGAGAAGGAAAACAGTTGAGACCAGCAGGAGCACATGGTGTGGGAGCTTGTGTCCACAGAGGAGTGTGTGGGTTTGGACTCTGACCCGCCTCGTGAGTCACTGTAGGAAACTTGGACTTCATCCTGCAATGCCCAATGAGCTGACAGAACTAGCCCCGGGTTATCAGCCCACAAGAAAAGGATGCGGGAGTCAAATGTTGTTGTACAACCAGAATAATATTTATATCAGTGTGGGGCTTAAGCTTTATTGGCCAGATGCGGTTTCTTTTTCCTAATTAGAAAAAAAACATGAGCAATGTGTTTAACCTCAGTAAGCCTCATGTTTCTTATCAATAAGACAGGGATGCTATGAGGATTCGATGAAACTGTGGAAGTTCGTTCTTTCTTTCTTCGGGAAGTGTCTACGGACTAACAGGTAGCAACTGTTAAATTGTAAAGCACTCTAGTTTGCACAGTGTGTAACTACAGAGAAACTAGGAAATCACACACACACACACACACACACACACACACACACACACACACACACACACACACTTGAAGTTCTCTCCCCCAGTCTTCTAGCTTCAGGCTCTTTGGAGATTTATTGCCTTGTTCCCTTTTCTTCTTATCTTCGAGCTCCTTCTTGACTTCCACATCAGTGTGTTTCCTTGAGCTGCCCACTGCAGATTGCCTGTGAACTACCTACATGGGATGGAACCTGCTAGAAATCTACACCATCCTTCAGCCATGGCCCTTGGCACTGCCGTGGTTACCTGGTATGCAGTCTTGCCTGGGTGTTCAAACCCACAGCGATCCTTGCAAGTCTGAGCCACGGGCAGCTGACCTTCATTCGTCCAACAGCCTCCTCCTCCTCCCCAGCAAAGTCTCCAGCTATTAGGAGGGGACTCTACATCTTGTCCCGATACTTTGCTCTGCTTCCGACTCCTCTCTGTACCTCAGAGGTCCCTCTCCTTCTGCATGCTGTGGATTCCCTCACTGCTCATTTTCTCAGAAACATTCAACTACCCCTTCCTTTCAATCTCTCTTCTATTGATTTCATTGATAACACAACTGCTAAGTGCCACTCAGTATCCTTGAAGTTGAACATATAAGGATAAATAAAATATCACTGCACAAAAACACATTTAAGTATTTCCTATATAAAGAACTCATTTTTCTTAATGTGTCATCCACTTCGTATCATTGATTCCATGTCTTTCGTTTTTGCTTTGGTTTTGGTTTTTTTTTTCGAGACAGGGTCTGTATAGGTCTGACTGTCCTGGAACTCATTCTGTAGACCAGGCTGCTTTCAAACTCACAGAAATCTGCCTGCCTCCCTGAGTGGGATTAAAAGCATGTACCACCACCACCCGGCTTGATTCCATGTTTTAGTAAGGGACTTCTTATTTTTCTTCTATTGTTTCCACTATCTCTTCCTTGAAGCATCAACAATGTGTGTGTGTGTGTGTGTGTGTGCGCGCGCGCGCACGCGCGCGCACATGCATTCGTACTACTAGGAACTTACATACAACACATACACACATTGCCAGTAACGTTCTTGTCATAGACTTTTTTTTTAGATTTATTTATTTATTTTATGTACCCAGCTTTCTATCTGCTCATACGCCTGCACACCAGAAGAGGGCACCAGATCTCATTACGGATGGTTGTGAGACACCATGTAGTTGCTAGGAATTGAACTCAGGACCTCTGGAAAAGCAGCCAGTGCTCTTACTCATAGACTTCCTAAGGCCAGTCCTTACTCAGGCTTCTGGGTGTGTCACCCCCTCCAAGAGACGCTGCCTACCCAGCCAATCTAGGGAGCTTCATGACTGGATATTGGTTCGCCTGTCTTGTTTCTTTCAAATCATCCATTCCATGCTATAATGGGAATCTCACTACTCTCAGTCCTTGCTTATGTTCTGTTGTCTCCTCTAGCCTGAACCTAACGAACCCTGAAACTCTTGTCCTATTCAGTACTGTACCATATCTTCAGTTCCCAGGGTTTTCCTTGTCGGCTTTCTTGAGTCAGGGTCCCATGGAAACCAGGCTGACCTCAGACGTAGTGTGTCTTCAAGGGTGTTCTTGAACTGTTGGTTCTTTAACCTCCACCTCCTGGCTGCGGGGGTGACGGGTGTGCGGTGCAATCCTAGTTTTGAAAGTATTATTGATTATATACCCCGAAAAGCCAGGACCATCTTTGTCCTTTCATATTTGTTTCTGAGTGGGAAATGAAGTCTTTGTTCCTTCCCGAGAGGAATGCTCAGCAGATAAACTGGACTGTCCTCTCAGAGGAAAGCCCGAACTGCACACACACACACCTACACACACACACACACCTACACACACACACACACACACACGTGGAAGAAATCCAAAAGAAATGAGTCAAATGCAGTCAAATTCCAGTGGGTTATTCCTCGAGCATCTCTTGCTGAGGGAACAGCCAAGAGGACCCAGAAGCCGTAAGTTAGCAAAGCGCCGTGAGACCAAGCTGACATGGCTGCCAACGAAGCAGACGAGGCTAAGCGAGACAGCAATGGCTGCTGCCGAGGCCCCCTACAAAGGTGGCTGCTAAGCAAGGTATTGTGAAGCCTCTGAAGGTCTCTGCTCCCTGACTCAGAGAAAACACTAAATGGGCAGATCAGATTTGAAAATAATCATCTGTAACTAAAAAAAAAAAAAAAAAAAAAAAAAAAAAAAAAAACAGAAAAATCAATCCCGATGCCACAAGCACTGAGTACAGTTATCTCTGGGGTGAAGTCGGGCTGCTTCTAAAAGCCATGCTTGAGAACTACTCACCTCGCCTCTTCATGGCACAGAAGTAAGGCCCAGAAAAGAACGGATGCAGTCATTACCATCTGCTTGGCTTTCTTGGTCCTTCCACACATGATGGATCTTCCCAGCATGCAAACAAAGGCCTGCCTTCTCATTTTTCCAAACTTCCGCCAGTGGTTATCCCCGCTCATATCCGACTCTACTGTCTAGGGAGTGGTTCTCAACCTTCCTAACGCTGTGACCTCATATTGTGGTGGCCCCCAACCATAAAATTATTTTTGTTGCTACTTCATAACTGGAATTTTGCTGCTGTTAGGAATCATACTGTAAATATCTGTGTTTTCCCGCAGTTTGGGGGGTTGCAACCTACAAGTTGAGAACCACTCATCTAGGGATTTTCCTCATTCAACTCCCTTACGATTTTGGGCTCTACTAGGCTGGGGTCCCTTCTCTCCTTGCACACTGCACGCAGTGCTGGCTGCTTTTCCCTGCTGGGTCCTGATGGTTCCTGGGTCAGCTTCCCACCCCACCCCCCATTGTATCTCATGTCTAGCAGACTCTCTAGTCAAAAATGGAAGTAATAACGTTAAATGAATTCTTAGATAGAAAGAGATAGAATGCTTTATTTTTCAGGTTGTATTTGCTTGTTTTTAACAGCTGTACTGTGTACTCGATGTGTAATTCACTGATTTAACTTGTGCAACTCAATGACTTGGGAGTGCTCAAACAGATACATAACCAACATCATGATCGATTATACAACATTCCACTACACCAAAAAGAAACCCCACACGCCTTAGCTGTCATTCTCCATGTCACCTAGGCTCTTGTCCAGCTGGCTAATCACTGACAGAGACTTGTTATAGCTCTGTAAACTTGCCTATTTTGACTTTCCAATGAATGTAGTCATCCGGTAACTCATCTTCTGTTATTGGCATCTGCTGACACTTGGGAAGATGCGTTTGATCATAAGCTTTCATTATATATGAAATGTGTGTGAAAGAATACAGACCTTGGTCGAGATATTGGAAGGCAAACACAGGCAGTATCCCTTAGACATAATGAACTGCAGCCTGGTTAATTGTCCAAATCCCCAAGCCCTGGGATGGCAGAGAGAATGGGCCAGGGGAGAGGGTTAACCACATCTGTCACTGTGGAGGACCAAGAGGAAGGGGATGGAACCCAGTTCAGGAGAACTGCCCCACCCTGTTGTAGCTGGGCTCTTTGAGCAGGATCTCTTAGGACCCCAGGACCCACTCAGGAAACAAACTTGGTCAAATTGGAACTTTGCCAGGCAGTAGCTGCTGCTTTTCATATGTCGCTTCTTCATCTCTACAAGGAGGATAAAAATAATTCCTCCCTTTAGGCACCTTATCAGAGGACTGAACAATCATTCCTGGGAAATGAGAGGCTGCATAGAGAAGCGCAGACTTGGAACATTGTAAACACTTGGTATGTACTTGTGTTTCTTGTTGATTGGCCACAGCTCTTTACATATTGCCCTATGTATAATGAAATATGAAAAAGGGACAGTGATCTATTTTTTTAAAATACCAACTATTATCATCGGGGAAATTTCACTACATTTTTAATAGATGTTATAAATCTTGAGCTGATTTATCTGAAGCCTAAAATTGACTTACTAGCTAGGTGAGATGACACATACCTTTAATTCCAGCACTCAGGAGAAAGAGGCAGACAGATCTCTATGAATTTGCGACCAGTTCTAGGCCAGGCAGGGCTACACAGTGAGACTTTGTCTCAAAAGCAAACCAAAACAAAATAAAGAAGCAAACTTACTGCAAAGTGAGAGTCAAGATGTGTTCACTCTGTTCCCAGCACTGAAATGTAATGGAAGGAGCTGAGTCTCCCCATGTTTCTCAGGCCCATGAACAGAAAGAATACATTGGATTTCTGGACACTGTACCTGTTCACCTGCACCCCGCTCCCATAAGTTCTTTATTTTCCTGCTCCTGTTCTTAGGCCTTCCTGGAACATCTGGTAAACATGTCAGAACGCAATATTTGTGTGGTTAACCCTCTCCAGGTAACCCAAAGTTAGGATAAAACCATCTCTCTGCATCAAATACAATAGCAAGTGGCCAAAGAGGTACAGATTTTGTCACCAGCAAATCAGCCAATTATCCAGAAAGTTGGGGTCGGGGTAGCTGGTGTCTACTCTCTCGCCTAAGCCTCGAGTGTCTGTTCAAGTTACGGGAGGTAATTTAAGTTAGTGGGCCTTTACCCTGCTTCCACTGGATTGCCTTTCCTACGAATGGCAAGCCACTGCCCAGAGGCAGCTCCACCCTCCCTTCTTGCCTTCACCTCACCAGCAGTTCCCAGACAAGGAGCCCTAAGTGTGGACTCTAGTTGGCAGCTCCATGTATGACCATCTCTGATTCTACAACCACGAACAACTACAGCAAATGAAGCTATCTCATTTATCTCCTTGCCCTGGATTCAGGATTAAAATGCTCATTAGTCTGGTTGACAGGTATTTATTGAGACTCTAGTGTATGCCAACACTTTAAAATGCAAACACTTCACAGAAACACCGGATTTGAACTCTGAAAGGAATTTTGAGAGGATAAAGGGGGACTCGGAGAAGTAAAGATGTACCAAGAGTCCCAGTGCCTGGCTAAGGAACACTCTTGTAACAGATCTTGTTTTACTATGACAAGGATATTTCTTTCAGTTAAAAATAACATGGATTTATCTGGGTATGGTGGTGCACACCTTTAATCCCAGTAGTAGGGAGGCAGAGACTAGTAGGTAGATCTCTGGGAATTCAAGGCTAGCCTGGTCTACATGAGACCCTCTCTCAAAAACAAACAAGAAATACCAAATAAAAGTCACCCACTATAATTTAAACTTGGCTACAAAAATCAGAGAAAATCCAAATGATTGTTTTGTTCATTATGGGTTTTATCAACTCAAAGACCAACCACGAAACACGCGTAAGTTAGTGGTTGAAGATGTTCACATCATTCACATTTGCAAAGTGACGAAGGCCACATGTTTCTCCCTCTGCCCCTCCCTCTCCCCCGACCCAGCCTGTCCATGTCTCACCCACGCCTGGCTGATCAAGGACTTGTAAAATTTTAACTCAATAGGATTGCACAACTTTGAAGGTTTGAATCGCTCTTCGGGGTGATGAATGAGGGTCTTCGATCCTCTCATGAAGACGTTTCCAGTGGGAGGGAAAGTGGAACAAGCTGTCACCAACAGGAATGTCCTCGTGGGGTTCAGGTGAGGCTTGCACACGTGAACAAAGTGGGGGACACCCACCTCTGCCAGCTTCAGGACAGACATCTCCCTAGGTGTCTGGTGTCCTTTGTGATGAAAACATCTGACTTCTCGGCTGCAGCGATAGTTTCACAGATGTGTGTGTGTGTGTGTGTGTGTGTGTGTGTGTGTGTGTGTGTGTGTGTGTGTGTGTATCTCCAAAGACAAACTGTACATTCAATATGTCTAATTCTATATGATGGTTATACCTCAGTGAAACTGTTAGGAATAGAAAGCAGCGATTTCCACTCTGAGTCAAAATCACAACCCGCTAAACACATAGCTGTGCGTCTCTCAGGAAGCAGGCTTTAGCTAGACTGTAACTCTCCCTTTTCAGTTTAAAGCTTGTTGAGTTTCCCTCAATCATCCATCATGACATTAACTCCTTATTTTGGGCCGCCGTCCTCTCATCCGAACCATTGACTAGGTCTCCTAATCACCCTGTTGAACCTCAGACAACCCTTCCTTGCTGTAGTCAAAGAACTCTCCCCTAAATTCCTAACCCATCACCCAGTTGACTGATTCCTGCCCTACAGGGTTTCTCACTGTCCTGAAGATGAGGCCTCAGTTTCTCAGAAGAGATTAGCAGTGACCTGCTCAAGGTGGCGGCACACAGACAAATGCCTCTAGCTTAAGGACCTAACCAGAAGCTCAGGGAATCATCCACTTTTGTCTAAGAACTGTGAGGGTTAGAACCACCCAACACAAGCATCTAGTGTCTCTTGCTGAATTTCATATCTAATGACCCTATTCCTGGCTTGCATTAAAGTCAGTGTCAGAATCCGCCTACACACACACACACACACACACACACACACACACACACACGTTATCATCACAGACTCCCATTCTCCCTTCTGATGCACTGTGCACACTCTTCCTTCTGCTGGGACTTCTTCCCCCTTTCATCAAAGTAAGTCATGTGTTCAGGTCTGTACTCTTCTCAGACACGACCTTCCTTACCTTCTTGCATTGTCTTCGTTTCTCCCAGGACTTATTTAAAAGCCAGGGTGTGCTTTTAGAGTAGAGGTCCTGTTCTGGAGACTTATTGTAGCCTCTTATCTGTCTGCTCTTTGAGAGCGGGGCTTGTACTAAGTTACTTTGTAAACTTTTTCTCTAGATATTTAATAGATAACTCGGTGATGAAAGAACCAAGGGAATAAATGGCTGGACAAATAAATACGTTAAAAGAGAAAACCCGTGCTTCTGATTACCTACTGCTGTGCGGTTCTCTTAGGTGGACTTTCATCTGACTTCCTAGGATATACTGAAAGACAGATTTCTAGGAACTGGCCATTTGTGATGACAAAAAACAAACAAAAAAAATCAAACCTTTTGCATTATATATAGACTAAAAATGCCAGACATCTTTTCTTTGCTCTTGGTGTTTAAAAATAAAAACACTGCACTTTCTACAGTGTTTTCAGTCATGGGTGTGCCCACCTTCTGCCAATGTGCCACCCAAGACTACACAGTGGATGGCATTCATTGTCTTACTGAGTTCAGTATTCTTCTTGGGTGTGTTTTTAAATCTCTGTGATGGGGAAAGGAACTGAGTGCTTGAGTCCACAGAGCCCTTGGGACTGGAGAGAAAGCTTCTGGGAAGGTCCAAGCAAGAGATGATAAAGGCCGTCACACAGAAGAGCCGCAATGACCGTCAATATGCAGAATCAAGAAATATCTGGGAGGGGCGGTGGTGGCGCACACCTTTGACACCAGCACTCCTGAGGCAGAGGCTGGTGGATCTTTGTGAATTTGAGGCCATCCTGGTCTACAGAGTGGGTTCCAGGACAGCTAGGTCTGTTACACAGAGAAACCCTGTCTCAAACAAACAAAATGGAACAAATATGTATCACAGGTGGAAGAAGTGGAGATAATTGTAGAGATTCAGCTACTGAAATTCTAGTTCTGAGATCAGCACTGAGAGAAGACAATGAGACCAGTTCTCATTGCTTTGAGACTGGTTCAGTTTAAGTTATGGACTTCCATAAGAAATAAATGCAATAAGCACATGCCTACATTCATCGTCAGCATGCCTTGTATGTGGTAGGGGTTCAGACTTCTCTGGAATTGAATTGAGATTCAGTGTAAACATTCATATTTTTAATTATGTGTATATGTGTGAGTGGGTGTGTGTACATGAGTATAGGTGCCCAAGAAGACAGCACTGGATCTCCTGGGACTGGAGTTATGGAGCCATCCAACACGCGTGCTGGAAAACAAACTTGTGTCTTCTGCTAAAGTAGTACATGCCCCTAACCACTGGGCCATCCCTCTGGTCCCTTCAGTACATTCTAGTTATAAACTTCCAAGAGACCTAATTTCTACTGCCAATGTGGTAGAGGAGAAAGAAGCGTCAAGATCAGCATATGAACGAAGTCAATGGGAAGAGAGATGGGGAGCCCCTCCCCATTGGGGATACAGGTAAGGGGACAGGACACGCAGGGGAAAAGCTGTACCCAGGGAAGCGTGAGTGCTGTGAGAATGACCCATAAAGGCACGCGGCTTTCCTGGCCCGGTGCCAGCTGAGCTTTGAAACTTTCCCCGCTCTCTGGTCAGTCTCCATGCCCAGGAGTGTTCTCGTTTTTAATAAATGTCCCTATTTCCACCACTACCCACGTCTCCCTGGTCCAAATCTTTGTCCTGGGCCACCGCTCTCAAATTTTCCCTGTTCATTCACTTCCCCATTCAGCTTACACTTCCAGGGCACAGGACATCACTGAGAAAAGTCAGGGCAGGAACTCCATTACGAACTGAAGCAGAAAGCAGGGAGGGATACCACTTACTTATGGAGCTCAGCTCAGTCCCCCCACCCCACCTCCAGTTGATGCAGGCTCCTCAGTTGCCCTCTCCCTGTCCACCTGTTCACCCATCTGGACCTAGACCTGCTGGGTTTCCCTCTGGCTCTAGCTCTGCTCTCTCACATCTGCAGCTGGCTACATCTTCTCTCGAACCCCTGACTCCCAACTTCTTCTCTGCAGCAACTGTTTCTTCCTCTGCAGCTGTGTGGGGTTTATTTTCATACCAACACAGACTTCATTGCATTTCTATCAGCCTACTTCTGAAACTTTTGGGACTCGGCAATAGCCTCTAGCTTGTATTTATTTTTGTAAACACATAAATGCATACAATAGATAGAGAGATTCACTGTGTAATGTGTGACAGGAGATTTAGTATGAGTAACTAAGATTGTAATAAGAAACGTGGATTTGCCTCAGTCACATTACCAAACAAGCACAATTATCTGGCCAATTGTTGTGATAGAAACAATGACAGCTTGTGAATTTATTGTATTGATTGTTATGTAATCAATTCTGACATTACAAAAAGACATAAACATGTTATATGTTTCTGGCATAACACACTCATGACACCCATACTTCCCAGGGCTACATGTAAGGAGAAAAGTTTATCATATACAAACATAGGAGAATGTAAATGTTATACAAAATGATTCACCGACCCTCACAATCTAGTACATTTGAACTTCTCACATTTCCCAGATCTTTGGGCCACTTCTATTCTCAGAAGCACATTCTTTTTCCTTTTTATTTATATTTTTATGTTATTGTTATTGATTATCATTATCATTAGAGTATATGGGTGTGTGTATGTGTTTGTGTGGTTATGTGAATCTGTGTGTGAAGAGGATGACACTGGGTCATCAATTACTCTCCACCTTTTAAAAGTAGTTTACCAGCTGGGTATACAGAACAAGTTCCAGGACAGCCGGGGCAACACAGAAAAACCCTGTCTCAAAAAAAGAAATCTAAATAAATAAATGGAAATAGCTTAAAGGATTTTATTGATTATCATTTGTGTATACATGATGTGTACATGTAGGAACATGCCATGGCACGTGTGCACAGGTCAAAAGACAGCTTTACAGAGTTCATTCTCTTCTTCCACCCCTCTATGGATTCTGGGGACTGAACTCATGTTGCCAGGGTTGTGCAGCAAGCCCCTCTACCCACTGAGCCTTCTTCCTGGCCCTTCACCTTAGCTTCTCAGAAAAGGTCTCCCACTGAAGCTGGAGCTTATGAACTCAGTTAGTCTTCTGGCTAATGAGTTCCAGGATCTGTCTGTCTCTCGACTACACCCTTCCCCTAAACCCCATAACTAAGATAAGAGACATGCATCCCGGCACCTGGCTTCTTACATGGGTGTTAGGGGTCCAAACTCAGGTCCTCATGTTTATGCCCCTAGGAGAGTTAAGAATTCTCTGCCTGTTGGCCCTTGATGCATACATGTGGCAGGTATGTTCCTGGCTGAGACATAACCCCAGGTCCCTTTTCTCTTTCCTAATACACTGTCAGTATTTCTACCACTACCCATGTGTACCTGAGCCAGTTCTTTTTTTAAAAGCACAAGAACCTGGAGATTCCTATAGGTGCCTCCAGACTCTACCCAAGTCTATAGCATTAATTTCTCTTTTGTAGAATCCAAGGCAAAGCCACACCCAAATATATTACTCTAACACAGTATTTATCCATGTGACAAACTAAGAAATCCAACCCCCTGGAAAGTATGACTAAGAGGTTTTACTACAATAATAATTTTCACCAAGTGGATGGGGGACTTAGGAAAAGGGACAGCTACTATAGCAACCACAGAGTGGTCCAAAGCTACATTTGGCTTTCAATTTCACTAATAATTCAGAGAAACCATAAAAGATTCAAGTGAAATCTGGTTGGTTGATTAGAAACATGTGAGGGACTGCACTCAGGCACGTGTTTCACATTTCTACTTCCATGTGTGCCAAAAATTAATCATCATCTGCCCTGTGATATTCCAGAAAACAGAATCACCCCAGCTGGCCCTTGGAAGGACAGAGATGGGGTCAGGAACTCACGGAACCAGTCCAGGACTTCTGTCGAGAGAGAATGAACATGTGCATTCCATGTAGAATGGGGATGGTCCATAGCTTCCTCCCCTGCTCTCAGTGTAGCCCTTCAGGTCCCCACCTGCAGCCCAGTCCCCACCAGCTCCGTATTAGAAGAGAACACTCCATCTGTTGCTTCATCCTGAACCTCCTTCCTTTCCAGGGCACAAATTCCAGCAGGGAACAGACCCAGGCTTTGGAGCCAGGAAGTCACAAAGTTGAGCCCAAACTACCATTTATTATGAGGAATTCACATAGTGTCGCTGAGCTTCAGTTTTCTTCATTAACAAAATGGGGATTTCAAGACCTCCTTTGAAGAGGGGTTGTTGACTAAATGGGTCAGTTATGTGAAATGTATACAAGTCAAGGATGCTAACAAAAGTGTTTGCAGCCTTCTTGCCTTCCTTGTGAATGAGGATATTCTCACTCTCAGTATATTGGAACGCAAACTGTCACTGAACACAGGACCCCATGACAGGAGTGGCCAGGGGATAGGCATTATACAATGGACCCAGGACCCAAGATTAAGTCAGAGTGCAGTATAGAGGTCTTAGGTCCATCCAGTCCCTCTTAGACAGAGAGTAAATTAGATGACAATCAATCCTCCTATTAATGTGCCATAAAAAGAAGGGGACATGGAGTAGTCAGCTCAAACCTCATAGCTGAGAAGCATTTTTTATGAGAAGATGGTGGTGGATGATACACTTCATACATAAGAAGTGGATGAGAGGACTGGAGATACAGCTTAGCAGTTAAGAGCACTTGTTACTCTTCCACAGGACCTGGGTGTGATTCCCAGCACCTACATGGCAGCTCACAACGATCTGTAACTTCAGTACCAAAGCATCTGGCAACTTCTTCTGGCCTCTGTGGACGTGTGTGTGTGTGTGTGTGTGTGTGTGTGTGTGTGTGTGTGTGTGTGTGTGTGTACACACACACACACACACACACACATATATATATATATATATATATATATATATATATATATATATATATATGGTGCAGGCAAAACATCTGTATGCATTTTTTTAATAAGTAGATGAATAAAATATTCTGAGGCCAGGAAATGCTTGCAAAACTAGTTAAGCATGGTTACCGAAGAGACAACTGAGAAATGGGGCTGGCATGGTGCCTAGGCTAGTTTATAACGATCTCACCAGGTTATGGCAAAAATTTTGGGCTTAATACTACAAATAATGCAGGCTCACTAGATAAACTTAAAAAGCTTTCTCCACTGCATTTGCTTTCTGCATTTTCTATCTGTGTTATGAAAAGCAGACACACAACAGAAAAGACATTCACACAGCATAAGCGGGTACTATAAAATTAAAATCTCCCCCTTTTTTTCTGGTTTTTGGAGACAGGTTTTCTCTGTGTAGCCCTGACGGTAGTAGAACTCGCCTCAAACTAAGAGATCTGCCTACCTTTGTCTCCCAAGTGCTGGGATTAAGGGTATGTGCCACTACTGCCCAGGGGAATTCCCCCTCTCTATCCCTATGGGTCTTCTTAAAAGGTACCGAGTGTAAATCTATTCCTGTGATGCAGATTTCTCGTGTATAAATCTTAAAAGTCTTTCTGTAATGGGAAACATTAATACCCTTTGCTGTACTTCTATCTCACATTATAATGCTTGATTAACTGTTCCCATCTATACATACATAATTCCACCCTATTATTTTAAATAGTTTGAATGCTCTCACACATTAGACTGTTCATCTTATGCTTTGCTAGTCCCCAGTTGGTAGATTTCTTCCTAGGTTGTTCTCATGTGTTTATTATTCTGACTTTGAAGTGTCCTTGTAGGAGAAACTACTAAACCCAGACTTGTTGGATCAAAGACTATGTGCTTTTAAAAATCCAAGTGTTATTTTCAATTTTCCCATTAAAAAAGTATCTATTTGTACTCCGACTCCAGCATGATTGCGTGCATTTCCACAGACCCTTTACATCATTTTGTTATCATGCTTTTAAAAGTTGGCTGATCTGATAAGTAAACACTGTTCATCTCCTTGTTCGGCCTTGCATTTCATTTCTTTAACTGTGTGAAGATGGAGTGCGCACATGTTTATCAACCATGTGCACTTTTTACCCCTCTGAGAATAACTTTTTTAATTTTCCTTGCCAATTCTTCTATTCCTTTGGATCCTTTCCTTAGTATGTTAAGGAAATGAACATATTGACCACTACTTAGTTTATGGTCTATGGGTTCAAGCTCATCAAAGTCTCTTCTACACTAAAATTGTTATTGCATTTGTCTGTCTTGTATATATGTGGGAGAGGGCACTCATCCCATTATATGCATATGGAAATCAGAGAATATCTTTGAGAAGACTGTTCTCTCAAACCATGTGAGTACCAGGGACTGAACTCAGGTCATCAGGCTTGGCAGTGAGGGCCTTTACCCACAAGTCATCTCACTGGCCCCCCACTCCCACTCCAATATTCTTTCAAATTCCACTCACATTTCCTTCCATCCTTTAATGAATTGAGCTATTTAATGTTTATGTTTTTAACATACCAAGAATTTCTTTTTTGTATTGTATGCAATACAGGTTTTAATTTATGATTATGTTTTTTCTTTTGAAAGATTATTTCATTTTCCATTTAAATTGGTTAACATGATATATATGGTTGCTTCAATTCTTTTCACTTTTATTTTGTTTAAAACTTCCCTTGTTTTCTCATTTTCAGCTTATTATCTGGTGTTTGTTTGTTATTTTGTCTTTCAAGATAGGGTTTTTCTGTGCAGCCCTGGTTGTCCTGGAACTCACTCTGTAGACCAGGCTGACCTTGAACTCAGAGATCCATGTGCTTCTGCTGGGATTAAGGTGTGCTCTACCACTGCCTGGTTTATAATCTGTTTTTATCTTCTTTAATAGGTCTGCTTTTTTTTTTTTTTCCTTCACTGAGATCTGTTAGGTGAAAGGTAAAGAGACCTACCTGAGGCACAGTAGTCTCATGTCTGAGTATTTATGTATAGTGCCAGCAAATGTTTCTCAGCAGACTCTGGTGTGCTCCACTCACCCTGGCAGACAGTCAGGCTGACAATTCCTAGGCAGAGCACACGTGTTCAGAATTACCTATTCACTGCATTTCCCATAATGCCCAAGGTGTGGAACAAGAACGTGGATGATCATGTTGCCCATTGCTGGCATAGGCACCATTTTCTCCGTGATGCTTTACTTCCTATTGGAGACTTCCGGGAATAGATAGATTTACTCTCAGTATTTTCCTCTAATTAGACCCAAATATTACCATACTAGCAAATATTCTTCAGTGATCGGGGACACCATGACTTCTAAACTTTTTAAAGATAAATTTTCCTCTTTTTAGTTGGTTTTGGAAAATAAAGTTGAAATAGAAATGAGTTTCCTCTAGAATTTCTCCATCCGAGAAAGTTAAACAGGAGAGACTGGATTGATGAATGAGGATTTTGACTGAAGGCCTGAAGAAGGGGAAGATGGAAGCAGAAAAGCAGTGGGAGGCCTGTGTGGCACCAAGGGTAGTGCAGAAATGAAGAAATCTCATGACAGTAAGCTTGGGGATGACGAAAAGACAGTCAAGTGAACTGTGGAGCCGATTTGAAAAGATGATATTGAAAGACAAAAGAGGCAGTAACTTAACAGATGACTACTCATTAACTGAGCTGTTGTTTGTTTTTGTTGTTGTTGTTGTTTTTCTGTAGCAAAAGAGGGAGAGAGCTAACTTTTTCCAGTATGTTGAAATTCCTGGGACATTCAGTAAATGTACCATTCAGATAAATCAACAGAGGTCACAACGTCAGTGGCAAAGGAACAATTGTGCAGATCGTTTTAGAATTCCCTTGCGGTTATTTTTCAAGTGCTTTTTATTAGCACACATTCATTCACTATACTAACAGTGGGCTCCATTATGACAGTTTCATGCACATATATAATGCATGCTATTTAGTAGAAAAATACCCATGCTAAGTTGCCTATTCATCTGCAACTACATTGGAGTGGGATAAATATACACACTTCTTGGGCTGGCCCAGGCTCATGCGTCTCCTGCCTCTAGAATTGTGGGATGAGACTTGCCAACATACGAGCCTCAGATTACTCTTCTTTTTGTGTTTCTCTCTCCCATAAGCTATGAATGTGCTTCTGTGCTCAGTTTTTGCCCACCACAGATGTACAGTGAGTATTAATTTTTTTCTACTGAGTCGCCTCTTTCTGGGCTGAAGTCACTGCAGGTGATTCCAAAAACTGTTTGCCTATCTAATAAATATACTAAAATCACACCAAGATCAAGGTAACTAATTGCAACTTAGTGATATTGGCTGTTGGGAGTATTGGGGGTACCCGCTTAATTAAAAGAAAAGATTGAGTTCGTGGCTCTCTAGTGACTGCAGCCTATAAGCATGCATCCTACAGCTAATTGTACAATTTATCTTTCAGTAGATATGTTTTTGTGGGCATCAAACTTTCCAACAGGGAAGTTAAGAATGAAAAAAGGAATAATGAATACCATCATTTATAACATACTGCACATGATCCAAGGACTGTGGGTTAAGTCTCCCAAATTTATTTATATTTTATGTATGAGTGCCCTGCATGTATACCTGCATGCCAGAAGAGGGCATCAGATCTCATTACAGATGGTTGTGAGTCACCATGTGGTTGCTGGGAATTGAACTCAGAACCTCTGGAAGAGCAGCCAGTGCTCTTAACCCCTGACCCATCTCTCCAGCCTCAATTTTATGTGTTAAGGGAATTAACCAAAGTCACATACAGGGAATTATCATCAGAGGCAGGGGTTAATCAGGTCTGTTTCTTCACTTGATCTTAGCCAAAAGGCCGAGAAGCGATAATCAGGTCTGTTTCTTATTCAACCTATGATCATAATCCTAACACTAGAGGCTCTA
Organism: Peromyscus maniculatus bairdii; assembly: GCF_049852395.1. NCBI lineage: Eukaryota > Metazoa > Chordata > Mammalia > Rodentia > Cricetidae > Peromyscus > Peromyscus maniculatus. The sequence goes on along the minus strand of NC_134871.1, from coordinate 8,870,200 downwards.
ATTACAAAGGAAAAGCTGAAATGTCAACAGTGAAACATTTCCTTAAGGGACTTGGAGTGGTGTCAGATCCTGCCAGTTTGGTCTCTAACTTTTTCTCTCTATTAGTAATTAAAAAGAATGCCAGGCGGTGGTGGTGCACACCTTTCATCCCAGCACTCAGGAGGAAGAGGCAGACGGATCTCTGTGAGTTCGAGGTCAGCCTGGGCTACAGAGTGAATTCTAGGACAGCCAGAGCTACACACACACACACACAAAACAAACAAACAACAAAAAAAAAAAACCCTGTCTCAAAAAAAAAATGATATCTAGACTGGCATGTGGCTTTCCAGGAAAAGATAATATATCCTAGATTCTTTGGCAGCTAGCTATAAGCATGACTGACTTGTAACCAATAGGGTACAGGGGTAAGTGGAATATGTAACTTCTGGAATTTATTATCCTTTTTATTGTTAAATTTTTGAGATGTAGTCTCATGTTGGCCAGGATAGCCTCAAACTCACTATGTACCTGAGGCCTGTCCTTGAACTCTGACTCTTCCCGCCTGTACCACCCGATGTTGAGATGACAGCAGTCACCATCATGCCTGGCTTTCTGGCAATTATTCTTCAAGGAATCTTGAACCTGCTGTATAGATGACCCTGAACTTCTGATCCTCCTGCCTCCATCTCCTGAGTGCATGGATTACAGCCATGAGCCACCATGCCCTCCTTCTTATTGGCTAGAATGTACGTTACTGCTTTTCTAAAGTGCACGTTTTGCTCTAAAAGTGGTCTTAGTTTCCTTAGTGTTGCTGTAACAGCGTACCCACAAAGGGCCAATTTCTTACAAATAAATGGAATTGGACCTAAGGCTACAGCACAGTCAACAGAGTGTTGCTCAGGATGGAGGAAGCTCTAGGTTCACTCTGCAGCACCATATAAACCAGGCATGGTAGTACATGCCTGTAATCCCTCACCACAATGGTAGTGGCTGGTGGAGCAGAAATTTGAGGTCATCCTTGGCTACATGGTAAGTTTGAGTACAAGCTAGGCTCCATGAGAACCTGTCATGCCTGAAAACAAATATAAATAAATAAATAAATAAATAAATAAATAAATAAATAAATACAGGGAAAGGACTTTCCATTTTGGTGTTCTGGAGGGTGGAGAGCCTAACTTTGATGCTAATATCTAGTGAGAGCTTTCATACTGTGTCACAACATAGTACAGGGACCATACAACAAGACTGCTAGACTTTATAATTTCAGGTGATTCATTTTCATATAAAGTCACTAATCAGATTATGGGGCACCATCCTTGTAACCTTATTTAACTTTAATTAGACCTCAAGTTTAATTAGACCTCATCTCCAAATACCAAATTAGGTTTCCAGCGAATGAATTCTGGGAAGGCACATTCAAGCCATAGCAGAAGCCATACTTGGCAAAGCAACAAGGAAGACAGTATCCAGGCTGTTGTATCGTGGGACACTGACATCCATGTATGAATATCACGAGTGTGGGGACATCATTTCTACTACTGCTGTTTACTTACTGCTCCTCACAACAGGTTTTAATTCTAACAAATACAGGAGTCTTAATGGTATCATATCTATACAATGCTTTTGTTGTTGAATGTGAGTTTGCCAAATTAACAGAATGATATCAGGGTTATTAAATGCTAAAGATAAAAATGATTAATATAGAGGTGGGGAGAGATGGCTCAGCAATAAAGTACCTGCCTCTCAAGCATGAGGACCTCCATTTAGGTTGCCAGTAGCCATGTGCAAGTCAGACATCATGGTACTGTCTTTAAACACCAGAGCTGGGGATGGACACGGGTGATCTAATCTATTCCAATAGTGAGCTCTATGTTCAGCAAGAGGTATTGTGTGCTAGTATTGTGTTCCCCAAAATATTGTGTACCCTAATAAACCTATCTGGGGTCAGAGAACAAAAAAGCCATTAAATACTTAGGACAGACAGTGGTAGCACATGCCTTTAATCCTAGCATTCCAGAGGTAGAAATCCATGTGTTCAAGGATATAGCCAAGCATGGTGACTCATGCCTATGAGTCTCAGAAAGCGAGCCTTTAATCCCAGGGAGTGGTGGTAGAAAGCAGAAGGGTATATAAGGCGCAAGGACCAGAAACTAGAAGCATTTGGCTGGTTAAGTTTTTAGGCTTTGAACAGCACAGTTCGGCTGAGAGCCATTTGGATATGAGGACACAGAGGCTTCCAGTCTGAGGAAACAAGACCAGCTGAGAAGTTGGCCAGGTGAGGTTATCTGTGGCTTGTTCTGTCTCTCTGATCTTCCAGTGTTCACCCCAATACTTGGCTCAGGTTTGATTTTATTAACAAGAGTTTTTAAGATTCATGCTACAGTATTGCTTCAAAAAAATAAGGTGGAGGGACATCAAAGACGATACTGATGCCTTTTTCTGGCCAAGAAGTGGGGTGAATGCCTGCTAGCTCAGAGGCAGAGAAAGCACCCAGCTGACATTCCTTCTCAGCCAATGCCCCCAAAATCTCTCTTCTCCTCTGCCATCTCAAACAAAAACTCTTCAAACTCAATGCCCCTCTCTTCTACTTCCTTTGAGTCTCTCTATCCATCTTGACTCCCTCTTACTCTCTATGGTTTTTCCTGTCAACTGGTTGCTTGCTCCACCTCTTGACCTATGGTTGACTTTATTTAATCCCGCTTACAATATTCAAGCAGAAAGCTCTTTAAAGGTTTGTGCTAAGGCTGAGCCACACCACAACTAGAAATAGTTTTTTCCAGTAAATAATACAATCTCGGGGTTCACAGTGAGATCAAATATCCCGCAACACACACACACACACACACACACACACACACACACACACACACACACACACACGACTAATATTGCCAGATGGGGTGCATATCTGTAATCCCAACACTTGAAAAGTTGAAGTAGGAAAATCAGAAGTTCAAGTTCAAAGTCATCGTTGGCTACATAGTAATGTCAAAGTTGGAATACACAAGATTCTACCTCAAATTAAAGAAAATCAGTTTTTAAAAGACAAACCAGAGCTGATGCCGTGTCCCGCCCCTGTAATCTCAGCCCTTCTAAGGTGGAAGCTGGAGGAGAGCTGCCCTACACTGGGAGACCCTGTTTCAAAAAACAAAATAGAACAAAATACAATCCGTCGGGTTTTTAAAGTATGGTCTCTATTTCTTTGTCTTTTTATCACATTGTTTAACTTTACACTCACTTTACACCACTCAATTTTCCTCCACTGCCTTCAAGTTCCTTTGACTTTCTAACTGGATCTTATTTATGTCTTGAATTTCTTCCAGTTTTTTTTTTTAATTTCTTTTCTTTTTTTCCCAACATAATATTTTCATTGATTATTTGGGGATTTTACATAATGCACCACCATCACACTCACTTCTCAATCCTCCCAGGTCCACTCCCAACCTTTGGGACCCCCTCGCCAAAAAACAAGTTCAATTTGTGTTGCCCATATACTCACTGGAGCATGGTCACACTCCCAGTGGCCAGCCCCTTAAAGAAAACTGAGTCCTCCCCTGACCTGCACCCTCACAGAAGCCATCAATTATGGAGAGCTACTCTTCAGCATCGTTATCACATTTTTAAAGAGTTCTCTTCAATGGCTTCCTGTCTACGATGTTTCTTTTTCAGGGGTTGGGAGATAGAGATTGTCACAGAAGCCTTTTATGCCTCTCATCTCAACTGTGAATTTGCAGCTATTGATACCACCACAAAGGAAGGTTCCTTGCTCTTTACAGTCAGTGGGAGTATGGCCCATGGACATCCATATGGCCTCTGCCATCAGCACGTGCCATGGACCTTAGCACGATCTCTGGTTTGGCAATAGAGATGGCCCTCTGCTGCTGCATGGGCCTCACACACCATCATAGCCCTCAGCAGCAGCACAAGCCATGGACATCAACACGGCCTCGGGAGCAACATGAGCCACGGATACCCACATGCTCCTCAGCAGCAACCCCCGGCTGCAGCACAGTCCACAGACATCAACATGGCCCCTGATTGCAACTGGACTATAGACCCCAACATGGCCCTTGGCAGCAGCATTGACCATGGACATCATCACGGCCTCAGGCAACAGTACTGGCCACTCACATCAACATGGCCTCTGGCGGCAACCAGAACCACAGACATTAACATGGACTCCACCAGTAAGTAGCACAGACCATGAATGTCCACTTGGTTTTTGGTGGTAGCATGGGCCTTGGACATTGACATGTCCTCAAGTGGCGGTCGGGACCACGGACATCCACATGAACTTCAGGTTCAACATGGCCTGGGGCAGCATCACTGGCCACGGACACCAGCATATCCTCCAGCTGTAGCATGGACACCAACCTGGCCTCTGAGAGGGAGCAATCCAGAAAATGAACCATTCTTCATCAGACATCCTGTCATTGCTCAGAGCCAGGGTTATCATTTGACCCATCAGCCAAGTCAGGGACAGAATCTGCGTAAGCTCCAGGCTGCTGCATACCACTCTGCCAATCCTACTTGGCATTGGCACATTCCCCCACACACTGAAGCCTTCTCCCACACCTGTTACTACTGTCTAGTTTCTAGTTTTGGCCTCTCTCCGTCAGGCACACACCACTCCATTCCTCCATCTTTCCCAGCTCTTCATCATATATTTATTTGTTGTAGTGGCATTGCAAATGGCAGTATGTCACATGGTATTTTCCCCCCAAGCAGCTTTACATGCAAATACTCACTGCAATGAGTCATTGGTCTGATTCAGGGTTTGTGGTATCAGAAGCACCATAAATACTGGGCCATCGCTGAGATTCCTCTCATATCCTGATGTTGTCCAGAGTCAGGGTGATCTTGCAGCTAGGCAGGACATCTGTGGTCAGGATCCACTGGAGTTCCAGTCCACCACACATCTCCCTGCTCTCGATGCAGGCCACTCAAGGTTCATCAGACATGACCCTTGTGCTTGCAGCCTGTGTGCAGCATCACGGCCCCTTGCTTCCCTTCTTCCAGAGCCTCCATGCTGTGAGCAGGCACATGGGCCACAGACCGGACCTATCACGGTCTTGGCCCACTGTGGCTACGCTCCCATACTTCATCACTGAGTCTGTAGTGTTACCCATCCCCACTACACTCAAGGCTTGGCTTTGCCATCTTTCCTTCCAATTTAGTGAGTCCACTTTCTAAAAGCATCTTCCCGTAAGACCTGCCTTTTTAAGTTGTTCTGGGGATATCATGGGCTCTGCAGACTCCTCCCCATCCACGTCTCCCTCAGAGCCTTCATGGGTCTCTCAGGCTCCTCGGAGTGGCTCCAGAGTTTCCCCCGCAGGTGCCAGCCACTTCCACCATCTTTGATCACAGCCATGGTTTGGACAGCACAGCTCTGAGCACCTCACAGCGCCAAAATACAATCGGTTTTAAAGGAAGTCTTACTTTAGAAGAGGAAAAGAAACATACCAATAAAATTTCAATAAAGGTAACAACTGCTATGTGAGTTGAATTGAATTTTGGTGTGTGTGTGTGTGTGTGTGTGTGTGTGTGTGTGTGTGTGCTGGTGCAAACATCCATGCATGGGGGCCAAAGGTTGATTTTTCCATCTGAATTTATTTTGTAATTCTTGGACAATTTCATATCAGTATACATGATATCTCATAACTGTATTACTGAATATGCGATATTTTTCCTGCCATTAGCCTTTCTCATCTCCCCTATTCCCACCAAAACTCTTCTTCTTCTCCCTCCTGCTCTGATGTCTTTTTTTTTTTTTTCTATTCTTGACCAGCCAAGTTCAAGAAAGGCTGTCTTCACGAGCAAAACAGGTAGAAACTATCCACAGGAATATTGGAGATATGTATATATATATATATATATATATATATATATATATATATATATATATATATATATATATATATATCACTGAGGAAAATGCCATTCCCTCTCCAGTACCCACCATTTGTCCATAGACCTTTAGTGACTGGTGGGGCCTCATGAGACCTTTCCCTGTGCATGGCAAAATCTCGATGGAACCAGTTTTGTGTAGGTTTTGTGCAGTAGCCACAGCTGCCGAGAGCTCATGAGTGCAATGGCCATGTCATGTTCAGAAGACATTATTTTCTAACTCCCTTCCCCAACCCCTGATCTCTCTCTCTACCTACTTACCTACACACACACACACACACACACACACACACACACACACACACACACAGTTTTTGTTTTTGGTTTTTTTTTTTTTTTTTTTTTTTTTTTTTTTGGTTTTTCGAGACAGGGTTTCTCTGTGTAGCTTTGCGCCTTTCCTGGAGCTCACTTGGTAGCCCAGGCTGGCCTCGAACTCACAGAGATCCGCCTGCCTCTGCCTCCCGAGTGCTGGGATTAAAGGCGTGCGCCACCAACGCCCGGCTTGTTTTTGTTTTTTGAGGCAGGGTCTCTCACTGAACGTGGAACTTGCAGTTTCAGCTGGCATGGCTGGCTCGTGAACCCCTGAATCCACATGTCTCTCCTCCACCTCCCACTAGAATTTACACCAATGTGCCTAGTTTTCCCAAGGGCTCTGGGATCAGAATGCAGGTCCCCATGCTTGCCTAAGACTTTATTCACTGAGCCAACTCCCTGAATAGAAAAGTTCTATCCATACTCTAGTTTTTGGTATGACTTAGTGTTTGTGTCTGATTTCCCTTCATGAGAAAAGGAGAGAGACACAAATAAAGGGCTTCAATTTTTTCACTTTGTTTTGGTTTATTATTTTACTCTCACTTACTAGCAGGTAGTCAATAATTACCCAGTTGATGAATATTGTTTAGTTGACCCATTGCACCTCACTAAAATCAGCTCAGTTAATTTCCTGGTGGAATTTCTAAGCCCCACTCCGCCTGTCTTCTTTGTGAAAAGAAAATGCTAATAATTCAGAAAAAGCACCTCAAACTTCATGCTCGTTTCCAGTGTAAGATAAAAACACAGGAGCCCCTTTCATGAGCTCTGGGATCATTCTTAACCCATTAGCATGCTGGGAAATGCAGGGAGGGCTATCAGACAACCAAAGAATAACTTGCGAAATCAAAATCAAAAAGCAGATCACATACCTCCAACACACAAATGCACAGAATAGACATTACCATTCCAAAAGGAAATGGAGCATGGTAAAGAAATACCAGACCAAAGCAAAACTGAAAACCAGCAGGGCAAACTCCAAATTCTGCATCTCCATGCCTGATATCAAAGTTCCCTTCAGATCCCCAACCCCCTTTCAGCTTGGTTGACTTCATCATATTTCTTTCTCTTAGGCTGGTTCTACATCCTGTTAATATCTCTCCTTAGCAGTCAACCCATGGCTCTGGCATCTCCAACATCTTGAGGTTTCCAACACAACCCAAGCTCACAGCTTCATGCAATGGCTTCTCTGGGCTTCCATGCAGGGACACATGCTCTTGACACACACTTGGCCTAAGCACCTTTTCTTAGCCACAGGGGCAGATTCCACACCTCTTTTTTTCATCCTTAACTCTAAAGGCAGAAGTAAGTGGATGAAGCTGTCAAGTTCTGCTGTTTGATGGGGCTGGAACATATCCCCCTTGTTCTAAACACATCTGTGCCAGCTTTCTGTTGTTGATGGTTTCTGTCATGGCTTAAACTTTACTTTAATTCCTTTCCACAAGTTTAATCTCAGCAGGGTGGCTTCTAGCACTGAGATCACCACTCTCTTTATTCCATTTAGCACCAGGCTTTTCTTTAAAGTTTTTATCTCTTTGAGTACAGGAATTAGCTCCATTATATTTCTAGGTGCTCCTTTTCTCCTCAAACTGTACATTTTGTATTCTTCCTTGTTCAGCTTGTTCTTTTTCATTATATCTCTATAGCACTCATAAAAGTGACTAGTGATAATCACATGACTGAGTCAATACTAGGCTGTCTTGAAATCTCCCCTGCCAATGCCATTAACTTCAATTTAGCCTCAGGCAGATTTTTAGGAAAAGGGCAAAAGCCAGTCATATTCTTTCCCAAAATATCACAAGAATGGACTCTTGGCCACTTACTAATATTCTTCTACTCTGAAACTTTTTGATCTGGGCCTCTCACCATTCAAATTGCCCTCATCACACTTCTAAGCTCGTATTAGTATGGCCCATTAAGCCCTGTTTAAAGCATTGAACTGCTTTCCTAATCCAAAGTCCCAAAGTCCACATTCTGCCAACAAACAGCATGGTCAGGCCTGTCACAGCAATACCCCACTCCTGATGCCAACTTCTGTCTTAGTCACTGTTCTATTGCTTCAAAGAGACACCATGACTAGACTAAGGCAGTTTCAGAGGTTTAGCTCATTATCATGTCAGGGAACATGGTGACAGGATGGTGTGATAGAGAAGTAGCTAAGAACTACATCCTGATCCATAGGCAGAAAAAAAGGAGAGAGAGAGAGAGAGAGAGAGAGAGAGAGAGAGAGAGAGAGAGAGAGAAGAGAAAGAGAGACTGGGCCTGGGCCTGGGCCTGGCATGGGCTTCTGAAACCTCAAAGCCCACCCCAAGAGGCATACTTCCCCCAACAAGGCCACAAGGGCATACCTACTCCAACTAGATCACACCTCCTAATCCTTCTCAAGTAGTGCCACTCCCTGGTGACTAATCATTCAAATATGTGGGCCTATGGGGCTATTTTTTATTCAAACCATAACAATGTTTTATGAAAAATTATTTTTGGTGGAAAAATATCAAGTTAATATCATTAGATTTAAAATATGTGTCTTGCCACTTAAAATAACCCCAATCCAGTGTTACACAAAAAAGCCAAAGATACATTATCACCACCACCACCACCACCATCATCATCACCACCACCAACATCATCACTATTTTTCAGTGCTAGGGATCTAACCCAGGGCTCACATACAATAGGCAAGTACTTTACCACTGAGCTACATCCCCAATCCTTTAAACCAAGACTGTTTAAAAAAAAAATCATCCTGTGGTAACACCAAAATTGGCACAGAAATGGAATTTAGCATTCTCTTTCATCATTTCACAAGGGTTTATATTTTTCATTTCAGAAATGAAAATGTCCTCTATGGAAACAGAAGTGTCTTTAACAAGCCTGTCATTTCCTGTTGATAAACACAGCCAATAACCTCAAGGTCATGTGTTTCCCCTTGACCCCAAATCATACTGTTTCCTTTTATTCAAGTCCAAACAATTCATCTTTGTTCATTACAAGAAAATTGGTCGGCATTACCCATCCCTTTTTTAATACTCTCGAAATCCTCCCTATAATAAATCTCAGCCTAAGGCCAGAAAAATATTGTGTTTTTTCTTCTTTAAGAGCTTGTACAATGTGTGCACATTTCCAAAGCAAGACATCCTATGTCAGCTGCAGGCTGTAACTAAGGCTTGGTAAACAAAACAGTCAGGGCTGGTTAACAGTGCCAAAAAAACAGGAAAAAAAATCACCATCTTTATCACACAATAAAATCCTGAATGAATAGAAAAAAATTAATTAAAAAAATTAATGCTTTGGATTTTTTAGTTGCTTTTCAATTTATCACAGTTAGTTACCTGTTAAACCAAGACTGAGGAGGAGGAGGGAACAGTTTTAATAAAGTACCTGTGAGCATCTCCCCTTTGGGAACGAAGGCTAGAGATTTGCAGGCTTCCATTATGAACTGAATCCTCCCCTCAGACCACAGGATCCATATATTAAATTTCTTCAGGACTGTGGATGAGATGTACATGTGCATTCTGTTGTGGAAGCCTCAGGTTGATGTTGAATGCTCTATCACCTTCCCCCTTGTTTTCTGAGACAGGTTCTTTTACTAAATCCAGGGCTCATGATTTGCTGGACTAGCTGGTCTACAAGCTCTGGGAATCCACCTGTCTCCATCCCCCTATGTTGGGGCTACAGGGCGCATGGCCATGCCTAATTTTTACATGAGTGCTGGGAACTGGAACTCAGGTCTTAATTCTTACCAGGTCCTCATGAAAAGATGACTGAGCCATCTGTTCAGCCTCTCGTGTGTTGAATATCTAATCCCTGGTACCTTAGAATACAACCAATCTTGAAAACAAATATCCTTTTTAAAAGCAAGTAGAGGGAATGGAGAGATTGCTCATTATTAAGTATACTTGCTACTCTTCCAGGGAACCCAGGTTCAGTTCCAACACCCCCGTGATAATTTACAATCCTCCATAAATCCCACTCCAGTGGGATCCAGTGCCCTCTTCTGGCCTCTGAGGCACCAGGTATGCAGTACACTTATGTACAAGCAGACAAAACACTCATACACATAAAATAAAAATAAGTAAATCTCAAAAAAGGAAAGGTAACTGAGATGAAGTAAGGTCATATGAATGGGCCTAGTTTAAGATGGCTGGTGTCTTTGTAAGAAGAGATCAGGAGGCTGGAGAGATGGCTCAGCCATTGAGAATATTGACTGCTCTTCCGGAGGACCCAGGTTCAATTCCCAGCACCTGTATGGCAGCTCATTACTGTTTGTAACTCCAGCTCCAGAGGATCTGACACCCTTGCACAGGCATTTGCCAATGTACACAAAATAATAAAAGAGAGAGAGATCAGGTCAGAGAAAATGTATGCAAAGACACAATCATCAGTGGTGGCACATGCCTTTAATCCCAGCACTCTGAGAGGAAGAGGCAGGTGGATCTCTGAGTTCTAGGCCAACCTCATCTAAAGAAAGAGTTCCAGGATAGCCAGGGCTATACAGAGAACCCCTGTCCTGAAAAACAAAAGAAAGACAGAGAAGGTGGAGCAAGAAGCCAGAGAGAGAAGCCTCAGAAGGAAACAACTCTGTGGCATCCTGACAGCAGCGGTCTAGAATGGTAGAAAATATGCTACTGTTCTTTTTTTTTTTTTTTTTTTCATATACACATGCATGCCAGAAGAGGGTATTAGACTTCATTACAGATGGTTGTGAGCCACCATGTGGTTGCTGGGAATTGAACTCAGGAACTCTGGAAGAGCAGCCAGTGCTCTTAACTTCTGAGCCATCTCTCTAGCCCCCTATGTTACTGTTCTTTAAACTACACAGTCTGTGGTACTTTGTTATGATAGCGCTAGTAAACTTGAGCCCTTTGCATATTCTTGCTTATATTTACATAAATAATGAATCTCTGGGGTGTCTGAGAGCTTGGCATAGTGCATTGGATAGTGTAAGTTTCTCACTAGTGTTTGTCAGAAAGAAAGAAACAGAAGAAGGAAGGAAGGAAGGAAGGAAGGAAGGAAGGAAGGAAGGAAGGAAGGAAGGAAGGAAGGAAGGAAGGAAGAGAGGGAGGGAGGAAGGGAAGGAGGAGAGAGAGAGAGAGAGAGAGAGAGAGAGAGAGAGAGAGAGAGAGAGAGAACCCTCTAGTTTAAAAACAGAACCATCACATTTAAACTTTACCATGCTTAGTTCTCTATGAAGTCATAAACAGAAATAAAAAGCTCAGGCCATTTTTCTTCCACTTCAATCTCAGCCAGCATTTCAATTACAGTTGCCAGATCTGTGATGTGAACTCATGTTCTCCAACCCTAAAAAATTAGACATAGTTTTACCTGTAAGTCAAGGAATGAATTTAGTCTCTTTTAAACAGCCTTATGAGATTCTATAACAATGGAGGAAACTAAGGGACAACATCTAAGGCCCAAGGAAACCGGTCCACACTAAGAGCTGAGAGAGATGAGCAGTGCCAAACAAACAAGTAGACAACCCTCCATGGCACTTGGAGGCTGTACTTGTTCATTCTGTCTTCCTTTCATGGAGTCGAAAAGTTATTTGAACTCATTTCCTGGTCCTTCCAACTTGACAGAGCCTCAGTTTAAAAAAAAAATTCAAAGCATCCTTCTTCCTTTGCATTTAAGATATTCATAAATCGACCAATTCAGCAATGTAAGGGAAAGACCAAGCAATATCACTTTAATCTTTGTATGTGGTACCCAATCCACAAAGAACTCAATAGGGATGTCCAGTGTTCTCTCTAATGGACAATCAAACATCTTCAAACTATAGCAAGTATATCCAACCGATTGTTTATTAAGTGCACCATTAATGCAGGCATACTGTTAAATATGGAGGTATGGGCTGGAGAGATGGCTCAGAAGTTAAGAGCACTAGCAGGTCCTCCAGAGGTCCTGAGTTAATTCCCAACAACCAAATGGTGGCTCACAACCATCTATAATGAGATCTGGTGCCCTCTTCTGGCTTGCAAGATATGTACAGGCATAACTGTATACATTACAAATAAATAAATATATCTTTAAATATATACATGTATAATAATAAATATATGTATATATTTATACATATAGACAAATAAATATTTAAATATGGATGTATAAGTATTGACTGGGAACCTTATGCTACAGGAAAGGCTATAAATGAATGGTGATGATGTGACTTTATACATGATTTGTGTAAAATACTAAACAGAAACATAGCAACATTGTAGGGAGCCGCTATTCAAAGATGGCGCTGGCTTCCTGGTAGCCTAGCTGTAAACAACTCCATATTTGGCTATGGTGCACGAGTATGGTAATTGGCCTTATGTCCTCAGCCTATCCCGTGGCTCCCCGTGCTTGCATTCTGGCGGGACCCAATCACAGTACGGTACGTTTGCCTGATTCCCTTTAAAAGCAGCGGCAGTTTAGTCCTCGGGCCCCTCACCTCCCACTCTCCCTTAACCAAGAGGCGCTCCAATAAAGTGTGATCTGAGAAGAATCCTTGAGAGGTGGTCATTCTTCCTCGCTGGCCGAGGAGCGCGCCTCAACTGGTGCCAAAACCCGGGATGGAAACTTCGGACACCAGGTGAGGGGTCGAAGAGGATTCAGAACTCAACACATGGAGCGGTGACGTCGGTAAGTTCTCCAGGAATGGTGACGTCGGTAAGTTCTTCAGGAACGGTGACGTCGGTAAGTTCTCCAGGTAGGCTGATTGCCGGGATTAATCCGTTTGTGTTTGCTTTCCTGGTCCTTCTTATGATTATTAGAGAGGGACGCAAAGCATTAAGCAAGCACCAGGATAGTCTATCAGAATCAGACTTTAAAGGGGAGAACTTAAGTAGGCCTAAAAAGAAGAAAGATAAGAATAAAGAAAAGGAAAATAAAGAAAATAAGCCAGAAAAGGAAGGAAATTCAGAAAAGAACGGGAACCCTTTTTATCTAGTATTAGAGGAATTTGCAAAACTTGATTTATCTGATAATGAATTAGATTCAGATGAGGAGGAAAATTTAGAGAAAGCCGCAGCTGAATATGAGGAAGAGAGATATGGGTGGCGGCGACCTCCTCCTTATAATGTTTCTGCTTGGGTGAATGTGGAACCAACGGCGCCTTCGGGACCACATCCACCCCCGGCAACACCTTCGTGTCTGCAAACAGGTGGAGGTTGTCATTTTATCAGGAGAGACACCTGGGCGCGGCTAGCGTCCGTGTTTCCAGTTTTTGAAGATCCGCAATCAAACAACAGGTATCATGAACCTGTGCCTTATAAACAATTAAAAGACCTGGTAGAGGCTGCTCGAGCTTATGGAGTAATAGCCAGTTTCAGAATGGTTCTCGAGCAGCGAATTTGTCTAAACAATTGTCCAGTTATCTTATAGGAAATTGGTCCGGAGAATTTGAAGAGACGCTGGAAAAACTGAGAGTGGCGGTGGTGACCATTAACTCTACACGAGTGGACCTCAGCATGGCAGAGGGACTGTCCTCCTGGATCACTTCTACCTTTTCCCTGTTTAAAGAATGGGTGGGGGTTGGTATATTTTTGGCATGCTGCCTTGGAGGATGCGTGTTTTGTCTGTGGTTGGTCTGCCGTTTGTGAGCACGTACAAAAAAGGACAAGGTCATTATCACTCAAGCATTAGCCGCTTTGGAGTGTGGCTCCTCCCCCCAGATCTGGCCTTCTGCCTTAAAGAACAACTAATATCCACATAGCCTTTGCACCCCTGGGACTGGCAGTCCATTGCACTCAGGAAGGTATGTGGACAGCTTTCACATATTACTTGTATTGAGCACAGGATGCCAGGCTCGTGCACTGCACTTGAAGTGTAGGACATTTTCCTTCCTTCAAGGAGAGCAAGTCTGACTGCATATGGGTTCACATAGCCTTTGCACCCTTAGGACTGGTTAGTCCATTGCACTTGGGAAGGTATGTGGACAATTATCACAGTTACTCACCTTCGATCGGTCAACACATCATGAGGTGGGGACCTAATTGGGTGAAATGGCTGTGTTACTCATCTTTGATCGGTCAACACATCATGAGGTGGGGACCTGATTGGATGAAATACTTGTGTTGCAGAAATCAGACCTATACTCTCTCCTGCGGCTTAATTAATAAAGAGGGGGGAGATGTAGGGAGCCGCTATTCAAAGATGGCGCTGGCTTCCTGGTAGCCTAGCTGTAAATAACTCCATATTTGGCTATGGTGCACGAGTATGGTAATTGGCCTTATGTCCTCAGCCTATCCCGTGGCTCCCCGTGTTCACATTCTGGCGGGACCCAATCACAGTACGGCACGTTTGCCTAATTCCCTTTATAAGCAGCGGCAGTTTAGTCCTCGGGGCCCCTCACCTCCCACTCTCCCTTAACCAAGAGGTGCTCCAATAAAGTATGATCTGAGAAGAATCCTCGAGAGGTGGTCGTAAAAAAATACCTCTATTCTGGGGCCAGGGTTCCTCTGCAACTCTTTGCTCTTACCATTTCTCCTAGCTATCCTTCACTCTTGTAATGCCTGACTTATTATAAAAAGCATGAATCCATCATGAGAATTCATCACATCCACCTACACCTAACTCTGCTGTGATCCCTGGGAAGGTCTTTTCTGCAAGCACTGACATGCTCTCCCTGCCTGCCTTACAGTTCACATTCACTTGGCAATGACTCCCTTGAGTCTGCAGCTTGCCTTGTTGTTATTGTTACACCTGCTGAGAGACCAGGGGCTTCTCAACTGCAGGGGCCATAGGTACTTACAGAATGTTCGAAGATGAAGGGATTTCATGGTCATTTAATACAATTGCATCTTTTAAGGATGACAAAATTGAGTGAAGGGCATGATTACAAGACTATGACAATACACAGTGTGGGGGGGGGACAAGAGAATAGTGAAAATGAATTTGAAAGTTAAGTATCAGATTATGTGGAGAGAGACTCTAAATCAGAGGTCTCCATCAGGCCCCTCCACTTGGAGATCAGGGGACCCTGTGGAAGAGGGGGCAGAAGAATTATAGGAATAGGAGGGGATGGAGGACACCAGGAGAACAAGGACCACAAGGACCACTGAATCAACTAAGATCTCACAGAGACTGGAGTGGCAAGCACAGGGCCTGAATGGGTCTGCACCAGGTCCTCTGTGTATATGTTGTGCCTTGTAGCTTGGTTACATTATACATATTTAATCTTTTTTGGTACATGTCAGAAAGTCAACAGGACTAATTTTTCCAGTGCCAGCCATCTTTGGAGACTCTTTCTTCTTCTTCTTCTTCTTCTTCTTCTTCTTCTTCTTCTTCTTCTTCTTCTTCTTCTTCTTCTTCTTCTTCTTCTTCTTCTTGACTTATTTATTTATTTATTTATTTATTTATTATACAGTGTTCTGCCTGCATATATGCTTGGATGCCAGAAGAGGGCACAAGATCTCATTACAGATGGTTGTGAGCCACCATGTGATTGTTGGGAATTAAACCCAAGACCTCTGGAAGAGCTGCCAGTGCTCTTAACCTCTGAGCCTTTTCTCCAGCCTGTACTTCTAATACCCTCTCTCCTGAACCTAATACAAGCAAGAAGAAGTAATGGGATACTGTGTCCTGAAGGAAACTATGAGGCTAGGCTGTCTCAGCACCACAGAGTTTGGAGTTGGACAATATTAATCATTTTTTAAACTTTTCCACCCCCAATTACCAGTTTCTTTATCTATAAAACCAGACTGGGGATGTAGCTTAGTAAGAGAGCTCATGTTTTGTATGTTGGGTTCAATCCCCAACAGTCCTCAATACAATAAGATATTTCAAAAAGCCAGAGTCCCTGCTTATTTCGATATGAGATCTGACTTGTAAAATATTAATGTAATGCTACAAGGTGAATGCCCAAAACCTCGTGACTTAGGAAATTAAATGAACATCGTTTAGTTAGATCCTTGTTTGACAAACATGAAAACTCGTTAAAAACTACAAAGAACCTAAAATGTATAAAAGCATTATATATATTTCATATGTTGCCATATATGTACATATGCTTTGCTGTCAAAATGAGCTGTACCAGAGATGTCCCTACATTACATTATTTCTCTCAGAAAATACTTCCGGGCACCTGTTTCTGCTTAGAGGTTTGAGGACCAGCATTGGAGTGCTGCTGGCTATTCATTATTTTAATGCCCTTACCATTCTCAAACAAGACCAGGAATCCATTGCTTTCCTTCCTATATGAATCAGCAGGTCCGACTAATGCCGCCGAACGTGTTTAAGGACCTTGGCCAGTGACATCATCAAGGGACTTAGGAATTTCCTTCCTCTAGGATGTATCCCTCGGAAGAGAACATTCAGTGTGCTGCTCGTTTTCTTTCCTGGCAGGTAATTAAAAGTTTATGGTAAAAGTACTGAAAACAACCCCCCATTATAGTTTCCTTCAGCTCGGCCCAAACACAACAAAACAGGAAGATGCTGCAGAAATTCGAGAATCATAAACCATGTTTACACCATTGGAAAGAGGGCCGGAGAGACGGTTCAGGTCTCGAAGGCTGACCACCAAAATCGGAACGAGGTGGAAATGAGTGTCTGTGTCAATGCTCGGGCTGGGGGTCCCATTGCCCTCTGCTGATGAACTTGCAGAAGCTGCTGGATGTCCCCGCCCTCCTCCTTGGATGCCAAAGAAACTGCTTTGGAGGCGTGCACAGTGGAGAGCTGAACACAACTGGGATCAAATGATATGCATGTTCCTCTCGACCCATGGCTTCGTGAGGGTAGAAAAAGAAGTGGATGGAGAGGGCGCCCCCGCTTTGCTCTGCCTCCCCGTCTCAGGCAGCGGGTGCAGGTTCTCCTTACCTGGTGGCCACAAGGAACACCAGGATGTCTCTACTGATATAAAGAAGTACAAGAAATGTGCTTTGCCTTCAGAGGCAGCCAGTACACAAACAAGTGGTGCATATGTATGCCCATGGCTTGAACAGCCCACAGCTCACTCCAGGGCCCCCACACCAAGGACTCTCAAGATAACTCTGGCATGACCAATAGAAGAGCAAATGCCCACATATCCTTGCATCTTTGAAAAACTGGTTAGGCGAAACAGGGGTAACGCCCAGGCACTTGGATATGTAGTAACTGGCCGAGCTAGGATTGTGCTGCAGGTTGTGCCGATCTTGCTTCAGAGGCACTGGGCACAAGATGGAACCCAGGCCCTTGTGCACACTAAGCAAGTGCCCTATGGTGAACCACACTCTCAGCTTAGATAACACTGACACAAAGACTTCCCACGAGAAGTATGTCAAGTGCCGGCCACCTCCCCTTCCTTCAGAGCTTACCAGTCACCCTCCGCTGGGAACCAGAAGCCAGAAGTGAGATAGAGTAAAGGAGGCTATAACCAGGAAACTTGCGTCCCCACCGGAAATGTGTTCATCTTAATGAAGGGGGAAGAAGAGGCTTGGTTAGAAAACCACCCACACCTGGTAGAGATGGATGATGAGGCATCGATGCCTTTCAGCAGGGGAAGGAGGACAACATGAGCCTGAGCTCAGGAGCTGGGGAAGAATCTGCCTAGCCACCCTGGCCCTGTGGCATCTTTGCATACCTTAAGCTCCCTTGTCTTAATTCTCAACAGAATTTCCTTAAGAGATTTCAGCCACCCTGCCGCCGTCTCACGCCTGACTTTCCCTTGTAGCACTGTGAATCAAGTCTGACTTTTCTGGCATCACCAGTTATCAGTTCCTTTCCAGTATTTGTTTCTATTCGGCATTCTTTCAACGGAGAGTCATACTGGTCCCTGGAAACACCTCACCAGTTAGAAAGGTAACATCGTCTGCTGTCTGCTGGATTTATTGCAGACCTTCCCGCATTGTAGAAACATTCATGAAGATTGCCCCTTCCAAACCAATCTCATACGTTGCTGATTCAGCGTTCACAAGTGTGATTTGTTAATTTTTTTATTGTAGCATCAGAGAGTGGAGAACAGGAGCTGTTGAGAACACTTGCTGAGTCCAGACACTGAAATCTTTGAAGTTTGGGAGCTGTGATCATAAATGTTGAGTGGATTTGGAGAGACTGAATGGACTTATTGAAATCACACTTGTGAAAAACAGAGTGAGAATGTGTCCCCCTAACTTCAATGTTCACATGCTTATCATTGATGACAACATAATGCCTCCCTTCATTAAGCATGTCAAAAATCATTCAATTAGAAGAATTAATTGTATGAACCTGCCTTGCACATGCCCTGAATAAACTGAATGAACACTCTACAAGAGCATGTCCTTGGACATACCCAAAGCCCAAACTGTATGAGTATGTTGAGAACAACACTTCCCTAGGATTGTGACTATAACTCAATCAAAACCACATGTAGGAGGATCTCAGTCAGCAAACTGCTTGCCGTGTGAGCACAAGGACCCATGAACTCACATCAAAAACGAGGCGTGATGATGTATACTTGTAACCCTGGTGATGGGGAGGCAGAGACAGGAGCATCTTTGGAGTTTGCTGGGCAGGCAGCCTAGCCTGATGGGTGAGCCCCAGGTCAATGACAGACACCATCCAAAGAACAAGATAATTGGCTCCTGAGGTGCAATATCAGAGGTCGTCTTCTGGCTTCCATGTGAATGCATGTGAATATGCACACACATGTGCTCATGTGTAGAGAGAGAGAGAGAGAGAGAGAGAGAGAGAGAGAGAGAGAGAGAGAGAGAGAATTCTGTGCCCAAACATAGAAGGGTATGTGGCAACATAAACCATATCCAGGCAACATACTCTAAACTGCAAAGGAAACTTCTGTTTCCTTTCTAAACAGGATGGCCTTTTAATTCCAGGCCATTCAATCCAATTTGTTCTGGACTTGAATTGACAGAAAGTTGTTCCCTCCTGACAGCCATTGGCCATCCATGCTCGTTCTTGGCAAATTGGTGCTCCCAAGAGGCAGCATGCCCATGCGCAAACTGATGCCACTAGCCTCTGCTGAAGCACATGGCAGAGTTAGGGGGAGACCTGAAGAAAATAATAGCTTCTTTTAAAAACATTCCCTAAAGGGACCCCTCACTTAAGGCAAAACAGATGCTCCAAGAAACAGTATCAGGCTGACAGGAAGCCTGTGCCTTACTAAAAACCATCCCCTAAATCAAACCATCCCCTATGACCACAGTTCCATTCTGAAGCTGCTTCTTTTTCATGCCTTAGAAACACATCCAGGCACACGCATGAGTTTCCCAGAAGTCCTATGGGAACTTCCTTACCATAAAATCGCAGGATAATAAGAGTCTGCCAGTCTTGCAGCCAGCTGTTAGTGTATGATCCATCCAACAGAGGCGCAGATACCTGCAGCTCAGTGAACACTTAGTGCATACGTACCCAGACCAAGTGGTTCCTGGAGGTTTGCAGTTGTGGAGATGCAAACCACAAAAGTTGTGGAGATGGAGGACCACTGTCCCCATTTCTGATTTCTTTTTTTTTTTAATGTTTTTTTTTTTTTTTTTGACCAAAAACTACTTGGGTGAGGAAAGGGTTTACTTCACCTTATACTTCCAAGTGACAGTCCATCACTGAGGAGTCAGGGCAGGAACACAAGGCAGGAACCTGGATGTGGAGACCATGGAAGAACACTACTTACTGGCTTGCTCCCTTTCTGCTCCCTTTCTTATACAGCCCAGTCCCCATGCCCAAGGAGAGTACCACCCACAGTGGGCCGGGCCCTCCTACATCAATTAGCCATGAAGAAAATGCCTCCACAGACACACCCATGGGTCACTTCTGAGGCAATCCCACCACTGAGGCTCCCTCAGATGATTCTGAGCTGTGTCAAGTTGACAGCTGAGGCTTAGTAGGAGAACCTGAAATCGGTATGTTTGAGACCAGGCATCTGGTCAATGGTGGGTCCTGTGATAAAACCAGGCCGGTTTGACTCTAAATCCAAAGCTTTAAATCTCAAACACAACAACCCCTCTGTGGTAGTTTGACTAAGATGGCTAAATTTAGTCTAATGACTAAAACCCGATAAGTTTCAGGCATTAGAACACTTGGTCCCCTGGATGGCTCTTTGGGGAGTACTAGGAGGTGTGGCCTTGCTAGAGGAAGTGTGTCCCTGGCTACGGGCTTTGAGGTTTCAAAAGACTTGCACCACTTTAAGTTAGCTCTGTTGCCTGCTTGCAGTTCAAAATGTGAGCTCTCAGCCATCCCTGCCAACATGCCTTCACTCCACAATCCTGGATCCCAGTCCTCTAGAGCTGTGGAAGACCTTGCCTAGCATGCAGAAGGCCCTAGGTTTGATGCTCAGCATCACAAAATAAAAATTATTGTTTAAAGACTGATTTACAAAGCCCAGCACATTCAGCTGAGGCAGGTCCAAGCCCCTCCCCCTGCATCAAGGCTATGCATGGTGTCCCACCATAGACAATGGGCTCCAAAAAGCCAGTTCACCTTTTCAGAGGAGGGGCTGGGGGATGGGTTGGGAGGGGGAAGGTTGGGGAGGGAGTGGGAGGAAGGATGACGGGGGGGGGGGGGGGATCTATGGTTGGTATGTGGAATGAATAAAAAATTCTTAATTGAAAAAAAGAAAAATGAAAAAGACTGATTTGTAATATATTTTTAGCCTCTGAACACTATCCATGAACAACAATTTATAAAGATCCCCTTAATAGGAAGATGATCTGCAAAGCTGGGTTTTGCTAGCATTAAAAAGCAAGGGACATTCATATATAAATGGGAAAGAAGAGAACACACACATGTGTAATATAAACCAGGAAGAAAAAGAAGCCATAGATAAGTTGAGGGCAAAGTTGCTTCTCACTCTAAATAAACTAGGATTTTTTTTAACTTTAGTGTAGAAATATTGCAAGGTTCTTAGCAATAAAATATGATGAATTTTTTAAAAACAAGACAAAAGTTTTGGAGTTGGCTGTGGTCGAAACAGAGATGAGGAAATAGAAACATCACCTGCCACTGTCCTCTAATCTGCTATAAACCCTGGTGCTCCTCCAGATTTTCCTCACACTTATAAGCCTGAAGTGGGCAGGCAGGGTCACACACATCTGAGATTTCTACGTAAACAATGCGAGAGAAGATCCAAGTCCAGAAGCTGCTAAATCTAGGAATCCACTAATCACATCCTACTCCTACATGAAGTAAATTCTTTTTGTAATCAGAGGAAACAAGATTCACAAAGGTAAGCAGGTCTATTATGATGAGGAAAGACATCATTTGAGTTTTCTGACAGAATGGGACTCATCTACAGCTACACCACCCTGAATCCTCCTTATCTCATCTGATTGAACCACACCGCAAATTCAGAGATCTGGTACCTTCTCCTGATTCAGCTTAAACTGGTCTTTTGTTTTGTTTCATTGCTGTTGGTGGTGGGTTTGCCCATCTGTTGTTTTTGTTTGTTTGTTTGTTTGTTTTAACCTCTGCACTGTCATCTCAATTTCCTGGCCAAGGTGCTTATTACTGGTGTGTTTTCTTCAAAAATATGTTTAAGAATACTTAACATTAAATAAAAATTAGGTTCTGATATGAAAGGAAAGAATGCATACACTTCTCTGGCTGGAAGAAGCACCTCTGAAGTCTGAGCTACCCTCTTGAAAAAGCCCTGCGAGTCAATCTCCCCTGTTGCAGAATATTCCTTTACACTGTGTGAAAATGTGTCACTACGATTGGTTTAATAAAGAGCTGAATGGCCAATAGCTAGGCAGGAAGAGGTTAGGCAGGAAGAGGTTAGGCAGGAAGAGGTTAGGCAGGAAGAGGTTAGGCGGGACTTCTGGGCACAAAGAGGTCACGGGGAAGAAGGAAGGTGGAGTCACCAGACAGATGAGTCTTCATACAGCACGAGAAGTGTGGAGAGATGAGGTAACGAGCCACAGGGCAGAACATAGATTAAAATAAATGGGTTAATTTAAGTTATAAGAGCTGGTGGGACCAGCTTATGCTATGTCCAAGCTTTCATAATTAATAATAAGTCTCTGTGTCATTATTATTTAGGAGCTGGTAGTACAGAGAACGACTTGTTGCATTGTAGGTGAATTTCTATTCTTATTAAAGAGGAAACACAGATCCACATACAGAGATAATAGCCACAGAGATCAGAGCAAATAGCCAAGATTAGCCTTAGCTTACCACCACACAGTAGCTTCCAAGAGGGAGCTTCTTCCCGTCTAACCTGTGTTTTTATTGCCTTCCTATTCTGCCTTCTCATTGGCTCTAAGCCCAGCCACATCACTTCCTTGTCACTGCCTGTCTATACAGACCTCTAGGTCTCTATGGTTGGTACTGCGATTAAAGGCGCGTGTCACTATGCTTGGCTGTGTCCTTGAACAGATAGAGACTCTGCCTGCCATGTGATCAGATGAAGGGTGTGTGCCACCACCGCTTGACTCCTGTTTATGCCTATGACCTCTGATCTCCAGGCAAACTTTATTAACATACAAATAAAACATCACATTTCAGCAGAAATAAAATATCACCATATTACATCGCTACTCTTTCTGCCCACTCTGCCTGGTGGCCTCCTCTCCATACAGAGCACAAAGGCTTCCTATCAGCACAGTGCTTGGCATCTTGCTTTCAAACATTCTGTTTCTATGACTACCTGTCCTCATAGATGCCAGTCATCTTGAGGACCAGGTCTGTATCACCTTTCTGTCTTCACTGAACCTCCGGTGCTCTCACTGGTGCTGAGTGTAGACAAGGGCCACATGAAACTCAGCGAGGCAAATACACACCCAAAGGTCTAAGCTGCCCTTCCATTTCCTTTGGAACACATCAATCAGATACCAGGCCCCCTTAAACATTGAAACTACAAAACCAAAGGGACAAACCACACCATGATCACTGTTCAACTGACTAAATTACATCAATTTCTCAATTTCTCAAAAGAATTGCTGAAAGTTTTTTTTTTAAGTCAAACCCTACCTTAAAATAGCAAGCCAATACTGCTAATTTTAAATAAATCTCAAACAAGGTCAAATCATAGTAATATATTTAGCAGATAAAATTTGATTTAGCACTATGAAATTTCATCATCTTGCATCAAAAGAAGAGTTTTCTTTAAAAAAAAAATCAGATTCATTTTTGCATAAAAATGGTTGGAGGCCAGTAAATTTCCAGTAGTTTTTCTCCTTGAGGTGAAAAGCAAGGCCTCGTGTAATCACAGAGCCTGAGCAGCAAACGCTTCCAACTGGCTGTGGTTCAGTGTCCAAAAAATGAGCTTGCCTTGAGGGACACAAGCAGACAATAAATCAAGCAGGAAATTTTCCACTTAGTCCAGAGGGAAGCATGCAATTAAAATCACTGAGACTAGGTGTGTGAGCCCTTCCTGTATACTCTCGGATCCCTGACATTTAGAATGCCTCACGCTATTCTAATTGGGATCCCTGGATATTTGTGGAATTCCCAATCTAATTGCTTCTGCAGTGAGGCACTCTCATCCTATACATTACTGACTTTCTTCTAGGCCATAATCTCAGCCAGTGATGAAGTTCTCTCTGGTAACTCTCTACAATTGCCTCTGCCATCCGCCTCTTAGCAGTCTCTCATCCTGCAGCTCCAGGTACATTCAACCATATTTGCGAGTCACCCACATAAAGCATCATCCTTGATAGTCTGTATGCATTTTCAGAGTTACACAACCAAGTCTGGGTATTTTATGATCCCACAAAGAACTCTGAACCCATTAGCAATGACCCTTCATCTCCTGCCATTTCCAACTCAGCCCTTGGCAACCACTAATCAATATTTTATCTCTTCATACACATTTACCCACCCCACCCCATTTGTTTTTGGTTTTTCTTTTTGAAACATGGTCTACTGGCCTGGAGCTAACTATGGAAACCAGGCTGGCCCTGAGACCCGACTACCTCAGCCTCTCAAGTACTGGGATTAAAGAACTTGTACAACCACATCCAGCCACTTAACCTTTTTTTTTTACTGCCCAGTTTAGGTTGAATCACACACACACACACACACACACACACACACACACACACACACACACACACAAGATTGTTTCGAACTGTTCTCTGGCTTGGCACAGTTTTCAAGGTTGACCTACGCTCTAGCTTTTACCAATAGTTTGCCTTTTATTATTGAGTAACGTTCCACTGTGTTGATACACTCCGTTTTCTTTACCCACTCATCAGTTGATACAGGCTTGACTTGAATTCACTTTTTCAATTACTATATAGCTGTCACTTCTTGACCTATGGCTAAGATCAAGTATTTTATAAGTAAAACTGTAACCGACATATTGTTCAAGTTTTTGAGTGAGAGTAATTTTATTTCTCTTCAACATATCACCGAAGTTCTGGGTTATGTCAGCACCTCTTTCGATGTGCTGACAAGCTGCCCGTCATAGTGGCTGTACCGATTTACGTATCTATGAGCAGTACATGAGGGTACCACCTCTCCACGTCTTTGCTCATATTTGCTATTGTCCGTTGAATTTTAGCCATCTTAGTGTGTGGGAAATGCTGTTATTACAGCTTCTAATGGTTAAGAATAATGAGGTGTGTGTGTGTGTGTGTGTGTGTGTGTGTGTGTGTGTGTGTGTGTGTGCGCGCGCGCGCTTTGATGGTAATTTGTATATATTCTTTGGAGAAATAGTTATTCAAAACATTTGTCCATGTTATATTTACCTGCTCTTTTCTTCTGAGGTTTTTGGAGTTCTTTATATACAGGACATACAAGCCCTTTTGCAAAAATCGCCTTCCAATTTTGTAGGTGGCCTGTCCACTGTGTGTCCTTTGAAGCATGAAAGTTTTCATTTTTTATTAAGTTAAACCTATTTTTTCTTGAGCTTTTGTTATCACCCAACTGTCAAATTGAGGTTGCAGAGATTTAAATTTATATTTTTAAAGACTTTTGTTGTTTTAACCCTTACATTTAAGTCTTTGACCCAACTTGAGTTCTGTTTTACCTATGTTTTATTATTTTGCATGGGTTATCCAGTTGTCCCAATGCCATTTGTCAAAAAGATGATTCTGTTATCCAATTCCAACTAGTTAGCCCTGAAGTCATGTACATACAAGTAACTTTACACTTGGTTATATTTATATATTTAAGAATATATATACATATATAACAATAATTAAATAAATAGGGCCATGAATTTGAGAAAGAATAAGGGGGCGGGTAAATGAGGACAGCTGGAGGTAGAAAAGACAGAAAATGATATAATTATATTTCAATTTCAAAAACTAAAAAATATTTTAAAAAGAATATTATTTTGTTGTGGAATAATCTTTTTGTACACTGTGTAAAGCTGTGTCTGTCCTCCCTTACCTGCCTAAGGCATCTTCTGTTCGGTTTAATAAAGAGCTGAAAAGCCAATAGCTTGACAGGAGAGGATAGGCAGGACTTCCAGGGACAGAGAGGAACTCGGGGGAAGAACCTGAAAGGAAGACACGAGGAGGAAGTAGGATGTACTGTACTGACTAAGGAGAGGTAATGAACCACATGGCAGAACATAGATTAATATAAACGAGTAATTTAAGTTATAAGAGCTAGTTAGGAACAAGCCTAAGCTAAGGCCAAGCTTTCATAACTAATAAGAAGTCTCGCCGGGCGGTGGTGGCACTCGCCTTTAATCCCAGCACTCGGGAGGCAGAGCCAGGCGGATCTCTGTGAGTTCAAGGCCAGCCTGGACTACCAAGTGAGTTCCAGGAAAAGGTGCAAAGCTACACAAAGAAACCCTGTCTCAAAAAACCAAAAAAAAAAAAATAAAAAAAAAAAAAAATCTCTGTGTCATTATTTGGGAGCTGGTAGTCCAAAGAAAATCCTGCTACATTCTTTCCAGTGAATTGTCTTGCCACCCTTGTTAAAAAGACAGTTGATTGGAAAGGTAAGGCTTATGTTTGGAGTCTTGATTTCATTCCAGTGAACTGTCTCTGTTTCTGCTTATATTACAGAACCTCTATTTTTGAAGCTTTGTAGTATGCCTTCAGAAGCAAGGGTTCTCTGATTTGTTTATTAGCGTATTTGTGTATTTATTTATTTATTTATTTATTTATTTATTTATTTATTTATTTATTTATTTATTTATTTATTTATTGCATGTCATGTTTGCAAAGTCGGTTGGAATCTTGGTGGGGGTTTCTTAAACCTGTAGATGAACTTGGAGGACGTGATGGTTTGTGCTAATTGTAAACTTGACCGAATCTAGAAAAAAAAAATGTCTATAGTTGTACCTATGGGGGATTACCTTGATTACATTCATTGATGTAGGCAGACACATCTTGATTGTGGATAGGGCTATTCCCTGGGCGAGGATCCTGGACTGTACAGAATGGAGAAAGCGAGCTGAACATGCATCCATTCTTCTGTTTTCTGGTTGTGGATGAGATGGGACCCATTGCTGTACACCCCTGCTGTCTTGACCCTCCACCACCATGGACTGTGTCTTGAACTATAAACTTAAAACAAACAAACAAAAAAAAAAACAGAGAAAAGTAACTTTTTTCCTCTTAAGTTACTTTTGTCAAGGTATTATATCACAGAAACAGGAAAAGAAACTAAGATAGAGGATGTTGCCCCTTTAACAATGTTAACATTTCAACTCAGTTTCTTCCAACCATATCCCATAGTTTTCAGTGTTTTACTTTTACTTCATGAAGAATATCCTTAAGCACTTTATTCTTTTTATATTTCAAATGGTCTTTTTTTTTTTTTCTTTTTTGGTGTTTTGAGATAGGGTTTATCCATGTAGTTTTGGTGCCTGCCCTGGATCTGGCTCTGTAGAACAGGCTGGCCTCGAACTCATAGAGATCTGCCTAGCTCTGCCTCCCAAGTGCTGGGATTAAAGGCATGCACCACTGCCGCCAGGCTTCAAATAGTCATCATTTTAATGTCATAATATTAATATGATATTCTTTTTTTTTTTTTTTTTTTTTTTTTTTGGTTTTTCGAGACAGGGTTTCTCTGTGTAGCTTTGCGCCTTTTTCCTGGAACTCACTTGGTAGCCCAGGCTGGCCTTGAACTCACAGAGATCCGCCTGGCTCTGCCTCCCGAGTGCTGGGATTAAAGGCGCGCGCCACCACCGCCCGGCTTAATATGATATTCTTAATGTCATCTTCAAATCATTCATACATAATACATAAGCAGACAAAAAGAGTGGAATTTCTTATATGATCTGATTGTTTGCAAATTCCAATAGGATTTACTGAATTCTTTTAGATCACCTATATGCCAGATCGTATTGTCTGCAAAGAGAATTTTAATTATTTTAAATCTAAATGTTTTTTACTTCATTTTCTTGCTCAGTGATTTTGGGTGGAAACTTATCCACAAGGTTAAGTAGATGTAGAAAGGGAACATCTTTTTCTTTTTGTATCTTAGTAGAAAAGGTTTAGGCTTTAACTATAAAGCATCATAGCAGTTATTGGTTTTTTTTTTTTAAAGATTTATTTACTTATTATGTATACAGTGTTCTGTGTGCATGTATGCCAGATCTCATTATGGATGATTGTGAGCCACCATGTGGTTGCTGGGAATTGAACTCAGGATCTCTAGAAGAACAGCTAGTGCTCTTAACCACTGAGTCATCTCTCCAGCCCCCAATTACTGATTTTTAATAGGCAGCTTAATCTGACCAATTAATTCCCTTCTATTCTTAGTTTCTTTTTTTTACCCTTCAGATGTTTTCTTTATTCTTTTGCATTATTTATTCTTTATTCTCCTAGTGATTTCCTTCTTTCATTTTATGTTTGTTTTTGTTTTTGTTTTTGTTTTGTTTTTGGATTTTTGAGACAAGGTTTCTCTGTGTAGCTTTGCACCTTTCCTGGATCTTGCTTCACAGACCAGGCTGGCCTCGAACTCATAAAGATCCACCTGCCTCTGCCTCCTGAGTGCTGGGATTAAAGGCATGCGCCGCTGCCGCCTGGCCCTTCTCTCATTCCTGATGTTTCCCTTCTAATTTATTCTTAGTTTCTTGGTTATATTTTCCCCCATGACGAAGTGTTGAATTTTATCAAATGCTTTGTTTTTCCCTTTGGTCAACTGATGTATGTTATATAACTTGATCCTCATATGCTAAATATACCTTTCATTCTTGGGGTAAATCCCACCTTGTCTTGACATAAAACACATCTTATAAGGTGCTGGAATCAATTTGTTAAGACTTTGTTGAGGACTTTTGCATCTCTATAGCAAATACTTATCTGTGGTAACTTATTTTGTTATGTCTTTGTATTTTGTGTGTGTGTGTGTGTGTGTGTGTGTGTGTGTGTGTGTGTGTGTGTGTGTGGTGTTGGAAAAATCCTCATATCACAAAAAAACTATGTCATGTTCCCTCCTCTTATATTTTGCAGAATTTTTTAAGATCAGCATTAAAAGTCTGTTAGAATTCATTGATGAATTCTGGTCCTGGGCTCTTCTGCTGGGCAGTGTCTTTATTGCTAATTCAATCATTTGTTATTTTCTATGGTATGTCTATGATTTCTATTTTGTTTTTGTTGTTATTTTGTTTGGTAGGTTTTTGGAACAGGGTCTTGGTCTGTGGCCTGGGCTGGCTTAGAATTTATGTAGCCCAGAATGGATTCACAGTAATGGTGCATCCTCCTTCTTCCTCAGTCACTGAGTGCTGGGATTCCAGGCACGGGCCACCGTGCTCCACACCACGGCCACCATGCTCCACACCACGGCCACCATGCTCCACACCACGGCCACCGTGCTCCACACCACAGCCACCGTGCTCCACACCACGGCCACCACGGCCACCGTGCTCCACACCGTGGCCACCGTGCTCCACACCGTGGCCACCGTGCTCCACACCGTGGCCACCGTGCTCCACACCGTGGCCACCGTGCTCCACACCACGGCCACCGTGCTCCACACCACGGCCACCACGGCCACCGTGCTCCACACCCTGGCCACCGTGCTCCACACCATGGCCACCATGACCACCATGCTCCACACCACGGCCACCGTGCTCCACACCACGGCCACCGTGCTCCACACCACGGCCACCGTGCTCCACACCACGGCCACCGTGCTCCACGCCGTGGCCACCACGGCCACCATGCTCCACATCATGGCCACCATGCTCCACGTATTACTCAGATTTCTATTTCTTTTAACTCTGCTTAGTAGCTTGTGAATTTCTAAGAACTTGTCCATTTTTATAGGCTATTTAATTTCCTAGATGTAGTTGCTTACAGTATTCTCTTATAATCATTATTTCTGGAGTGTTTAAGAGTAACATGTCACCCCACTTTAATGTCTGATTTTAATGTCTGATTTTAAAAGAATCAGATAATGTCTGATTCTTTCTTTCTTTCTTTCTTTGTTTATTCTTTTTTTTTTGGCTTTGTTAACCTACCTACTGATTTGAGAATTTTGTTGACCTTCTTGAAGAAACAACTTTTGAAAAATTGATTTTTTTCTTTATTTTTCCATTCCAATAATTTCTATTGTAATCTTCATTTCCTTTTTATGTTACTTTGGGTTTAGTTTGCAATTCCTTCTCAGGTGCCTTAAATTGGAAGAGCAGGCCATTAATCCTTCATTTTTGTATATTTACAGTTGTAAATTGTCCTCCAAACAGTATCTTACTGTATTACATAGGTTTTAGTGAAGCCTCCGTTTCATTCAGTTCACAGTATTTCTTCATTTCCCTGGGGTACTGTTCTTCGGTTATTGATTATTTTTGGTGTGTGAAACCAATTGTCAGCTGTGCGGGGAAAGTCCAAACTTCTTTGTGTTGTTGAATTCTAAGTTGAACTCCATTTCCAGAGGATGTCTGCTGTACTGTTTGGCTCCTTGTAAACTTACAGTGCCTGTTTTATGGCTTTCCTTGTGGATTGAAAGGAGTGTGTGCACACTTTAGCTGAATGACACATTCCAGAGACGTCTGTTAGCTCTAGGCAGTTCATAATTGGCACTGGTCAACTTTTTTTTTGCTTTATTGATCTGCCTGTTGTATCAACTGTTTTGGAAAACAAGTCATTGATATCTCTAAAAGTGTTTCTTCTGTTTTTTCTTTTTTGAAGAAGATGTATTCTACTCTATGTACATGCGTGTGTTGCCTGTGTGTATGTATGCACACCACACTCATGCCTGGTAGCTGAGGAGATCAGAAAGGGGCACTGGGTCCCCTACAACTGGAGTCACGTGTGGGTACTGGGAATCAAACCTTTGTTTTTATGTCTTTATTTTGCCTTTATTTGTAAAAGACAACTTTCCTGGACAAGACTCTTGGTTGGCAGTTTCTCTGATACCCTGACCATGTCATCCCACCGCATTGTGCGCGTGGCCGCCATCATTCTAAGAAGTAAGATAGAAGGCTCAGTAGGGTTATTGTCCATGTAGGGTGTTTTTTTTCTTTCTTTCTTACCACTTTTAATATTTTCTTCTTGACTTTTAAATTTCTGTAGTTACTCCATTTATGTGTGTGTGTGTGTGTGTGTGTGTGTGTGTGTGTGTGTGAGCATGTGCACGCATGTGTGCCTCAGCATGTGTGCTACTACCCACACATCAGTGATCAAAGGACAAGTGAGGGAGTCACTTCTCTCCTCTCCCATGTGGTGACTAGGGACGTGCTCAGGTCATCAGGCTTGGCCACAAGCCCCTTTCACGTTTTGGCCCTCTTCTTGCCTTTTATTTAAACATTTTTAATGTATAGTATATCTCTTTGTTGGGCTCTTTGCTTCATGGTTCTGACGTATTGGGTTTTGAGTCCTCTAGGTTGATTTCATCAGACTCAGTCTACTTTCAGCCTCCATTGCTTTGGGCATCTTTTCCTGTCCGGGTTGCTGTGCCACCCCTTCTGAGATTCCTGTTGTGTGTGTGTGTGTTCGCGTACACAGTGCTGGCCCATGTTTCTCTGAGATTCTCTTCTCTTTCTCCACTATTACTTCTGCTGTTGTTTTCTGTTCTTTATGTTGCAAAGTCCTTCCCACCAGACTCTGTCTCTAAAAATAGACAGAGGTATATTAAAACAATTCACCCTTCATCTGTCTAGGGACGGACTTTCATCTCAGGACTCTTCAACCATATTTGGTGACTGTCTTTTAATTTTGTCTACTTACCCGCGTTCGCTGATGAGACATTTTGATTGGTTTACTTAAGCATTGTTTCATTTCTTTTGTTGCTGTTGTTGTTGTTGTTGGTGTTGTTGGTGGTGGTGTGTGTGTGTGTGTGTGTGTGTGTGTGTGTGTGTGTGTGTGTGTGTTTGAGACAGGGCTTCTCTGTGTTGTTTTGATGCCTGTCCTATATCTCGCTCTGTAGCCCAGGCTGACCTCGAACTCACAGAGATCCGCCTGGCTCTTCCTCTTGAGTGCTGGGATTAAAGGTGTGCACCACCTCCACCAGGCTTTTTTTTTTTTTTAAAAGATTTATTTATTTATTATGTATACAGTGTTCTGTCTGCATATATACCTGCAGGCCAGAAGAGGGCACCAGATCTTATTACAGATGGTTGTGAGCCACCATGTGGTTGCTGGGAATTGAACTCAGGACCTCTGGAAGAGCAATCAGTGCTCTTAACCTCTGAGCCATCTCTCCAGCCCCTCCACCCGGCTTTTTTAAAAAACAACTATATAATGGCTGTTTCGAAGTAGCTGTAGAACTTGACATTTAGGCCCCTTACTGGCCAGTTGTGTTCCGTGTGTTCTGTGTTATGAGCCGCACTGTTTCACCTGTTCGCACGTTTTCCTGTCTTCTAGTTGTTCCTTTTTCCTCCTTCCTCTCCCCGCTTCCGGTCCCCTTTGCAGACAAGATCTTTTAAGTAAATCCGATGACAAGAGAAGTTCCAGATGCTCACCTCTCCCCGCTGTACGGGACTTCTCCTCTCTCACCTGTTCACTGACTTGGCTCCAGTCTTCATGACATCTTACCCTTGCTGGGGCTCCTCTGTGTAAACCTTGGTGTGTGCTGCCACCCTGGGATGGCGGTGGCTTCAGCAGAGCTCTCTGTCTCCTTTTCTGACTCTCTTCAGTTGTCCTTCTCTATTACATCACGGCCCAGCTGTTGGCCTCCACCAGCGGCCTGATGACTGTTCTCTCCTTGCCAACAATTCCCTAGGACATAAATTGCACCACAATTTGACCTAATTAAATTCAAGCGAGGTATTATTATTTTTTTTTTTTTTGAGGCCAGTTCGTGAGAGGAGATTTTCTCCCCCCACTTCAGGAATGTTCTTCGTAGTTATCTTTCCCCTAGTTCTGACTAGCAGATTAGCTGGCCTGAGGTTTTACCTTGTCAGTCACATACAGCTCTTAAGTTCTCACCAAGTCTCCATTGTTTTAGAGAAAGGCATGAACTTTCCCTCACTGTGTGTCAAAGAAGTTTGTTTTCTGTGAGGAGAACATTGCATCCTCTGTCCCTCCTGGCTGCCTTTCCTCACTGACACTGAGGCTGCTCGACAGTGACCTGTCTCTCTTGGAGGGATACCTCTGCTTTATGAGCAGAGACCTGAATAGTTCTCTTGCTTATGAGTGGGGACTGGATGAAGGTGGGAACCCCAATCTCCTGTCTGCACTAACCAGGAAAATAGTGATCCTCTGTGAATTGGGGTTAGAAGGGATGTGAAATGTCTCCCCTGGGAAACACTATATCCCTGGACTGGAGCCCCAGGGGCCTGGTCACTCCGTCTCTTAGGCATATCTGCCTGTGTGGAGCTTCAACTAAGGACCACTGGTGGTTGTTGATCTTCCATACATGGATTTTGTTGAATAAATATGTTAGGTTGTTGAATGCCCTTTAAACAATTTCCAGAAAGTTCAAGTGGTTGTGTTCTTACCCTGTCCAGCAGTTAAGACTGTTTTACTGGACATTGGCTCTGCAAATCTCTTGCTGCCATCTCAGAGATCTCTAAAACACTGAATTAGTTACATCAAGTTACATCACTACCATCACCATCATTGTTATACTTTCATTGTCTCCACTGTACAGATAAAGATGAGGCATCAGGAGAATAAACAATTTACTCAATGTCACACAGTTCAACCAGTGGTGGAGGTTGGATTTGAACCCGGGCATTTGAGTTTCCACTGAAGCTCTCTGCAACACATAAAATGTTAGCTTTCTTATCCAAAGTGCATAGAAAGCCAGGCGTGATGTTGTAGGCCTATGATCTCAGCTACTTAGGAACCTGAGATGGAAAGATGAAAAATCTGGGATCTCACTGAGGTGCAGAGTGACTTAAGATCAGCCCAGATGGGGAAAAAAAATTAAAAGAGACTATGATGTAATTCACTAGTACAGAGCTTGCCTAGCATGAGTGAGGACCTACCTTCAATCCTCAGGACACAGAGAGAAAGACAGACAGTGACAGAAAGGCATACAGACACACACACACAAAACACATACACACACACACACACACACACACAAAACACACAAAAAACACACACACACAGCAAGAGAGAGAGAGACAGAGACAGAGACAGGGAGACAGACAGACAGAGACAGAGAGACAGCAGAGGGATTCCTAAGAGTGATGCTTATGACATTTTCCTTTTTTTAAAAAGCTAAGGATGAAACCTGGGCTCTTTTAAATTTTCATCTACTTGTTATTATTAGTGTGTGTGTGTGTGTGTGTGTGTGTGCAGTAAGAGTAAAGAAATGGCCAACTCTAGCATTCTGTTTAGTCTTCTTGAGCACCAAGCATCTACCTATACCAAAGTGAAAGACATCTACATTTATAATAGAACTTTGTAGTTAAAGAAAAACAGGCATGAAACTCGATTGTTCAATTAAGTCCAGAAACCAAATACTGACCTTTTAGGATAATAGTTGGCTCCTCTCAGAATGGAAAATAACTGCATGGGAATCAAAACCTGATGTGTGAACTATCCCCTCAAAGGAAGATATTCAAAAGACGTTGGAAGCTTTCACCAGGCAGGAATAGAGACATCTCTATTTTTCACTCAAAAGTTACCATTACTAATGTGAAGCACAACTTTCAGGGAGCAACGCTCCTTCATGCCCACCACTGCATGAAAGGACATCAGTCCATATTTGCAAGGTGTAAGGGACATGCAAAGCCTGGAAACTAGACACAAAACAACTCTGTGCCTATAATGACTGTACACAGAAGTATCTGGAGAGCAGATTTCTAATCGGTGCCAGAACAAGCCTGTATTACATTAATAATAATGTAGAACACATGCTTCCGTGTCTGTTCGCTCAACCACAGAATGAGCAGAGCATTCACTCCTGCAAGAGCGGAAGATGGGCTCCGTGAAGACACAGCCGGTTCTGTCACGCCGTGGCGGCATGGTGACTAGGCCTGGGAAACTCAGATTAGCTATCAACTTGCACCTGGCCAAGAAGGAGCATTAAAATAACAATTGTAACAACAACCAACCCACCAGCAAACTCCCTATGACCATGACCACCATTTCTCTAGAGGACTCTTCAATGTAACACCGAACAAGCAGAATGGGCACACTTACTCTGAAACTCAGAGACTGTATTTAGGTGTCTAGAAGACTCCCTCGAGATGCATGGATTTCCCTGGGAAAGGAAAATAGAAGAGATCTCCTGGATAAATTGGACAGTGGGGATGGGAACATGATGGATGGGGTTGGGTTGGGTGGGCAGGATGAATGGGGAGAGTAATAGAAGAGATGTCTTGATGTGGGGGGCATTTCAGGGGTAAGGAGAAACCTGGTACCAGGGAAACTCCCAGGAATTCACCAGGATGACCCCTACTAAGACTCCTAGTAATAGTGGAGAGGGTGCCTAAACTAGCCGTCTCCAGTAATCAGATTGGTGAGTACCCTAACTGTCATGACAGAGCCTTCATCCAGTGACTGATGGCAGCAGATGCAGAGACCCACAGCCAAGCACTGGGCCAAGGGAGACAGAAGAGAAAGTGGATGGGGAGGCAGGCGGGTAGAGGGGAGGCAGGGGGAGGGGATGAGAGGACAGGAGGGAGAGGAAACTGCAGTTGGGACATAAAATAAATGACAAATTTTAATTAATAAAAAGAAGAAAAAGACAATGACAAATCACTCATGGTGTCTGTGGATCACAGGATCAGTCATTGTTCTCTCCTAGTTCTACTTTCTGGGCACAGGATTTTTAAGAACAAGAGAGCTCTCTGGTATGGGAGGCAGGACTCAAAAGCTTTAAGATGTGAGCGGTTAAAAATCCCCACCAGGGATGGAGAGGTTAAGGCACTAACTCTCAAGTCTGGTGACCTGATACCCATCCCTAGTCTCCACAGCGTGGTAGGAGAGAAGTCTCCCCAGAGTTGGCCTCTGACCTCCACAGGCATGCCTGTACTCCCTCTCACACACCAACTAAGTAAATAAATAAATAAATAAATAAATAAATAAATAAATAAATAAATAAATAAATAAATAAATAATACTTTTAAAAAAGTCATTAGATCCAGGTACAACATACCTGTAATCTCTGCAGGAGGGAGGTTATGGTCAGAGGGGAATGGAGGCAGGGAGATCAAAAGTTCCAAGCTCCTGGGCTACCTAGTAAAAGCCTGTCTCAAAAGTATAAACAAAAGTTCACTAAAGCCAGGTTCTGGGCCACTGACTGCATGTCCAGCAGTTGGAAAGCAGGTACAAGAGGGCTACGGTCACTCTGAGGCCAGCTTAGTCTGTGCAGTGAATTGTCAGCTAGCTGGGATGACAAAAAAAAAAAAAAAAAAAAAAATGACAGACAGGAAAGCAAATCTTGGGTTGAAATTATCAGAGCACAACTGCAACTGGAAAAGAGAAATTAAGAAGGTGTCTGTACACCTAACGTGGTCTGCCCTAATGTGTCATTGGCTTATGATTGGGTTCAGACTGCCAAGTCAAGTTCCGGTTACACACAGGCATGCGCGCGTGTGCGCGCGCGCGCGCGCGCACACACACACACACACACACACACACACACACACATCTACTACTACGCCAGGGCTCCTTGAAAGCAGGGTCAGATACTTTCCTATGGATGCCCCTTTGGCAGCCATGGATTGATGTCTACCAACTGTAGCAAGAATCTTAGAGGTCTTATTAATAAAATCAAACCCAAGGCCAGTTATTGGGGTGAACACTGGAAGATCAGAGAGACAGAACAGGCCACAGCTAACCTTACCTGGCCAACTTCTCAGCTGATCCTGTTTCCTCAGACTGGAAGCTTCTGAGTCCTCATCCAGAATGAATCTCAGTTGAACTGCTGCTTGAACACCTGAAAGCTTAACTAGCCAAATGCTTCTAGATTCTGGTCTTCACACCTTATATATCTTTCTGTTTTTGCCATCACTCCCTGGGATTAAAGGCTCACTTCTTGGAATTAAAGGCGTGTGTCACCATGCCTGGCTGTTTCCAATGTGGCCTTGAACTCACAGAGATCCAGAGGGATTTCTACCTCTGGAATGCTAGGATCAAAGGCGTGTATTACCACTGCCTATCCTCTATGTTTAATATTGTGGCTGCTCTGTCTCTGACCCCAGATAAATTTATTAGGGTGCACAATATTTCGGGGAACACAATACCACCACAACCAACTATGAGTTTTGATGACAGTGGAGACTGAAAAGACCTAAAACCAACTAACAGCACTAGTGAGCAGTACTGTGAGCTGGTCTTGACAGCAAGGAGGGGGAGAAATGTGTTCAAAAAGGTAAGAAAACAGTTTACAGTAAGTCAAAAACTCACATATCTAACCGCACAATATCTTGTCCAGATGTCGAGTGTTTGCAGACAGTCTTCTAATGATGTCTTTTTCAAAAATTGAAATAAAATCAATCAAGGCTGTCTTTATTTAAAACCCAGAGTAAAGACTTTATAATCAGTCTCGACAGAACAGTTCTAGGAGTCTGGCAGCTGCCGAGACACCTTGAAACAATCTTATTATTTTTTCCAGTTTTCAAAGACCTGTGCCCCACTGAGGTTGTGATTTCTTTCAGGCCACAACACAAGACACTCACAGAACTGGGAAATAGAACCCAGGTTCCCCATTTCACAGGACATGATCTCTCTACAAGGCTGTTTACTCTGGCTGGTAAGAACCAGCCTCTACTTTCATGTTCAATTCAATAAACACAGAAACCATGCTAAGTGCAGCGACTCGCGGTGGCTAAATGGTTAAGGGTGAGCAAGCCTCATAAACAGGGTAATGGTGTGGTCTCTGCCTTCAGTGACTCATGATCAAATGGGAAGGGCTCTTTACACACCCAAGTAACATGTTTTGGTGTAAAAGTTTATCTTGAGAAATAACAACATTTTTTTTTAAAGATTTCTGACTCATCTAACTTGGGAAACCTTCCCCTTTTCTGCCATGCTCATGTGATCTAACACTCATAATTACCAGGTTGTATGGTATAAGAATCACTGAGGGAAAATTAAAAATTAAAAAAGTCCCCCCCCACACAGAGGATGCTTCTCAATGAAATGAAAGTGGGAAAATGAATTGCAAACTTTTAAGTGGTACTCCTTTGTACAAAATGCAGTCAAGGAATTGTACACGGGCATATGAACTTGGAATTATCAAACCAATCAAGAAAGACTATCTTAAGTAAATGCATATCTATGTTAATTCACCAGTGTTTCTCACAATACCACAGTAACCAAAGGAGAGACATGTAGAAAAACTATATCGGGCATATGCAATTAAAAGAGGGGAATGGAGTTAATGCTGACTAGCACTGCCCTTGAGGACAGGAATATCTGTCTTACTGATCACTGGAAAAGTGTAAGTTTTCAAAAATGTGTGAGGGCTGGAGACATAACCTAGTGGTTGAGAGCACTTTACTGCTCTTGCAGAGAACCTGGGCTCTGATCCTAGCACTCACGTGGTGGCTCTAAAGGAACAGAACTGAATGAACGAATCCATGTATTATTGGGCTGACTTATAGGATGCAGTCCAGGTAGTCCAATAAGAGCTCTCTCCCACTGCAGAGGCCGAGAATCTAGTAGTTGCTCAGTGAGGCTGGACATGAAGCTAGATGTCCTAGCAGTCTCAATCTGGCCCTGAAGACTTGAAAGAACCCGGGGAAAATGCTGGTCTCGATCTACACTGGAAGCTGAGAGAAGTAACAATAGAACAATACTGCAGGATAGAAGGACTTGCAGCGAGGGTGAGGCCAACTAGGCGAAGAGGCAACCTTCCTTCTTCCATGTCCTTTCATCCGGGCTGCCACTGGGCGGTGCTGTCCACACCAGCAGCTGGTCTTCCTGCCTCCAATAATCCAACCAGCAAAATCCCTCACTCCTAGGGGTGGCTTGAGTTTTAGTTTTATTCAGTTCTAAGGATTCCAACATGCTCTTCTGGCCTTTCTGGGCACTGCACACATGTGGTCCACAAGACTACACCCAGGCAAAACACTCATACACATAAACTAAAACCTTCTGAAAGACACTGTATAAGTGAGTGTAAGGGACAAACAAGTGGAAGGAAGGAGGAAGAGACAGAAGGAAGAAAGGGAGAGGAACAAGGAAGGAGCAATGGTCTGCGGGAAGCAGAAACAGCCACATCAAAGCAGGCGTCTGATGGAGTCTGCACTCCAGGCGAAGTGCTAGCAAAGAGGAAGAAGGCAGACCAGGAAGAGCCCGGGCTCCTGCTCAGTTCCGGCCACGCAGGCTGTGCACTAGTGCTGATGATGCCATCTGTAGTGACTAGAGGGTGCTGTGAGCGTGGGCTCCAGCAGCCCCGAGGAGGAAAAAGACTGGAAAAGTGAGCGCATAGTATGGATGCCTTCTGAACTTTGCTCCTACAGTTTGTAAACCAGGATTGATTTGGCTGACTAAAGTTGCCTTCCAGATTATAATCTAAGCAGAAGTCGGGGGCAGTGTGCTGTTATAGAAATATTTGTGTTAAACATCATTTAAAATATCTGATTTTTGAAAATATGTGTGTACAGAGTCAGAGAGAGAATTTAAGGCCCACAGTTGTTGTGTGTGGAAGTCAGAGGACAACTTCTGGGAGTCGGTTTCCTCCTTCTACCTTTCTGTGGATTCTAGGAGTTGAACTGGGGTCATCAGGCTTGCCCAGTAAACGCTTTCACTGAGCCCACAGTCACTGGGTTCAAGTTCTGATCTTTCTACTTCTTTAGCTATGCAACCTCAAGTTCCTTGAAGAAAAAAAAATAACCATATTTGTCTCGTTCATGAATTTATCTCAGTGAGTATGCATAGAATGTAACTGATAAATACCTCATGGATTTTAACCCCATATTTTACACTCAATTGTTCATCATCTAGAAAATAAAGTCACTCTCACAGAGTTCACCTGACACAACAAGAAAATGCCCACAAAAGGCATGTAACAGAGAGCCAGGCACACGAGGGTTCATGACCAGGCGTGATAAGGCTAGGTAGGGCACATGTGGAATCTTAGTCCTCAGAAGGTAGACACAGGAGGATCACCACATTTGAGGCCAGTCTGGGTTATATAGATAGTTCAAGACTAGCCAAGACTACATAATGAGACCATGTCTCAAAAAGAAAAACAAAATAAAACAAAGAATGGAGTGAGGTAAGTAGGAAGGAAGAGAGAGAAGGAGGAAAGGAGAGATTGGGAGACTTGTTTGTTTTGGGAATGAAAATCTCTGCCAATTTAAGTAATAAAATGTGAGTAGTTTGTCTCATAAGGACAAAAATGAGACACTAATCACATTCAATGTTTGTGAGCCCATTGCAGGGACAGAGATGTCTCAGACAGGTAGAGTGCTTGCAATTGTTGCAAAGACTTGCATGGCATCCAATGGGCAGACATCAGAAATAGTCAATGTTGGGGGTTCCGAAACCAAATGCACAGCATGTCCCAAGCTGCTCTCACTGAGGAGCAGAGCAGTCTTTAAGGGGCTGTCTACTGTACTGTTATTGTCCTTTTTAAAAATGGCTGCTGCCTTTTAAGCTACTGCTGTCGAATCAGCAACTGCAACTTCACCACTTCCAGCAGTGGTTAGGACACAAGGGAACTTAACTAAATCTCTGTCCCTCTAAAGAACTCAAGATTCAAAGTTTAAGGTAGAATTCTGCTCCTCAGAGATGCTGAATAGCAAGTCGCTCCCCTCCCCTCCTTGCTCGAGCCTCCAAAGAGCCCTCGTGCCTCTCCTCACCCCTACTTAAAAATCCTTCTCCATCTGGCTCCTCCCTATAACTTCCTGTCAGCTAGTTGCTGACTCAGCTTCCTGAGCAGGTGAATTTTATTTAATCAAACACATCTTTGCATCATTAAACAAATGTTCCAGAGCATAAACAAAAGTAACACACCTTAAAAAAATATTTTACAACATGCTCCTTTTTGTCTAAACAAAAAAAAGGGATGTTTTTAACTTTAACATAATAAGATTGTACACAATAAGAACAATTATCAAGTAAAGATTATATTCACAATGTAATGAATTACAGTTCATTTGTGTTTGGTAAATTAAAATAAAATACTCCATTATCTATCCTATCTTAATGAATCTAAAGTTTTATACCTAATTTACTCTCTATCATAACTAAGGAAAACCACAACTATAACTATCTAGTGTTCAACTCCATGAAAGGCCCCAGAAGGATATTTTTTGAGTAAACAAAAAGTGCATTGCAAACAATTTCCAAAACTCCAGCAATGACAGAAACATCTGACTGCCTGGAAAGTCAGCCAAAGTTCCTCTTGCAACATTCGGGCATTCATCTTCACCCTACAGGCCTAGAGTATCAGGCAGACTTCTCAGTGAAGCAGGAAATTTGAAGGACTATCTTGCCTTGTATTGGCAAAGTTCATCAGTCACTTTTCTCTGTCCTGCAAAATATCTGGCAAACTCTTCTGTGAAGCAGGAATTTTGAAGGACGGTTCTGCCTTGTTTTGGGAATGTTCAACAGTCTTTTTCCTCTGTGTCCTGCATGTCCAGTCTGCACAGTACATTGTCAGCAGTCAAAGGCAAGAACAGTTTCTTTGCCCAGTAGCTAACCTTGCCACAATGAAAGCAAACTCCACAAGGAGTTTCTTCAATACCCATAATCTTTGTAGTAAATTGGTGCTGCTAGGAGCAGATGTGTCTCATTGTCATAAAAAAAACTTTAAATTAGTAAAACATTTTAAGTGCCATATTTTGTAGGATTTTGAAGCATTCGAAGACTAAAATGTATCTATTTAACCTAGAAAACATACCTAACATATCTACAAATTTGTTATAAACAACTACTGACTGTGTTTCTTTTTTTTTTTTTAAGATTTATTTATTTATTTATTTATTATGTACACAGAAGAGGGCGCCAGATCTCATTACAGATGATCGTGAGCCACCATGTGGGTGCTGAGAATTGAACTCAGGACCTCTGGAAGAGCAGTCAGTGCTCTTAACCTCTGAGCCATCTCTCCAGCCCCCCTGACTGTGTTTCTTGATTGTCCTATATAATAAATAACAGTTGCTTTCAAAAACTAGAACTTTATCTTACATTTTTAAATGAACTGCATAGGTACAATACCTTAAACAAGAGTAGAAATGTATATACAATATGTTGTAACAAAAATAACATTAAATTTTTATCAATATACAAAAACCCTTTAAACAAGAGTAGAAATATATGTACAGTGTAACAAAAATAACTTTAAACTTGTATCAATATTCTATATTCTCCTAAATGATAGCAAACATCCATAACTCATCAAATAACCAAAGACTCAAAGATGGATACACAACCCCCTCTCTTGGAAATGTGGCCATAGTTTTCTCTAAACTGCTTCCTGCTGTCTGTGGACAAAGGCATCGTTAGGATTGCAGAGAGAAAATTTCAGATAATGACCAAGTCCTGAGAAAACCAGCAATAATTTTTGCTGATAGATATCACCTGTCAAGTTTCAGGAGATCTTGCCTGGTGAAACCTGACCCACATTAACCCTGAAGGAATCCACAACCCCTCATCTTCCATGGGAACAAAATTCCAAAGCATTTTTTTTATTTCCATTTGACAAATATATTTTTTGACTTTTTAAAAGTTAAGGCATTCCTAGAGTGTACAGGCTGATTTATTTCAGCAGTCCCTCTTTCAATTCCAGGTCTCTTTGCAGCTGTCCTTTGCTTTTCAACACTCAAAAAAATTCAAAAAATCAACACAATACTATACAGGATTCAAACTCCCCGCGTGTTTCCCACCTTATGTGGCTTTTTCTTTCATATTACCTTTACCCTCTCTTTAAATACTTTATTATGATTTTAAACTTTTCATTTCTTTCTATGATATACCCTTTTTTCTTTTCGTAAGCTTACACACATAGTTAAACACACTGTAACCTGTTCAGAGGTTTTTTCCATCTGGACCCCTTGTATTGTGTCTCTTCAGTCTTTTTTGACCAGGTGAGCAAACCTTTAAACTCCTAACCTACACTGGATCCTTAGCATGCAGCTCCTAGGTGGCTATGCCTTCTTCTCGGGTCATGAAAACCAAGTGTGAAACTCACGACCAGTTGGAGGTTTGTCTGACCAGGACAACATTCAATATTCCTAGAGTTCTAAAATGCTGATGCTTGCAGTGTGGCAGGCATTTTTACTTAGTTTTTTTTTTTGTTGTTGTTGTTCCTACTTAACATACTAGCTGCTCAAGGGCTTGCCAGCAGGCAGAAAATCTTAAATGAGCCATATAGTTTTTTGTTTTTTTGTGTTTTTGTTTGTTTGTTTGTTTTTAAGCTTTCTCAGGCACTATGGAAATCTGAGCCCCACATTAAATGCCAAAATGTTGTTGTGCTTTTGCTCTTTTGGGGGGGCCCACCAACTAGCTCCCAAATTAATCACACATGGAGGCTTATTCTTAATTATAAATGCCCAGCCTTAGCTTGGCTTGTTTCTTGCCAGCTTTTCTTAACTTTAAATGAACCCATCTGTCATTTGCCTCTGGGATTTTACCTTCCTCTGTTTTTTTATACCTTTCTTTCTTACTCCATTGCTGGTTGTGTAGTTGGGTGGCTGGCTCCTGATGTCATCCCTCTTCTCTCTCTCCTTGTTTTCTCCTCCCAGATTCTCCTTCTATATATTCTCTCTGCCTGCCAGCCCCACCTATTTCTCTCTCCTGCCTTGCTATTGGCCATTCAGTTCTTTATTAGACCATCAGGTGCTTTAGACTGGCAAAGGATCACAGCTTTGCAGAGTTAAACAAATGCAACATAAACAAAAGTAACACACCCGAAAATAATATTCTACAACATTCTGTGGTGGTTTGAATAGGTATGGCCCCCATAGACTCATGTGTTTGAATGCTTGGCTCATAGGGAGTGGCACTATTAGGAGGTGTGACTTTGTTGAAGTAGATGTGGCCTTCTTGGAGGAAGTGTATCACTATGGAGGTGGGCTTTGAGGTCTCATATATGCTCAAGCCATGCCCAGTGTGATACTTCACTTCCTGTTGCCTGCAGATCAAGATGTAGAACTCTCAGTGACCTCTCCAGCGCCATGTCTGCCTACACACCTCCATATCCCACCATGATAATAATGGACTAAACCTCTGAGTCGTAAGCAAGCCTCAATGAAATGTTTTCCTTTATAAGAGTTGTCATGGTCATGGTGTCTCTTCACAGCAATAGAAACCCTAACGAAGACAGGTACCTTATTCTTTAAGTATGCTTTAAGATACTGTACCCACAGCAGCAAAGCTATTTGAAAATCATTGCAAATGAAATTTCATTTACTTCCACTTTTTTTTTTGGTCACAAGTACATGGAAAAATAAATACCACGTTCCACCATATTACAAAATGGTCAATTAAAATACCAAAACAGGGCCTGGAGGGGACAGCTCAGTGAGTATTTGTGATGCACCACATCGACAGAATGAAAGATAAAAATCATCAATCATCTCAACAGACAGAAAAGAAATTTCACAAAACTGCCATCTTTTCAAGATTTAAAAACAAACAACAAAACCCCTCTAGGGGCTAAAGAGCTGGATCAGTGGTTAAGAGCATTTCCTGCTCTTCCAGAGGATCCAAATTCAGTTCCCAGAACCCATGTTGGGTAGCTGAAAAAAGACTGTTAACTCCAGCTCAAGGGAATCTTTTGCCATCTTCTGGCCTCCACAGTGCACATGCATGGCATAGACACACACACACACACACACACACACACACACACACACACACAATCTTCTGGCCTCTACAGTGCACATACATGGCATAGACACACACAATAAAAACACAAAACTCTAAGCAAGAACATTACATATACAAAGACTATACTCTGTACTCTAAAGGCTATGGAACAGAAAGAAGAAGCCCACAGCTAATGGTGAAATTCTAAAAAACGTTCTTCTAAGGACTAGTACAGGACAAGAATTCACAGTCCATGATGGAGAAACCGAGAAAGGGAAAGAAGGCACCAAGTAGGAAAGACAGAAGTGAAATGTCACTGCTACTCACTAAAGCCTAGGTAGCTTTAAATACACATTTATGTGCACAT
This sequence comes from Peromyscus maniculatus bairdii, assembly GCF_049852395.1. Lineage (NCBI taxonomy): Eukaryota > Metazoa > Chordata > Mammalia > Rodentia > Cricetidae > Peromyscus > Peromyscus maniculatus. Next base: position 8,825,737 of record NC_134871.1, on the reverse strand, counting down.
GCCTGCACACACACATATGTGTACATACATGCATAATTAGAACTAATAAATGAACATAGTAAAAGTGGAGGTTACACACCAACTATTAGCATTGTTTCTATACACTAGCCATAAATTATCCAAAATGAAAACAAAAGAAATTTGATTTATGAGAAATTTATCATGTATAATTATTACAAAAATAAAATGTTCAGCAATAAATTTACCCAAGGAGAAAAATGACCTACACATAGCAAACTATAAACCACTGATGAAAGAAACCAAAGACACAAAAAATGGTGATATTTTATGTTCACAGATAAGAAGAATTAATAGTTCAAATGTCCATGCTACTAAAATTGATCTACAAATTTAGTACAATGCCCATCAAAATTTTAATATCACTTTTCAAAAAATACTCCCCAGACCTTAAACTTCATATGGAACCAACTACAAAAGGAACCCACCAGTCAATGCAATCATAAGGAGAAAAAAAAACCCACAATATTGGGGCATCACATTACCCTTTAAACTACACTGCAAAGCTATGCATAGTTAGCACACACATTTGACACACCAACCAATGGAAGAGGACAGAGAGCCTGGAAATAAACGCATGCATATGTGGTCAATAGATTTCCAACAAAGATGCCAAGAGCATATCATGACGGGCTCTTCAATACATGGTAGTGAAAACTGGGTATCTACATGTAAAAGAATTTAAAAAAGGCCAATATGTCATATCATATATAAAATTCAACTCAAGTCAAAATGAATTAAAGACTTAGATCAATCAGAAACCATAAACTATCAGGAAGCAGAGTAGGAAAACTCACATGATGCTAGTGTGGGCAATGATTTGTTTTTTAAGCAATAGAGTACGAGAAACAAAAGAAGAGAAAAGAACAAAAACAAAACAAACTCAAATCCAAATAGACAAGCAGTATTATATAAAACTTAGAAGTTTCTTCACAGAAAAGAAAATTCAAAGAAAGAGCCTATGGACTGGCAGAAAATATTTTTAAGCCAGACATCCAGTTCAGAGGAAATACACAAAATATATAAAGAACTCAAACAATAATAGCAAGGAAACAAACGAACACAAAACCCCCACAATTTCAGAACAGGTGAAGGACCTAAATAGACATTTGTCAATGTATAAGATATACAAATGCTCAAAAGATATATGAAAAAAATTAGTGCCATTAAGCACTAAGGAAATGCCAATCAAAATCACAGTAAGACACCATCTCACACCCGTTAGGATGCCTTGTTACCAAAAGGAAAAAGACAGTGCTGGTAAGAATGTGGAGTAGAGAGCGGCCAGGGAAATGACCTACTGGGTAAAGTGCTCACTGCATACATGAGGAACAGAGCCCAGATAACCAGGACTCACGTAAAAGGGCCAGCATGGCTGTGGGCATCTGCAACACCAGTGTGGATGGGTGGAGACAGGCAGGTCTTGGTTCTCACTGCTCAGCCAGTCTAATAGAACAGTGAGCACCATGTTCAGTAAGAGGTCCCCTTTTTGAAAGGTAAGGTGGAGAGCAATAGAGGGTCAGTTTCGACCTTTGACCTCCACATGTGACTGCATTGGCACAAGTGCCCAAACACACAAGCACACACATACACTGTCCTCTATGCTCAGCCATCTCACTGGCCCACAATAAAATCACTAACTCTTGCTCTATGTAGGTTTCTGTTGCTATGGTAAATGTTCTGACCAGCAGTAAGTTGGAGAGAAAAGATTTATTTCAGCTTACAGTTTACAGTCTGCCTTTGAGAGAAGTCAGGACAGGAACTCAAGCAGGAACCTGGAGGCAGGAACCGAAGTAGAGACCATGAAGGAGCACTGCATACTGCCTTGCCTTCCACAGCTTGTCCAGCCTGCTCTTTTATATAACCACCTGCCCAGGGGTAGCATTGCCTACAATGAGCTGGGCCCTCCCACATGAATCATTAGCCAGGAAACTGCCCCACAGGCTTGCTTACAGGCCAATCTGATGAAGGGATTTTCTCAATTAATGTTCCCTCTTCCCAGAGGGCTCACGTTTGTGTCAGGTTGACAAAAGCTGACCACAAACTCTTCAACTACTGTATTTCTTCTTTAAAAGTTCTCTTGATTTTCTCCTCACAGTTTCTGAGCTTTAGGTTAGGATGACTGCTATCTTTGATTTCTCTCCAAATATTCTTCTGCTAAGTGTAAATATTTTCCACAAAGTCCTGATGTGAGGAATATAAATTGTTATTACTTCAAGTAGTAAATAATTGGACTGGCAGGATAGCTAGCTCTGTTGTGGGATATTTGATCACACTGTGTGAGGATGTGTCTCTGTCCTTCCTCACCTGCCTAAGGCACCTTCTGATTGGTTTAATAAAGAGCTGAATGGCCAATGGCTAGGCAGGAGAGGATAGGTGGGACTTCTGGGCAGAGATAAGAACTCTGGGAAGAATCTGAGATGGGGAATATTGCTGGTGAGATGTGGAGGAAGTTGGACATAGGGTACTGAGAGGTAACAACCCATGTGGTAGAACATAGATTAATATAAATTGGTTAGTTCAATAGCTAGTTGGGAACAAGCCTAAGCTGAGGCCAAGCTTTCATAATTAATAAGAAGTCTCCATGTCATTATTTGGGAGCTGGTGGTCCAGACCTGGCAGTCCAAAGACACATTAGGTTACATGGCACCATGGCTAAAGATCCATGCCATTAAGTCTCCAATCCCTAGGGAGAAGCTGTGAGTCATTCTCTAATTGCCACAGGGCACACACACACACACACACACACACACACACACACACACACACACACACATTTTTATTTCTGAGACAAGGTTTCTCTGTGTAGGCCTGGCTGTCCTAGAACTCTCTGTAGACCAGACTGGTCTTGAACTCAGAGATCCACCTGCTTCTGTCTCCAGAGTGCTGGGATTAAAGACATGAGCCACCACACAAGAATTTCTATATAACCTTTATCTATTTTCCCCATTGTTAGCCATCTTATAACAGCACATTTATCAAATCTAAGAAAAAAAAAAAATGACTTAGTCCACACAGGTAGCTACAGCTAATACAACGAGCTGGGTAACATAAAAAACAACTAAACTATTTCCCATTGTGGAAACTGAGAGATTCAAGTTCAAGATGCTAGGCAGGTTCTGCATCCAAAAAGGGCCTACTTCCTGGCTAATGGGTGGGCCTTCTTCCTGTGCCTCCATAATCGAAGAAGCAGGCTAGCTTTCTGGGTTCTCTTAGAAGGGGCTAATCCCACCTTGCTCCGTCTAAATACAAGGGGAGTGTTTAGTCTTACTGCAACTTGATGTGCCATGCTTTATTGATACCCACAGGAGGCCTGTCCCTTTCTGAGCAGAAACAGGAGAATGGATGGGGGGTTAGTGGTGGAAGAAGGTGGGAGGGTGGAGATGGGAGGGTAGGAAGGGAAACTGTAGTCAGAATGTAAAACAAGTAATAAATTAAATAAATAAAAAATTTTTTAAACTGGAGAAAAAAAAGGGCTAATCTCATGGGGACTCAATTCTCATGCCCTAATCACATCTCAAAGTTCCTACTTTTAAAAAAATCATCATCTGGGAGGGGGAAGATTTTAATATACAGATTTTTTTTAATTTTATAATTAATTTATTTTTATACATCCGCCACGGATTCCCCTGTCCTCCCTCCTCCCTAAGGGACCCCAACACTGGGACCATAGCAGCCACACTGGTACATCAAAGAAATTTCTGAACATACTTGAATTCCAACTGTTTCCCCACCGAAATCTTTTTCCTATTGCAGGACCCACACCAGAAACAGTGCATTGTTCTTACTCGCCTGTGACCTGAATTTCCTTTTTCCTCTTGCTCCCTACAACTGTAAAAGCTTTGAGGATTAACTGTCATCTACTTAGGTTTCTGTTTTCCTCACGATTATAGACTCCAGACACTGAGAACATGAGTTCTCGTCCCAGACACAGTGCCTTTCTCCAATATCACATTGTGGAAGACACAAACTTTTTCCCTAAAGATTTATATATTTTTATGTGTCTGGATACTTTGCCTGTATGCATGTTTGTGCTCCACATGTGTGCAGTGCCTCAGGAGGCCAGAACTGGAGTTACAGATAGGTGTGAGTTCCCATGTGGGTAGTGGGAACTGCACCAAGGTCCTCTGAGCCATTTCTCTGGCCCCATGAAAGGCGCATCAACACAGCTTATCACTGCTGGTTACCATGGACAGGTGAGGCAGTATCTGTCAGCATTCTGTACAAACATATATATCATTCTTTGGAAACAAGTCACTAAGGCTAGGCTACACTAAAAGCCAATGGTGCCAGCAGTTGAGAACGCTGAAAATCAGGTCCGTGCTAGTGTACATTTGATCTTAAGAAATTTCACGGACAATAAATACTGAAGAGAGAAGAGACGAGCAGTAGGCAGTGGAAAACAAACAGCTGGCTACTTTTCCCCAGGAAGGATTTCACTGCATTTGGATCAGAATCACCCTTTTAGGTAGACTGGGAAGCTTTGATGGCAACAACCAGCCTTTCTGCCCTTTTTAAGAATCATCCGCATAAGAACAAGAGACAAAGCTGTAAATGTCCATTTCCCAGAAACAAAAATGTGAAACTCTAACTCACAACACACAAGACAGGGCTGCCAAGGACAGAGAAGGTAAATGGAGCACAAAGCTGAGTGGACGGCCAGCCTGGCTGCAAGAGAAAAGATGTCACATAAGAGGAGAAAATAGAAAATTCAACGTATAAAAAGCTATAAAGGGCGGAGACAAGCAGACGCAGGTAGGCCTGTGGCAGCGGCCCGCAGAGGTAGACGGGCCCAGCGGCAGCTGACAGGGACATACGGGCCCGGCGGCAGCTGGCGGAGACATTCAGGCCCGGCGGCGGCCCATGGAGGTGGACAGGCCACGCGGTGGAGACAGGCGGACGCAGGTCGGTGACCTGCGGAGGTGGACAGGCCCAGTGGCGGCGGCCGACGGGGACATACAGGCCCAGCGGCAACCAGCAGAGACATACAGGCCCGGTGGTAGCCCACAGAGGTGGATGGGCCCGGCAGCGGTGACGGGCAGAAGTGGGTAGGCCCGCGGTAGCAGCCGGCAGAGACATACAGGCCCGTTGGCGGCCCGCAGAGGCAGACAGACCCAGCGGCAGCTGAAAGGGACATACAGGCCCGGCGGCGGAGACAAGTGGATGCAGGGCCCAACTGCTGACCCTATGAAACCCAACAACTTGGAGGTGTTGGTGAGACTACCCTGCTCAGCTGAAACCCATCTGGGAGAGGATTCAGATGCCTACAGTTTGAAGTCTGAAGAAACAAGATCAGCTGAGGAGTTGACAAATGAACAAAACGTGACCTGGGAACACAGAAGAAGGCGCTACCCAGCCACTAAACCAGATCACCAGAATCATAAGTATATAATTCACCGACTGAAATCAGCTGTCCCTGAAGAAACAGCCCAATAGCACCAATTTAACCAAGAACCCCTACTAAACCAAGACTAAAAATTAGAACAAGAGAGGCACTCTCAGACACAGACACCACCTGCACCGCACAGAGAAAAAGATGAGTAGACGCCAGCGCAAAAATACAGGCAATAACATAAAGACCTATATGGCAACATCAGAACCTAGTGATTCTACACCTGCAAGACCTAAACATACCATGACAGAAGAAACAGAAGAAATCAACCCTAAAAATGACTTTAAGAAGATGATAGAGGCCCTTAAAGAAGAAATAAAACATTCCCTCAATGAGGAAATAAAAACTTTCCTTAAAGAGGAAATGAAAAACTACCTTAAAGAGGAAATAAAAACTTTCCTTAAAAAGGAAATGAAAAACTCTCTTAAAGAGGAAATAAAAACTTCCCTTAAAGAGGAAATGAAAAACTCCATTAAAGAGGAAATAAAAAACTCCCTTAAAGAAATGGAAGAAAAAATGAACAAAAAATGGGAAGAAATCAAATCAAGCCAAGAAAAAGCAATTAAACAGATGAAAGAAACATTCCAAGATCTGAAAAATGAATTTGAGACAATAAAGAAAACACATGCTGAGGGAATGCTGGAAATAGAAATCCTGACAAAATGAACAGGAACTACAGAAACAAGCATAACCAACCAATTGCAAGAGATGGAACAGAGAATCTCTGACAATGAAGACACGATAGAGAAAATAGATTAGTCAGTCAAAGAAAACACTAAAGACAAAAAAGTCGTAACACAAAACGTCCAGGAAATTTGGGACACCATGAAAAGACCAAACCTAAGAATAATAGGGATAGAAGAAGGAGAAGAATACCAACTCAAAGGCACAGAAAATATATTCAACAAAATCATAGAAGAAAACTTTCCTAACCTAAAGAAAGAAATACCTATGAAGATACAAGAAGCTTACTGAACACCGAATAGGCTGGAACCAAAAAAAAATTCCCCTCGCCACATAATAATCAAAACACTAAACACACAGAACAAAGAAAAAATATTAAGAGCCGCAAAGGAAAAAGACCAAGTAACATATAAAGGTAAACCCATCAGAATAACACCAGACTACTCAATAGAGACTATGAAAGGTAGAAGATCACGGACAAATCTCATGCAGACACTAAGAGACCATGGATGCCAACCCAGGAGTAAACAAAATATTCCAGGATATAACCATATTTAATCAATACCTGTCCACAAACCCAGCCCTACAGAAAGCACTAGAAGGGAAAATTCAACCCAAAGAAGCTAAACACATACATGAAAAATCAAGCAATAGATAATCCCACACCAACATACACCACAGAAGGACAACACAACACAACCACAAAAAATAACAGGAATTAACAATCACTGGTCATTAATATCCATCAATATCAATAGTCTCAACTCACCTATAAAAAGACATAGGCTAACAGAATGGATAAGAAAACAGAACCCATCCATCTGCTGCATACAAGAAACACACCTTAACTTCAAAGATAGACACTACCTCCGAGTAAAGGGCTGGGAAAAGGCTTTCCAAGCAAATGGACCTAAGAAACAAGCTGGTGTAGCTATCCTAATATCTAGAGAAAAAGGATGTTTCAAAAGAGAAGAAGTATTGTGGCAATGCCTCAGTGGTCCAGGTAACTACCAGAACTTTGGAAATCCGAGACAGAGACTAAGGCAGCAGAGATCTAGAGTGGAGTGCTGAGTTCTGGCAAACAGCTGCATCTTTCTTCCAGTAAGTACCTGAACAGGGCTGATGTGAATTATGTACAGTCCAGATTTTAAGAATCATACTCTCTCAGGGATCTCCACAAACTAGTGGGTGTCCTCCCTCACTGCCCCTGTGAGACAGTCTCTGTACGGGAGAGGCCTCACGTGACTTTGTCTCTGGTGTTCCTCTGGGGACACTTGTGTGAGAAACTGTATGCTCCAGAACCAGCTCTCGTGTCCTTTGGCCAATGCCGGAGTGTGAAATAGTCCAACGTGGGAAACAAAAGATGATCCCAATCGGAAATCGTGACTTTTTTTTTTTTTTTTTGGATGATGGTTATGTTCTGTTTTGAAATAACCTCTGTGTATTTCATTTATTTTCTTTTACCTGGCGATCTCTGAGCAGGCTTCAGATTTTGACAGTTGTTGAAAGATACGACAAGCATTAATGTGTGGGTGAAAAGCTTGGTGAAATTCTGAGTGAAGTTTTAGTTAAAGTTGGTTGAACTTGGGATTGACTGGGAGGCCAAAGATTTAAAAAGCAGAAGATTCTCTCAAGACACAAGTTGTGTGATAATAGTGTGTTTTGTGTGTGTGAATGAGAATTTGTAAATGTTGAATTCTAGGCTTCGACAATCATTGTCAGTGCAGATCAAGCTGCAAGTATTTATGTTTTAAAACTTAAATTATAAAGCTAGTTACGTCTTTCTAACAACTAGTTTTAATGTTTATGAGCATATTTTACCTACATTACCTTTTCAGGATGTTGAAAAAGATGCATCACAAGCACAGACTGGAGGCTGGGGGCTAGATGGTTTTGAGGAAGAGGTCTTGGTGGACTCTTTCATAGAGCAAAGGGAAGCAATGCCTTCTGGGAAATGAGCTAAGTTTGAATCTAGTCTTTAAGATTAGAAGTCAAAAACAAAAATATTAAGGAAAGGAAAACCTAATTGATCTTTGAAGTATTGTTATGTGGAATTGAGTGGGACTTTTGAGGCCTTTCTTCCAGAAAACAAGGACTTGGTTGTCAGGCCTATATTAGGCCTAAACCTTGGTGCCATGTAGTTGTACTTAAATCATTTCAATGGAAAGTATCTTAGTGATTGGAACTTCTAGTGCAGTTTGGAGTTCTTCCATTTGAAAAATGTGATATATTTGCATGGGATTTTTTGAATATTGTTTTCTAGTCCCTCCCCATCACCACCCTCATAGTCTGAAGGTAGATTTTTCTCTTGATAAAGGAACAAAAAAAGTGAACATCTTGTTTGTAAATAGGTATCTAGTAACTAGTGGTAAACTTGAAATGGTAGAATTCTTTAAAGCCTAATTCTAGGTAGCCTTAAGAAAATGTATCTTAATTATTTTTGAACCTGTATTCACCTTGTTTTTTTCAAATATCTTAAGTTATATTTTTTTTTCAGAGCTGCTTCTTATTTGGGGCTACTTTTTTTTTTTAATTGAGGCATAATTCATAAAAGGGTATATTGTTTTGATGAGACTTTTTACAGCTGTGGCTGGATGTCTTTCTTTAGTCTTCCAAGAAGGGCCATTTTACTTTTTTAGAGTTACTTTTTAAAGTCATGAGGTCAACAACTTGGACTACTATGCATGTAAGTGCTAATGCAAATTAAAACCCAAGTTGACCTCCAGCAGCAGTTCATTCTATGTTGACAGTGAGAGAACACTTTGCCTGTTAGGATACTGTTACTCATGGACTGAAATGCTGAAGAAACCCCTCCTCCTATTTTGTTTTTTGCAAAAATCAAGGTATATTCTAGGGTTTCCTGGTTGACCTCAACAGATAAACTGAGATGATAGTCTTAGTTCAGAAATGATCTGAATGTAGATTTACAGTCTAAGTGTACAGCTGGCTAAGTGAGATCGCTTTCACAGTTCTGCATGTATCCCATCGGCTCCCCATTAGTCACTGAACTCTTAAAACTGGTATTGTAACATTATCACAATGTTTTGCGCCAATTTTATAAACTTTACAGTGCAAAAAAAAAAAAGCTATAAAACTACCATTATTTATAGAAGAATGCCTCTAAATGTTGCAAATGAGCACTCAGTACAGTAGCCAAGCACAAAACCAACATAGAGGTAAGAATAGTCATACAACGGAAAAGATGATTTATACAATATAATGAGTGCCATTAGAAATCTCTTTGGCTCCGTGGTCTAAAATACCCTCAAACTTGGTCGACAGCCAAGATTATCCTTGAGCTCTGACCTTCCAGCCCAACTTTGTAAGTGCTAGGTTCAAGACATGTACAACCACAGCAGGACTGTAAATGATAAATTACCCTACCATGAATCTTAAATAACTGTATTAATAGTAATAACAACATCTCTAATAAGAATAACCACATTAAGGTATTATAATTAGTTGAACATCAGCTACAAAAAACAATTTTGAGCAAAGGCTACATGTAGAAGCCACAAGCAGGTAGAGCTATGTGACTACCATGTGGGTCACAACCCCTTTGAGGACCAAAAGACCCTTTCACAGAGGTCACCTAAGACCATCATAAAATACAGATATTTACATTATGATTCATAAAAGCAGCAAAATTACAGTTATGAAGTAGCAATGAAAATAATGTTATGGCTGGGGGTCACCACAACATGAGGAACTGTATTAAAGGGCCGCAGTATTAGGAAGGTTGAGAATCACGGGCACCACCACACCTGGCAGGGTGAAGGGTATTCGGAGGGTGGTGGGGCTGTGAGGGTGGAATGTCATCTAAGTATCTGTTAAAGCTAAGGAGTACATGCCAGATGGTGGTGGCGCATGCCTTTAATCCCAACACTCGGGAGGCAGAGACAGGCGGGTCTCTGTGAGTTCAAGGCCAGCCCGGTCTACAGGGCGAGTTCCAGGACAGCCAGGGCTACACAGAGAAACCCTGTCTTGAAAAACCAAAACCAAAACCAAACCAAAAAAAAAAAAAAAGGTAAGGAGTACAAACTACAACAAATTTACTTTACATACGTTAATTACAAGCTAAAAAGAAAAAGAAATAACCTATGAGACAATTCTGAAAAGTAATAAAAGATAAAAGATCAGCTCTAGCATATCAAGACCTATCACAGTAGACACATCCATAAAGTAGACGAGAATTTATAAAGAAATTCAGTATGCAATATTTGAAATCCAGAGAACTTTAGTGTTGAATACACTGTGGTGAGTATCATTTGGGAAGCAAAGAGAAACTGGATTGCTATGTATCTTTCATTAGTAAGTTCAAGGTGAATTCTCTCTGGATGAAAGAAAAGTCAAAAACATTTAAAAAATATTCTAAACAACAAAATGAGAATTCTTTATTCTTTAGAATCAGAATTATAAACCTTTTTACTATGACATCATTTTGAAACCATAAAATAAATATAAAAATAACCAACTTCTGCAAGAGTGTATCACCTGCTGTCATGAGTTTAAAGAGATACTCTGTGTATACATGTAGGTAAATGTATATGATGAGCCCCAAATAACAAAATACTGCTAAAAACTGCCTCTGGGGAAGGAGACTGAGACACACTCATGTTTATGTTGACCAGGTATGATCAGCAATTCTCAAATCCAGAGACAATTTTTTTATTGTCTACTATGAACCAGCAGCATAAGTAACTTGGAGTCACCATAAAATGTTCTTTCGGGGAAGTTTCTGTTCTGAGTATCTGGCGTATAATTACACAGATGAATCCAAGCCCTAGTCCTGTGCCTTATGTATTCAGCGGCTGGCTAATATTACTTTCTTCAGCCCAGGACACAAAAAATTCTTTTGAAATGTCAAAGTTCCAAGTTCTGTCTGCCATGTTATTGCACACCATAATATAAAAATTTCCATTTTTCAAACTAATTGGAATTGGCCAACATGTAATTAATCTGAATCAGTAAGGGTCATTTAGGCCCTTCAACACCTAACTGTTGAAGGCCTAACTGTGATGGCACATGCCTTTAATCCCAGCTGTTGGAAGGCACAGATGGATCTCTGTAAGTTCAAGCCTAGTCTGCTCTCCAGTGAGTTCCACGGAGCCAGAACTGCAGAATGAGATCTCAACTCACGCAAACACACACCACTTGGCCACACTTCCTGTGTGCTCACAGTCCAGGTCAAGTTCACTGCTTTCTAGTTCCTGCACACATCCTTGCAGTATCTTAAATACTGTTTCTTCTGCTGAGACCTTACCCTCATCTCAGTCCACAGAAATTACCCTGCTACTGTGGACAGTTCAAATCCCACTCAGTTTAGAGCTCTTCGCAAATGTGCACTGGCACATTATTCACATACACTCAGGAAGGTCACAAAAATGATAGTGACACAAAAGCAGAATATTCAACTTAAAAAGTTATCTATTATTTAAAAGTCAGCATTATTGGATCCCTTTTGAAATATTTATTCTGAGAATAAGATTTTAGTCCAATATTTTAATAACAAGGGAAATGACAAAAATTGGATATGAAAAAAAATTTAACAGAGAACCTGGTAAATCCCAAAAAAACAAAATAACAAAGACAAAACATACAACCATACAAACTGTTAAAAATATAAAACCCAAACACTGCACACGTATTTTTAAACTGTTGTTGTTATACTCCAATGTGGGCCAAATTATGTCCAAGCCAATAAATAACAAATAAACACACCTTCTTAAATTATCCTATTTTGTTATCAATAGTAACTTTTGTTACTTTGCTTTCCTGATACAGATTCTCATGTATCTCAGGCTGGTCTTGAACGATCCTACCTCGACCTCTCAAATACTGAGATTACAGGGATGCAGCACCATGCCTGGCTTATATACACAGTAATTTTAGAAAGAATACGAATCATGTGTGTAAACTGTCCACATTAAGCAACACATATTTTACATATAAACACATCACTTGTACTTAATGGAAGACAAAACAAAATGTAATTTAAACATCTTGATTTGAGAATAATAGCGGATCTGACTGTTTTGATAAATTGCAAGCTCAAAATCACCAAATGTACTATCAAAAGATAGTTACTTCAAATGTTTTTAAAAATAATTTCTTTCCAAACCTTTTGTACTTTAGGGTAACAGGAAATACAAGATTCTTTGCTCATAAATGATGGTACTGATTTTCTATGGCTAACACAGAAAGCAGCCAAGAAGGATGAGTCCTACAGAAAAGTCCGTCTTTCCAGCAATTCCAAGTGGTGTTATTCAGCACTTCCTGGAAACACTGGGTATCCCAGATCTGGCAGTTACTTCTGCTGAAATGTCCTTCTGCCCATGACACCCATCCAAGGCTTTCAAGCACACCTGACCTTGGCAGTCCACAGGAGACCACTATGTGAATGGATCTGCGGTGGATATGAAGGCTCTTGTAAAAAAGAAGTCACTCTGTGTTTCCAGGAAGAAACGAGGGGTGGGACAGTTCATCCAGAACCAGAAAACCAGTTCCTACTTAGATCCCAGTTATACAGAGAACAGAAACTGAATGCCCAGACCTCAAGCACACTCTGGGTTTCTCTATATCCGCAGAGGACCGGGCGTTAGAAGCGCCTTCTGGGCGGGACTCTGGAAGGGCTCCGCCCGGCTTCAGTCCGAGAGGGACGGGGAGCGCACAGACCGGCCGCTGGCGGGGCTGGAGAAGGCAAAGGGCTCCTTGTCCTTGTCCTTGCTGTCGTGCTTGTGCTTATGCTTGTGCTTGTGCTTGTGCTTCTTCTTCTTCTTCTTGTGCTCGTGGTGATGGTGGTGATGGTGCTCGCTGTGCCGAGAGGACGTGGACTCCTTGGCAAACACTGAGAGTGGAGCCGCTACCATGGAGTGCACACCCATCTCCAGAGGCTGCTCTTTACCTGCAAGAGGAAACACCAATGAATGTCTGCTGACAGGAAGGAGGCCAGCTATCCTAGGAGGAAGCCGCGACAGTCTCCTGAAGTCCTGAAACACAACTTTAACTAGTTCAACACAACTGCCACTTGGCCAGAAGTCAACTAACTCAGGTCCATCCAGCCTATAAAAAATTATAACAGATGCTAGTGTATTAGCAAATCATCCTTTGAAGGTTAGTATTTTCTAAGTACTATGATTAAACAATAATGACTACCTGAGTGCTATATACTAAAATCTATACTGGCCAATGAAAATATAACTCCTTCAAATATTGCTCTGCCCTAAACTATTATGGGGGAGGGCAGTACTTTACTGAGTCACTTAGACGTAGAAAATTATTAAAACACAAATACACTATCTTAGTTACTGATAACGGTATCTTGGTGAAAATGAAATACTCCTTTAGTTGCTTAGGTGATTTCTGGGAATATATAGATAAAGGGAAACTCTTCTGAAGATCCAGTACACATGGTAGAGACCCCGGAGAGTGGAGGCTGTGAGGGAAATGTTCCTAAAGACTAGACTCATGTCAGTAAAAAGACAGGCACTGAAAACGAGAAGACTGTGTTCTAGATGAGTCTGTCCGCTTAGCCTTAGGATGTACTGAATCTCATCGAAAAAGCAACTCCATGTCCTCAAACACCCCCTCAGTTCTGGTAATCTGCTGACTGAGGAGACTCTAACAGTCATGAAACTGTGCCATCATATGATCTTCATTTCAATCTTAAATGAATTAAGTATGCTCCTCAGGCTACACGTACAGAAAACAGACTCCTGTCTCACAAAGCAGAGCCAGGCAGCAGGGCAAGGGAGAGTGTTCGAGGCCCACACACAGCTGAGCTCCCTGCTGACTGTTTGCCTAAGCTAGCTGACTGCGCTTCCCGGAGCCTCGGGGCCTGTGCTGCACAGGTTTCATCGTCTCTCCTACACACTGGCCAACCTGCTGGGAATTCAGAGAAGCCAGCGGTTATCTCGAAGTTGCGCTGCCCAGCAGAGGCAAAGGCCACATGGATGTCTGTGGTTTACTCTGTTCTAGGGAATACCTACAACCACTTCAAAGGTGACTTCATCTTTACCTGCAGGCCTCATAGCTCACATTAAGCTATCTGGACTACAAAGCTTGAACTGTGCTTGACTTCAAGAATCTGGGTGACAGGATCAATGGTTCCTGTGACAAAGCACTGGTTCCAGTCTGAATCAGAATATTTATAAGATGAGCTTGAGGCACCAGATATAACAGCAAGAAACAAAGTTCTGCCCAACTGACTCAGAGTCAACCTCAAAAGCTGTCTAAAGATATATCAAGTTCAATACTAATCCTGGATATTATGAACTGAAACAGATCAACATTAAAGGATACTGGTCAATGCACTCACTGTTTTAAAAACTATTGAATGTACAGAGAAAATTAGACGTTTATCTAGACTTTCCCATATGGCTCCTACCACTGAGTAATAATGATGAGGAATTTAGCTTTATAGACATAAGTCACCCTATAAATAAAAATGGAAAGATTAATTAGAATAACATTACTTTGTAATCCTTAATGAGTCAATACATTTAGATCCTAAATATCCACAATAGTTAACCTCATATAAGAGTCAACCAGATATTGGATATTTCCAAATGGAACTACACACTACTGACAAACCTAAATCCAATTACATGTCTAGATAGGACTGTAATTACAGAAATTACAAAGAACTCCATTGTGCTAACTTTACCACAAATAAACAGAAAAATTATACACCTGAAAACTATAGACAAAAATATGATTTCTTTAACAAATACATTGCATGGTGGAGAGAGAAAAAGATATGGACTAGAATATAAATTTAAAAAGATAAATGATAAAAGGATTGCAATGTGGACTTTCTGTGGGCACTGATTTAAACAAATACACTCTAAAAATAAAAAAGAGCCATGGGGATGGTTCAGCGTGGCTCAGTAGGATTCACTTTTAAGCTGGCAAAGCCCCCTCAGTGATGTGAAACGCCTTTTCTATTTTAGATAGCGGATATAGCAGTGGAAGAGATAACTATAATTCAAACTACTGTAATTTGTCCATTTTGTGATACAAAAGATATCTGTCGAATGTAAAAGTTTCCCTAAGACCAAATTTGAACAAACAAACAAACAAGCTGTAGGCAACTTAACATATGTAAAACAAACAAAAGTACTTAATAAAAGCCCAACTTGCAAGCTTTGCAGTACATCTGATAAGAATGCTTAAGAAACAGTGGACAATCTACTATTTTTATTGACTTCTTTTACATTGGGGAGGTATATGTTCATATTTAAGACAAAGCCTGTAGTAGTTTCTATTAGGAAAGACAAGAAGTCTATTCTTTGATTCTTTAGATCAAATGAAAAAAAAAAAAAAAGATGTTGAAACACATCATTGTAGTTTAAAAGTTTGAAAAAAAAAAAAAAAAAAACAGTCTGTTTTTCATGTTGAGTTCCAAAAGAAAGATCTCTAGGGAAAGCGTCCAAGCCTTTTAAAACAAATTGTTTTAATTTCAAAGTAAGATTTCAAGTGCTAGAATTGTGCTTTCTGAATTATGCAAGAAGGCATTACATAATGCAGCAGTCTGAGGAGGCAGCTGCAGGACTCTCCTCTTCACAGAAAGCACTAGGGAACTCCTGCTGCTCCACTTCTCCCTCTTCCCTCTGCTCTCCATGCCTGCCATCACTCAATGAACCTGGGAGACAGTCTTGTGGGCCCCAACCTTGCAGCGAACACAGAGAGCTCAGTGTTGGGAGGGAGAGGCTCCACGGTGACCAATCTGTCACTCAGAACCATACACCCTGTCCTGCCTGTTCTCCTTCCCTCCGGAAAAAGGGGACGAGGTCAGTTTATGAAGGGAAACACTCTTACACCTCTCCTCTGTTATCCCCCAGTTTGACCCATTGCCTCCACAAAATCATACTCTGAAATATCTTCTTTACCCTCATACATAGGAGGGGGAGGGAGGGAGGGAGGGAGGGAGGGAGGGAGGGAGGGAGGGAAGGGGGGAGGGAGGGAGAAAGGGAGGGGGAGAAAGAGGGTGGTGGTGGTGGTGGTGGTAAAAGCACATCATCACTGTCCTCTACCAACAAAATATGCATGTCTTCTCCATCTTACTTAAAGCATCGTGTTTTGTTTTGTTTCTACCCTCCTAGATGAGGTCTGTAACACATTTCCATTGGTGAATATCATCCTGCTCCTTGGCTCTAAGTCCTTGAGACATGACAAGTCACCTCACCTTGTGAATAAAGGAAGCAAGGGACCCCCACTCAACAGCTCTGAAACCGAGGGGACAACATAAACGAGGAAAGGCACACTGCTCAAAGGAGCGTTCCTTAAATAGTTCATGAAAAGCCATAGCTCGGCCAGATTTTTATATGCTGTCTCTCCATGTTTAGGCGACCAGGGCAAAACTTTCTGTGAGTTTTAGCTACCACGAATAAAAGACACCTCAGCTAGACCTGGCCCACAAAGCCCACATGTGCTCTTTAATCCAGTCTGGAGACTGAAGGGAGGCTAGACCTTCTCTTACCACTGTGCTCTTTCAGGAACCTAACTGCCACAGACTAATCTTGCTCCCACATATTCCCAGCTCCAACAGGAGGCAGGAAGAGAGGAACTGCCCTTTAGGACCAACTTACTTGGTATTTCTTGGTTTAGACTAACACTGAATCTCTGACATCCCAAAAGACGGATCTATAAATAATGATCCCACAGAAAGATGGTTACACCAGCCAGGCAGGCCCCTTCTAGTCTTCCAGGAGAGCAGAATGGCTCAGCAGCTAAAGATATTTACCACCAAGCCTGACAACCTGAGTTTGATCCCGGACCCCAAGTGGCAGAAGGGAGAACTGACTCCTGCAAACTCCTCTCAGGCGTACTGTAACAAAAGTGCATCCACACTCACACAAATAAATGTACAAATGAGAAAGGAAGTAGGTCGATACTCCTATTGCTTATTTGTTGTGTTTAGAAAAGCTACTTTATCCAGTGTAATGATGTGCTAGCAAAAAGCTGTATTTGAAATTCAAAATATACACACATGCATGCATGCACATGCATACACACACACACACACACACACACACACACCTTTAGAATACTACCCTTTGTAAACAAAATCTTCTAAGTAATATTGCCGGTGAATTTTCACCATGTGCTATCAACAGCCTTCAGGAGCTAGCAGCACCAACATACTTAAGGAACACTAAGAACATTATAAATCACAGCTTCAGGGCCAGAAAGATGGCTCAGTGGGTCAGGTGCCTCATGCCTAACAACCGGAGTTCCATCCCTGGAACCCATCACCTCCAAGATGTCCCCAAGCCTCCACACCTAGTCCTATATTTAGTTTTCTCTGATCTTCCAAAATGATAAGACTGGACAATACCACAAAGAAACTAGAAAGTAAAAGTGAAAATGTATTCTTTGAAGTAGTACTAGAACAATGATACAAACCATACACGTTAAGTGTTAAAGATCTGCTTTTTACACAGCTCATGTGCCACATCACATCACTAAGAAAAGTTAAACAAATGTATTCAAACTGTTTTTGGAACCGGAATCGACTTGACTCTAGGAAATGCAGAGCTGACTTTTACACAGCTGAGGAGAAGGTCAAAGAGTCATTTCCAAACTAATGTCAATAAGCCTGAAGCTCCATAAGCCAAAACTTTAGATGAGCAGAAAACTCCCCGTGTGTAGTAAACATGTAATAGGTATAATGAATTAGCAAAATTGTACCAAACAAAAGCCAAGAGCACAGAAGTGAGGGATGTAGTTTAGAACATGTAGAAGGTTCTGTGTTCAATCTCCAGCAACACACACACACACACACACACACACACACACACACGAGTTTAGAATGAACACACACAGTTTAGAGTGAACACACACATAGAGTTTAGAGTGAACACACACACACACACACACACAGAGTTTAGAATGAACACACACACACACACACACACACACACACAAACACATAACACACCCGAGAAGGAGAGAGAAGGAAAAGAACAAGAAAGAGGCAAGAGGAGTGAGGAAGGAGGAAGTGAGGGGAGGAGCCAAGGGAAGAATCTTCCAATCCTTTCATTCCTGGAAACACAAGCCAAAGTCCCAGCTAGATTCCTTCTGAAACACAGTGTGTGACTGACTCTATTACATAAATGTACACACCTCACAAAGGCTCTAGGTCTATGTATGGTCTTAACACTAAAGCATTTTGAGCTGTTGCTTTTGGCTGAAGTCTACTATTAATCACAGTTGGCCCCCAAGTTCCTTTCTCAAATCAATAAACATTACTCTTCTGTTCATATCATACAAAACCATATATAAAACAAGCAAAATCCACCCACTGAAACATACGCAGAAATCCATAGGTGTTTAAGGTTTACTAATAACTTTTGGAGAACCACTTGTCAGAAGTGACTTTGCTTAATGGGGCGTTTTTTCCTATTCCTTTTTCTTAACACTCGAAAATTAATCTTTGTGTCCTGGTAGTTGATAGCATCCGACAGTTGCTATTCATTTGGATTATACTCTTCGCTTAAGAAGCAACAAAGAACACAGTAAGCAGAAGACCATGTAAATGAGTGAATACACAGTAAGTATGACTGAGCTGACCAACCTTTCTTAGGAAAGCCTAAATAATTTAAGTGTGTGTGTGTGTGTGTGTGTGTGTGTGTGTGTAGCTCAGAGAACAACTTCATCTCTCTCCTTCCATCAAACTCAGGTCGTCAGGCTTGGCAGAACCCACCTTTACCATGGAGCCATCTTGCCAGCCCTGAATGGAATACTTTAAATAAAAGTTGTGTATATCTGGCACTAAGTTTTCATGACTGAAATAGCAATCCTGAGCAATGGGTGAGAAGTAAGTGGTTAATTCGTGGATTATATAAAGGTACAATGATACCGATTCTGAGGTTTGTATAGAAGTTAACATTTGACTGTAAGGCAAAAGCAAGCAGTTATAGTTATTACAATGGGTATGCAACAGCATAATGAAGGGTGATTTTTTTTCTCATCTATTTTTCTTCTTGTTATTTACAAATTTTCTATGACAGAAACACAAATTTTTGAAACAGATAAACACTAACCTGAAACAGTCTTTAGACTTACAAAATATAAAACCAATATATTACAAGAAAACTAAGTTCTCTATCTTTACAGTATTTTTTAATTGATAAATTAACTCTGAAAAAAAGGGAAAAAAGTTAAAAAAGAAAAAAAAAACAAAAACAAAAACAAAGCTAGGCAGTGGTAACACATGGTTTTAACCCCAGCACTAGGGAGGCAGAGCCCAGCGGATCTCTGTGAGTTCGAGGCCAGACTGGTCTACAGAGCGAGTTCTGTAGGACAGACTCCAAAGCTACACAGAGAAATCCTGTCTCGAGAAATAAAAACAAAAACAAAAAATAACAAAAAAAAATTAACTCTGAATTTAGATTTGCTTGAGATAAAACAACACAAAACAAAAAACAAGGAAACTGCACCTGTTCCCTTTCGGGACAGTTCCATACTCCACTGGGGTTTTGTGGTTGGTATGATGTCACAGCCTAATGAATGCTGGGGCATCAAGGAAGATCTGGAGCTTGATGGTCGATATTTAGAAAGCCCTAAAAGATCAAACGAAAGGGAAAATATGATATATTTAGCAGAAAAAAAGCTTGACAGGTTTCACATGTAAGCTTTAAAACCAGAAATAGTTTACTCCTAGTAAAACGCTAATCATAAATGAATACGAGAAATATTAAGGCTACTACTAAAGATCACAAGTAATTTAATCCTTTGTTAAATTGCCTCAATCTGAGGAAATTCATATTGGAGTAGCAATAAACTTGAAAGACTTGCTGAATACACAAATTAGACCTTATTTTCTGCTGCAGAAGCCATTCACATATTTTATTATTTATTTGGCATTTGCATATAGTTTGTAAAAATTTCTAAAAACATTTCAACTATCAAACTTAAGAACACATCAAAATAATGTAGGGATTACAAATGCATTTAAAGTAAGAATTAGTTTAGTGGTATAACATGAAACAGGATTATAACAGAATCCAGGTCAAATTCTGGTCCCAAACTTATTAAAAAACCAGAATGTGTTCCACAAGGGACCCTGGGACTCTTACATAAGATGAAAACTAAAAACATGCCTAGGCATGACCTAAGAAAGGAAAGTCATAATAATAAAAAATAGATTCTAAGACAGGAGTGGTGATACATGCCTTTAATCCCAGCACTTGGGAGGCAGAGACAAGCAGATCTCTGTGAGTTCAAAGCCAGCCTGGTCTACAAAGTGAGTTCCAGGACAGTCAGGGAACACAGAGAAACTGTGTTTTTTAATAACTCTGGGGAAAAAATAAATTAAGTACAAACTACACTGAAGCCACTAAGAATAGACTCAACTAAGCAGGAGACTGAGTATCAGGATGAAGACTAGGCTGGTGGAGGAAAAGGTCCTACTGCAGAGCCTACAAACCTGACTCTAGCTCCTGAGACCCACGTGATAGAAAGGAGAGAACTGACTTCTACACATTTTTCTATGACTTCCACATGTGTACAGTGGCATACACACACACACACACACACACACACACACACACACACACACCCCAAAAGAAAAGAAATACTGAATTCAAATACCAATAAATAAGGAAGAGAAAAAAACCCTAAACAATATAAGCGCAATGTCTAAGTACTCTGCATATGA
Source organism: Peromyscus maniculatus bairdii (assembly GCF_049852395.1). Classification (NCBI taxonomy): domain Eukaryota; kingdom Metazoa; phylum Chordata; class Mammalia; order Rodentia; family Cricetidae; genus Peromyscus; species Peromyscus maniculatus. The sequence goes on along the minus strand of NC_134871.1, from coordinate 8,804,981 downwards.
TTAAGAGATGAAACCTAAGAAGAACATCTATCCACAGGCAAAAAGGAAGAACTGAGATTAAACACTAAAGACAGAAACAATTCAATGAAATTACAACAGAAAATACCTCAAATCTAGAGAAATAGGCATCCAAACACAAGAGGTATTTAGAACCCCAACTAGACATGAACGGAGAAGAAATCTCTCCATGGTATGTAACAGTGAGAATTTGAAAGAACATTGAAAGTTGCAAAAAGACTGGAGATGTAGGTCAGCTGGCAGCATGCTTGTTTAATATGTATAAAGACCTCAATTCAGTTCCCACCTAGTATAAAACCAGATGTGAAAGCTGGGCATGGTGGTGGTGCTTGGCGATGGCGCACGCCTTTTAATCCCAGCACTCGGGAGGCAGAGGCAAGTGGATCTCTGTGAATTTGAGGCCAGCCTGGTCTACAGAGTGAATTTCAGAACAGGCAGGGCTGTTACACAGAGAAACCCTGTCTTGAAGAACAACAAAAAAACCAGACACAGGTACTCAACATCTACAATCCCAGTGCTTAGGAGGTAGATGTTGTTGGTTGTTTTTGTTCTTTAGGAGGGCCCACCACCTAGCTCAGAAATAAATCACACAAACAGAAGCTTACTCTTAATTGTAAATGTCCAGCATTAGCTTGGCTCGTTTCTTGCCAGCTTTCCTTAACTTAAATTATCCCATCTACCTTTTGACTCTGGCTTTTCTTTTTCTTACTTGTGTATATCTTACTTTCACTCTTACTCAATGGCTGGCTGGGTGGCTGGCCCCTAGCATCCTCCTCTCCTTGTTCTCTGGTCTTTCTTCTTCCTCCCAGATTTCTCCTACTTATTCTCTCTGCCTGCCAGCCCCACCTATCCTTTCTCCTGCCTTGCTATTGGCCTTTCAGTTCTTTATTAGATCATCTGGTGTTTCAGACAGGCAAATAACACAGCTTCACAGAGTGAAACAAATGCAACACATTTTTGCATTATTAAACAAATGTTCCAGAGCATAAACAAATGTAACACACCTTAAAACAATATTCTACAACAGGTAGAGGCAGAAGGATAAGAAATTCACCACTGGTTACACAGCAAGTTCAAGGCTAGCCTGTGATATGTAAGATCTAGCATTAAAAAATTAGTATTTCTAGATCTTAACATATAATACTATATATTAAATTACATAATTTAATATATATATATATATATATATATATATTAAAAGTTACAAGGGAAATATAGCCACACATTTACAAAGACAAACACATCAGAATAACAACTGACCTCTCATCAGCAACCCTAAGAGCCAGAAAAACATGGAAAGATACACTAAAGCCCTGAAAGTAAACAGCTGCTAACCACAACTGCTAAAGTCAACACAGATAGTTTTTAATTGGTAAGAGAAATAGACATTTCACAACATGGCAAACTAAGACAACTCATGATGACCAAACAACCACTGCAAAAGATACTTAGAGGACTACCATATACAGATGAGTTTCATGGATAAGTAATGCTCTCCTACAAGTCATGGGCTTAAACAAGAACCCCAATGCCAGGTGCAGTATACCTCCCCAGGAGTTGTTTGCCAAGAGATTGTAGATATCCCCCAAAAGTAAAGGCTATGGGAATGTGGGATGGCCCAGCAGTTAAAAGCATTTGCTGTGCTTCTGAGGGACATGAGTTCAGGTCCAAGCATCCGTGTCAAGAGGCTGACAACTTCTGTAAATCCAACTCAAGGGAATCTGACATGCTCTTCTGGCTTCAGAGGGTACTTGTAAACACACACACACACACACACACACACACACACACACACACACACACAAATAAAAATAAACCTAAAAAAATATACAGGCTATTGTCATTGTTCTAGGTTGCCTACCAGAATCAGATGTTAAAAGCCTTTTTACTGAAGATATCATATACTTTGGTTTCAGGAGACAAAGAAATGAGGAAAGGACTGAATTGGAAACTCCCTCCCTGCTTACTAATGTTTATAGTGTAGGAAGGTGCAACGTAGGCTGCTGGGAAGGAAACTCATCCCTAGTCTCACCCAGCTGTAGACCATGTGTGCTACAAAACTGACCTGCTAGGGAATTATGTCTACTGGGCAACAGTGGCATGGCTATCTGTGGGGTATCCAACTGTTCTGTGGTGACAGACACCTGATACTATAAACCTGGTCATGACGAGGAGGACGTGGGCCCACGTGGGGAACACAGCACCACTGTTGAACATGTCAAACTGTCTTCAAAACATTTATGTTTAGTCAAAGACTACTGTGGCCCTCAGCCAGCCCAAAGAAGCTCTTTTTGGAGACAATGATGGTAAATGTAGATTTATACCTGGCCAAAGTGCTAAGAATAAATGTTCAGTTTAAAATAGAGTATCTCTATCCCTTCATTCCCGAGACCCAGGGCACGTCATAGCAAAGAGGGCAGAAAGGACTTAAGATCAAGAGTGTTATGAATCACTTCCGTTGTTAACCATGAACACACAGCAGTTACACACATCTGCACATTTCCTATCATGGACAGAGGTATCGGTAAGGCCCCATCTCTTCCTGTGTTAATTACTGCTAATGACTGCTCGAGGAGGGCTATAATTAGGTAGTGGTACAGCCACTGGAAAACTAGGTAGGAAAAATAAAAGACTCAGAGGGCAAGGAGAGGGGATGCCAAAAGGCAACGGGGGTGAACACAATCACAATACATTGTAAATACACAAGAAAATGTCAAATCATTTGAAAGAGGACCAGACTAGAGGACCAGACTAGAAAAGTCAGAGCCAACAATTGTCTCCAGGAAAGACAGCTTACTGCTGGACACTCACAGACCAAGAGTCACAGTGTGGACGTCAACCTATCAAGCCAACAGGCTGTAAACAAGCTGCTATAGCTCTGGGACATCTGATGACGCAGGGTCCCACCAAATGCACTGAGACACAGGGGCCAGGCTCACATGCTAGTAAAGGGAACACAAAGACCATTTAAAAGTACAGACCAGGGTTACAACTTTTTTTTTTATTGTTGTGTGTTTGTTGTTCTCAAGACAGGGTTTCGCTGTGCAGCCTTGGAACTCACTGTGTAGGCCAGGCTGGTGTTGAACTCATGCATACATCTGTCTCCTGAGTGCTGGGATTAAAGGCTTCTGCCACTACCAACTGGCATAGGATTTTCAAATAATCAGAAAAAAAAAAGAGCAAAAATACTCAAAGGGGTGGGGTGGGATAGGAAGAAAAAAATCACTCATAATAAGAAAAAAAATGTTAAAAAATAAATCTAAGCTGAGGAGATGACTCAATCAGTAAGATAGCAGCTTCAGAGGCATGAGGACCTGAGTTTGGATCACCAAAACCCACGTTTAAAAAGAAAAAGTGGGCCCACTGGTACATTCTTTTATTCTAGCAATGACTAGATGGGAGGTGAAGACAGGGAGATCCCTGGAAGCTCACTGCATCAACAAAAGGCAGATAGATGGTGACTGCAGAATGCCACCCAGAGTTGTGATCTCATACACGTGTGTACCCACACGTGAACACATACAGGATGAAACAGACCTAAAGCTGTCATTTTGTAGCTATTACAAAGATAACACAAGCAACAAAAATATGGTATTTGAAAAATACACCAAGTCTATGGTATCAAATTATATGGAATGGGCAGACAAAAAAAAAAAAAAGAGCATTATGAAACACACTGCCTGCCTTTAGTAAAAAATAAATAAATAAAATAAAAATATTGTAAAGGTAACTATAGTCGTACTATAACAAGATACTTTGTTATGATGACTACTACACAAATCCAGAAGTATACCAAATCTTCTAGGGGGAGGGGGAGACAAAGCCTCACCATGTAGCTCTGACTGGTCTGGAGCTCATGAGGTAGAGGACTGATATAATACAACAAACTAAAAGAAACAGCACTTGTTAATTGTATTATTGTGTGTGCATATGTGTGCACATGCGTTCACACATGTAAGCCCAAATGCATGCCATAATACACAGATGGAAGTCAGAGAACTTTGTGAGGTCAGGTCTCGCCTTCAACCTTCACAGGGCCCTGCTAGGGATTGAACTCAGGGCACCAGGCTTGCACAGCAAGAGCCTTTACCCACTGTGCCACCTGGCCAGACCTCCAAAACGTGCTTCCTACAATTTACTGTTTGTTAGTGTAAATTACACTGATACAGCCTAAGAATTTTATATTGTCTTCTCAATTTTACACTTATTTAAATAACAACAGACCTTAGATCGGGTCTATGTCAACAGTCTCCACCTCCCCTGAGACCGTGGTACACTGTCCTTACCTGGAGTAGACGGCCTTTCGAGCATGTTCAGATGATGGGAAATGAAGGCCTGACTATCATGAACAGTGTCCATATCCACCTCCTCCTCGTCTTGAGAACTTGAAAACTAGAGCACACACAACAAAAGAAGAAAGAGCCACGGTATCACTTCATGTTCCGATATTGTCTTTCAGCACAATCGGAGGAAAAAGGCCAAAGAATAGACCCATTGTGATTTTAAAAAGAAAAACAAGTCTCTTTTCTTCAAAAAAGGCACTTAAACAAAAACTGGGTGAATCAGCCCCCGAAGCAGCCGATAGGAAATTACTGTGAATGGCAACTAAACCCATGCCTGTTATGTGGAAGAACTAGTGAGCTATGGTGGGATGCACTTTCCCAAACGTGAAGAAATATGCAGTCGGTTAGAAAACTGGATGGAAGGCCAGGCGGTGGTGGCGCACGCCTTTAATCCCAGCACTCGGGAGGCAGAGCCAGGTGGATCTCTGTGAGTTCGAGGCCAGCCTGGGCTACCAAGTGAGCTCCAGGAAAGGCGCAAAGCTACACAGAGAAACCCTGTCTCGAAAAACCAAAAAAAAAAAAAAAAAAAAAAAAAAGAAAACTGGATGGAATGTTGTAGGAGACTCGGGTTCTTTTGTGATTCGCTATTTCCGACGTGTTCCTGCTAAGGAAACCCTAAGACCAGTCCTACACAGCTAACACAGTAACCTCCGTCTCTTACGTGGATGATGAGTTTGAGCTCACTGCTAGCCTCCCTCCTCTTCTCCAGTATCTGACCAGACTCTAGTGGGGCCCCCAGGGGTCCAGCCTTCTCTTTACTCCTGCTCACAATCTTGTACACTTATCACACTGTGATCCTATGGCAATACTTAAGACCAAAATTAGATTTCTAGATACAAGCAGCTGGTAGTAGAGCCAAAAACTAAACAGCTGTAACAACCACACAGATTAGAGCATGCCCAGTGACCAAAGTTAACAGGAGTCAATGTAAAATGTGCAGCCCTTTCCTGTCTTTTATGGGGGCAGAAGTGTTGGTCAACTTTTGGAGATTTCTCTCACCCATAAGGACCTTATGGGTTTTTTTAAATAATTTATTTATTTTTATTTCATGTGCACTCGTGTTTTGCCTGCATGTATGTCTATGAAAGTGTCGGATCCCCTGAAACTGGAGTTACAGACAATTATGAGTTGTGTGCTGGGAATTAAACATGGGTCCTCTGGAAGAACAGCCAGCCACTGCTCCCAACCACAGCCATCTCTCCAGACCCTTTATGTGTTTTTGGTTTTTAAGATTTATTTTTATCATTTTAAATTACAATTATGTGTATGTGTCTGTGTGTTTAGCGGAAATAGTCACAAGTGTGTAGTAACAGGAGGCCAGAAGAGGGTACCAGATCCTGGGGGGCTGGAGTTAGAGGCAGTTGTGAGCAACTGGAAAGGGAACTCAGGACATCTGGAACTCAGGACGTCTGGAAGAGCAGTAAACAAATGAATGCTCTTAATGGCTTAGCCATGGGTCCAGCCCTAAAGGGCCGCATCTCCTGATGTCACTTTCTCTGTTACCTGAAGTGCGCATGTGGATACATCAGTGTGTGTTTGGGGGTGGGGGGAGGACAAGCACACTGGTTCCCCCCCAAGAGAGCTCTTTACAAGGGACTGCCTTCTTCCATGTACACATTTGTCTGAGTTCTCCCCAACCCAAACCTTAGGACACACTTCACATTTACAAGAAACGTGATTCTATTCCAGATAACTTAGTCAAGTGTCGAGACACCAGCAGGGAACGGCCACGAGAACGGTCTGGCCTGAGTCCTGCTGAAAACGGAAGGCTGGAGTACGGCAGACGCTGTGTCATCAGCATGAAAATCATTTCTGGAAAAAGCCTTTTAGGGTGAAATGATTCACACACATTCTTTTTATAGAGCCTGACAATTTACAATGCAGAGTTGGGGTTTTCTAAAGGCAAAAACACAAATTTTAAAAATTATCAAATGTAACCTACCCTCTCCTCCCAAGTCATCATATTATCCGTTCATTCATTATTTTCTTTTCCAAACCATTTGCCAGGTGCTCATTCTGTTTAGAACTGCCCAACAATTCTAACTGTGCAGCAAGCAACGACTTACAGGCAGGTCTCTAGTTCAACAGTCTGCTACACAGACAAGACAGGCCGATGTGGAACAGGCTCTCGGAACGGAGTCTGTCTGCAGTTTTGCTCTGCACTGTGCAGAGAAGAAATCCGAGGGTCCCAAAGAATCTTACATCACCACACAAGCAGACTGGAGCACATTTGTTCAGTTTAGTCATGTGATGACTGATATTTTATGAATTGTAAAATGCTAAGCAAACACAAGCTGGGGGGTTAAAAAGGCAGTGACCTGAGGCTAGAGAGCTGACTGGTTCAAAGAAGACATTGTCCTCCCCAGGTGGTGCTACATAGTGAGGCTCTGTCTCCTGTGCTAACAGACACTCACAGGGTTCTGAAATCCAGCTAGCTGTGCATGACAGCCTGGGTTACTCAAAGACTCCTGGTTGCTTGCTCCAGCTTCTGGAATTATGGTAGGATTCAAGACAGCTTTTTTCTCCTTTAGATTAAGAACAAGCCCGAGCTCTGGCAAGGGTAAACAGGAAGGTCTACTGAGGCCAAACAGGGTGAAGTACAGGTCCACAGCACCACACCGTAACCTCCAGTCATGTGCAGTCCCTAAGAGGCAGACACAGAAAACTTTATTACCACATCATCAATCTTACGAAACCAATTTCAGAAATCAAATACAAATCAACTGGTTAACTGAGTGAGTGCGTGTGTTGAGCATGCATGTGCGGATGTGCTGTGGTGAAGTGTGGAAGTCGGTACAATCTGCAGGAGTCAGTTCTTTCTTTCCACCACACGGACTCCAGGCCAGACTCACACCGCCAGGCTTGGTGGCAAGTGCCCTCCCCTGCCACGTCATCTTGCCCGCACAAGTGAAAACCTGCTGTGTAAACAACCAATTGTTCCGGCTTCAATATTTCTCCCCATCCTTCCGCTTCGTAATCACCCCACATGCACTCATTCTCTGCCCACTTGTTAGGACAACAGGAGTCGATTACCAATACAGATACTACTGGAAATGTCCTAATTTGAGGTTTTAAATTCGCTAAGAAAATGAGCTGGGAAGGTAGTTAAGCAGGTAAAGGCACTACCACCAAGCCTGACCACTGGAGGTTGATCTGTGGGACCCACAGAGTGGAAGAGGAGAAACCGACTCCCACAAGTAGGCCTATGACTTCCACACCTGCACATATGTGCACACCACACACATATACAAAATCACAAATTAAATGTAGTACAAAAAACTTAAGCACAATATGAAAATGTACAACTTCTTGATATAATTCTAAATGCAGTTTATTATAGAGGAAGAAAATACTTTGCTAAACATCTTCACATTGTTAATTAAAGTTTCTGAAATCATTTAAGCAAATCTTCCTATACTTATCGCTTATGTATTTTTTTCCTCAATGGCTATAATGTTCTCTTCTATATACTTTAAATGAATCCAGTTTTTAAAGTCTCCACTTTCAAACCATTGCCAGCTGGTTTTTTATTTGTTTTTGGTTTTTCAAGACAAGGTTTCTCTGTGTAACAGCCCTAGATGACCTGGAACTCACTTTGTAGACCAGACTGGCCTTGAACTCAGAGATCCCGAGTACTGGAATTAAAGGCATGTGTTACCACACCTGGCTGCCAACTGGTATGTTTTTGACAGAGTCTCATGCTGCCCAGGCTGGTCTGAGCTCACTAAGCAGTGAGGGATTATCTTGATTTTGATACAGCTCCTGAGTCCTAGGATTAGAAAGGTACCAAGTTTATATGGTGTCAGGGATTAAAAACTAGGGCTGTGTGCATGCTGGGCAAGCACTCTATCAACTGAGTCACATTTCCAATCCAGTGTCTTTGTTCTTGATAGAAATTTATATGTTGCTCACCAGATAACCCAAGAGACTCAACAAGGCACACAGGATCCAGCAAGACTTAGTGACTTAAAAAATGATTTAACTTCTTTGCTTATAATATACCTGCATTCTTAAAAGAACAACTATTAAGGTGATGGTACATACAGTAGGAAAACCCCTGATGTTGCTTTAAAATGTTTGAGCCTAGGATATAGCTATTATACAGTTTTACATAGCACCGGCAAGGTCCTAGGTTTGATCCCCAACACATCACACAGACACACACACACAAACACACACACACACACACACACACACACACACACACACACACACACACACACACAATTTTTTTCTTCAAAGGCCAAATACACTCAAATCTATATTGATATAATACAATTATGTATTACTTTTCCTAACATGATTATGTAATCATGATCATGAAAATTAAACATGAAAACGACTTCTTATAAAAGATTCATTCTATCCAGAAGTTTAAATCATCTTCAGTCCAGCTTCGCAATCAAATGTTCAGTGTTTCCCAAAATCACTTTGTAAATACAAACTTCTCCTATCACTTCCCTTGTTCACACTGCTTCCAGTCACTTGCAAATTTTAAAGCTGACCAGGAACTTGTTAAGGACCACGGCCTCACCGATCTCCCTGTTCAGTGTAAATTTGTGGCGACATAGAATTTCTAATTAAAGCAGCAACTATACTTTACATTAGATATTACCACAAACATAAGATATCAGTTGGACACTGAATTTGTGTAACTTTCTGATGAGATCAAATGTTCAGAGACTGTACCATTAATCTTAAATACCATTCCTTTTGTCCAAAAACTCTTCTCAAGGGATAATAAAACAATTCTTTATAACTGATTATGCCTTCCTCAATATTTTGAGCTACTATGGTCAGTCACATATTAATAGTTGACATGGCACATTTTGTACCAAAGATTTACTGCTAAATAATTAGTTAAAAGTTTCTGAGGTTCGTGCTCATCCCCTGGATCAAAGTAACAAGTAAAGTATTAAACTCTGTGCACACCTAACAATCTTCCGTGACGAGGGAAAGCTAACCAAAACCAACTAACAGCATCTTAGTTCAGACTAGTTTACACGCTATTTTCTGGTATTTGTTTTCTTTTTTAAAAACAAAGTCCATCCACTTTCATTTTACCAGATTTCTTCAAACTAGCTTTACTGGTATATTTCCCATGGCCACTGCACTGTACGAGGGGATAAATGTTATACACCCCTTAGTATTTCAGTACTAGTAAACTAAATTAAAGAACTGAAATATTAAAATTTAGTATTTGATTCAGCAAGTTACCAATGGGCTAGCATGGTAAGCAATTTTACATATTCTAGAGAGGAGAAAAAGTATACTCAAAAATTTTAAGTATTAGAAAATAAATAATTAATAATTAAGTATTAGAATAAATACCCACAGGTATCTTTCTACTTGCAAAAACCATTTAAACAAAACAAAATAATTTCAGCCTAGTTTTTGACTAAACCTTTCAATCAAAAGCAGTATTACAATTTTTATTAAGAGATATAACAAAAACTGTCGTTAAATATATGACATTTATAAAGTCACAGATTTAATAACCTAATTAAATAAAAGTGAATTACAAATATTCTTGACTATCCAGGCTACTGAAAATATAGCCAACTAATCAAGATCCTGAATTTGATTCCCCAACAGAGAAGGATAGAACCACAAAGCTCAAATACAAGAGAAGTGTAACACTGAGTGTTTAATGTGAGGTAGACATCGTGCTTTACAAACACCAAGTTGTTCAGTCTCAGTTTGCAGAAACAGGTTTCACTATCTGCATTTTTAAACTAGTTATGTGAAGAGTACCAACTGAGATGAGATTGAACCTCAGCACACCCATCCCAGGGCTGGTGCTCCTATGCACTCTGTCCTTCCATTCCCTGATCTCACTCAAAGGATGCAAACTCACACTACAGTAAGATGGCATGCTCTCTGAGATGTAGAACAGTAGCATGCAGTCTTTAAAACTACAGGTTGTCTCTTACTCTACATTCACTCACTGTCCTGGAAAAATAAGAACGAAATTAGTTATCTCTGAATGAGGCCACTGGGAAGCTATAGAAAAGAGGTGGAGCTGAGCAGTGGTGGCGTACTCCTTTAATCCCAGCACTCAGGAGGCAGAGGCAGGTGGATCTCAGTGAGTTTGAGGTCAGCCTGAGCTACAAAGTAAATTGCAGGACAGCCAGGACTGTTACACAGAGAACTCCTGTCTCGAAAAACCAAAAGAGGTGGAAAGACTAAGGTTTATAGCCCTTTAACTACTTAAAAACTTGTAAAATTCACATTTTTTCATTTCTGCAACCACAGTATGAAACAAAGTGAACATATCCTAACACATGTTATAATTTAATGTAAAAATGTGGTATCCTATTTGAAATGGGTGATGAGAGGAGGAGCTAGAGAGTGGGTCACACAGTAAAGTACACGCAACTTAAGCAAGAGGACTTGGGTTTGATCCTCAGCACCCATGTAAGTCAGGCATGGTGACATGCCCCTGTAAGTCCTGTACTAGCGAGTTGGAAACAAAAGCCTGGCCCATCAGCTAAAGGTTACACACACACACACACACACACACACACACACACACACACACAATCTCTCTCTCTCTCTCTCTCTCTCTCTCTCTCTCTCTCTCTCTCTCTCTCTCTCTCTCTCTCTCTCTCTCTCTCTCTCTCTCGTACTTGAAAATCTGATGTAAAATGAAAACAAGGGACTTTCAAAGTTACTGCTCTCTTACCAGAATTCATCAGTTTCCAGAGCTGATCTACTAGGGCTTCATTGCATAAGGGAGACTCCATGTTCTTTGTAAATGGTGGATTCTTTGTCAACATGTTTAGAATCTTATGCCTGCAAGAATGAAAAATAAATAAATGAATTTCTAAATGACCATTTGGGGACTGGTGCTATGAATAAAAAACACTATAGAAGATAGGAAAACTATTTTTCTCCTTTCCCATTAGGTTTAATTATGTATTTGGTTCCATTTCTATATGCTTTATGTCAAATCCTAAATATTTATCACATGTTTTCTCACTAAACTATCTTGTGGGTTTGCTTTCTGATTATCTGAACTGTGTAAACAACGTCTTCTACAATCTGACTTACATAATCTTAACAATCTCATTCTTTTTAGGAGTATTGAAAACAAAAGCAAGCAAACCAACCAACAACCTGGTGGTTAAGTATGAAAATCCTTAAAATAGGACAACAGGACAAAATACTTCCCAGATGGGCCAAAAGTTCAAATTAATAGTAACATAAACTTCCTATCTTAGCACCTTTAGAAAACATTGAAATGTGTAGATCAATTTTAAAGATGGAACACAGAAAAAAAGGGGAAAGTATCTTCAAAATAAGCTGCAATTGAGTAAACCATGGTGGCACATACAGTCCTACCAGGCTGGAAGCTGAGGCAGAAGAACAGTGGCAAGTTCAAGGCCAGGCTATGCTATATAGCAAGACACTACCATGAACAAGCAAGCACAAAACCTGTATGGAAAGAGGCAAGTAAGAAAAGTGTTTTCAGGAGTTACTGTAAACTCCATGGCTAAAGTTTTTAATCTAGTTTTTACTGGAGATAAGGCACAACAAAGAAAACAAAGTCTTATTTGGACTCTTGGATATAAACGAGGAGGAAAAGAAATGGGGTGGAACTCACGGAAGACAGCCAAACTTTTGTTGGTTGGTTCGTTCGTTTGTTTTTTGTTTTGTTTTGTTTTTGAGACAGGGTTTTTCTGTGTAGTTTTGGTGCCTGTCCTGGATCTTGCTCTGTAGCCCAGGCTGCCCTTGAACTCAGAGAGATCTGCTGGCTCTGCCTCCCGAGTGCAGGGAATAAAAGTGTGCGGCACCACCGTCCAGCTCCAAACTTTGTTTTTACACTTCACTACTAGAGGTAAGAAATCCAGCTGGATTTTCAACAGGAGGAAGTGAAAGGAAAGCTGATGGGCTGGGTGTAGGTTAAGATACTAAACTCCTGGCCCTGCCATTTCATGTATGTGAAAGTGGAAGATGTGAACTTTATTGGCCCCCTTTTAGATGTGAGATTAAAGACCACACAAAACAAAGACTACAAAAGAAAGGGGGCAATATGTAGCTTTAGATACAACTGAAAATAGATATACAAAAAGTGATATATTCATATACCCACTTTCATATTTATGAATAAACACAATCCTTGTCGTTCAAAATCTTCCTCTATGAGTAGATCAGGATTATGGGTAAATGTCATCTTTAAAAATATGGATGAGTTTCTTTGAGTTTTGAGGAGGTCTCACTGTGTTGCCCAAGCAAGTCTTAAACTCCTAAACTTAAGTGATCCTCCCGCCTCAGCCTCCTGAATGTTAGGAATTTTGTTCTTTAGAGCATATTAATGTTGTCAAGCTTTTAATCTGCAGTAAGTTGAAAAGTAAAGTTTCTGTCCAGCTACTTCTACATATCCAAAATAAAACGTAGAGACCAACCATTAAGGCTTTTGGTATTACAACACTACAAACACATTCTAACATGTCTATGATCTGTTGTTGTTGTTTTTGGTTTTTTCGAGACAGGGTTTCTCTGTGTAGCTTTGCGCCTTTCCTAGAACTCGCTTTGGAGACCAGGCTGGCCTCGAACTCACAGAGATTCACCTGCCTCTGCCTCCCGAGTGCTGGGATTAAAGGCGTGCGCCACCACCGCCCGGCACATGTCTATGATCTGTAAAGGACACTCTGAGGACATCTTTGAAATTACCACTAAAATAGCAATGATGATTAATGAATACATATATAACTTGTAGCAAATTTAAATGTTTCTTTAGCATTTTTTTGGCATTTAAAATTCACATGTTAGGGACTGGAGACCACGGTTCGATGAATAAGAGGGCTTGTTCTTACAGAAGATGGGAGTCTGGCTCCCAGAACCCATCAGTCAGCTGGCTCACAACTGCCTGTGACTCCAGTTCCAGAGGATCAGTTGCCCTCTTCTGTCTGACCTCCTCTGGTGCCTCAATGCTCATGGTGCACACAACAGATAACATGAACACCAATATACACTTAAGAAGCAAAAAACGCAACTCCAAGGATAAAAATAACAAAACACACATGCACATACCCAAGCACACACCTAATTAAAATAATAATAATAATAATAATAAAGTTTACTTGCTAGAAATGTTTTTTAAACAGGAAAATATAAGTGACTAAATACACAAAATGTTCAAAGGAAATAAGAGAAAACAAGTATTCCACGCTTAATTTATCAAAGATTAAATATCAAAGTGTTACAAGTGTATACTTCAGACATCTGAAACAGACTTAAAGCCAATCTCAAAGTCACAAGTTCTTGGAACCACAACAGCAAAAGCATCACTCTATTTGCCTGAATATTTGATAATTTTCTTCATGAGGCCGTCTACTCCTAAAACCCTATCACTATTTAAAAAAAAAAAAGCAATAAGCCAAAACTACCACAGACCAAACCAAAAAACAGCAAACCAACCAACCAGTAAAACAAATAAAAACTGAAAATCTGTCAAGACAAAAAGCAGTGACCATAAATGCATCACCTCAAAGAAGAGGTATAGTCGGGTCATGATCATTTTACTTCCAAAACAGGAGTGCTTCCTGCTACCTTTATATTAAGCTTATATAATCTAAACCAAACATAACGATACACATACATAAAACAACTATGAATCAACAAATCAAAATAGCTAAGGACTATCATTTCTGGTTACACTAACTATAAGTACAGTGCATATTTTTCTCTTGGTGGGGTTTTGTTATTTTCCAAAATTTGTATGACTATTTTATTTTATTGCAACAAGGTTGCATTATGTAGCCCAGGCTGGCCTTGAACCTGCAATTCTCCTATTTCAGCTTTCTAACACTAGGATTATAAGCATGTACCAGCCTGGCAATTGTATGAGTAGTTTAGCCACCCACACCCTTTTTTTGAAACTGAATTTTACTATGTAGCCTTGGACAGACTAGGACTTACTACATAGACCAGACTATCCTTGAACTCACATAGATCCACTAGCCTCTGTCTCCTGAGTTAGAGAATTAAAGGCACGTGTGACTACTCCTGGCAAAGGTCATTTTTACTGAAAGGAAACTTCAATTTTGAAAATTTAATTTTAGTATTAAAACAACACATATAAATTAAAATATTTAATTTGGCCTATGCATCTAATTCTTTTTTATTCTAACAGACGCATAAAATTGACAGCAAACTTTAGAGCAAAAAAGATCTCAGTATGTCAAGAGATACATAAGTTACTCAAAATGAATTTGCTTAGTTTTAGTTCATAAACTATCTTAATGAAGAACAGACTTCGGCCTGAAAATGCTCTACCGAGAGAAGACAACACAAGAAAAAGGAAGTCCCTATCAAGACACAAGACATTGAGCTCAGAAGACTCAAAGCTTCCCAAACATTTCAATTACATCTTGGAAGACTTTCTCTACCTACAGTTGTTACAGGAGAAATAAAATCTCTTTAATCCATGAATTACATTAAATATCTACACATACATATGACTGGAGGAAAAGGGAAACATACACTCAGCCATTTGTCTAACCTGCATTTAGCTAACTTTATCTTATGTGCCAAGATATGGCAAAGATAGGATCCCGGACTATTCAGAACTACTCAGCAGGAGAGGGGACAAAAATGACCATGTCATCAAACTAGGACAATGAAGTTTACATATGTAACTATTTATGTACTTAAGCACAATAGGACTGTGGGATTTTACGGGAGAATATGACTTGAGGGAAGTGCACCAGTCCAGGGAATCACGGAGTATCTCTGACACCACATTTAATTCTAAAGTGGAAGAGGAACTGCAATTCATGGGAGTTTCCCCTGCTTCTGACTTCTGGGCAACCTCACACCTTTACACAAGCGAATTCTGAAGTATCCTGTGACGAAAACAGGAATGGAAAATCTATACACTTCAAAAGTTTTCATTCTCATCGAGGGCCATTTTAACACAAGTTTTAAGAACCACAAAGCCCATAAGAACAGAATGCTTCCGTTTGGAACAGGACAGGAAAATGCCAATGACATAAACAGAGTTAGACACCTGGGTATCTAGGTCTTACCACAAGTTCTACGGTGCAGGCAGTCACGTGATGTTTACTCAAGTAAGTTTTCACAAGTGTGACAGCAATGAGAATGAAAAAGAAGACATACTATAAAAACAAACAAAAACAAAACAAAAACAAACTACAAACAAAACGCTAAGAAACGAAAAGCAATACTTGCAGGGCATCATGGTACACACCTGCAGTCCCAGCACTCATGAGGCAGAGGCAGAGGCCAGCCCAGACTACATAGTAAGACTGCCTCAAGCAAAGTAAAACAAAATAAAAATAAATGAATGAAGTTCATTAAAAACACAAAGCATGGTAGTGTATTCGGAAGGTAGAGCCAGGTAGATCTGTGAGTTCAAGGCCAGTCTGGTCTACATGGTAAAATCTGGGACAGCCAAGGCTATATTAAGACCCTATCCAAAACAAAATAGAAAACACCACTGAGAGAGCCATCACTGTGTGGAAACACTTTTATCCTGTGACCATTCATTGCCATAACGACTTTCTAAAAACGAGACTTGAAAAATAAGAACCTTTGCTATCCTTTTGTGTGGTAGTGAGGGTGTGTGTGCGCCATGGCACCTGTGCAGACATCAGCAGACAACTGGCAGGAGTCAGTTCTCGTCTCTAGCACAGCGGAGTCATTTTGCCTGCCCTTAACTGCAAACTCGTGCAACTGTGTGTGATTTAATATAATCTATATGGAGGGCGACGTTAAAGGAGAAGTTTCTCTAATGGGGCATAAGTATGTAAAGTAAGAAGGAAACATGCTAAACATAACTATGAAGCACACCTCTAAATGGATTTTCAGTCTGGACTGCAAATAGTGCTCTTGACATTTGAATGAACCAAAGCAACTCAAAACTACAGTTCAAAAGCACTCAGTGCAGATACAATGTGTAATACAGTAACTTCAGATATCACAAACCCATGACAATCTGCCCGAAGTGCTCTCTGAAACAGTTCTTAAATATTTAGTCTTTAAAACAAATTCTCAGAAACACAGATGTAAATTTTTTAAGTATGCAAATTGAAAACAAATGGATTCATGGTAAGCTTTGTCTATATTGCATTTATAGCATCTGTTTCCTGTTGCTATCATAGACTTAAGTACATGCACCATTTTAGATAAAGGAATGAGGCTGTACTCTGTGCTCTATACTTCAAAACGGGAAGCTATTAGACTTTTTTCTCTGCATTTCAACTTTGTATCACTCACAAGTACAGATTATTCAAAATATAGATCACAAATCAAGAACATTAAAATCTTAACAAAATTTCATATGAAATTTTGTGTAAAAAGCATTACTTAAAACATTGAAATATACCATTACTAACCAAGAAGTCACTGCTATAAAATGCCCAGGCTCTTGAGCAGACTACTCACACCCAGAGGCATTTCAGATATGAAAAAGCAGAGTTTATGTCATTCTAAAAGAACACTGTGAGCCACGTGATGCAGAAAGTTGAACAAACCATTTAAGGTCTCCCAGTCAGTCTTTTGTCTCTAGCTCGAATAGCTGTGAGTTGTTCTTCAGCTCTAAAATTCTGTTCTATGAAGTCATAACATAAAATCAAATAAAACCCGTGTCTACTATGTGCAAAAAAGGAAGACAGAAATGGTTAAATTGAATTCTTACATAAAAACCCCATTGTGTAGAAGAAAACAGCAGGAATAAGCGCAGCTATTAGAGGTAAGCACAAATACAAGGGCAGATGCCACATCAAGCCTGCAATTCTTTTAGTTTCTTAAGATTTTAAAAAATGTCAACTGTAATAAAAATGAAGGCTTTGAATGAAATGAAACAAAGATATAGGAGGCGGTGATGCGGCTCCAGGAGTAAAGACTTGCCCTCTGAACTCCACATGCTGCTGTGATACACATGCATGCACATGGACAAAAGAAATAAATGTAATAAAAAAATGTGAAATGAGCAAAAATCAGGAGGCCCTGAAATAAGCTCCCAAAATGACATAAATAGTGAAATCAATTATAAGTTGGGACACACAAGGCATCATCCCCTATGCATTACAAACTATTAACAATGTATTTTGAAAATGTTTTTCTAAAATCAAATAAAAGGCCTTAAACTTGATATGCCATGCTTTGTTGATAGGTTTGAGAGGCCTTCCCCTTTCTGAACAGAAACAGAGGAAGAGTGGATTGAGGGGAGGGGAGGTAGGCAGAGGGAATGGAAAAAGAGGATTTGGGGAAAACTGTGGAAGAGATGTAAAATAAATAAATAAATTTAGTTAAAAGGGGGGGGGGGCGGTGGTGGTGGTGGTGCTTGCCTTTAATCCCAGCACTTGGGAGGCAGAGGCAGTCAGATTTCTGAGTCTACAGCCTGGTCTACAGAGAAACCCTCTCTTTAAAAAGAAAAAGGCTTTAAAAATACAGAACCCTGCTGTGGATATCGCTACAGAACCCATTTCCATATTTTTAAAAATCATAAACATTAATATCTTTCTAGGTACAATCTTTAGAAATGATTCAACCCACTTCAGGATTCATAACCAAGATATTACAATACATAAACTAACCTTACATAAGGTACAGGATCAGTCTGAATCATATTGAGTAGCCACTGAAGTTCTTCATAACTCCGGTCCACTGAAAGTGAAAATGAGTAAATATATGTAGGGTTAATTATAACAAATCAAAGAGCAAGTGATAGTAAGCAGGGACATTAAATAAGGAGGCGTCTTAGCTGGACTGTCATGCAGTTGAAGGGTCCAAGTAAGCAATTAGCACTCCTTTTCTTATTTTTAACTGTATGCACTAGGCCAGTAACTTTCATGAGCACCATGCCATGTGTAACCAAGAACAAAAATAGTACCTAGTATGTATTCAGCCAAAGACCAATACAAAATAGTACCCAAAAAAGTGCCCAGTATGCAGTTCATACTAAAATTCAACCAAACACCAATACAAATTTTAACCCACTAAAAGCCATCAACTAGACACAATTAGCTGAACAAAATATGCCTAACTTTTTAGATGCTTAAGTCCCTGAGAGCTTGACATACAATAGCATCATAAATATAACGTTTCTGATCACATGGTTCCTTCCACTAAGACCCAAGCCAGTCAGAAAGGCAATTACAATTATGTGTTATTGTGGTGATATTGTGTTCCCCAAAATATTGTGTACCCTAATAAACTTATGTGGGGTCAGAGAACAGAACAGCCACTAGATATAGAGGCCAGAAAATGGTGGCGCACATGCCCTTAATCCTATCACTTGGGAGGCAAAGATCCATCCGGATCTCTGTGAGTTTAAAGCCACACTGGAAACAGCCATGCATGTTGACTCATGCCTTTAATGCCAAGAAGTGAGCCTTTAATCCCAGGAAGTGAGGGCAGAAAGCAGAAAGGTATATAAGGCATGAAAACCAGGAACTAGGCTGGTTAAGTTTTTAGGCTTTTGAGCAGCACAGTTCAGCTGAGAGGCATCCAGTCTGAGAAAACAGGATCAGCTGAGGAATCGGCAAGTGAGGTAGCTGTGACTTGTTCTGCTTTTCTGATTTTCCAGCATTCACCCCAATACCTGGCTCTGGGTTTGACTTTATTAAGACTCTTTAAGATTCATGCTACATGTTATGACTGTAACTGACATAAAATGACATACTACTATTGCCAATCACCTTTTCAACAAATTTTTAAGAACTGAAAAGCTCTATTTACAAATTTTTAGGCATAATAGTTTTCCTTCTTTCATCTTCTAATATTTTAAGTTATAGAATTCATGGTTCCTACCTAAGCACCATTCAAACTTTTAAATTATACTTATTAGTTTTGTACTCTTTTGGAGACATTAGTATCCTATTTCATTTTTGGTAGTATTAACTCATGAAATCTTTATATTTCTGAGACATATATCCTTCATCTATCTTAAGAAAGAAGGTTAGGCTAACAAATTACATGATTTCAACAAGTCTAGATTTTAAGTTGGCAGAATATCATAACATATATAGAGACACAGAATTATATATGTTTATTGCTTGTCAAATAACTCACTTAACGACAACAACCAATCATACTTATATCATCTCTTAAAGAACGGGTATTCAATGACAGCTCTTTCTGAATCAAGGCACACATAAACACAATATGGTTACCACTCTCTCTGCTCTCTGTCTTTAGGCACTTCTGCTGAAATTTATAAAATTGAAAGACTTAATCATACATGTTTCTAGTTCACAAACTCCCTTTGGAACTTCCTGTTTCCTTTTATTCTAATCAGAGCTCAGTACACTTCAGCTTCTTTATTCTCCCAATATTTCCATTACAAGCTTGACTTTTAGATGGAGATCATATATACATCTGAATATGTCTTCTGGCCCTAGTGGGAATCTGTCTGTGTGTGTGTGTGTGTGTGTGTGTGTGTGTGTGTGTGTGTGTGTGTGCGCACCACACAGACAGACAGACACACACACACACACATAGATAAACCAAAAACCAAACACCAAAACCAAAAGAATGAAACTTCTTTTTTTTTTTTTTTTTTTTTTTTTTTTTTTGAGATAGGACCTCACTATATAACCCTAGTTGGCCTGGAACTTGCTACGCAGACCAGGCTGGTCTCTAACTCCCAGAGATCCTCCAATCTCTACCTCCCAAGCATGAGGACTAAAAGCATGTGCAACTATTCCTGGCCCAAAATAAAATCTTGGGGAAAAAAAAAAGTGACACATGAACTGTATGTATATTCAATTCCCCAATGTAAACGACAATTTGGCAACATATAGTAGAGAATCTAAAACTCACACAGCTGTGTGGTTTACTGTCTTCTGACTCCCTAATCTGAAGCTGGAGACTAGACTATGTTTTTGCAGAGTGAATCATGAAGAAAGTAGAATTAGGAAGAGATTTCAGCATAGGAGAAAATCAGAAACAGGTGTAGGCTTCAATAGAGTCCCATATGCGACCTCTATACTCTATTCAACACCTTGCTTCTGATTATGTCTAGGAACTTACAATTAAAACTGCAGTAGAGGGGACTGGACCTGCCTGGACTGAGTCTACCAGGTCGATCGCAGTCCTCGGGGGAGGCTTTGCCCTGGAGGAGGTGGGAATGGGGTGTGGGCTGGGGGGAAGGGGAGGGGGTGGGAGGGGGGAGAACAGGGGAACCCGTGGCTGATATGCAGAACTGAATGGTATTGTAAAATAAAATAAAAGGAAAAAAAAAAACTGCAGTAGAGGCTAGCTTATGTCACTTTAATCTTCACTTCTCAGAGAATTCCATTGTTTCCTGCATTATTTTTCCAGCCTCTATTTTTGTGAAATATTTCTACTATTTTTTTAATCATCCCATTTTCTGAAAACGTTTTAAATATCTACTGTTGCTTTGACTGCCACACTCTTTATTTCTCTCAACTTGAGACCTAACCTAATTTTCCTGCCAAAGTTACTCTCTTGCTTTGTTTGCATAGTTACAAATTTTTACACACTTGTACACTATTTCATTGAATCCTTAGATATTTTCCCCAAATCTCTTATTTTAAAAATATAAATTGAATTTGTATAATATGCTGGCTTCTCCCATTAAAGATATCTGTATTTTATTTTTTCCTATCATCACCAAACTAAGTCAGTGAGCCAAGGATTTAACAATAATGGATATGTGTGAAAATATCACAGTGCAATCCACTATGTACACTAAGTCAAAAGTCACAACAACAATGAAAACGTCTGCACTGCATGTGCTATGAGTTTGCAACAGTTTCTCTCTAAGCTGGAACAATACAAAGGATGGTATTACCTTTTGTGTAATCAACAACAGCTTCCAGAGCCGCGATCCTGATGTCCACAAAATGGCCGTACTCCGCATAGGATTTGAAAAGAGATGAATCACTTGGCACATGTCCATTCTTCTGAAGCACCCTTATGGCTCTTAAGCAACTAGTGAGAA
The DNA here is from genome assembly GCF_049852395.1 of Peromyscus maniculatus bairdii. Taxonomy (NCBI): domain Eukaryota; kingdom Metazoa; phylum Chordata; class Mammalia; order Rodentia; family Cricetidae; genus Peromyscus; species Peromyscus maniculatus. The sequence goes on along the minus strand of NC_134871.1, from coordinate 8,783,684 downwards.
AAAAGTAAATTACTTCCTGTGAAGTATCATGAACTAAATTTATTACTTAAGTATTAGAGATTCATTTGTCAGTTAATTAAAATCCTTATTTATGGGGGGCTGGACACATGGCTCAGCAGTTAGGAGCACTGGCTCCTCTTCCAGAGGACTCAGATTGGATTCCCAGCCAGTATCCACATGGCAGTTCATACCTGTCTCTAGGAGATCTGATGCCCACAGATGTTCGTGCAGGCAAAACACTCACACACGTAAAATCAAACAGAAACAATTTTTAAAAAGACTCATGATTTGCTGGGCAGTGGTTGTTGAAAATATACTGAGCTGGGCAGTGGTGATGCACACCTTTAATCCTGGCACTCAGAAGGCAAAGGCAGGCAGATATCTGAGTTTGAGTCTAGCCCCATCTACAAAGTTCCAGGACAGCCAGGACTATTTAAAAAAAAAAACAAAAAACAAAAAACAAAAAAAAACAAAAAAAACCCTGTCTCAAAAACGAAACAAATAAACAAAAAAATCTTATGATTTGAATGCACATTCAATTCTGTAATGTTCAATTTGTATGATAAAATTTCAATAATATCTAAATAGCATAAAAACAAATTTCAATTATGTTTAGAATCTTAGAGCCATATACATGTCAACAAAACCACACTCCAGAATAAAGTACTTAGCAATAAAAATATAATTTAGATAATTTCTTCAGAAATCTTATTCATTCACCATAAAAATGGAAGGTTAGCTGGGTGTGGTGATGCACGCTTTAATCCCAGCACTTGTACAAGTGGGGGCTGGGGGTGGAATCAGTTGGAGGGGCAGAGACAGGCAGAACTCTGAGTTCGAGGCCAGCCTGGTAGACAGGACAGCAAGAAAGGCATAGTGAGATCCTGTCTCAAAAAAAGAAAAAAATAAATAATAATAAATAGAATAAGGGAGCTAATTTTTTTTTTTTAATTAGTAATCAACTTTTAGCAAACTCAGGCAGAAGCTGACAGAGAAGTGTAGTTCTGAAAAGAAGGCTAACAAGCTAGGTCTGGTGCATGTCAGCCCTTAGAAGAGAAGGCAAGAGGATCATGAGTTAGTTAGCAAGCTTATCATGGCTACAGCGGCTGGGCTACATGAGACCTGTCTCAAAGACAAATGGGGTTCTTCACACACTAATGATGGTAAAAAAATGATCGTGACAAAATATTTTCTTATGAAGAATTTCTAGGCTGGTGAGACAGCCCAGCAGGTGAAGGCACTTGACAGTATAAGCTTAGGAACCTGAGTTCCATCGTGAGTCCACACAAAGGTGGAAAGAGAGAATCAAATCCACAAAGTTGTTCTCTGACCAGGACACATGCAACACAGCACAGGTGCCTCAAAAAACCATGTGCTTGTATGTGTGTATGTGCACATGCATGAAAGGACAAAACAATATATATTTTTAGAAAATTAGAGGATACAGACAATGGAAACTGTTTATAAAACTATACATATAGAATTATAAATTTAAAATTCCATTACAAAGAGAAAAACTTTAAAGAATATTTTCCAAAGAGTATCCATTTATCTGGAGATGATAGTATCAGAAAGTTCAAATTTCTCATTTTCACTTTAATTTTCCCCAAGTTAATCTTATGAACTAGTAAGGGCACAATCGTGGAAATAAAATACATCTAAAGAAGCAGCAAAGGGCCGAGCAGCACCTGACAGTGATAGTGTGTCTGTAACTTGGGAGAAGTTTCTCCATATTCAAAAACCGGGTTATTTCTTCAAGAATTAGTCGAACATCAGGATTCAAGTTATCCAAAGTTCTGACTTCATTATTCACACTGACAGCAGGTGTAACAGAATTAGCCAGGGCATCAATCATTTCTGCACGATAATAGTTATCTGAAAACTAAGCCAAAGAGCAATTAAGAACAGATACAATTAAGCCTTTTCATGAGACATTAATACAACACATACAACTTTAAGTCATTTCAATTTAGACGTAGAGCACATCTCTAGTATGCACAAAGCCCTGAGTTCATCACCAGCAACACACACACACACACACACACACACACACACACACACACACACACACACAGTGAAAACTTGTATTTACCAGCAAGTTTTCTAGTAAGTATCAACTTCTACAGACTTGTGATTCGGAAAAATGTGAAAATGCTGCAATCAACAGTGATCTATTAGTATATTAAGCACTCACTATGTGTAAGATGACCCTACAGTCTCCTAACCAGATCATCTACAAGATTACAGTTCAAAAAAAAAAAAGAATGAAAGAAAGAAATTAACTCAGCTTAAAGAAAAGCAACTTGAAGAACCATGTATTTCAAAGAACAGAAAATCCCAGAAGAGAATCAAAAAACAAAAACTCAAAACTATCAGTAACACCATATTCCTTAAAACACTATTTTAAAAAGAAACATTACAGTACAGTCTACGTGCACAGAATAATGACAGTTGCTATACATTTACTATACATTCTTTCTCTTCTGTTCTTCAAACTGTAGCTGCCTCAATATTCTAACCTCCTTCAGAAGCTTTTTGAAACACACACACACACACACACACACACACACACACACATACATAGAGGGAGGCACCCACTGGTTATTCCAATAAATCATGTCCTGTGCCTCTAACTCTAGAAAGGTATTGGAGGCTCACAAATGACTCTACAAATAAGTATTTCTTCCTTTCTTTTACTACAGTCCTGGAGACTGAGGCCCCCATAAATTATCCTAAAACAAGTATCACTGGGTACTTTGTAATATTCATTGAGAAAAACACTGTACCTTATTTTTCCTGTTGTCATTATACTTGATTAAATCTAAAATAAATGTCAAAACTTCTTTGGGACAAAGATTATGTACATCTCTTAACAAAGCCATGGCAACCGGCATAGTCTACAAAAAAAAAAAAAAAGAGAGAGAGTTTTAAGCATACATCCCAACTTAACCATTATTATACCAATTTGGGCTATAAAGAGAATTACACTGGGATTAACACAGATATCCAGATGGAGCCTAATACCCCATCTCCCAACACTACAGACACATCTAAAAGCATCACTGCTGAAATGGGTAAGAAATCCAGGGACTATTTTCATGACTGGACATAGTCTACAGGCTATGTGCCTTAGCCCTCCCTTGCTGGAAGGAAGTATATATAATGTAAATTGTATCAATCCATTTCTCAGTGATACACTGGAACCAGTATACAATTTCAGCACTGGTTCACATATAACATAAATTGTATCAACCCATTTCTAAATGATACAGTGGAACCAGTATACAATTTCAGCACTGGTTCATTCTGACTCCCACCTTCACTATCCACTACTCTGCATATCTCTGGCTAGTTGCTGCCCCAGAGTCATTTTTAGGGCTTAATGATATACGGGCGAGAGGCATTAAACAAACTACAACTAACCAGCCCGTGGACCAAGGACAGATAATAATAAGAAATTCAGGGTACCTTTCTTCTTTCTTAAATTTCATAAGCAACTTTCTGCTAGCAGCAACCTGATAGACACACAACAGTAAATTCTGGTAGTGAAATAAAGCTAATTAAGCCCTAGACAGAAGAGCAGCTGCACAGAAACCTGGTCCTACTTAGAACATGGAAGAGATCAAGATTTCCCTTGCAAACTAGACAGTTAAAAAAAAAGGCTCATTTTCTTGCTTAAAAGAGCAGAAGCAGTGAGAATGGTGGTACATTCTTGCTAATTCCAGCACCCTGGAGGCAGAGGAAGGAAGATGAGGAATTCCAAGCCAGCCTGAGCTACACAGCAAGAAAACCTGTCTCAAGTAAAAAGGGGCACTAATCAGAGGCAATAAATAGAATCAAGGGTAGTGTGACAGTGAATCTTCATTGCCAGCGTGACTAGATCTGGAGTCACCTAGGAGAAAGACTTCCGGGCATGTCTCTGAGGGCATTTCCAGAGCTTTAGCTGGAGGGTGGGAAGATCCAGCCTATGGGTGGCACTATCCCACAGACTGGGGAACAAGTGAGCTGAGAGCCAGCATTCACATTCAATGCTTCCTGACTGTAGACGCAATGTGACCAAGCACACTGCCCCATGCTTCTCTCTGGATGGACTACATCCTCTCCAGCTGTGAGCCGAACCAAAGCCTGCCTTCCTTTCGCTGCCTCGGTCACAGCAATGAGAACAGGAACTGATGCCGTCAGTGTTGGTTCTCAAAGAGAAACTCAGGGGACGCTCCTTTCCCCACAGGAATATCCGTTCTCTGCCCATTCTGCACCTCAGCGTGGGAAATTTAAGTGTTTGATTTAGGCATTAATTTTTCTCTTCTGCCAACTACAAGTGTTATGTAAAAGTCAACTGGACTAAAAGCATTACCTCTTCAAGTTCTTTTACTTCAGCCCACAGTAAGAAATGAACTTCACACTGCAACCTAATATACACACAAACACATTTTGGAAGCAATACATACAAACAACAAAATAAAACAAACAAACAAAAAAGGCCTTATAATTATCTTTATGGCACACATATGTTCTCATCCTGTCCAGTATATTTCCTTTTATTAGAATAAAAAGAAAAAAGAAAAAAAGCCCAGCCAGTGGTGGTGGTGGTGTTCGCCTTCAATCCCAGCACTAGAGAAGCAGAGGCAGGCGGATCTCTGTGCGTTTAAGGCCAGCCTGGTCTACAGAGCGAGTTCAAGGACACCTATGGCTACACAGGGAAACCCGTCTCTCAAAAACAAAAACAAACAAACAAAAAAGCAAGCAAAATCTCTCCCGTCCATATTACCTTCCTTTGCGCCCTATAACCAAGCCCCACTACCAGCTCCTGCTAATCCTCTTCCTCCCTCCAGTCAGGCCCCCTCCACTGTCGTGTCTTCTCTCTCTCTTGACTGTTTCATTTTTGGGTGACCCATTGAGTTGCATTAGGGTTGTGTGTGGGAACAAGGGCCTCTTACCCGTTGCTAGACCACTGAAGAAAGCAACTCTCTCACTCAGTCATTAACGGCCTTTATACCCGAAGGGAGGGCGGGGCCTAGGGAGCGCCGCGCCTCCCGACAGAACACTGAGTTTGCTATCTTGAGTAGGTCTTGCGCTGATAATCACTCTGCTAAGAGGTCCAAAGTGTAACCAACAGCCATGCCCTGCCCTAAAGAAGGTGTCGCACCACATTCTCTGCGCTCTATTATTACTTTGGGCCCTCTTCCACAATCTTCAGAGCTACAGAAGGAGTTTCACTTAAAAGAAAATTTCTTTCTACATGCTTGAGAAAAACAGTGTTCATACCTTTTCTTCCACTTGCCTCTCTTGTCTTTCTTTCTGTTCAAAGGCTGACCTGCGTTTTATATTAACTTTCTCCTCTGGCTTCCCTTTCTATCAAACAGGCCTGGAGGCTCCTAATCTTCCACATGGAAGAAAACAAAGCGCAGTGATTCTTCTCTCTACTGTGCCTTGTCCTCACAGCTGCCCTCTTCTTCAACTAAGATCAAGGCATCCCTTTCATCTCTTTTCTCTTCTTTTAACTCCACACGTATCACTAGTTCATCCAGTTCATCTAATCTCGGCCTTCATTCTTCTGACTGACAAAGTCTGCAAATGATTTCCAAACCACCCCACAATTAGTCCCCTTCCCATACTTCGATGGAGCCACACTTCCAGTCTCCCTCTAACTTAGTTATAGAAAGCTTCCTGTAAGGTTAGCGTTAAACACACTCTACAGACTTGGTCTAATTTCTTCTTTCTGAAAATGTGAATGTGGCATCTAGCAGAACAGTGACAGGCACTGCCCTCCCTGTGCAGCACCTTGAGGCAGCCGAGGCTACATGACATCTGTCTCCAAACAAGCAAGCAAAGCCTTGGCACTCTGAGCTGGGCTGCTTCTGAGTCAGAATGTACTGTCCCCATTCTAAGAGGCCTGCTATCAGAAAGGCGTGCACAGATTCCAGACCTCGGTTCCCTTTTACCAATCAAAGGCCACTCATTTTTTTTTTTCACATTACAAGTAATGTCGATATGGTCTGTATAAAATGATAAACTTGAGTAACCACTTAAAACTTTAGAAAAACTTCAGAGCAGAGGCAGATTTGTAAGAAATACACACCCATCAGATGGACAGTTTCCAAGTTAAACAGATACACTAGAGTTTGTGGATAAAAAAATCCTACTAGGTGAGCATCAGTAAAGTTTGGTTAGTATAAAGACGTCATCAAGAACAAAGAGAAGTAAGGAGTACCTTCTGTAGAAAATAGCTCTGAAAGCTCATGAAGTTGTTTGTTTTCACGATGTTTGGACATGTTTTACAGCAGAACATTCTAGTGAAGAGAGACTTCATGGCTGGTGGTCCTGTCCATGTGCTCACCATTGAGTTTGCAATCTGTGAACAATCAGAAGATGAAGCACTGTGCATCGCCATGATAAATACACTTTGAAGACGGAATTCTAAAAGCCAGCACTAGAGACGGCTCGTGGAAATTAATGCAACTTGGTCATTTATGACCCATTTCCAAGAAAGTATACAAACTCACTCACCAAAAAACCCAACCAACCAAACAAACAAACAAACAAACCCAAGATAAACCAAAAGCCCACTGCTATGTGACTTAGTCATTCTGCACAAGTTAATTCCTAATGCCAGCATCCTCTTGTGTTTAAGGAAAATGTGCTTGCAAAGACCTCGGACTGGGTTTGTCCCTGTCCCCTCAGCAGATGTAATTTTAAGCTTTTAAGACTAAAAACATTACTGTGAGTTTTAAATGTTTTTCAGTCTACTCAAGTGAAAATGAAGCCAAATGTGATATATTATTTATTTGGAGAAGAACAGTGAGGCAAGGTTAAGACATGATGAATGTAAGTTCCAGGCCAGCCTAGGGTACACAACAGACTCTATTCCTTTGCCCCTAGCCCAGGTCATGTACAAGGCCTTTAAGCGCTCCCATGCTGGTATCTGTCCCTTACTCAAGAGCAGAAGCCAATGCTGAGTGAATGGTTGTTCTCTCTTATGCAAGCTATGTGCCCTACTCTTGCTGGTAAAAAAAAAAAATCACTGACACTCTGCTGGTGACTGCTAACTCCGAGCAAGCTAGTGCAGAGGCTGGAGTCTGCAGGGTCTCTCACTCCAAGGCTGAAGCGGCTGCCCGAAAGCAGTGCCACTGGGGTTCCAGCCACTTAAAATTGATCTGGCACATGAAAAGAAACTCACGCTTCACAGATAAGGAATATCTAAATACCTCAAATTTAAGCACAATAAAAAAAATTATAAATTTTTTTTTTAAATTTAAAGTAAAAGAGACACTGAACTTTATGTACCAAGCAAATGCTATGGTTAAGTAAGCAAGGCTAGTCCTGGATTACTTGATGCAAAACAACAACAAATTCATAAATTAATACGCTATAAAAACAAATTAATGTATAAGAGACCCCAGGAAAAGGACTTTCAGCAAAGCTCAAAGTTCAAAGTTCAAAACTTTAAAGCATTTCCTTTCTTTAACTATTTAATTCTTTCCAGGCAGTGGTAGCTAACACTTTTAATTCCAGCACTGGGGAGGCAGAGGCAGGCGGATCTCAGTGAGTTCAAGGAAAAAAAAATTCTTAGTATTGAAATTTTTAGGACCTATAAAAAGTATCTGAAATAAAGGAAATTATGATTAAATATTTTATCTTGCAGTTTTATGGCTCTGCTATAATTTTAACAAAAATCACAAGACTTCAAAGTGCCAATGAAATGCATCCCTAGCAAATAATGCTATTCTCTGTACTATCTGAGCCCACAAAGCCAGACAAAACAACTATAGAGCATCAGAACCCACTGAAACGGGAGCAAGTCTGTCATGCAGATGCTTTAAGTGCTCGGTACACAGCACGTTTGCTCAGCTTTCTGTCTGCATCCTTCTGTTCAGACTTTTCTTTAATCTAAAGACTGTTTATTGATAAAGTAACTTTTTTTTAGAATGTTAAATCATAGAGATAATTATTGTAGATTATTTACCACTAATTTCAATTCCTAAACCAAAATAAAATAACTACCACAATGGAACAATTAAAATGTGTTAATTTTATGTATTCTCTCATAAAAACATAAATTACTACAATCATAGAATTTCTTTTCTATTTTTTAAAGATTGATTTATTTATGATCATGAATGTTCTGTCTGCATGCACACCTGCACGCTGGAAGAGGGCACCAGATCCCATTACCGATAGTTGTAAGACACCATGTGGGTGCTGGAAACTGAACTGAGGTCTTCTGGAAGAGCAGCTAGTTCTCTTAACTGCTGAGCCACACTCCAGTGCCCAGTCACAGAATTTCTAACCAAAATTATTCTTACCCTTAAAAATATGGTTGGTAGCTAGGTAGTGGTGGTGCCCGTTTTTAATTCCAGCACTCAGGAGGCAGAGGCAGGAGGATCTCTGTGGGTTTGAGGCCAGCCTGGGCTACAGAGTGAGTTCCAGGACAGCCAAGGCTGTAGTTACACAGAGAAACCCTGTCTCAAAAAAACAAAACAAAACAACAACAACAACAACAACAACAAAATATATATATATATATATATATATATATATATATATATATATATATGGTTGGCAATTTAAAAATGGATTTTGTTTTGTTTTGTTTTGAGACAAGGTTTCTCCGTGTAGTTTTGGTGCCTGTCCTGGATCTTGCTCTATAGACCAGGCTGGCCTTGAACTCACATAGATCCGCTTGGCTCTGCTTCCCGAGTGCTGGGATTAAAGGTATGTGCCACCACAGCTTGGCGTATATGCCTATTTTTATATCCAAGTTTTTTTTTTTTTTTTTTTAAATCAGTGCTGTCAGAAGCATCTGGTACAAGCTTTCCAAGGTACAGTGACCAAGGAAAACTTACGACTCTGGTGAGTCTGAATTCACCCCCAGAGTGTTTGTGTAAAGTGCACAGCAGCCGTCGGGCAATCTCCTTTCTCCTGTGTCACCTCACCTTTGCAAGACAGAAGCACGCCGACATTCGAACTCGGTAGAAACACTGCTCCTGCTCGAGAATATCAGTGAGTGCAAGACGAGATGCCGGCGTGGGGAATTTTTCCAAGGCCAGGATGGATTCCTGCTGAGCAACAACATCTCTCTCGTAGCGGAGTTCATACTGCCACATGAAATCAGCCTGCTCAAATTCCACCTTCCTCAGGACTGACATGTCTGGGTCTATCCTTATCCACAGCAAAGGGGAATCAGCGCTAAGAGAAAATACAATTTTAGAACTTTAAACAAAAATAAAGCAGTCACTCACTACCCAGTCTCTCCTCTAGGCACAGGCTTTGCCTGCTGTTGAGTTTTATCATAGTCATACTTTAAAACTTCAACCAGCTGTTCACTGTGCTATGCTAACTTTCTCACAACCTTACTAAAGACCTTTAAAGGTATGAAGAGCTGCCACATAATGAAGAGTTACCATACAGAATACCAAATTCCAAATTTTCCACTGAAAATATTACTCTGGGAAGTTTACTGCAATTATGAGATATCAAAATGTAAATGATAAAACTTTCTTTAACTTCCTATAACTGACTATAGCTATAAACATTACCCCTTATTAGAAATATAAAAAAAAGGAAAGCATTTGTTTTACTGAATTAATTTTAGTTAACATACAGTATCTTTTAAAATGCTAGACTCACTGGGTGGTAGTGGCACATGCCTTTGATCCTAGCACTCAGGAGGCAGAGGCAAGTGGATCTCTGAGTCTGAAGCCAGCCTGGCTTACAAAACGAGTTCCAGGACAGCCAGAGCTGTTACAAAGAGAAACCCTGCTTCAAAACAAAAAAAGAGACTCATGACTACCTTTCTCAAGAAAGTTCAAATCATATTTTGAAGGCCCATCAATTTATTCTCATGTATTTCTCAAGTAACACACAAAGTGAAAATCAGGTCTATGTCAATATTTGATCAGAAGAATACCACTTTGCAATACCAGTTCAGTTCAATCCTGGGTGCTTGCGACATACTCAGTATAAAAATATACTTAAGAAATATCAATCAGTATCACAATCAGCTGTAGAAGCAGGAGCATCAAGAATTCAAGTCCAGGGGCTGGAGAGATGGCTCAGCAGTTAAGAGGACCCAGGTTCAATTAATTCCCAGCACGCACATGGCAGCTCACAACTGTCTGTAACTCCAGTGCCAGCGGATCTTATGCGCTCTCTTTTGACCTCCACAGGCACCAGGCATGCATGTCAAACACAGACTTACATGCAAGCACAACACATTCATGCATGTATAACAAAGTTAAAACAAAAGCAAAAGGCCAGGCTTGACAAAAACCACCTGGGCTACAAGAGACCTTGTGTAGTGGGTAGCCATTCCAGCTTGGATCTGGAAGTTCCAACCCCCATTGAGACTCTGGCAACTGTCACACCTACGAGGCGAGGCGGGGCGAGGGGAGGCGCCTGGGGACCCGAAAGCTGGATGGGCCAGCGCTCTCTCTGTGCGCTCTCTCGGTGCCGACGCTGAACGGTGAAGGTGGACTGTGCAGAGCTCCGGAGAACACCGCTGGACTGCGTTACACCTTCCCCAGACCCTGCGACCTACCTATTACTTAATTTGTGAGTTACGCCATTAAATAAATATCCTTTTAGCTACGTGGAGTGGCCAAAATAATTTCTCCAGTAACCTTGTCTCAAGGAACCAAAACTAAATAGGAAAACTTAGAAGCGTGGTATTCAAACAGCACAACCACAGAAGTTGTCTCACCGTGCCCCAGAGCACTGTCCCAAACACAATGACTGTCACCCTGGATTCACTTGAAATCAAAACTTCAGGCCCACAAGTAACACAATGAATCAGAAATGGCATTTTAAGGTTTCTCAAGTGAGTCCCATGCATATCAGTTTGAGAACTACTACTCAAGGAACCACCGAGAGAACAAGAAGGCTGTGTAGCTGAGGCTGGGCCCGGGCCTACACTACTGCATTTCTTCTTTTCAGCCAGTCTGAACATAATGTCTTGTCCTCAATGAGTTAATTGTTTCCTAACAGTTTTGCTTGACTTTAACTGGTTTTAAAAACATGCATTTCAAAGATAATTACATACTTTTAAGTAACTTACTCCATTGCAGAAAGATCCATGTCAACTTCTTCCCCATTCATCAGTGGGATTTTTTTCTTCTTATTCCTATATTTAAAGAAAAGTAAAATTGAAAACTGTGGGATTTCCAAATCAGAATGGAGGTACCAAGCAGTCAAAGTTCAAATACAGGGTTTCATGAAACATTAAAAGATATGCCAAAGAAGAGTGACTATACAATGAAATGGAATTTAAGAACAAAATCTACCTTGAAGCTAGAGAAAGTGGGTGTTGAAAACAAATCAGCCTGGAATACATGAGACCTGCCCCCCCCCCAAAAAAAAAAAAGCAAATGAAAAATTTATTTAAAGCCAGACATGATAGCAGAAGCCTATAATCCCTATAATCCCAGCACTTGGGCAGCAGAGGCACACAGATTGCATTTAGTATAGTATACATAGTGAATTCTAAGCCAGCCTGGACTATAGAGTGATAATATGTCCTAAAATTAATTTAAATAAATATAAAAAAAATAATAATTCCAAAGACAGAGGTGTTTCAACAACAGAAAGCAAGAGCTGGGTGTGTAGGGATGCACGCCTGAATTCTAATATTCGGGAGGTAGAAATAAGATCAAGGCTAGTAGTGCTACATAAGCTCCTGTCTCAAAAACATTAACAACGACATCAGATGCAAAGTATGTGTGGTAATGCTAACACGATGTACAATAGGAGAAAAAGCCAGCAGGTAAGATGCTCTTCCTGCAAACATTGGCTGTACAACTGGAGTTTAAGTTAGTCCTTTTTCCAGGTGGGATTTGCAGTTTCAGCTCTGGTTTAGAGTTAGGACTCATTGCCTACCTTCTGCTTTTAGAGTGGCAGGGTATATCATGTTTAAGGCTGTTTTCTTCAATTTGCAAGGTGTGGTTGAAGGATCCGTCTAACTCTTGCACTGTCACTTTAAGTGGTCCCTTAAAAGAAAGAACAGAAACAACATACCATTCAGACTGCTAGAAAGTGGCCAATGCATAGCCTTACATTTAAAGGCAGGTAAGTCACAATATCAAAGTATACACAGTGACGGGGTGAGACCGCAGCTGGTGCCAAGCACAGGGAAGCGAGAGGATGCATGCTCTGAAATCTCTCTCTGTAGCCTCTTCCCTTCAAGAACTCGCTGCAAAGTCATCAGTCACCCCAGCTCGAAAGCCCTTCCTCTACTGGAACCGGGCTCGACAGAGCAACACACTCTTCTAGAAAAACACTTACCACATACTTCTGAGTTCCCGGAGATGTGTAATCTTGTTTTATTTCTAGTTCTAAAACGTTTCGTTTTCTATTAAACGCAAAACTTCCGTAAAATTTTACTACTCCACTCTGGTCTCTGAAGAATTGTAAAGGAAATTTTATATACTAAAATGAAAATGTGCTTTTTAAAAAAGTTTATTATAGTAACAATTTTCAAATGTATTCCCACTAGATCAAAGTACACTTCATTATATCCCAGGTGGCAAAATAGTCAAAATTCTTGTGAAAAATGTTACCCAGATTAAACAAAATTTCTGAAACATTGAGAAGCTCATGTTTTTAAAGTAACACCACTCCACTGGATTATTAATAGTACTTTCAAATGAAAAATGCAAAAATTGCCAAGTTCCAAGATACCATTCAAGTCGTGCCAAGCTCCAAGCACATTTAAAAGTCACCAGACCATTTCATCTTACAAGTAATACTATAAGCCTGTCTGCTAGAGTACTTACCTTATCTCCATGGAACCTACCTTCCTGTTCATATGAAACAGCACAAACTATGTCAAATTTTATAAATATAAACATGTTTACATATGATTCCAACTCAGTTTTTGGAAGGAGCTTTAGAAGACACAAGTCACAGGTCAGTTATTTCTAATTTTAAAGAAATATCAATGGATCGCCTCCCTCTTTCCCATCTTTCCCATAGCTTATTCTCTTCCTGACTTTGCTGAGCTGCTACTGAAAAGGATACACCCACTGCTTTATTAAGGGCTGGATGTCTTTGCCGGAGACGTTGGAAATGGATTTCAAAAACCCATAGGTGGAAACCAGCATCTGGCTCCACATGTGTGACTGGAACTTCTGAGACGAGGCGGTGCTAGCCAGACTTAGTAGTTTATTGAAGACCTGCAAGGACAGAAGCCCACATAACACCATTTCCATTGGGACACTGCACCTAGGTTGCAGTGGATCTTTATGTGATCATTTACAGAAGACAGCAATTATATAACATATAGATTTTTTGAGTTAACTACTAAAAGCAAGAAAAACAAATATTTAAACAGGATATAAGAACATTGTTCATAGAAACATCACTGAATGCTAAGGATGCACACACAAAATATCATTTATTAAGGATTAGAAGCACAATATATAATTCCTACCAAATTTTATACCGGAATTCAAAACTAGGAATATTCATTAGGAGCCTAATACTCTCATGTTAAGCATGTCATAAATTTCATGTATTTTTTACTTTTAAAAAAGGAAATATGAAAGGAATGGAGCTGTGGTTAGTGGGATGGTATTCACCTAGCACATGTAAGGGTATCACAGCGACCTAGCATTACAAAAGAAAATTCATATATGAGAATACTAATTAAAATCCATTCCATTCTGTAAAGTATAAATGCCCTTTTTTATGGCACACTTTTCTTATTTAATATTTCTGTTCTTTGATCTTTAGAAAAAATTGTATATTTTCATTTTTATAACACCAGGAATTAAACCCAGAGACCCAGTCACATTAAGCAAGCACTCCACTGCACTACATCCTCAGCAAAAATGATTTTTTACAAGTTTTTCTTTCAAACTGCCTTTAAGAATGTTATCAATGGGGAAAATTTAGCTGTTATTCTTTAACGCATCTATCCGTTTGAGAACAGCATTTGCCTAGTATGTATAAGACCATATATTTGATCCCCAGCATTTCAAGGAGAAAAAGAGCAATAAAGAAAAAGACAAAAGAAGAACAGAATGGAATGGGGAAGGAGAGAGAGCGGGTCAAAAAAAAAAGCACATATATTTATACAAGTAATCCATCTACCTTGTTTCTACTATTTCATCTCCTATATTGCAACTACTTGTACTAAAACTTTAGACTGCCGGGCGGTGGTGGCGCACGCCTTTAATCCCAGCACTCGGGAGGCAGAGCCAGGTGGATCTCTGTGAGTTCAAGGCCAGCCTGGGCTACCAAGTGAGCTCCAGGAAAGGCGCAAAGCTACGCAGAGAAACCCTGTCTTGAAAAACCAAAAAAAAAAAAAAAAAAAAAACCAAAAAAAAAAAAAAAAAAAACAACTTTAGACTATGGCAAAATTTAATGATAGCAACAAAGTAACTAGCTGTGGAATCTTCCTCTGGTGTTAAGGAGAGCAGCTGAGGACAGATGTGTGGCAGATAAGTCCCTGTATGGAGGCCTTCAGAGGCCACTTGGTGAAACCTTAGCTGTGTTAGAGACCCCAAGAGGTTGGGGGTGCTAGAGCCATGGACATCTGTCAAGGAGAGCTACACACAGGGAGGGGATGAGCTCAGGAGACAGAAGTGTGCTGCAGGCAGGAAAGCAGGAAGGGCAGAGCCATCTAAACCCTTTAACACTGGGTACAGAGCTAAGGAAATCAGAGTCTGTCCCGCTGTGTTCCAGTCTTGCTTTGGTCCAGTTTTCCTTCACTCTGCCTCAATTCCTCCCTTTTGGAAAGGTAATATATATTATACACCATTATCTGTTAGAATTATGCTTTTTTTCTTTTTTGTTCTAGACTGTGTTTCTCTGTGTAGCTGTGGCTATCCTAGAATTTGCTCTGTAGACCAGGTTGGCCTCAAACTCAGAGATCCCCCTGCCTCTGCCTCCCGAATGCTGAGATCAAAGGTGTGCACCACCACTGCCCGGTGTAATTTGTTTTTCCTTTTACAGAGAATTATAATTAAAGGATTGCCTGGATTCTCAGAAGAAATTTTGGACTTTGAAACAGTGTTTTGACTGTAAAGACTGTGGGGACTTTTGAAGCTGGACTAGATGTATTTTGCATGATCGTATGGCCACAAGACTATGAGAGACAGGGAGGAGAATGTGCTGACTTATATGAACTGTGCCCCATGAGTCTCGGGCATTTGAATACTTGGTCACCAGTTGGCAGAGTCTCGGGCATTTGAATACTTGGTCACCAGTTGGCAGATGTTTGAGAACTAGGAAGGGTGGCCTTTCTGGAGGAGGTGTGTCACAGGAGCAGGCTTTAGGGTTTCCAAGTCTCCATTCTCAATGTGTTCTGACTCCTGTTTGTGGACCAAAATATGCGTCTTCCCTGCTGTCTCAGCTGCCTGTCACCCTGCCTTTGCTCCACACCACAGACTCTAGCCCCGGAACTTCAAGCTCAAATAAACACTTTAATAAGCTGCCTTAAGCTGGGTAGTGGTGGTGCACGCCTTTAATCCCAGCACTCGGGAGGCAGAGCCAGGCAGATCTCTGTGATTTCCAGGCCAGCCTGGTCTACAAAGCAAGTTCCAGGAAAGGTGCAAAGCTACACAGAGAAACCCTGTCTTGAAAAGCAAAAAAAAAAGATTTAGGTAGGAGATTTAGCTCAGTGGTAGAGCGCTTGCCTAGCAAGCTCAAGGCCCTAGGTTCGATCCTCAGCTAAAATAAATAAATAAATAAGAAATAAGCTGCCTTAGTCGCCAGGTGGTGGTGACACACACCTTTAATTCCAGTACTTGGAAGGCAAAGGCAGGTGGAGCTCTGAGTTCAAGGCCAGCCTGGTCTACAGAGTTGAGTTCCAGGACAGTCAAGGCTACAAAGAGAAACTCTATCTCAAAAAATAAATAACAAATAAATAAATAAGTTGCTTTAGTCATGATGTTTTATCTCAGCAATAGAAAAGTAACTAACACATACAGACATACAGTTATTTCTTTAATGTTGCTAAGTTCTTAATGCTAGTACTTACCTGTAGCATAAACTCCATGCTGATTCTGTTCTCAATCAGTCTCATCACAAGGTGAGCCTTACATTGAAACATAGTGTAGTATTCCCAGGACAGTGTGTGTGGATGCTTTATTGAAAAGTGAAGATGAGATGCGGGGCTGGAAAAAAACAAATTCACTCAATAAAACAAATATGACTATTAAAGAAAAAATAAGTAGAAGATGGACTTTACATTTAATGTAAACAATTTAAGCTTTTCATAATTTTCCACTCTTCCAAAATGCTACAGTAAATTTTACACAAATACTTTTGCACAGCAAATACCTAAAAGCAGAATTTTTTTATGATCCTATACATATAGCAGAAACGCTGTTACCATAACACAAGCATCCTAAAACTAACTAATTACCTTTCAAAAGTATATCAAACTATACTCTCACAATCAATGCCTGTGTGGTGTTCCCTCCAAATTCAGCTTTACCCATATACATAAAATAGAAACAATATAACTGTAAAAACAAGAAAAATCCAAGGAAAAGGCTGCAGTGCAGCTCCGCTGCTAATGCATTTGAGAATCCCTGGGTCTGACACTGAGTACCAACGATGTATTTGAAAAGTTTGCTGATTTATGACTTTGTTCTGTTAACACAAAACTGCTGCCACACAGGAATATGGGGTTTGGGGAAACCTGCATCTACCTGTGTCCATGGGCCATGGTCACCCTTACCTAGCTCTGGAATAAACTATCTCTTATACTCCCCTTTGAGGTCAGCATTGTGTTTTTGTGCCAACACTCTCAGGATACAATGGCTGAGTAAACATTCTTATTCTTAAGCAGAGGAGAACAGAAGGATAGGTCCAATGCAAACCAAAGCACAGCAAAGTAAAACTTAAGACACCACAGTTCCTTGTCCAGCATCCAGGACTTACTGTAGGAGCCAGGTGTGGGTCCCAAGTTCTTCTGCAGCCTGGCACTTGCTGCTTCGCTTTGATAGTACACACAGCCTGTCCTGGGCTGCACTGGCTGCCTGAAGCTTTTCCTTGCAGTTTTCTCACCACTCTGACTTCCTGGGGTCTGACTCCATCTCTGGTTTCATTCTCATACCCTTATGCACTCAGAGGTTACCCAAGGGGTCCCGACCTCGCCACACACTGCTTAGCTTCCCAGGTCTTCCACTGAAATCTGGGTTCAGGCCTCTATGACCTCGTAACTTGCACACCACATACCTGCAAAGCCATCACACAGCTGATACCAAGGTCAGCTACCTGCTCAATCAGTAGCCAGACCTTCTCGGACTTCAGCTGCATGGCCTGTAGTATCCATATGGCTGAACTCAGGAAAACCTGTCCCTGGAGATCCAGGCACAAACAGGGAGCTCTAGAGCTTTCTTCTCATCTTGTCCCTTATACCCATGACAGGTGAGGTTCAGGCAGGTCCTGAGATGGCCTCAAGGAGCCTTACCTATTGTCCCAGTGCAAATTCCTTTGCTTCTTTTAATGGTCTTAATCTCTTCTGCTGTCAGCTCCCATGGCCCTGACTTTATTTCTCTTCTGGGCAAACTTAAAAGTTTTCTGCTCACAATTTTCACTGTAAACCTGTCTCAAAGCAGCCAACAAAATTCACACAAAAGCCACCTTGAAATCTCAGGGTAGAAAAGTGGAGACCTGTTCTTTGCTGTAATTTGGCATGCATGGCCTCTAGCGCAACTCCTGGTAGAGTTCTCAGTTGTATCATAAACTTCCTGAGTCGGTCCTTACTGTCCATATTTCTCTTGGCATTTGGTCTTCTGAGCTCTAAACAGAACTGCCCACTAAACATACTGCTGTACATACTCTTAGAGATACCAAAGCCCACATCTCCAAACTGTTCCAAATTCCGTTCAAAACTCAGCTCCAAAGGATTAAGAACCACAGTTAAGTTTAGAGACAGTGCACATTTTCTGTGCTAAACTTTTTGTCTGTATCAAAAACCTGATCAAAATGACTGAAAAGTGGAAGGATGTACTACAGCTCACTTTTTTTTTTTTGTTTTGTTTTGTTTTAAACCTGGAACTGATCTAGGATCTTTTATTTCATTTATTTATTTTTGAGACAGGGTCTTTCTGTGTCCTGGCTGTCCTGGAACTCACTTTGTAGACCACTGCCTCTGCCTTCTGAATGCTGGAATTAATGGCATGCACCACTGTGCCCAGCTCAGGATGGTCTTGAGGTTTTGTTATAGCCATATCATCATTCCTCTTGCCTCAGCCAAGTGCTGGAATTATAGAATATATTATATATATTGTTTTGTGATAGGATCATGCTGCTATGTAGATTTGGCTGATTTGAGACTTGCCTCCTGAGTGCTGGGATTATAGGTGTGTGTCACCATGTCCTATTCAATTATAGCTCAGTTTTAATCTACTTGGTGGGAAGGACATGGCAGAGCACAGATACTGTCTCCTGGAAGCCAGGAAGCATGGAGAAAATGCTTGTGGGGTTCTTCCTTGACCTCTTTCATTTCAACTAGCCTCATGCCTCCTAAGGCTAGTGCACAGGATAGTGTACCCCCATAAGGCAGCCCTGTGCCTCCTAAGGCTAGTGCATAGGGTGCATCCCCATTAAAGTAGCTTCTTGTCTGCTCAATCCTCCCTGGAAACATCTTCACACAGACTTAGAAGTGTGCTTTACTAATCTTCTGGGCATTTCTCAATTGAATCAGGTTGACAATTAAGATTAACCATCACAACAAGCAAAATCACTACTTCCAAAGATTTTAAGTTTTAACAGCAGTATGAGGAAGTTGGGTTAGAAAACTTAGCACTAGCCGGGCGGTGGTGGCGCACGCCTTTAATCCCAGCACTCGGGAGGCACAGCCAGGCAGATCTCTGTGAGTTCGAGGCCAGCCTGGGCTACCAAGTGAGCTCCAGGAAAGGCGCAAAGCTACACAGAGAAACTCTGTCTCGAAAAAAAAAACCAAAAAAAAAAAAAAAAAAGAAAAAAGAAAACTTAGCACTAAGTTTCATTCACCGGCAGGCACCGAGTGACCCAACAGCAGTGAGGGGCACTGACACACTGTCAGTCTGGGGCGTCACACTACCATTATGGTTCTCAAGAAACACACAAGCAATCCTCTAAGAGGTAGTCTATTAAACGACGTTCATAACATCATCTCAGAACAACTTATAACATACTTATATGACTTAATAACATACTTATATACTTATAAGTATGTAATAACTCATAAGTACTCATAACATACTTATCCTTTTCTTTTCCACCACCAAATATGGGATGTAATAAAACTCCCCCGGTTTTCAGTTCATACGCCACTATTTTATCTAGCTCCTAAAAAAGATACAAAAGTAAGAGTCAGTGAAAACTTCTTCATACAGCAGTCTTTAGTACTAGAGCACAAATTTTCTTTGGTGGAATCAGATGTAAATATAAGATAGCAAACCATATCTGGAGAATAGTTCCTGTTTTTTAAACAGAGCAAGCTACACAAGCTGACTCAAGGGCAAAATCCAAAAATGTCTCTGTGTTTGTGACTGCAGGGCTCGATAGCAGGTCAGCAACTTTTCCTTATGGCTCTTCTCTGCCTCTCAGAATTGTCTTCTAAACTGACTTAGTCCTCAGTATTTTACATCTGAGGACTAAGGCAGTTAAGAAGAAGGGAGACTGAATTATGTAATAATCTATCAATTTAAAACTCCTCTGTTCTTCTCTAACATATAATAGCCAGTTTTCAAAAAAGAAAAGTTTAAAAAAGACAACATCAGGGCTTGAGAGATGGCTCAGCAATTAAGAACACAGCTGCTCTTCCAGACATCCTGAGTTCAAATCCCAGCAACTACACGGTAGCTCACAACCATCTATGAGATCTAGTGCCCTCTCCTGGCATGCAGATGTATGTGCATAACTAATAAATAAATCTTTAAAAAAAAAAAAAAGAAGAAGAAGAGGAAAAGAAATCCAGTCAAGTAATAAATGTTTTTTTAAAAAAGACAACATCATAACTATGCTGGAATTCATGAGCGGGTTAATAATATAGACAGCAGGGAAAAGCAGTAAACAGCATCGTAAGATGATTAAAAGCCAACTGGATCCTGGCAATACAGTTGATTAGCCATATACTTTACTAAACAATTTAAACTCTAGGTGTAACATGAAATCTAAATGGTCTTATGCTGAAAGATCAGAGACAAAAGAACAAGCCACAGCTACTTCTCACTTCACCAACTCCACGAATCCTCTGACTGAATGTCTCTGAGTCCTCAGCCGAAAGGCATCCAGCCGAAAAAAGGCCTAGGTTCCTGTCTCCTCACATCTTAGGTATCTTTCTCTGCCCAGACATGTCACTTCCTTCCTAGTCCTGGGATTAAAGGTGTGTGCCACCACTGCCTGGCATCTATGTTTACTCTAGTAGCTTATTCTGTTCTCTGATCTTCAGGCAAACTTTATTAGGCTACACAATACCTCACCACATCTATGTGCCTTAGTTTCTTCATATGTAAAGCGGGGAGAGTAAAAGAATTGATAGTACTCTTTTTATTACAAGTACTATTTTTATTACAATACTATTTCATTAGACACTGTTAAACAGTCAGTTATTTCCTTCTTCTAAAAGGAAGAATGGGCTCCACCAGTGCTAAGTGTATGATCCCTCTAACAATTCTTTGGATAGAATGTTAATTTAATAATGATATTAAGGTGGGGATTTTTCTACTTGAAATCAATAAATTTAAGGATCTAATCAAATCTAAAGAAATCAATAAAGTATCTATGTGCATAAGAAATAGATATCCAAAATACTCTTTTTATTTTTTGCCTTCATCTTTAAATAACAGAGAAAGACGTGGCAATGACAGAGAACAGGTAGGTAGGTATTGAAGGCTTGCTGATACACAGGTGGCGGCTGTGTGCAAAGCACCATTCCCACTGTATGAGTAAGGTGTCACTCTCCCTCCGAGTGAAGTGGACACCACCACTCTGCCATCCTTACCCAGCTAAGACTGGGAAACAAACGTAGGAAGCAGAGTTAAATCTTTTCTTGTGATGTAATTTTCATCGTATTTGAAAAGAGCTGTTTCACAATCACTAGAGGACAAGAGGGCTAGCAAGATGGCTCAATGGGTAAAGACTTGGCCAAAAAGCCTGAGAACCTGAGCCTGACTCCAGGACTCAGTCAGTGCAAGAGAAACAGTTGCAGTAAACTGTCTTCTGTCCACATACGCACCCTAGCTGTGCACTGCCCCCAACACACAAAATAAACAAACAGAAAGTGAAGGACAGGGGACCTGGAAATCAGGAAAACACTAGCATACATTACTGACATACAAGTGGGAGACAAAGCTAGCTCTTGTGTACCTCTTTAATCCAATGGCGGTACTCATTAACACCAAAAGTTTTTTTCATCCAGAGTCCGTAAATATAGCCGGAAATTCCCTTCAGCACCCATTCATCGGACCTAAGGAAAAGTCAATAAAGCTTTTAATCATTAAAACCTGTCCAAGCAGGGTCAAACAGTGTAACAGAATAAGTGTCCACCCACCCTTCTCCACATCTGACTGGATCTTTAATCTTAAGACCGCTTAAAATCAAATGCTCATTACAAGGCCTGACACACTGTAAGTGGGCAGATGTCTTCTTCGGAAATTAGGAGTGGGCTCCACTAGTGTTAAGTGTATGAATCCTGTAACAGGAATTTTTTTGTACAAACTTTGTGTCTGTCTGTATAGGCTGGAATAGTGTCGCTCAGTAGTAGTGATTTCCCAGCATTCTTGCAGTTCTGGGTTTGATCTGTAGTACAGAAAAAGTCAGAAGTCCACAATGCTTTACTGTCTCCTCAGAAGTTGAATTCAGCAATGTATTCACTCTGATAGCACTACTTTCTCTCAACGTCACTGTTCAGACTGTCTGCCACGAAAAAAGTACTTGCCCGTAATCAGGACTGCTTAATTCAAAAGTTCACATCTGCAAGGTGTGCTGGCATTCTCCACACTTGGAGGATGAGGCAAAATGGTCAAGAGTTCAAGGTTACCCTCAGCTATATAGTTGAGTTCAAGGACATCTTAAGCTAGGTAAGATGCTATCTCAAAAGGTCAAAACAAAATCCACATTCTTGGACTGAGAATATATCTCAGTGACAGAATGCTTGCCTAGCATGTACAACATCCTGAGTTCAAATCCTCATACAGGAAACTCGAATCCCACATTCTTTACTGTAACATATAGACACAACTTTCACAACCTAGGTTTTACAATATCCTTAAGCAAAACTGTTTAATATTTGTACTTTCTCTAGAGAAAAGGCAACTGGCACCAACCACTTATCTACTCACATATATCCATCTTACACACACAACAACATTAAATCTGTAAAAAGTAAGATAAAAGTAAGTCCTACAGTATTAAAATATAAAAGAAATTATAATCTCAAGGAATTTTTGTACAGTGCTTTAAATTAACTATAAGTATCCAAGTGTGGTGACTTCTATCTGCAATCCTAGCACTCAGTAGACAGAGTTTGAGGCCAACCTGGTCTATACTGTAAGCCAGCCAGAGCCACAGTATTAAGACCCCTTCTCCAAAAACTGACTAAAATCAATACAAAATTCATCTCAAGTTAAAGAAAATAAAGAATATCTCTGTTTTCAGTGTTGGGGCTCAAACCGAGGGGCTAGCACCTACAGGAAAACACTGTACCTCTGAGCCGCACTCCAGCCCCAAATACACTTCTCCTTCCCTTCTCTCAAGAAAACTAGCAAAAATTTAAAAACTAAAAGGCAAATTCTCTACCATTATCACTACTGTTGAAGGTAACTACTTTGCTTTAAGAATCATCTCAAAAATTTTTCCACCTGATTCGAACACTGACATTTGAATTCTAATTAGTTTTCTATATATTAAAATCTTCATTCTATACAGCTAAGATATTATTTTTCAGAGTTCTTATTTTATGGTAAATTATATAAGTAACTCTACTTTTTTTGTTTGTTTTTTTGAAACAGGGTCTCACCATACAGTGGGTGCTTCTCTGAACTTTCTACGTAGATCACACTGGCCTCAAACACACAAAGATGCACCTGCCTCTCTGCCTCTTGAGTGCTGAAGTTAAAGGCGTGTGCCATCATGCCCCACTGATTATAAAGAAGAGAAAGAGCCCGAGAAGGAGGAGGACTCCAGGGGGCAGCCACCCAGCTACACAGCAAGCCACGGAGTAAGATTTACAGAAGTTGGAGAATGGGAAAAGCCCAGAGGCAAAAGGTTGATGGGGTAAGTTAAGGAAAGCTGGCAGGAAAGAAGCCGGGCTAAGGCCAGGCATTCATAAGTACAAATAAGCCTCCATGTGTGATTTATTAGGGAGCTGGGGGGTGGGCCCCCCAAAAAGAGTAAAATACCACCACCAACAATAAAGTGATTTATAAAGTTGATACAAAAATAATTCAGATAAAATTTTACTAATTGACTAATTTATTGTTTTTTTTTTGAGGCAATCTCTCAAAATAACCCCAACATTTATGAATTATGGGCAATAGTCAGCATATAACACAGGAGGGAGATGCAGGAGCATCAAGTGTCATAGTAAGTTTGCGGACACCATGGACCACAAGACACGGTCAGAGAACAAGAGAAGAGGGGAGGGGGAGGCTCAGTCTGCAGCTCTGACATCACTCACCACGACATTCTGGATATGAAGCATCCGAAGAACTGCTGTGCTAAGGCCTGCGCTAAGCACCGTCTGGTCAGCGGCGTCTCATCTATAATCATGGCACTGTGCAGGAGGTTTGTGCTGAAAGCCAAAGACACGGTAGCCACTTAGGACCAAGGGATGAGCAGTTGGTCAGTCAAAATACAGTAGCTGCACTCCTCAAGCAACTCAGTGTTAGGTTCAAGTTCAATGCAGAAGGAAAAAGTCAAGAATAGTCTACCTCAGAGTTTTCCAATCTTTCCAAAATTTATCTGAAATTCACAATCTTTCTAAAGCAAGGAACACAATGAAAATGTTTTTATTGATTTTACAAAAAAAAATAAATCACTATTTTGGGGAGAAAGAAACTAGTGTGTTAATCAGAAATGAATCCCAATATCATGGAGTTACTTAATTTCACAAATCTTTACCAAGGCTGGATGTAGAGGCACGTTCCAGTAAACCAGTGTTCAGCCTGGTGCACAGACACCCTGAAATACATAGTATGGAGACACTTCTCCCCAAATCAGAAACCCAATTACAAAATTACAACCCTTTTTCGAGTGTCCAGTACATTTTGGCACTCTGTTATTTACTTCCAAATACACTGCTCCATTCAGTTTTTCTAACCGTGTTCTGGAGAATGCACAGTATTAGAATCTCATGTGACACATGAGTTAGGGAAGGCCCTGACACCTAAAACTTATAAATTTAGAATACCCACAAAAAAGGGCAGAAAAGGAGGGCTAAAATAAAGAAAAAGAATCTGCTTTGTTTTTTTAACAACAAATGGAGGATACCAGTACTTTTTTTTTTTTTTTTTTTTTTTGGTTTTTCGAGACAGGGTTTCTCTGTGTAGCTTTGCGCCTTTCCTACCAGTACATTTTTATAGTGCTACAAAAAGATACCAATGACCCATAAATGTGGAAATTAAACATTTACAAACATTAAACACTAAGAATGAAACCAGAAATGGAAATGTGAAGGATAATTCTGGAAAAAGACACTAAGATGTGTTACTTCCTTATGCACGAAGCTACATTCTAACATTCTTTTTTTTTTTTTTTTTAAGAGCTGAGGACCAAACCCAGGGCCTTACACTTGCTAGGCAAGCACTCAACCACTGAGCTAAATCCTCAACCCCAACATTCTAACATTCTTAAACACACCAGGTTAACTATAAACTCGATCACCTGAAGTTCAAAACCAATCTTAAAACTGATCATACAGTCAGTAGCTTTTCCTTTTATCATTACCCTAATTAGGCATTCCCCATTTGAAGAGACACTAACCTAAAAATACTCATAGAAGCGTAAGCAGCCACTTCAACGTACGCCTCATCAATGAAGACAGTCTTAAAACAGGAGTAAGGATATCGACAAGTCAAAATTTCTTCATAAAATTCAAAAACTTCGTGAAGGTATGACGTGGTATGTTTAAGTAATGGAAGAAGTTGGGGTAAACAAAAATGTGTAACCTGCAAAGTAAAAGGACAATCATCTCAAAGAAAGGACATATTTAGCTTTTAATACATTTCTTAATGAAAATAGCTGTTGTAAAATTAGTGGGCTTTTCAGATTAGTTTTACAAAATGCTCATTGTACTAAAAATTAAATTTTAAATGGATTATATAAGTTTATTAAAAGCTTACACACAATGAAAATAAAACTGGTTCCAAATTGAATTTTTTCTCTTTTTCATAAACAAGAAAGAATTAAAATTTAAGGCTTAGCATAATCTCTTACTCATGTGTCTAAACCTAGCAAATATTGCATATTTTTATAGTAATATTTTAGTAATTTTTGCGAGTGTACAATGTTGAAGATTGAATCTAATGCTTTTCACATGCCAGGCAAGTACCACTAATTCCCTGAATCTAGGAATGAAGAGTTTCTGTTGCCCTGGGTAGTGGCTCAGAAGAGCAAATCTAACTTGGGAGGCTAAAGCCAGCCCGGGCTCCATAGTGAGACCTCAGCATAGGGTTAATGCTGACCAGAACAAGCTGCACCCCTAGAACAATCACCCTCGTTACCCTCTACTGTGTCAGCTAGGCACAGAACACTGGGGAGACACACTGGTAGCGAGGAGGTTAAAGAGACCCACGGGAGAAATAGTAGTCATGGTTCTCACACTAAGCTAGATTCCAAACAAGTATCATAGACTGTCTCCTGAAACAATTCTATCCGAATGAATGAGGAACCCAGGGACACTGGCACAAATCGGGAATCTCAGCTCTTGACACTGTCTGTCCACATTCCGAGAATGGAGTTGTGTGAGGAGAATTCTGAGTGCTTGTGAGAAAACCCCAAGAAGCCCACACAAGAGTCATGTGATCTCAGTTTCTTCAAAAACTTGAAACTGTTCTTGGAATGTGCTTTCAAGGCACTCCCAAGTACAGCGGACAGGAGTGAGTTTACTTCAGATTATTCATTACAACTGGCTATTGTTTATATGCCTCCATGGAAAAACATGTTTTTGCCATGTGTGGCCACAAATGGCTTGTCAGCCACCTGCACCTTGTCCTTGTGAATGTCCCCGTTACACCTGTGACTCTACTCTACCATCGGAGTACAGATTGTCTGATGCTCTCAATCAAGTTGGCTACTGCATGAGAGAGGCTTTAGTCAGAATCATTTATCAGCTCGATTCTCCCAGGTCCCATCATCTCCAGCGCAGTAAACAGAGTATCACAAGTTTAAAGCCAGCCAGAACTACAGAGTGAGACTGCCTCAAAACAAACAGAAACCTACGAAGGTTTCATCTAGAAGACGGTGTCGTCGACAATCATTGCATGGGAGGCAAAACTTTGACAGATAAAAGCCAGATGCAATGGTGCATGCCTCAGTACTCAGGAAGTTGAGGCAGGGACACTGTCATGAGTTTGAGGCAAGACTTGGTTATGAAGGAAGACTGTCTCAGAAAAAAAAAAAAAAAATCAAAACAAAACAAAACAAAATAAACCTAAAAGTCTGAAAGGTCAAGATTAAAAAAGTAGATACCTCAAAAGGAGTCAAAGCTAACAGGAAATATGTTATGATTAGAGAAATGTAAGTAAATATAAGTAAACTATTTTAAATATATGAAAATTTTGATCTGTTTTCTAACCCAGTGCTTACCATTATTAAAAAAAATGAAGTATACGCTGGCTAGCATGTTAAGTTGGTTGCTAAAATTAACTGTCATTACTAATATCCTTTTTGTCACAGCCCCATGAAGCTGAAAAACTGCAATTTAGAGTTAATTTAGAAAAACTGCAGTACAGAGTACAATGGACCACATGACTTCAAGGTCAGTCTATGCTGCAGAGAGAGACCTTTCAAAAAAAGAAGAAAAGTAGTAAGATTTATCTCACGTCAGCATACTGAGGAAGGGTTAGAGTCCTGGTAAACAAACTCACCAAACTGGTTTTCTTTCCAAATAAATGTGACGTGAAACCTTTTTTTTTTTTAGTGATAATCCTGACAGTTAAAGGTAACACTATTTTATTAGTGCCTCCTTTTCCTAAGGAGAAAAAGTGCAGAGAAGAACAAGATAGGTGAAATGACTTACCTCATGCATATACGGATCTACAAGTATTTCAAAAGGCCCAATGGCCAAGGAGATATTGGATGCTGCTGTCGGAATAGTAAGCATATAATGGAAGGTCTTCTTCCTCATATCATGGGTATACACTGTCTCCACCAAATCTCCATTGGACACGGCTACCATTGCAGCATCTACTGTAAATTCTAATTTCCATGTACACAACTCAGAGTATGAATCAACACATGGGAACCAAAATCTACAAACAGATTAACAGTACAGAAAATGCTTTACATTTAAAATCTCGGGTCAGGTCTTACTATATGATAGAATCAGTACAAGGCACCAAAATATAAATAATTCTAAAACATAATCTTTGGCTTAAAAGAATTAATAATCTGAGGGAAGTACTCACATTATAAAATGTTTCAAAAACATGCAGTCAACTACAGAACACGAGGATGAATGGATTACAATTTCACATAAAGATGTAGGTAAACCTATCAACATTAAACAACAAAAAGCTAGCTACAAAGAGCACGATGCATGAATGAGTGCATTTACTTAAAGTTCAAAACCGAGCACAATCAATGGTATTTCAGAAACAGAGGAACTAGACAGAATGCCAGGTGGGAATGCTGAATGGAGGCAGAGAGGCCCTGCCAAATGGTGATGCTACTTGTGCTGATCTCTGTGTGAGCTCAGTCAATGGATTTGTTCATTTGTGGGAAGTTACTATGTTTCTGCATTTCAATGTGGACAGTTTTCTGTATGCATGCTGAACTTCACCATCAAGCTACAGAACCAAGCTGATGGATTATTTCTGGACTGGTCCGTAAAGGGAAAGATGAAGAAAGAAATGATGAGACTGAAAAGGAATAAGCAGTACAGCATGATTCAGAAAAATAAAAAATCAAGCTTACACTTGTCATTCTAAATAAATAAATACACTGCATATTCAATACATAAAAATGCAATCACAAAAATGAAGTTAATCGAAATATATGAATTTATAATCTACCTTGTAGAATTCTGATACCCACAAGAGAAGACATGAGCACCTCTCTCTGCCATACTCCCCTCTACACTGGGTACCACAAAATGAAGACCTCCTTTCGGCTGATCCAAAGAAAAATTAATATGTATCTTCAGAACCTTCAACTCTGAAACAAATAAATACATCCATTCACTGACACACAAATAAGCAACAGTAACCTATATACTGAAGATACACCAATGAGAACCATAGCCTGAGCATTAGATTAAGAAACCACAGAGCTGCTTGGGATGTGGCTCCAGGGGTAGGGCACTTGCCTAGATGCTAGAGGCCTGGGATCAAATCCCACTACATAAAAACAAAGATGCCGCTGGGCAGTGGTGGCGCACGCCTTTAATCCCAGCACTCCGGAGGCAGAGCCAGGCGAATCTCTGTAAATTCGAGGCCAGCCTGGGCTACCAAGTGAGTTCCAGGAAAGGCACAAAGTTACACAGAGAAACCCTATCTTGAGAAAAAAAAAACAAAAACAAAAACACAAAGACGCCATACCACTTGCCACAATGTAGGCTTTTAGTGTTTCCACTGAAACACTTACACTAGCTGATGGCCAGCCTCCAATCAATCTAAGTGCTGCTTCCGGTTTCTCACAAGCACAGCACCAGGAGCATCACATTCTCTTCTCAAAGTTTTTGACATGTGATATTTTCAGAAAAAATTCCACAACCCCTAATGTGGATGCTTTAAGGCCTTTCAAAGCCAATTGCAATTCTATGTTTCAAGTTTTTTCTCCTTTTGTGTTTTCTCCCAAACTGTTAACTCTATTTGACTTTGGAGGGTACAGGACAGAAGGTAGGATGGGGAGGATTACTCAAGAAATTGCATCATCTATCATGTTTCTAAATGACATTTTATATCTATATAGGAAAAGCCTTGTTAAATGTAGTTATTTTAATTCCCCGCTGTGAGTATGCAATAAGCATCTACATGAGCCTAAACTGAATAATCCCACTATTTTCTCACCTGCTCCCAAACACAATGAAAACAAAGTGCTTTCTTTCTTCTTTCCTTGACTTTTGTGAGACTAAATAAAGGTAGGAAGGAGTTTTTAAACAATAATTGTAATGGCTACATTTTTAAAGAAAGGGAAATAAGGCTTTAGAGAGGATGAACACCAAGTGTACAGGACATGTGGCAGGAGCCCAGGTTCTAGCTTCTGCTCTACCACAGATGAGCTCAGTGAACTGAGGTTGTGGGACATGAGGATGCTCTTCTGCAACAAGGAGAAACTGAACCAGAGGGTTTTTAGGACCATTAGTGCTGCAAAAATGATACAATTCCAAAGGGCTCTGACACTACCTGACACAGGCTCTATCCCTATGACTTTTAAAGTCTGTTTCATTAAAAAACAAAACAAGAAACAATGAAAGGAGCTGGTGGCACAGCCTTGTAACAGAGAAGCCCAGCATCTACAAAGCCCTGGTTTCCTAGCATCTCAGAAAACAGAGAAACCAGTTACTTTGTAACAGTCGTAACAGCTAATGTACTCCTATCAATCGGTGACCCTATCCAAGGAAATCACTTTCCAACCATGGTTAGTGTACAGTTCAGGCATCACTAACTTTCTGGCCTCTCCATCTAATAGGATTTATTTTACTGTGTAGTAATACATTCCTGGTGCTTTACCATCAACATGCTTCCAGAGCTCTGATGGGACCTTAATGCAGAGTTCTCCATTCCCGGCATCAGGATCCACAGCACTAACAGCAGCTGCATATGCATTGGAAAAATAATTGAGATTTCTCCTGGGGAGATAAAAAGCCAACTTGTAATAATAAGTAGCCACACATTTCACCAAGATCTTTCTAATATCAATGGACATCAATTACTTCTAAAGATTATGCCTTCTTACACAATCTGTTAAGAATTCTTTTTAGCCAAGTTAACTACTCCTGATGCTGTTCCCCGTGATAAGAACTAATAACATGACATGGTGGAGCACGCCTTTGATCCCAGCACTCTGGAGGCAGAGACAGGAAGATCTCTGTGAGTTCAAGGACAGCCTGTGCCCAAAACAAAAAGAAAGTGACGGAAGGAGAGACAGAGGGAAAGGAATGAAAAGAAAAGAAAAAAAACAAAAACCCAACAGCTAAAAAGAACTATTAAAGTGATCATTGTGTTCACATCCTTCATTAACTCTGGAATGCCAAAATCACTACTTTCTTAATATCAGCTTTCTAATATAAATGTAAAGACTGCACAGGGTATGCACCTGCATACATGTGTATACATCCATTCGCAAACATCAAAGACCAATTTTTAAAAATACTGATGTATTTCAAGTATATTTATATTTTATTAAAGTATTTTATAAACTAAAGAAGTATGTTTCATACAAATCAAATAGTTTCTTTGAAATAACAGGTTTCTGGGTGTGTTCTGAGTCTACAAACTACAGTGTTGCCAGGCACACAGGAGTATTAACTAGGGCACAGCTATAACTCCAGCACTAGGTAGGTAAGAGGGTCAGAAGTTCAAAGTCACCCTCAGCTACAAAGTGAGTCTGAAGCCATCCTGGGCTACATAAGATCCTTCTCAACACCACAATATATAAACGAACACTTCCCTCTTTGTTATGAAAACCAGAAACATCAGAAGCAAGTCCTCTTAAGAACTGGGTAGTGATTAAGTAACAATGTATAAACTGCATTTCTTTACCCTTTTCACTAACTGTTCAGTTACTTTTTAGAGCCTTTGTTCTCTAAAGCCCACTGCAGTCCCATTTTGAACAAGTCAGAGAAAAAAGACAAGGAAAAGCAACAACAAATACTGACCAGCTGTGGCGGCTCAGAGCTATTATTCTAGCACTTGAGAGGTTGAGATAGGGGAATTACCTCAAGTTCAAGGCCAGCCTGGTCAACACAGTGAGTTCCAGAACAGCCTGGGGTACATAATGAGACCATGATTCAAAACAAACCAATTTGCAAACATATACCCCTTCTCTCTTAAAGAGCAACTAAGTTTCTACAGCCAGCAAGAAAACTAGATAAACACTTACTGAATGACCTATCTACTAAGATCGGTTACTAACCGGAAGGAGATTATCAAGTATATTCTGGATCCACCAAAGGCCTAACCTTTGAAAAGATTTTCCTTTATAACTTCTTTCTTCACACAATGAAAGTGATGATTCATCATCCACTTCACTGGAAAAAACATTTAGGAGTTATCTTAGCGCTAGCTTAGCCTGCGCATACACTAAAAGATGAGGTTTCTCTTCAAATACAGAGCGAAGCAAAGCTAACTTCCTCAACAGACTAGGATGCCTGCTGTTTCTTAGGGACACTATCCCAGATCCCAGGCCATTCTCTTTGAGTGCTGGCCATTCCCAACAAATTACTGGTGAGAACAGATGCACACTGTAGTTTGTGATTAGCCTCTTACTCTATCATGAATGCAGGGTTCAAGGCCGAATACGGTAGGTATTCTATCCTCTGGCACAACAATGGGATTTTATAGGCCTGTCTTCCACTCATTAGCGGTAATGCCGTTTACTACTCTGTAGTAGATTTTATTCTCTTCAGCAGAACAGGATATGCACATAGTTTCATAACAAGTTTTTTTTATGTCAGTTCTACTAGTGTAGTAAGAACACTGGGGTTTTAGCAACTCACCTTCATGAAAAGGGAACTTTCAGGAATAATTCAGAGGGTCCCTGGACTTTACCAACACCATTTTCCTATCTCCTTCCTGAGCTTGAAAGATTCTAAACCAATGATTATTGGCATCATAATTATGTCTAAGGCTAAGACCTGGGTCCCCAAGTCTTCTAATCCCTGGCTACAGTGTTCTCAAGCTTCAGACTCTATCAGAATCATCTAGAAGGCTTGCAAAGCACAACTTGAAGGAATCCATGCTGTCTGATTCAGTAGGTTTGGGCTAATACTTGAGATTTGACAGATCTAAAAAGTTCCTAGGTGATGGTGATACTGCTTGTCTGGGAATACACTTTGAGAACTCTGCTTTAAGGCAATATGACACACTATCCTAGGCCAGTTAAAATACCATCTTGACTGAAAAGAGTTTAAAGCTGAGTTTGGCATCCCACTGCAACCTACCGAGAAGCACAGAAATAGTAAGACCCAGTGCTACGAAGACTTTTTAGGAATGCCCGCAAATACAGCTGACAGCAGATGCAGTACTTCCTAAGATACTCAATAGAGTGCAAATATTTAAAAGACTATTTTTTTTCTAGAGCTGAAGACGGAACCCTGGGCCTTGCGCTTGCTAGGCAAGCGCTCGCTCTACCACTGAGCTAAATTCCCAACCCCTAAAAGACTACTTTAAAGTGTCTCTGGTCTGAAGATGATGGCGACCATCCAATTCATTCAAACTAGTTTCTGGTATTTATGAAGTAAACACATAACATTAAAACAGAAAACTGGGTAAGACAATTTACCAAAAATATGTACTGAAACTTGCCAGATAATACTTCTTTAAAGCTGTAGTATGAGGAAGGAAAATTTAATAACTTACTACATTGGACAAAAGTGGGAAAATCCTTGAGCCAAATTTTTAATGCAGTAAAAGTAACAGAAATTATATAACATAATAATGGTGGAAAACTTGTTGAAAAACATTAACATGACAATCATTAAAAACAACTGACAGAATGACGCATAAACATAAGCTTCTTAAGGTGTATAACTTACTGTTTTGATTCACTGTGACAAACTTCTAAGGTTGGATCATTATAAATAA
Source organism: Peromyscus maniculatus bairdii (assembly GCF_049852395.1). Taxonomy (NCBI): domain Eukaryota; kingdom Metazoa; phylum Chordata; class Mammalia; order Rodentia; family Cricetidae; genus Peromyscus; species Peromyscus maniculatus. The sequence goes on along the minus strand of NC_134871.1, from coordinate 8,750,781 downwards.
AAGCAGCCTCCAGGTCATTGATCCTGACTCGGTATATTCTACACTGTTTACTGTTTAATTTGATTCTATTCAAGTTTGCAACTGTAGGAAATATAGTCAGCTCCACGAATCCCTGTAAAGATAAAGAACAGCTATTAAAAAACACCGGAATGAAGCTGGGCAGTTGTAGCCTTTAATCCCAGCACTTGGAAGGCAGAGGCAGGCAGACCTCTGTGAGTTCGAGGCCAGCCTAGTCTACAGAGTGAGTTCCAGGACAGGCTCCAAAGCTACAGAGAAACCCTGTCTTGAAAAACCAAAAGAAAAAAACAAAAACAAAAAATGCTGGAATGTTTTAGAGCATATTTCTTTAATTGCTACTTATATATGCTACCTCCAAAGATAAAATTCCAAATAGCTACATACATGTGAGTGCTCTCCAAGAATCTTAATTTCAATCATTAATTGTACCAGTGGCTGAATGAGTACAATTTATCTAGATTTTACCAGTCTGGTGCTTCCTTCAACTGTGTAATTTGTAATAAGTCATTGACTAGAAAAGTGAAACACACACTAGTCTCAAATACAAGAATTTCTAGGCAGACTGCAACCACAATAGGCTGGAGGAACAGAAAATAGTATGGGGTGGGGGTGGGGGGCAGTCACAACCAGAAGGTTGATATAAAAGAATCTGATAGCACAAGGACCGTGGGCTTTAAAAAACTACACTACTAAAACTAACAAGTGTGAGTCTCCTTATGAGAGTTAAATGAGGAAATATGGATCAGCAAGTACTGCCAGAGAAAGCAAAAGCAGGCAGGAGCAGCAGTACTTGCAAATGCTGACCAATTTCCTGCCAAGCAGTCCTACGTGATACACACCTCTGCCATGTTACCCGAGGGGTGTGCAGTCCATCTAAAAAACTCTCTATGATACAACTGACTGCTGAACACTCTTAGCAACATCCTACACTGACTCAATGGGAAAGATGGGTGAAATATGGAATGCATGTGCAGTGATTTTCATGTTCCTGATTGGCATCAAATGTTTCAGATGTAGTGAGTACCAAGATTTTAGAGGTTCCAACAGAAGTATCTAGGAGCAATCAAACCATCGGCACAGAGGACTGGACATAATGGCTAGTTCTACACATCTGTGCCACATTATCTTCTGAGGTCCTCTCTAATCCTGATACCAACTCTGAGGACAAGAATGCTACTGGAAACATTTACACAGACACCCTAAGAGATATGTACTATTGGAAAGTATTTTAACTGTTAACTTTTAGATATAAATCAAAAAAGCTAAGAAAATGCTAACTAGATCTAGACCTATCTGTTCCTGCTATTCTATAATCTTCTGGGCACAAGGGATTTAAATAAAGTTCGTGAATATTTTCTGTATAACTTTTAGACCAACTCTTCAAAAACTCTACAGTCATTATGCTCCCAATTCCCAAGTAAGAATCACACACTCTTAAATCAGACCATCAGCATGGATCCATGGTTGACATCAGAACAAGCAAAGGCAAAAATATTGTGAAGAAAAGCAGTGTATTTAAAAGTACACACTGAGCTGGTGGTAACACATGCTTGTAACATTTGGACTTGAGAAGTGGAGACAGGAGGATGGCCACAAGTTTGAAGCTAGCCTGACCTACACAGCAAGATCCTGTGCTAGAAAAAGAAAAGGTATAAACCATGAGCCAGTGTAGCAGAAATCCCAAAATACATAGGACCCCTCCCCCCCTTCCCTCCATGTAGTCTTAGCTGGGCTGGAACTCTCCATGAAGATTCAGTTGACCTCAAACTCAGAGATCTGTCTGCCTCTGCCTCTAGTGTTAGGACTTAAGTTGTGTGACACCATGCCTAGCCCAAAATTGTCTTAAATCACCCTATCAATCACTCAATGACCACTCTAAATAAATGAGCTTAGATTAAGTGAAAACCAGCAAGCATAACCAAATGAATCAATGTGTGTACATTTTAATTTGTTCACGGGATAAATCTCACTACAGGCTTATTCTTGTCTTATGCATGATGTGAAAGTGCTTGACTATAAAGACTGTCTATTCCACGACATAGTTAATGTATTAAACATTTTAATCAGGAAAAGATAGAGGTAGGGAAAACAGAAGCAACATATATAGCAAAAGTATACGACAATCAAACAGACTTGAATTCTAATTTCTTATTCTTGAGGCACCATCCATCATCTGGAAGATTACAGAATCTCTAAGAACTGTGACAGGCGACTTAAACTGTTTATGGTGACTGGGAATGATCTTACCACAACAGATTTTCTCTGGAAGTTTATGTTGTTGATACAGACGACCTGATGGGTTGTATATTAAAAAAAAGAAAAGAAAACAACTATTATTAAATAAAAGCATAGCTGTACCCAAGTACAAATAAGAACTATGTTCTAAGCAGCTCAAAAACCGCACCAAACTTGCTAAGTTTATATCTTCAAAGTGTACTAAATGAGTAATCTGCTTATTTTAAATCTAGCAAGAGCCCATGCAAAGGTTTATCTTGACAAAACTATAGCAGTACTTTTAAAAAGGGTTTATGAGCCTGCGGGAGGCGGGAGGCGGGAGGCGGGAGGCGCCTAAATCTGCTGAACAATGCTGTCATTCAAAACGTTTCCACTCTGCAAACATCGGGTCCACTGGCGTGGACTCTTAATTCCCCATCCGTTCCCCAGACCCATCAAGTCATTCATGCAAACAAAGAAAAGAAAAATCAGAGACGGGTGAAAACCAGGGAGATGGGGGGTAGGCGGGGTACTTATAATTTGTACGGCCGTGGGCTTTCGAAGCCCTTGTCTCCTTTCTTCCTGTTCATCCTGGAGGGCTCTATGCCGGTGGGCGGCATGAAGAGCTCCGGCGGGGCTCGCCTTGCCGGCTGCTCGGGGGGCTGTGGCGCATTCCCGGCAGCGGCCCGTGCACCCTGAGCGCCCGGCCACCCGGCCTCGGCCTCGCCTCCCCTCCTCGGCCACTCTCAGCCGCCTCCGCCCGGCCCCTGTCACCCAGATGAGCCGCGCTACAGCCGCTCAGTGCCGCTGACGGCCGACATCTTGCCGGTCACCTCTGACCCGCTGCGTCAGAGGAAGTGGGACCCGGCGGAGGCAGAACCCGGAAGTCTGGTCCGGGCGTCGGTGGGCGGGGCTTGAGGGCCGAAGCGAGATGTACCGGTTTGGCTCCTGGTTTCCCCGTTTGTCTCTAAACATTTAGAACAGAGGGACGATTTACTGGGTGAGACGAGAAGAGCGGGAAGGAAGGGAGGGGGCGTTAAGTGTGGAGGAGGAGGCGCCAGGTATAACCGAGGTGAGGGGCTAGGAGCTGGAAATGGTCCCCAAACCGAGACGTTGCGCTGTGTCCGTAGCCAACGCGACCCATTTGCACCCTGCGTTTTAAACTGCAAATGTGTAACTAGACCCGCAGGGGACTCTCAAGCCCCGCTGTCCCAAGGCCTCGACATCTCTTATGCATCTACAGATATAAATCGAATCACGTCCATAAATACAGAAAATTTTTATTTAAAGATATTTTGGCGCCCATTATGCATTTCCTGTTCCTGAGGGGTCAAAGTGGCAAACCAGTATCCGTTAACTCCCTGTTAATTGTCGATTGTCCATTAACATTTTTGCCACCATCGTAGATTTAACTTTCCTTACCCTTTCTAAGGGTCCTGTTGACAAGTTCATTAGCTGATTTTAAATTATTTGAACGCTGGTCTAAACCGAAACCAATTAGGAAAATAAAATCATAACTTTATCAAACGCTCCAAAACTAGGAATTATTTGTTCCCAATGAACATTTATTTATTAAACCCACACAGTGTAAAGGTAGAGCTCATAAATGCCTGACAACCGCTCTCATGCGGGACCACTTCCTTACTCTGTCTGCTGAGAGCATCCTCAGACTTCCATCATTTTCTACAGTTACATAAGCCCCAGAAGGGCAGCGGTAGGCTTGTTCTAAGTTAGTCTCCTCAGAAAGTGAAGGGGAGTGCAGTGATAATGGAAACTTTTATTATGTTTTATAATGATACACTGAGGTGAACTCACTTCTTTCCATACCTCTGCTGAAAATCTTAAATCAGAAAGCTATCGGGAAAGTCATATAACCATCTGTGGGCTCACTGGCTTCTTTTGGAAAGCTGGAGGCAACATCTCAACGTTAGTACAGGAAACAAAAGTCCATGTAGTTAACATAAGGTGTGTGGTCTGGTCAAGGTCAGTGGCTGAATCAATGTTGGTGTCAACCTCTAGACCTTCCTTAATGCTGTGACCCTTTAATACAGCTCCTCATGTTGTGGTGACCCCAACTATAAAATTATTTTTGTTGCTACTTCGTAACTGTAATTTTTCTATTGTTATGAATCATAATGTAAATACTTGATATACAACCTCCAAAGGGGTCATGACCCACGGGGTCAAGAGCCACTGGTCTAGACCAGTAGTTAACACTACCTCAATTGCTTCTGATTAGTCACTGGTTGAGTTTAGTAGGTCAGTAGTTGAATCTAGTAGGCCTTCACTTACTGGATATAGTAGGTGTATTAGTCAGGGCTCTCGAGAATCACAGAACTTACAGAATGACTCTTTCCATATATATGTGGGAATTGACTAGAATGACTTATAGGCTGCAGTCTAACAATGGCTGGCTGTGAATGGAAAGTCCAAGAATCTAGTAGCTGCTCAGTCCCACGAGGCTGGGTGCCTCAGCTGGTCTTCTGTATATGCTGGAATCCCGAAGAAGCAGGCTCCATTGCCAGTGAAGGAATGGATGTGCTGACAAGGTGAGGGCAAGCAGGTGAAGAACGAACCAACCCTTCCTTCTTCCATTGTCCTTTTATTGGCTTCCAGCAGAAGGTGTGGCCCAGATTAAAAGTGTGCCTTCCAGCCTCAAAGTCTGGATTAAAGGCAGGTTTGTTCCAGCCTCAAGATCCGGGTCACAAGTGTGTCCTCCATTTCTGGATTGTACTTCATTCCAGATATAGTCAAGTTGACAACAAAGAATAGCCATCACAGTAGCTCATAGTTGAATCTGGTAGGTCTTTACTGGTTGGGTCTAGTGGATCATCATTGATTGCTTCTATGTACAGACTGGGGAAAACCAGAGCCAGAGCACACAGAGAGTGCCAGGACTTTGCAGAGCATGGTACCTCGATGAGAGTCAGGCAACCAGTGAGCAAAAGGAAGGGATTACCAAAACTAGAAGTGATTTATAGTTCTCTAGTGAGTTTACCTGTGTGGGGGATTGTACTGCTCCCTAACGTTCTTCATAGAGGATGCAGGATTATGCACACTTTACCCACAGTGCATAGTTAAGTGACCCGAGGCCAGGGTTAAGCCAACTTCAGCAATGTAAACAACTAATATAAAGGCTCCTACTGTGATGGCTATTCTTGGTTGTCAACTTGACTACATCTGGAATTAACTAAAATCCAAGCAGCTTGCTACACCCATGAGAGACATTTCTTAATTAAATGTCTAAAGTCAGAAGACCCAACTTTGATCTGGATCTTTTGAGGTGGGAAGATCTACCTTTAGTCTGGGCCACACCTGGTAGCAGCCATTATAAAGGGCATGGAAGAAAGAAGCTTTTGTTCTTTGCCTGCTTGCTCTCACTCTTGCTGGCAAGTTCATTCCTTCATTGGCATTAGAGCCTACTTCTTCCAGATTCTGGAGGATAAAGAGCAGCTGCAACATCCAGCCTCATGGACTGAATAACTGCTGGAATCTTAAACTTTTCATTGGTAGACAGCCATTGTTGGACTAACTGAACCACAACCTGTGAGCCAGTCTAATATATATATATTATACATTGTAATTATATAGCTATATATTATACATATCACATAATATGTTATATGAATATTATATATTATATAAATATTACATATTACATTTTATAATATGCTAAATGTATATAATACATAATACAAAATGATATAATATATCATAAATATATATAAATACACATATCTTATATAGCATGTAATTTATATACATGTTATGTATATGATATGTGCATATATGATATATAACTATATATTTATGATATATAAATACATATCATATAATTATAGATGAACACATATAATTATAATATACTTATACATTTTCTGTATTATGTATAATTATATGATATAAAATTAGTATATGCTTATGTATTATATAAAACATATGTAAGATTATATTATAATATATATATTCTAGAGCATCCTGACTAATGTATAATATACCCCTTAATTTAGGAACACCTTTTAACAGAATAAATCTTTGTATGAGACTATTACTAATAGTTTAGAAAACTTTCTAAGTATATTAATAACTAGAACACCAAATCTTAAGTAAAGATACAGAGTTTATATGTGAAAATCAGAACTTTCTGCATAGAGAATCTTACAGACTTCAAAATATAATAAGTACAGTTTTGTTTTGTTTTTTTCTGAGACAGGGTTTCTCAGTGTAGCCCTGGCTGTCCTGGACTTCCTCTGTAGACCAGGCTAGCCTCGAACTCAGATTCACCTGCCTCTGCTTCCTGAGTGCTGGGATTAAAGGTGTGTGCCACCACCATCCAGCTTTTATTTTTTGTCCTTGTATTTAGTGAGCATTGTGCAAATGTAACCTGAAGGATATGGAAATATCTCACTGCACTGGAGAAATAAGAAATGGTAACAATTACAAAATGCTGAAGAGAAGAAAAAGTATTCAAAGAGTTGGTTTTAGAAACCAAGAATAGGGCCAGCAAGCTGGCTCAGCAGGTAAAGGTGCTTGCTGAGCGAACCTGGCAATCTGAGTTTGATCCCTGAATTTGAAGGTGGGAGAAGAAAAAAAGGACTACAGGGAAGTCCTCTGATCTCTACACACATGTCGCAGCATATGTATCCATGCACGCACATCATGTACATATACAACAGTCATAAGTAAAATTTAATCTTTAAAAAAGTCAGGGATAAAAATATACAAGAGAATCTTTTTTTATTACATCCAGGAATTTTATAAAGCTATTTCGTCTCCCCAAAAAGTTGCCATTCTTTTAAGAGATGAGTCTTCTTGAGTTATAAACTTTCACACCATTTTGCATTGAAGAACGAGAATATTTAGTAAGTAACGCACCTATAGTTTGCTTCTCTCCGCACAAATCTCTGTGGGAATAAAAATAAACAAATGCCATGAATATTTTAGGGAACATAACGTGATACAGTACTGATTACTTTATCTCTACCTCCTAAAGCCATCTTTCTTTTTTGTTTGTTTGTTTGTTTCTCTGTGTAGCCCTGGCTATCCTGGAACTCGCTCTGTAGACCAGGCTGGCCTCGAACTCAGAGATTCACCTGCCTCTGCCTCCCAAGTGCCGGGAATAGACATGTGCAACAACACCTGGCTTAAAGCCATTTTTCTAATAGTCATGCGAAAAGAACAGTGAAAACTCTGTTGTGGGATATTTGTACACTGTGTGAAAATGTATTTGCTGTGACTGGTGTACTAAAAAGCTGAACAGCCAATAGCTAGGCAGGAGGTATAGGTGGGACTTCTGGGCAGAGAGAGAGGAAGGAGATGAATCTAGGCACAGTATCAGACGGCAGTGAGACATGGGAGGGAGTCAGACATAGAATGGAAGAAAGGTGAAAAGCCACGATGCAGAACATAGATTATATAAATGGGTTAAGTTATAAGAGCTAGCGGGACAAGCCTAAGCTAAGGCTGAGCTTTCACAATTAATAAGAAGTCTCCATGTTGTTATCTGTGAGCTGGCGGCTGACAACAAAGCTTGCTACACAACTGCTTCTAAGTCTTCATTGAACTAGGTAGATTAGATGTAGATTAGATGTATCATTTCACTTAACCTCACAAGAATAGGAGTAAGGAGTTCTTCAACCCTGTATTAGATATGAGGAAATAAAGTTATTAAAAAGGGTCAAATTTTGCCATTGTGTGTGTATGACTTCAAAGTCCTGTGTTATTTCCATTATATCATGTAATCTTTAAATTAGAAATAGAGGGCTGGAGAGATGGCTCAGCAGTTAGGAGCACTGGCTGTGCTTCCAGAGGTCCTGAGTTCAATTCCCAGCACCCACATGGTGGCTCACAACCATCGGTAATGAGATCTGGCTCCCTCTTCTGGCACAGGTATACATGCAAGCAGAACACTGTATACATAGTAAATAAAATAAATCTTAAAAAAAAAAATAATCAGAAATAGAAGCAATGTGATAAGTCAAAGAACCTGTATCCTAGGCTTGTCAGGTATGGGCTTGTCTAGATTGCCTGCACTTCTGGGACTTTAGTTTACCTCAAAAAGAAGACTGCCTGAAGCATAATTTGAGGAGAGAGGAGATGACATGAGGGAAAGAGCTAGATCACAGAGGGCCGTAAAGTTCACAGAAAGGGCTTGCTAAATATACTGTAAATGATTGTAAATATAATGCAGAGGCCACTAGTAGTATGTGAAACAACAGAAAAAGCATACTATACCCTGAGGTTTAAAGGATGGAGGAAATGAGTTGATTATGGAATTTTGGCAGTGAGAACATGGAAGACTCACTATATTGGTACTTTTCAATGTTTGCCAGTTGGTAGGTCATGGTAAACATCAACTTTGAAAAGAAAAAAAAGGAAGTCACTGTATTTATTCAGGCCCGGATGAGGGCACCCAGGGAACCATGAACAAAAGAGAGAATGTAGCTGGGCCTAGTAATACAGGTTTGTAACCCTGTAATCTTAGGCTCTTGGGATTAGAACAATCACAGACTGAGGGCCTACCTGAAATAGGAGTGGGTTCCAGGCCTACTCACACAACCTAGTAAAAACCTATCTCAAAAAAAGAAAGAAAGAAAACTTAAGAAGGACAAGGGCCAATGAGATGGTTCAGCACATAAAGGCATTTGCAACCTGACAGCCTCAGTTCAATCTCGGGACTGAACATCACAGAAAGAAGGAACCCACTCTTAAAAGCTGTCATCTGATTTCCACATATGAGCCATGACACACACTCCCCCGCTCTCCCTCAAACAAATAAACAGGGCTGGAGATAAAGCTGAGTGGCAGAGCGCTTGCCTAGTTCAATCAGGCATTTTCCTATGAAGGAGAGAAAAGGACATGGGGTCAGCAGGTCGCTTGGCAGTCTGGGTGACACTATAGACCATGTGTGGTGGGGATGACCCAGTATGGGAGAAAAGAGATAACTCAAGAAGCCAGGTCTCAGAAAGGGCCAGAGGAGATGGCTGTAGTGGAGAGGGAGGACTGGCCTCAAGAGGAGGAAGAGTGGGGCTGGAGAGATGGCTCAGTGGTTAGGGGCACTTGCTCCACAATCATGAGGACTGGAATTTAGATCCCCGCATTCATGCTACCACACTGGTTGTTATGTGTGGGGTGAGGTACCAGCATTCACCACCCCCACACATTCACAGGCATGCGCACACTCCCACATACACAAAGACTAAATAGATAAATAAATATAACTAAAAAGAAGAAAAGAACAACACCATAAGCAATGCCTCAGGCAGCAGGAAAGCTAGGAGGTGGCAATCAATGAGAGGTATCTACCTTTGGGACATGGGTACATTTACTCTCCTCAGAAGAACTGTGACTTTTGTAGGAAAGACAGCAGAGAAATGATTATAGAAGGAATGTTAAGGCGAAAAGATAACACACACTCCACCCTCAGGATGAATAACCAGACAATGATAGAGCAGGCCATCTGAGAAAGTTTCAAGGGACACTGTATCCTCAGGGACTACACGGCACTGTCGTGTTCAGGTCATAAATGTGAAACCCTGTGCCACATCTTACAGAACAACCATCGTAACCCATTCTGACTGAATCACTTACTGGATATATGGAGCGATGTCTTCTTCTGTCCACTTCTCTCTTAGAGAGAAGAGACTATTAAAACGCTCCTGTGTTCCCTCCGGCAAATCATCGACTTTGAGCAAAAAGATGATTTCTGGTCTTGAATTCCTGTCCACCAGTGCTAAACCCTACCACAGACAAGAAGGGGAAAGGCAGCTGAAGTAATGAAGTAATAAATATGACTGGTTTCTTTGGCCATTAGGTTTAGCCCAAGGAATTTAAACCACCAGAGACATGAAACTTTACAGAAAGTCTAGCCAGAGACTTACAGGGCGCCATTTTCATAAAAGAGTTCCTTCAAGCTGTGATTTCTTTGCCCTCTCCAACCTGGCTGCCACTGCCATTTTACCCAGATAGCTTCAGTGGCAGCTGTCACCGGTGGCCAGTCACTGCCAAGTGCAGAAAGCCCTTTCCTTGGCTTCCTGGCTCATCTTACCAGCCCCATTTTCTTTCTTTCTTTTTTGTTGTTGTTATTTTGTCTTTTTTTTTTTTTTTTCCAGAGCTGGGACTGAACCCAGGGCCTTGCGCTTGCTAGGCAAGCGCTCTACCACTGAGCTAAATCCCCAACCCCTCATTTTCTTATTCATGTCCACGCCCCCTTTCCTTTTCATCTCTTTCCACCTCGGACGCCACTGCCTTCTCCTCTGTCTTAATGTGTAGTGTCCCAGACCTCCACCTCAGCCCACTACCTACTTCTCCACCCGTCCCGGGGTGACCTCACCCTACCCCACAGCCTCCAGGGCCCAGCTCATGACTGGAACATTTGCACCTTCTCCTCAGATACCTCTTCTGAGCCCCAGAGCCACATGTCCAGATTACAGAGGACACCTGCTCCGTTCCCACTGCTTGGCGAAACAGGAAATCTAGATAACCTAAGTTCTGGTATTCAAATCCCATACCTGAGTGGTTGGGAGTCGCCATAAGATTTCTCTATCCATCACCCAGATTCTATTTCTGTTTGTTTGTTTTTTTTTACACTTTTTAGTGTGTGTGTGTGTGTGTGTGTGTGTGTGTGTGTGTGTGTGTGTGTAGTATAGTGTAGGGCAGAGGGAATATGTGCACTTGACAGCACACATGTAGAAATCAAAAGACAAATTAAGAGTCATTTCTCTCTGTCCATCACGTGGGTCCTAAAGACTAAACCTGGGGTGAGAGGTTTGGTGGCAAGCACTTTTACCTACTGAGTGCCGTTTCTTGCTTCCCAGTGTTATCTAATTCTCTGGCCAGTATTCTTTGAGTGGGGGGAGGGGAGGGAGAGTAGTTTGTTTGCTTGTTTGTCCCCTCCCCCCTTTTTTGAAGCAAAGTCTTCTCTAGCCCAGACTGACACAACCTCATTGTGTAGCCGAGGATGATCTTGAACTCCTGATCCTCTGGCCTCTACCCTAAATGCTGGGGATTGAACTGAGGGCTTTGTGGGTGCTAGGCAAGTGTTCTACCAACTATGCCACATCTGTGGCCCCAACAACCGTGCATAAGTACTGGGGGAAGTTAAAGGACTCTGCGATGGGGCAAATGAAGGCTGTACCCTGTACCCCTAACAGGGGTCTAGGAGAATAATAGCTCCCAGTTGAGCTCCAGGCAAGAATCACCTCGTCCAGTCAGATGTCACCCGGAGAGCCCCAGGCACAGACCCCCACCAGCCTTACCTTGAGCTGATCAAGCCGAGTGGTCATTCCCTCGGGGACACTCTGCTGCCACACCTCCTGGAACTCGGCGAGGTTAAATTTCACAGCGTTCTGCAGCAGCATCTCTGCGGTCACTCGGCATATTTTGTCCTCATTCAGTTCAAAATAAACTTCATCTAAGGAAACGGCGTCAGATAGGTGCATGCGTCTCTTTTTAAAATGGCATTGGTCTGTTTATTTATTTGTGTGTACATGCATGGACCCATATGGGCTCTCGTATGCCACTGCATGAACGTGGAGGTCAGATGACCACTTTGAAGAGTCTGTTCTCACCTTGTACTAGGGATAAAGCTCAGGTCATCAGACTTGGCTCAGCCACCTCACTGACACTGTATTATCTAATTATTCAGTACAACATCAGTACTTCCTTTACCTCAGCAAAATGTCTTGAAAGGAATCCTGTATCTCTGTCCACCTCCCACAGTCCCATGGTTCTTATTAACACCAATAGACTTGTTTATCACACGATTTAAAATCCCTATTAGAATACTTTCCAATCTTTACCTTCATCCATGTATTTTTTTCCATAGCATTTAAGACAGTGTTCAATCATTTCTCTGAAAATTTAAAACATACAAGAAAACTTATCAGCATCTTATAAACATTTTAAACCCAGTTGCTAATTATACAGTCATATAAATTAAGGATTTGAAATATTAAATTTACTTGGATGATAAATAATACTTAAAAGAACTAATTTAAATATTCTAGGAAATGTCGCATACTAGGCCTGTGCTACACATTTTGCATGAATTCTATAGTCATACATTCATTGTTATACAGTAGCTCAAACACAGCCATTAATTTTGTGTGTATGTGACCAAAACAAAAAGCAGAAAAGATTATGCAGATTTATTCACCCCAGTGACCAAAAGTCTCAAATCCTTTCTGGTTGTATATTTTTAATTTTCTCCCCACCCCTGGGCTACAGAGCAGCTCAGAGGTTAAGAGCACTTGCTGTTCTTACAGAGGACCCAGGTTCAGTTCCAAGCACCCACCTGGTGGCTCAGAACCACCAGTTAACTCCAGTTCCAGGGATCTGAGGCCCTCATCTGCCCTCTACAAGCAGCAGGCATGTACATGATGCACATACATGCATGCAGGCAAAAAACCTCATACACATAAAAAATAAATATTTAAAAAAAAATTTTCTCTATCAGAATATAAATTCTATACCCCCAGTTTACTTCTTGTCTGAAAAAGAATTTCATTATCTTAATTAATCTGCAGAGACAAATAATGGAAACACTCACTCTGGCTCCAGAGGTCCAAGTTCCTGAAGGCATACATTCAAGGGAACTCTACTAAAAGACCATGATTCGGAGTCCACAAGCTGAGTTATGTGATTCAGAAGTTTGATCTCATAATCAAATTCAAGAATCCTCCAATAACCTACAAATGCCAAATGTCAAACGTACCAAAGAACATTGTAAGTGAAGTGATTAGATAATCAATAAATAAAGCAACAACACCCTCTTACCCATAAGGCATTGTGGTGGCTACTGTTAACTGTCAACTAGACACAATCTCGAGTGCCCTGGAAAGAGACTCTCAGTGAGGGATAGCCTGAGGTAACCTGTGCTGCATGATGCTGCTGAAAGTGACTCTGATCACAGCTATCTGAAAACGCGTTCTCACAGCACAAAGACCAGCTCACTGGAGAGATGACAGATTCTGCTGCGGTGTGGACACGAACAATAACCACTGGGGGGTCAAGATATCTTTCCCTAGTTCTAAAGAAACTGGCTACACACGTACAATGGAATTTTCTTCAGCAGTAAAGAATGAAATAATGACATTCGAAGGAAAATGGATGGAAGTGGAGAACACTATGTTAAGAGAGATGAATGAGACTGAGAAAGACAAATACCATGTTTTCTTGAATACATAGAATCCAGATTTAAATTTGTGCGCGCGCGCGTTCGTGTGTGTGTGTGTGTGTGTGTGTGTGTGTGTGTGTGTGTAGGTGTGTGTGTATGGGTATGTGTATATGTGTGTATGTAGGTGTGTATGAAGACACATTTATATGTACGATGTGAAGGCAGAAATAAGATTATAAGGAAGAGGTCTAATGGGAGTGGGGAAGGAAGAAAAATTAAAGGAATATACATGTCATTAAACCAAAAGGAAGCCTATTTGCAGGGCAGAAGGTCATCTCCAAGAGAAGGCAGACAGATTATGGAGGGGGCAAACAGGTGATGGAGGGGGCAGACAGGTGATAGAGGGGGCAGACAGGTGGTGGAGGGGGCAGACCAGTGATGGAGGGGGCAGACCAGTGATGGAGGGGGCAGACAGGTGATGGAGGGGGCAGACAGGTGATGAAGGGGGCAGTAGGAGGGTGGCCTATATAGAACAAAGTATAATGACATATACATGAAAATGTCACAGTGAGCCAGGTGCACTGTGATGCACACCTTTAATCCCAGCACTCAGGAAGCAGAGGCAAATGGATCTCTGAGTTTGAGGCCAGCCTGGTCTACAGAGTGAGTTCCAGGACAGCCAGGGCTACACAGAGAAACCCTGTCTTGAAGAAAACAAACAACAACAGATGTCACTGTGGACTATGTCTCTAGGTATGCTAACCATAAAATTAATTTGAAAGACATCTGTCCCTATTTCTGTGAAGGAATCTGAAATGCCATTGGATATGGTAGTGTATACCTATGACCCCTAGCATTCTGGAAGCTGAGGCAGAAGAATCTCAGATGTTCAATGCCAGTTGGCTACATAGCAAGTTCAAGTTCTAGGCCAGCCAGGGCTACAGAGCAACGCCCTACAGGAATGTAAAATGCCAATTTAAAACCAATGGCCCAGATATCACTTTCAAAAATAAACTCCAATTCCTATCTATCATTTTGCCAGGAAAATTTCTGTATATTCTGGAAAATCGAAAGTGTCATTAAGAGCTGAGTGGTATTTAATCTCAGCACTTGGAAGGCAGAGGCAGGCAAATCTGAGTTCGAGGCTAGCCTGGTCTACAGAGAGAGTTCCAGGATGGCCAGGCCCACAAAGAGAAACCCTATCTCAAAAAAAAGGGGGGAGGGGGGAGTTTGGGGGGGGGAGACGGGACACCACACACATGCAGTTCTTTATTTAACAGAATTTATTTTCCATATTTAAGGGCAAGGCACACAAAAGCTAATCTTGTTTGTAAGATTATGAGCAAAATGAATAGCATATCCACAAACCATACTGATTTTCTTCTTCTTAACTAATAGGTGAAGAATCAAGATGTTTCTCTAGGCAAGCTAAGAGTGGGTTCATAGTGGCATAGTGGCACATACCTTTAGCACCAGTACTTGGGAAGCAGAGGCAGGGGGATTTTCATGAGTTCCAAACTAGCCTGATCTATTTAGTGCGGTGATTCTCAACCTTCCTACTTCCTTTAACACAGTTCCTCATGTTGTAGTGACCTCCAACCATAAAATCATTTTCGTTGCCACTTCATAATCATAATTTAGCTACTGTTATCTGATACGCAGGATACATGATATGTGACCCTTGTGACAGAGTCATTTGATTCCCAAAGGGGTTGAAACTCCTAAGTTTAGAACTGCTGATTCAGTGATTCCAGGCCAGCCAGGGCTATGGAGTGAGACCCTGCCTCAAGCAGATAGCTAGATGGATAGATGGATGGGTGGATGGACAGACGGACAGACGGATGGATAGCTCATAGATGCTTACAAACATGGACTCAGTGATGACTACAGATCCAGATGCTGACAAAAATGCTATACTCCAGAGCAGAGGCCAATCAAACTCTTAAAGGAGGCACCACAGAACTCTTCTTCATCAACCTCTGAGCTCAACCTACCTGGATCTTCCACATGTGCTGAAATTATAAACAATGCATGTTCATCAGCACACTGGCATTAGCATCTGAAGAAGCACAGCACACTTTCCAAGCTATTTGAAAATTTAAGGAAGTTGTTGACCTGATTCCAATCCAAAGATCTAGCACTGATGCCATGTCTGTCATTAACACAATCCCAGGCCCTTGCTAGGCCTCAATTTTTTACCTATTTAAAAATTGATTTAAGCCAGGTGTGGTGGTGCATGCCTTCGGGAGGCAGAGACAGGTAGATCTCTGAGTTTGAGGCCAACCTTGTCTATATAGTAAGTTCTAGGACAGCCAGGGCTATAAAGAGAAACCCTGTTTCGAAAAACCAAAATAAATAAATAAATAAAATAAAAGTCAATGTAAATGAAAAGACGAGACTACTTGATATTTAAAGACTTTTAAAGGGAAAGGTCTGTAGTGAGTGGTTCAAACGTCACTGTTCACAGACTGACAGAATGACCTCATGTAACGATCATCTTATAGGCTAGTGCAAGACAAACATCATCACTGTGTGTGTGTGTGTGTGTGTGTGTGTGTGTGTGTGTGTGTGTGTGTTTGTGTTTGTGTTAGGATTCAAACACGAGGTCTCACACATACTCAACAAGTACTCTTCCACTCCTAATATTATCACCTTTTGAAGCTAAAAGGAAATTAAACAAGCATGCAACCTGGCTAAGGTGTTCCAAAGCTTCTCACTCGCTTAGGATACAGTCCCGCCATTATGAATGGTAATAGTTACGCTACCTCCAATCTCACAGGCATTCAGGACTTGTAACTGGGCCATTATTTCTTCCTCGCTTGCCTGAATTTGATCAAGCAAATCTTCAGTTGTATACTGAAACAAACAAAATAGATACGTATCTTCATGATTTGAGAAACATTACCTTCTTAGTTTTCTTATTGAGTTTTGGAGAAGTAGTAAACAGAGATGGTGACAGCATGAATAGTTTCTCCTGTTAATGCATAATGATCATAACACAAAATCAAAATCTGTCTTAAAACGGGGCAAATCTTGATGCCCTTGCACTTGGCAATGGATTATTGACTAGGACACTAAGAACACAAATGACAGAAGAAAAGATACAAGCCAGGTGTGATGGCACACACCTGTAATCCTAGCCCTTGGCCAGCTAAAGGAAGAAGAACTTGAGTTAGCCTGGGCTACACAGTTCGATCCTATCTATAAAACAAAAACAAAGAAAGAACAAGAAAAGGAGAAGGAAGAAGAGGAGAGAAGGGAGGAAGAGGAGGGTCATCAACTAGACTTCATAAAAAGGATCAAGTTTTGCACTTCAGAACGCTGTTTGCTGGTCATGGTATTGCACACCTGTGAGGGAAGTGCTCTGGAGGTGGAGGCAGGGGGATCAAGGTCCGGTCCAAGAGGTGGAAGATGGCTCAGCAGCAAAAGGTTTTTGATGGGTAAAGACGCTTGCCATTGTAAGTCTGATACCCAGAGTCTGATTCCTGGAACCCATGTAAAGGTGGAAGGAGAGAACCTGACTCCACAAAGCTGTCCGTCCTCTGACCTCCACACTCAGGTCATAGGATGGACACCCACCCACCTCCTCATATACTATCCAGCACACACCAGTCTCAAAAATGAAACAAAGAGGACTGGTGAGATGGCTCTGTAGGTAAAGGTGGTTGCCACCAAGTCTGATGACTTAAGTTCAATGCCCAGAATCCACAAGGTGGGAGAGAGAACCTGAGCCTGCAAACTGACCTCTGACATCCATACTCAGGTTATGGCACATGAGCACCACTACTACCCACCACACATACCAAATAAATAAATAAATGTAAAAACAAAACACCTACCTATACAAAAGGACAAATAAATATATGTTTGCACTTATATAGTATATTAATGGTAAAATTCATAGAGACAAGAAGTAGTGAGTGGTTGCCATTTCCTGGGAGTAGGAGGTTATCATTTAATTAGTAGGTAGTTTGTGAAGATAAAATGTCCTAGAGATAGATGGTGTTGGTGATGGCACATCACTGTGAACGCACTAAATGCTACTGAACTTATTAAAATGGTAAGTGCTGCGTCATGTGTACTTTTATCACAATAAAAAGAAATCAAGTTGCCAGGTGGTGGTGGTGGTGGTGGTGGTGGCGGCGGCGGCGGCGGCGGCGGCGGCAGGGGCGGCGGCGGCGGCGGCGGCGGCGGCGGCGGCGGCGGCGGCGGCGGCGGCGCACGCCTTTAATCCCAGCACTTGGGAGGCAGAGACAGGCAGATCTCTGTGAGTTCAAGGCCAGCCTGGTCTACAAAGTGAGTTCCAGGACAGCCAGGGCTGTTACAGAGAGTATATAAAGTGATACCCTCAAAGAAAAAAATAATAACACTAATCATTGTCATCATCAAATCAGGCCGAATATGGTGGCACACGCCTTTAATATCAGCACTCAAAGCAGAGGCAGGCAGATCTCTGTGAGTTCCAGAACTACATAGAGATCTTGTCTCAAAAAACAAAAACAAAACTCAAAGTCAGGCATGGCACACATTTATAATTCCAGCATTCATGAGGCACAAACAGGAAGATTGCTCCAAGTTCAAAGCCAGCCTGGTGTATAGGCCAGTACACACAGTAAGACATTCTCTCAAAAAAAAAAGGGGGGGGGGAATTAAGAAAGTAAAGAGATAAAAGTGAAAATCTTTGCATTGTATGTATCTATTAAGGAACTATATTTCACTTTTTTTATAAGAAAGATAAATAAGTAACACAATTTAAAATGAGGGAAAAGAATTGAACAAACATTTCTCTAAAGATATATAAATTGCCAATAAAGCTGAGTATGTTGGCATACACTTGGAATTCCAGTATTAAGGAGCAAAGTTGAGGCAGAAGACCAACTTGGGGAGCTTGGGGCTACATAGGAAGGACCAGTCTCAAAAACAAAACAAACAAACAAAAAACCTGGGGCTGGAGAGATGGTTCAGTGATTAACCACTGGCTGCTCCTCCACAGCACCCAGGGTTCAATTCCCAAAGCCCACATGATGGGTCGCAGCTGTCTTCAGTTTCTGAGGACTCAGTGGGTCCGTGGGTCTGGCTTCCATGGGCACTTCACACACACAGTGCACAGACACACAAGCAGGTAAAGCACATGAAATAAAGTCTCCAAAAAAACAAAATAAAACTCAAACAAACAAGCAAAAAAGACAATCAGGGTCTAGGGATACAGCCCAGGTAGAGCGCTTCCGAAGCATGTGGGAAGCTCTGGGTCCCATCTCCAGTGTCAAAGATACCCTCCATTGTAGTGCATGCCTGTAATACCAGCATTTAGGAAGTACAGACAGGAATATCAGGACTTCAACGCCATCCTCAACTACATAGCAAGTTTGAGGCCAGCCAGTAATCAATGAGATCTTGTCTCAAAAGAAGACAATCAATCAGAACAAGAAAGATGGTCAGCATCATTAGTTATGAGGAAATGGCCACTGAAACCCTAACAGGGTATCACTTCATATACTTACCTAAAGCCTGAAGCACACACTAGCCCCAGGCCATCTCCCATCCAATTCCTAACTCAGCCCAATCCTGCTTTGTTTCTTGTTTTGATTCAGCAAGTCCTAATCCAATCAAGACAATATTGTAAGACTGGGGTTACCAGGGCCCATACCACCAGGCCAGGCTCCTGCTTAGCTTCTGAGGTCACATGACATCAAGCATATTTAAATGGCAATCCTTAACAACATGCCACTCTCACCCCAGACAGCTTTATGTTTATGTCTAAAGGTTATGTTTAAACTTTTATAGCACAAATTTTAAAAAATAAGACTATCAGCCGGGCGGTGGAGGCGCACACCTTTAATGCCAGCACTTGGGAGGCAGAGCCAGGCGGATCTCTGTGAATTCGAGGCCAGCCTGGTCTACAAAGCGAGTTTCAGGTAAGGTGCAAAGCTACAAAAAAATAAGACTATCACCAATAATGGATGATGGCACACACCCATAATCCCAGTACAAGAAGAAGCAGAGGCAGGAAGATGGCTTCAAGTTCCAGGCCAGTCAAGTCTACATAGCAAGATTCTATCTCCAAACAAATAAATAGATAGATAAATAAATAAATTTGTATTTTAAAATTTCAAATAAAACCCAGAGATAATATTCTTACTTTTGAGCGGCTTGGATCCTCCTCCTTATGACTGTCAGGGCCTTCGTAGGTATTTTCCATCAGGAGCTTCTTCAGCTTTTTTAATTTAGGTCTGCATCTTCTTAATTCCCAATAATTATTAGAGAAACCAAAGATCTAGAAATCACAATGCAGCATAAGCCTCTGTGGGCTTTCTCAAACACAAAACATTCTCACAAAGTCATCTTTGCTCTGTGGCACCTTTCCAGCCATCTCAGCTACTTTGAAAAGCCCGTCAAGAAATACACCGCCACCAGGTGATGGTGGTGCACACCTTTAATCCCAGGAGGCAGAGGCAGGCAGATCTCTGTGAGTTCGAGGCCAGCCTAGGCTACCAAGTGAGTTCCAGGAAAGGCGCAAAGCTACACAGAGAAACCCTGTCTCGAAAAACAAAAAACAAAAAAGAATTACATTAAACCTCCAAAAACAAAAAACACAGGGTCTAGCATGGCAGCACATGCTTTTAATTACAGCATTCTGGAGACAGAGGGAAATGGATCTCTATGAGGTCCAGGCCAGCCTGGTCTAAGCACTATACATAAGTTCCAGACCAGCCAGGGGTACACAGTGAGACCTTGTCTCAAAAAATAAATAAATAAATAAATAAATAAATAAATAAATAAATAAATAAATAAATAAATAAATAAGCAAACAAAAATATGCCCATGACCTGGGATATAATTCAAAGGCAGATGAGGCAAGAGGATGAAGAGTTCAAGCCTAGCCTGGGCTACACTGAAAGACTGTCTCAGAAATCAACCACAAAACAAGAGGCTGGGAAGGGACCTCCCCTGGTAGAGTGCTTGCCCAGCCTGCAAGAAAGCCCTGGATTTGCTCTGAGCACATCTGCAGAAACCAGGGATGGTAGTGTATGACTGGAGTCTCAGCACTTGGGAGTTAGAGCAGCAAGATCAAGATCGGAAGTTCAGGGTCATCCTCAGCTATATAGCAAGTTCAGGACCAGCCTGGGCTACATCACACACACACACACACACACACACACACACACACACACACACACACACACTTATCGATAGCTCCCCTCTCCTAATACCGTATGAATCATTACAACTCCCAGCACGTTCCCTTGTTTCTTCAATTCTCTTTTTAAGGAAACAGCTACTCTGAGTCATTCTGAAAGAATCATGGGCTTTGCATCAATTGTCACATGTGTGACAACCAAGAAAAGTTGGAGACTTTTGTTTGGTAACTACCATTGGCATTCTCCAAAATAAGTAATGTTTTACTTGGCTCCATATTAACAAACTAACCTAACTTCAAAACTAAGACACACACTCCCTTCCAACCTCAATTTTTTTTCCTTTCTCTACCTCATAAATTCTACCAAATGCACTAGTTGTGGTATGAGGGATTCATTTTTCAAAACATATCTGTGGCATAATTTACTGAAAATGGTTAAAACTTTAAGAATGAGTCAGTTAGGGTTGGAGAGATGACTCAGTGACTTAAAAAAATGGTTGGCACCAGGCAGTGGTGGCGTACGCCTTTAATCCCAGCACTTGGGAGGCAGAGCAGGTGGATCTCAGTGAGTTCGAGGCCAGCCTGGTCTACAGAGCTAGTCCAGGACAGGCTCCAAAGCTACACAGAGAAACCCTGTCTCGAAAAACCAAAAAAAAAAAAAAAAAGAACTGGTTAGCTGCTCTTCTAGAGGACCCAGGTTCGATTCCCAGCACCCACATGGCAGCTCACAACCAGTTCCAGGAGTATCTGATGCCATCTTCTGGCCTCAAGGGGCACTACATGCACATGGTTCACAGATGTAGCAGGCAGGCAAGACACCCACACACAAAATTTTTATAAAATAAAAATTTTAAAACAAAACAAGCTACCTAATAGCAAACAGACCACATTAAGAGAAAGACTGGATGTGTCTGAGACCAAAAAAAAAAAAAAAAAGCCAAAGTGGGGGGGTGGGGGGGGGGGAGAATTCACAAATTAAAAAAGAACTAAAATAATACTGAGACACTTTTAGACTTCTTATGATGACACATATCTTGTACCAAAAGTTTTTAACCAAAGGGGAGCTTGGAACCCAGAGTGCCATTCTCAGACAGGTAGAGGACAAAACAGTACCTCCGTGTGAACAATGTTACTCTGTGTCTCCTCCCTCTTCAGCTGGTCTGGAGTTTTGCAGCCAGGGATGAAGAGCAGCATGTTGGACGTGTCTGCTATCTTCAGGTCATAGGTCTTGTCTCTACTGCACAACACAGCTTGCTCGTCTTTGTCCCCTCGAATCACAAAACTACGGGAAAATGGGGGTGGGGGGGAGACACGGCTTATTGAGACACTAGTGGATACCTCATTTCAAATACTTCCCAGTTCCTCTGGCTTCTAGATTTAAAATTCAGCCTTGGGACTGTACCTGTGGTACTTTGAAAGAGAAACACTCACACACACACACACACCCCTACCGCACCCCCAGGCTCAAGCATTTGAACACTTGAGCCCCAGTGGGTGACACTACTGGGGGAGATTTAGGAGGTGCGGCCTTGCAGGAGGAAGTGTGTCACTGAGGGTGAGCTTTGAGAGTGTAGAGCCTGGCCGTCTTCCAGCTCACTCTCTCAACTCTGTGCTTGCCACAAAAGATGTGAAGATGTGTCTCTCAGCTTCCTACTCCTACTGCACACCTACAGCTGGCCGCCAGGTTCTCTCACAATGAAGGACTCTTTTTAAGATTTATTTATTTATTTATTATGTATACAGTGTCCTGCCTGCATGTGTCCCTGCAGGCCAGAAGAGGGCACCAGATCTCATTATAGATGATTATGAGCCACCATGTGGTTGCTGGGAATTGAACTCAGGACCTTTGGAAGAGCAGTCAGTGCTCTTAACCTCTGAGCCATCTCCCCAGCTCCACAATGATGGACTCTTAACATCCGGAATCATAAGCACAAATTAAATTTTCCTTCTATAAGCTGCCTTGGTCAAAGTGGAATTTTTGTTTGTTTTGATTTTTTTTGAATCGCAAACAGCCAAGAAACTGATACAGGCCCCTGTGGTACAATAATGGAGTCCACAGAAAAAAACACCAGGACTTAGAGCTAGCTAGCTATCTGGTACCTAACCAAGGAAAATTAATTAATACAGGCAAGAAAAACTCCAAGAGACCAGAAGGCCAAATGTCACCACAGAAAGGCTAAGAAAACCAGAAGACACTGCATCCAGATGCTCTAGTCATGATGCTGTGGTATGCAGCTGGCTGAAGGGCCAACGGTGACACTTGTGATTCTAGCCATGAGGAGGTGGAGGCAAGGGGATCAGAAGTTCAAGGCCATCCTCAGCTACATAGTAAGATGGTACACAGTGGGTCTGAGGTCAACCTCATCTACTTGAGATCCTTTCTAAAAAGAAAACAACAAAACCAAAACCCCAAACAAACCAAAAAAGCAAAGGGAAAGAAAATGCCACAGCAGTCTTCTAAAACAGGCTAAAGTGGCACTTTACTTCTCAAACACACCACAGAGACATCTTGGAGAAAACAAGCAGACTGGGATACGGTAGGTCTGGGATGAGACCTGGGATTCTGCATCTCTCACAAGTTCCCAGAGGATAAGGATGCAGATGGTACCCACTCAGGTCTGGGAAGAGACCTGGGATTCTGCATCTCTCACAAGTTCCCACAGGATAAGGATGCAGCTGGTACCCACTCAAGTCCTCCTTGTTTAATTCTGCACAGTCAAAGGTTCACAGCATGGCCTAATCATTTGCTACATGGCAGAGAGACCTTGGGAAAAGAAGGCTGCATGAGAACCCTATTTACAAACCAGACTAAAGACTAGAGTTCACCACAACTGAAGAAGAGTAAAGGTGAAGGTAAGGGAGCTGGAGAGATGGTTCAGTGGTTAAGAATACTGGCTGTTCTTCCAAAGGACCTGGGTTCAATTCCCAGCACCCACATGGCAATTCCCAACTGTCTCTAACTCCAGTTCTAGGGAATCTGACACCTTCATACAGACACACATGCAGGAATGTACAATAAACAAATAAATAAATAAGTCTTTTTAAAAAAGGTGAAGGTGAGGAGGAGGGAGAAGAAAGGCGAAGATGACTGAGATTCTGAGGTGCTGGTTCTGTTTTCGGCACCTATGAAGCATTTTATACTTTTGTGCACAACCAACTTCCCTCAAGTAAACAATAAATAACCTAAAAGAGGAGACTGGACTTTTCCAAAACTAAACCTTTAGTTAGTGTAAGGAATAAGAGGGGTGTTGTTTGTTTGCTTGTTTGTTGACTCTTTTTTTTTTTTCTTTCTTTCTTTTTTTTTTTCTTCGAGACAGGGTTTCTCTGTGTAGCTTTGGAGCCTGTCCTGGAACTCACTCTGTAGCCCAGGCTGGCCTCGAACTCACAAAGATCCGCCTGCCTCTGCCTCCCGAGTGCTGGGACTAAAGGCGTGCGCCACACTGCCCGGCTGTTTGTTGACTCTTGGTGCCAATAATGTTTAATGCAGTGGTTCTCAACCTGTGGGTCGATGCCCTTTGTGGGGGCTGAATATCAGATAGCCTGTATATCAAATATTTACATTATGATTCATAACATAGCAAAATTACAGTTATGAAGTAGCAGTGAAATAGTTTTATGGATGGGGTCAGCACAGCATGAGGTACTACTGTATTAAAGGGTCACAGCATTAGGAAGGTTGAGAAGCACTGATTTAATGGGTCTAGTCACCTACTCTTTACCAGTCATTTCCACATCCTATCACTACTCCCACTTCAAAACATTTTGAGCCGGGCGGTGGTGGCGCACGCCTTTAGTCCCAGCACTTGGGAGGCAGAGGCAGGCGGATCTCTGTGAGTTCGAGGTCAGCCTGGTCTACAAAGCGAGTTCCAGGGAAGGCGCAAAACTGCACAGAGAAACCCTGTCTCGGAAAAAAAAAAAAACATTTTGTTAGGAGTAGAAAGGTAAGATCAAGAGTTCAAGGTCACCCTTGGCTACAAGACCAGCGGAGGCCAGTCTAGGATACATGAGGCCCTGCCTCATAAAAACCAAAACCAAAAGTGAGGGGTACATTTTGTTCTACTTCTTGTTCAAAAATAAATAAATAAATAAATAAATAAATAAATAAATAAATAAATAAATAAAACGGGAGGCCGAGGTGCCAGTTCACCAGGTAAAAACCTACATGAAAAGCCAGATGGACTCATGGGCATCTGGAACCCAGCACTCCTGTGGGCAGATGGGGGTGGAGACACGAGAACTGGCCGGGGTACACAGTGAAGCTGTAGAAACAAGGAGCATTCTACCTCCCTCGAACGCGGAGGAGAGAACCAACTCCCGGGAGTTGGCCTCTGGCTTCAAATCACACAAAGGTGTGAGCGCGCTCGCTCTCTGACACACACACACACACACACACACACACACACACACACACACACACAGAAGGCTGGGGGGATGTATCTCACTCCATTGGTAGAGTGCTTGCCTAGCCTGCACAAAGCCCTGAATTCACTCTCCAGCACAGCACAAGGCCAGTAGTAGTGCACACCTAGAATCCCAGCACTGCAGAGTCGGAGCCAAGAGGATAAGATGTTCAAGGTCATCCTTGGCTGCAGAGTGAGTTTACTGCCAGCCTGGCTAGAGACTCCATCTTGGAGGGGGAAGAGAGGGTGTCAAAAGGCACATTTTAATATCTTGCTTTTGCCAACTAAATTAAATAATTACTATAAATTAACTGAACAAAGAAAAGATCCTTCACACCTGAAGTCCTTCTTAATCTCCAATTCAGCTGGATGGAAATATGAAGTTTTGGGGCAATTCTCTTAAGGACACTTTGTGACCAGTGTGTGGCTGGTGGGCTAGAACACTATGTGATGGGTCAAATAAACAAACTCAAAGAGAACCTAGATGGTCCGACTAAAATGAACCTGGGGAGGAAACAACGCCTAAGGAAACACAAGAAGGAATCAATTGGCAGGAGTCACATCGGCACAAAATAAACGGGTCCAAAACTAGTTGAGGGGGTGGCAGGATGGCTCATTTGGTAAAGGTGCTTGCCTCTGGAAGAGCCACAAATATTCTTAACTATGACCCATGTCTTCAGCCAGCCCCTATTTTCCATCTTTTTCCCCCTACAGGACCTGGAATCCAAACTATAGCCTGAAGCCTATAATATAAGCGCTTTATCACTAAGCCCAAACCAGTTCCATCCAGGGCCCTTGGATTTAAAATCCAAGGTCTTGGCAGCAAACTTGTGGTTGACCTGGAATCAGAAACACCTCCAGTACTTCAGTCAGTGACCGTAACCCCCCAACCAAGTCTATACATCAGGCTTTAAACTTTTGCCTCATCTGTCCCACCTACTATCCGAGTCAAAGAAACCCAAGTGGAAGGCAGGAACTCTCTGTGTAGATACCGCTGCTATATTCTGAGATAGAACAGCTATGTTCTGTAGAGTCCTTGGTATCACTGCTAAGGCCTTCAGAACTCCGTGGCGGCCTCTGTTCCTGACATTCTCCCGCTGGCACCTCTCTCTAAATTCAGCTGAATCCTGCTAACACTTCAGTCTAGCAGAGCGAGTCATGGATTCCTCCTGGCAGATGACAGCAAACCGGGGATCCTCCCACCAGCCGCTCTTGGCCCAATCAAAGCAACTCTCTGGACCAGTTCCTCATTCGGAGATCCCACACTACAAAACGCAGCAGGTAGGTGGCCTTGCACGAGGCTGGGGATCGGCGTGCCCGGGGTACCCCCACCCACCCATCCTGGCTCACCTATGCCCGGCCTCCAGCTGCTGGCACAGTGCGGGGTCCAGCTCCAGCAGGCAGAAGTCGCCGGTGGCCGCGCCGCTGGTGCCGGGACCGAAGCTCAGACAGTGCACCGTGGGCAGCAGCTCGGCGGCGTTCAGCTTGGCCACCTGCAACGTCGCGTCCACCTCCTCGCGGGTCCTCCGCGAAGCCGGCGGCCCAGGCATGCCGGGGCACCGAGAGGGGCGTGCCGCCGACCGTGGAGATCCGAACGCCCCGGGACTTCAAAAGCGCGCCAAGTCGGCGGGAGCGGGCTTCCGGGGAGGAGCGGGGCGTGTCCCGGGAAAGTAGGAAAGCGTCCGGGCGCGCTCGTCACTGGGCAGTCCGCTCACCGCGTGCGTGCAAATCCAGGATTGCTGAGGGCCAGCGCGGGTTTTCCCTGAGGACTCCTGGAAAGTCGCGTTAGCTGTTCTGCCTCCCTACGGGGCCAAGCACAGAACTTGCACCCACCCCTTCCGCCGCACTGTGCCCGCCCCCTTCTTTCCCGCCAAAGCTACCATTTCTCTCCGGCTGTGGTGGGTTCTGGTAATGAGCTATCTTGCGTGCACAATTTCTTTAACCCGTGACCATGACCCAGTAAGGCAGGAATCCTGGTGATTGATCCCGTCATGCAAATGGAAGCAGGATGCTTGCCAGGGATGGCAGAGCCTGGAGATGGCAAAGTCTGAATCCAGGCTAATCTATGGTGGCTCCAAAATTGCCCTGTCCAGTTTTATATAGACAGTCCAGGACCAGGACTAGCAGAATCAGATGCGGCATCTCACTTGTTTGGGCTTGGAGACGATCCAAGATGGGAGATAATGCCTCCTGTTCATTAAATACTTCATTTGTGCTAAGTGGTACATGAGACTTCTATCCGCTAAAAGCCGTATGCCTGGTTCTGGGAAGGCCCTGCAGGCTCCAGGGAAGAGTCCAGCTAATTCACCACTGCAGGGTATGATGTCTTCTTGACCAAAGTTTGCAATGACCTCAAACTGTTTTAAGATGAAAACTCATACATAGACTCACATCCATGAACTTGTAACTGCTTGGTTGGGAGTTCTCCAAGGGATGCCAGCGAACTCCCACAGACCTGGCTGCCCATGAAAGTTGAAACAGCCTAAGAGGAATAATTCTTCTTAGAGGGGGTGGCCTCCTACTCATTCCTGTAAATTAGACTTTAGTTGAAGTAGAAGAATGTATTGGTTGGGAATATTGAAGGGCTGAATTCCAAGGAAATGAACAAGTTTGTTTGCTATTTATTTTCCCCCCAAACCTTTTGATGAATCAATAGGAAAGCAATGGATCAGAGCATCCTCGGGGTCTGCCAGAAGTTCTAGTTGGAGGAACAGTCAATCTATTGCTTCATTAATCTTCTCTTTTAAAACATCTGAACCGCCTGGCATGGTGGTGCACACTTTTAATCCCAGCACTGGGGAGGCAGAGCCAGGCAGAGATCTCTGTGAGTTCGAGGCAGCCTGGTCTTAAGTGAGATCCAGGACAGGCACCAAGACTACACAGAGAAACCCTGTCTCAAAACAACAACAACAAAAACATCTGAACCACCTGTCATGGTGGGGAATGCCTTTAGTCCCAGCACTCAGTAGACAGAGACAGGTGGATTGCTATGAGTCTGAGGCCAGCCTGGTCTACATAGTGAGCTCCAAGCCAGCCAAAAAGCTACATAGAGAGAGGCCATCTCAAAAAGCAAAACTCTGAATCTGTAAGGAAAATGATGGAGCAATGTACTGAACATGAAAGTGTTGAGAACTCATTAGTGGGTATCAGTGAGATGGCTCAAGGTTGTAAGTGTTTGCCATGCAAGCCTAATGACCTGACTTCAATCCCCAGAACACAGTGGAAGAAGAGACCCAACTCCCAAAAGTTGTCCTCTGACATGTACACATTCGCCATGGCACACACCCACCCATACTTTCACATGCACTTATAACCACACACAATAATAATAAAATTTTTTTAAATATTTGGAAAATAACCAACAGTTGAAAGTGAACTATTAAAATGGAAATATTCAAAGGTGCTCGCTGCCAAGGCTGATGACCTGAGTTCAATCCAAAGAATCCACAGTAGAAGGGGAGAAGCAACTTCTGAAAGTTGTCCTCTGACCTCCATGAGCCATGGCAAGTGTGTACCACCCACACACACGATAATAAAATTAAAAAAAAAAAAATTGCTGCGCGATGGTAGTGCATGCCTTTAATCCCAGCACTCAGGAGGCAGAGCCAGGCAGATCTCTGTGAGTTCAAGGCCAGTTTGGTCTACAGAGCAAGCGAGATCCAGGACAGGCACTAAAACTACACAGAGAAACCCTATTTAAATAAATAAATAAAAATAAAATAAAATAATTTAGCTAGGCGGTGGAGGCACACGCCTTTAATACCAGCACTTGGGAGGCAGAGGCAGGTGGATCTCTGAGTTCAAGGCCAATATGGTCTACAGACTTAGTTCCAGGACAGCCAGGGCTACACAAGAGAAACCCTGTCTCCCAAAACTAAAACCAAACAAACAAACAAACAAAAAACAACAACAAAAAAGGGTTGGGAGCATTCCCTACAACCAGAAGTAGTGTAGGATAGAGAGAAGAGGGACATTTTCAATAGACAGATCTGGCTTGGAATCCTACTTGTCTTCCAAGCGACATCTAGCAAATTAATAATTTTTTTCTAGCTTCAACCCCTTATATTTATCATTACTAATTGAATAATTTTACCTCATTTTCTTTCTTTTTTTTTTTGGTTTGGTTTTTGGTTTTTCAAGACAAGGTTTCTCTGTGTGTAGCCATGGCTGTCCTGGAACCAGCTCTGTAGACTAGGCTGGCCTCGAACTCATAGAGGTCTGCCTGCCTCTGCTTCCCAAGTGCTGGAATTAAAACCATGTGCCACCACTGCCCAGTGAATAAGTTCATTTCTATTTAATGAGGCCAAGTAAAGTTTCTGGTCACTGCAACAAAATACCCTCACAAAAGCAACTTCATCAAGAGTTTATTTTGGCTTGAAATCCAAAGGGGATACAGTCCATCTCCTTAGGGAAAAGGCATGGCGGCAGGAGCAGGCAGTGTCTGGTCACATTGCACCTGCAGTCAGGAAGCAGAGAGAAAGGAATGCTTGTGCTTGCCCTGCTCTCAATACACAACACGACCCCAGCCCATGAGATGTTACTGCCCACATTTAGGGTGGATCTTCTCTCTTGAGTTAACCTCATCTAGAAAATCCATCACTGACATGCCCAGAGGTAGGTTTCTTTCCAGGGTGATTCTAAATTCCGTCCAGTTGACAACCCAAAGTAGCCATCTTATTTCACTTCCTGCAAGCTGAACTTGGGTTTCTCTATGAAAACTGAACGATTATTTGTGCCAAGGAGAACTAACACAGGCTGCAGGAGAAAGAGAGTTGTCATCAACAGCCATGGACCCTGGGTGCCCCACTCTACCAACCAACCAGACAAGATGTGTGCTGCAGTGCTACAGTGGTAAGTCTGTTTGTTTTTTTGTTTTAAGATTTATTTATTTATTTATTATGTATATAGCATGTATGCCTGCAGGCCAGAACAGGGTGCCAGATCTCATTATAGATGGTTGTGAGCCACTGTGTGGTTGCTGGGAATTGAACTCAGGACCACTGGAAGAGCAACCAGTGCTCTTAACCTCTGAGCCATCTCTCCAGCCCCGTCAAGTCTGTTATGAGGTAACCAACCTCCTTCTGATTGGAACTGAAGCTTGTTCCACATAAAGGAATTCATGTTTGGTACTGTAAACCTGGTCAAAAGCCCATGCTTAGAAGATCTTAGGATCTCATGGGCAAACTCCTGCTGTTGTTTTATTAAGTGGACATTGTGTGTCTATCAAACTGCCCTTCAAATGACTATGTTAACTGTTGTAGATTAGTGCTGCTATCAGCTTCTATCAGAGAGGCTTCTTGTTGTGGCCAGAGGTGCCTGCAGAGGTTCATAACTGGTCACAGTGCTAAGACTAGTGACTCTTGATGTTTGGCCATAAGTAGGACATCCGTGTTATCCCGTTCAAGGCTCAGGAAACATCATGCAAGGAAAAGGAGGTAGGAAGAATGTAAGAGCCAGAGGATAAGGCGGAGTGTAGGGCCCTGGCCCCCCATTTTGAGTAGCTGTTGCCTTGCTTGCGACCTTGACCTTATGCTGATTCCCTGCCGGTTTCCTTCTTCCTGAACGCTCACGGGAGGATCTTTGTTCGTGTATCCTGCGTTTCATGTAAACAGCTTAGATGCAAGACTGTAGAATATTGGTAGCAAACTTCTGCCCTCCGGGGTTCTCCCATTGTGCTGTAAGCCTGTATTTAAGGTTTCCTCCTTCTTTCAATAAACGGCATTCGGCATTCTGCTGAGGCGAATGACCCGCTGTCTCTTGTCTCTTTTTTAATCCACAGCCCCTCGCTCAGACATGGTGAATGGGTGGTGGTATCGCGGGCACTACCGCAACAGTGGAGTGTGGTGGAATGTTATCTTCTGGGCATGGCATGGCTATGGCACTCTTGAACTCACAGCAACTGTGATTCCCTGCAATAACTACACAAGATTGGGCTCATCAACATCTTGTCATAGAGGAAGAGGACTCATGAGGTCCCTACCCTATAAATCTCTGAGGATTTATAGGTAGCTAATGGTTGCTCAGGGGAAAAGAGACATTTTCTTTAGTAGTGTAGCCACTGGTAAATTGCTCGTGCTGGTATAAGTAACCTCTTGTCCATGCTCCTGTAAACAACCCTGTTGTTGGTTGGTTTTGCTTTCTTGGCTGTTTGCTCTTTGGGAGGCCTGCCACCCAGTTCCCAAATAAATCAGACAGAGAGGCTTATTCTTAATTATAAATGCCTGGCCTTAGCTTAGCTTGTTGCTAGCCAACTTTTTTTTTTCTTTTTGGTTTTTTGAGACAGGGTTTCTCTGTGTAGCTTTGTGCCTTTCCTGGAACTCACTTGGTAGACCAGGCTGGCCTCGAACTCACAGAGATCCCCCTGGCTCTGCCTCCTGAGTGCTAGGATTAAAGGTGTGTGCCACCACCGCCCGGCTAGCCAACTTTTCTTAAATTATCCCTGTCTACCTTTTGCCTCTGGGCTTTTACCTTTCTCATACTTCTATATATCTTACTTTTACTCTTACTC
Source organism: Peromyscus maniculatus bairdii (assembly GCF_049852395.1). Taxonomy (NCBI): domain Eukaryota; kingdom Metazoa; phylum Chordata; class Mammalia; order Rodentia; family Cricetidae; genus Peromyscus; species Peromyscus maniculatus. The sequence continues at coordinate 8,719,387 of NC_134871.1, read as the reverse complement.
CATGGCTGGCCAAGTGGCTGTGTGGCTGGCCCCTGGCATCTTCCTCTCTTTGTTCTCTTTCTCCTTTTTCTCCCAGATTTCTCCTTCTATTCATTCTCTCTACCTGCCAGCCTCGCCTATCCTACCTCCTGTCTGGCTGTTGGCCATTCAACTCCTTATTAGACCATCAGGTGTTTTAGACAGGCAAAATAACACAGCTTCACAGAGTTAAACAAATGTAACATGAAAGAATGCAACACATCTTTGCCTCATTAAAACAAATGTTCCACAGCATAAACAAAAGCAAAAACATGAAATAGCCGGGCGGTGGTGGCACACGCCTTTAATCCCAGCACTCGGGAGGCAGAGGCAGGTGGATCTCTGTGAGTTCGAGGCCAGCCTGGGCTACCAAGCGAGTTCCAGGAAAGGAGCAAAGCTACACAGAGAAACCCTGTCTCGAAAAACAAAAAACAAAAAAAAAAAAAAAAAAAAAAAAAACATGAAATAATATGCTACAACCCAACCCTAGTGAAATTCAGTGGGTCTTGGTGGCAGGGTATAGAAGTGAGGCTAGTTAGGAGGGAGGAGATCAGTAAGAGTGGGCAAGGAACAAGAGTGTGTATTCATTACTTTCCTGTTCCATGACAAAACAGGATGATCAAGGCAACTTATAGAAGAAATAGTTTATTTGGGCTGAGGACTCCAGAAGGCAATAGTCCATGGTGGCAGGGATGGCAGTGAGGCAAGGCACCTGGGACAGGAAACTCAGCTAACATCTTGAAGCAGAGTGATCAAAATGCACATAAGCAAGTCTTTTTTCCTCTCAACACTCTCCTCCAGTGACGTACATATTTCCTCTAGCTAGGCTGCATCTCCTGGACCTCCCCAAACAGTGCCACGAACTGTGCAAATGCTCGAGACTATGGGAAACATTCCTCATTCAAACCACCACAGAAGGTAATGAAAGGGTTAAATATGATCAAACCACATTATGTTCATGTGTGAAAATGTCGTCATGAAACCCATTATTGCATTGGCAAATGGTCGCATTGTTAAAGCAGCAGTTGGAGGAAGAGGAAGAACATTTTTCAGGAGCTCAAATGGATGAAAATTTATTGAATGCCAATTCTGAGGAAGAAATGAAAGATTTACCAAAGCAAAAGCTTTCTAAAAAACAGAAGAAAAAGAAACAGAAATCAGCCCAGAATTATGACAACAATTTCAATGAAAATGGAACTAAAGAAGGAGTAAAGGATGATTTAGAAGATACTAACTTAAATGAAGACAATGCCAAAGAGTTAGAAAATAGGCCCCAAGAAAATGTCTGCATCACAGAGACCACAGAAGTGTGTGAGGACCCAAAGAGTGAAGCTAAAAGTGTTCCTAAATCCAAAGAAAAGAATACCAAAGCTAGGGGAAAAAAATCTGTCAAAGCACCTGCCGAACCACAAACAGCTGTGCAACCTGCCATAGTGAATTTCCATCCCGTAATAAACTGTTTGATCATCTAAAGGCTACTGGTCATGCAAGAGCAGCTTCAGTAGCAGCATCTTTAAACAGTATAACAAGTGGTCCAAACAAGAAAGAGAAGCACAAAACCAGATAGGAATTCTGCCAACTCTTTCTTTTTTCCTTTTAACTGTCTCTAGATTTTGAAACCAAAAACTGAACTGAAATAATCTAGAGTTAAAATTTCATTGATCTGCAATTTATTGCATTGTGGAAGATTGTTTTTATCTTATAAAGACATTTTTGTTTAATATAGATTTTTTTTAAAACATTTCACGGGGCTGGAGAGATGGCTCAGAGGTTAAGAGCACCGACTGCTCTTCCAGAGGTCCTGAGTTCAATTCCCAGCCCCCACATGGTGGCTCACAACCATCTGTAATGAGATCTGGCACCCTCTTCTGTGTACATAATAAATAAATAATAAAAAAAAAAAAACAAAAAAACATTTCACTAGTGATTGGATTCTTAAAAAAAGAAACCCATTATTATCTGTAATTAATATATGCTAATAAAATACAATTTTTTAAAAAAAGAAATGATGCTTGATAGGGTTGGGGGCATAGCTCCATGATGGACAGATTGGATTGCCTAGCATGGAAAGGCTCTGGCTGGAATTCCCAACACAGAGAAAAAAAAATGTCAATGGCAAGGATTACAGGCATTGGGAAAAATAGAATCAAGTAGTGTCTTGGTGTCTCAGAATCTGCTCCACCTTGAACTGACTTTGAATAACTTCAGATGAGGTAGAGTTCCAATTTGCAACAAGATTAATTCATTTATGGGGAATACAATAGCTTAAACCATATCTTCTGAAAAAATGCTGACAAAAATTTCACTTATTGAATACAGAGGAGGAGTTTTGGGGGGCAGAGGGGAGTGGGGGAGGGAAGGAGGAAGGGGAGGCTGTGGTTGGGATATAAAATTAATGAATTAATTAATTAATTAAAATAATAACAATTAGGGCTGGAGAGATGGCTGAGGGCTTAAGAGCACTGGCTGTTCTTCCAGAGGTCCTGAGTTCAATTCCCAGCAACCACATGGTGGCTCACAACCATCTATGAGATTTGGTGCCCTCTTCTGGTGTGCAGGCATACATGCCAGAACATTGTATACATAATAAATAAATATTTAAATAATAATAATAATTTTAAAAAGCTTATAGGATGATGTAAATTTCATATTATTAAAATGTGTTTGTGTATACAAATTTCACTTGTGTTGCAAAATAAAAATAAAACATAAAAAATGAGTTTTGCTTGTAAAACAATTAGATGTCCCCACTAGATGGTGGTATTGCTTCATGTTTGACAGACAAATCTGCTTCTCTTGTTCTCTATCATCTTAAAAAAAGGACAAGGTCAATGCTGAGAATAAGGGACTGTTACTAAAGAAGACATCTATCACTCCCTCCAAAACACAAAGAGTCACAGAAGATGGAGTGGAAAGACTATAAGAGCTGGTGATGGACAGGAGTATTATGGGATGCTGCTTCTGAATATGACATGACCATCCTAAAATCATGAATATAGAGCAGCTACCTGCAAAAGCCTGAACCAACCCCTCCCTGCCCAAAAGAAACAAATGGGGGTAAGAGGACTACTTGGGAAGAAGAAGGGAGGATAATTGGAGGGGGGTGAATATCATCACAGTACATTCCGTCCATGTATACAGTTGTCAAAATTTTTAAGTGATACAATTCCTCGAGACTTTGTCAAACACCACTAATGTTATTTGTCTCTCTTCCCTTCCTCTCCCTATGTATTGATCTCCTTCGACCTACCCCCAACTAAATCCCCTGCCCTGAATGAAAATTTCATTTCTCCCTTCATCTTGCCTGCATCATTCTCTTCCAATGGTCCCTCCCTCCCCCAGTCCGGTTTACTTTCCTGTTTTCTGCAGTTACTCTGGGTTATATACTCATATCTGAAGATTAGAGCCAAGAGCCTCAGACGACAAAGAACATGTGATATTTATCTTTCTGCGTCTAGGTTACCTCACTCAATATGATCTTTTGTAGTTCTATCCATTTACCTGCAAATTACACTTCTTTACAAACTCCATCATGAGTTTGTCCTACATTTCTATTATTCATTCATCCATTGAAGGACATTGAGGTTGTTTCCATTTCCTACGTATTGTGAATTGAGTGGCAATGAACATTATTAAGCAAGGAATCATATTTTTATATTTATCTAAAATTATGCACAGTGTGTGTGTATGTGTGTGAGACAGAGACAGAGACACAGAGAGAGAGAGAGAGAGAGAGAGAGAGAGAGACAGAGACAGAGACAGAGACAGAGACAGAGACAGAGACAGAGAAAAGAGATGAAGTTATGCCATTGGGCTGACAATGCAGGCCCCCCCCCCTGCCCCAGGAGCCATAGACTATCTCACAAAAACCCCAATACCAAGCATGGGAAACCTCTATCTGAGTTGCTTGTCAGGGTAATCCAAGTGATTCCCAAAACAATATAGCTATTGCTGTTTCCCTTGGCTGTCTCTCAAAGGTTGAAAGTAAGTTCCTACTGCTGAACATACCACTTATTTCAGACACAGGACTCAGAAGATTCAAGCTATATCTAATCTGAAAGCCTCCTTCCTGTGGTCTAGCTTTCATTATACCAGAATATACTATATAAGCTGACAAGGGAGGAAGCAATCAATTTCTATCCAACCGTGATGCCCATGAATGATAACAAATGACCAGCATGGCAAGATATCCTTAAATGTACAATAGTGGCACTCATATCTTGCTGGTAACCAATAACTGTCTAATTAGACGAAAGGCTTATTCAGTAGGATGGAGGACATACCTGGTACTAGACACCTAGTCAACTACCTGGGGCTGGTGGGGACAGAGATCTTAAAAGAGAACCTACTAGACCAATATGATTCCTAACTGCATTCTAAATTTAGCCTTATACCCACAGATCAGTGTAGCTCTCACCCTTCATCAAAGAAGTTTCTCTTTGCAGCAGAGACCAGTACAGAAAAACACAACAGATGCAGAGCGCAATGGATTGTGGAGAGCCCAGCCCTAATACATGCATCTACAAATGACTCCTGCACCTAAGGTTCAGGGAACATGGAAAGAAGGAGTGGAAAGATTGTAAGAGCCAGTGGTCTATGAAGTCTGCTGTGAGACTGTGTTTCTTAGAAATGATAGGGAAGCTATACCCATGATACCTCTACAATATAACTGCCTAAACAAGATCAGAACAAAGACAATATTAGTAGACATGATAATATAGAAGGAAGATCTCACAGGGCCCAAACTCTGGACAAAGAATTACAGGCGACTAATGACTGCTGAAAGAGGAAAAATTAGTCTCTCCCAATTTTGAATACGCTAATTGGTTATCCAATACAAAGTGGTTAGTCTTGAAATCATATATACCCAAGCCACACTAACAGTCAGTATTTAGTATTTACATGGCCTCTGAACCTGCAAGCCCTCAGCTAAAGGTTTTCTTTTATAAGAGTTGTCTTGGTCATGGTGTCTTTTCACAGCAATAAAACAATGACTAAGATAGTAATTAAAAATAATAAATAAACAAAATCCCTACTGAGGCCTCTAATATTATAGACCTCTATTTCTCCCACCACTAGTATCTTTCAAGCCTCTAAACTCACTATTATATCATACAAGTACCTTGCTGTGGAATAATGCTCTTATACATTGTAAAGATTTGTCACTTGAATTGGTTTAATGAAACACGTATTGGCCAATAGCCAGGCAGGAAGTGTAAGCAGGGTGACCAGACTAGGAGAATTCTGGGAAGAGGAAGGGCAGAGTCAGAGGAGTCCATAGCCAGATGCAGAGGAAGCAAAATGAGAATGTTGTACTGAGAAAAAGTACCAAGCCATGTGGCTAAACATAGGTAAGAATTATGGGTTAATTTAAGTGTAAGAGCTAGTTAGTAATAAGTCTGAGTTACCAACCAAGCATTTGTAAGTAATATTAAGCCTCCAAGTCAACTATTTAAGAAGTGGTTGCTGGGTATTTGAAAACAGGCAGGCAGCCCAGAAATTTCTGATTATAGTACCCCTCCCAACACACACACACACACACACACACACACACACACACACACACACACACACACACACTCTCACATGCCATGAAACAACTTAGAACATGGCAATAGCAAGAAATTCCTAAATCCTCAGGCCAGAAAGTGGTTGTACTCCTGGTCTCAAGGGACTGTGGTCTTCCAGCAACTACAATGGACCCATTTGCAAGGAACTAAAACCTCAAGCTGAAAGTGTAAATGGGAAATACCCTTTCTGTCTCCCTCCTTCTCTTTCTCACTTACAGAAAGGTCTCATTTTATGTAGCCCAGACTCCTCTGGAACTAGATATCTTCCTGCCTCAGCTTCCTGAGTATTGGCTTACAGACTTGTATCATCATGCCTAATTCTGACTTCTTTATGACTTTTGACTTAGTTATATTTCTATTGTTGTGAAGAGACAACACGACCAAGTGGATAGAAGAATTTATTGAGAGGCTTGCTTACAGTTTCAGAGGGTGAGTTCACAACCATCATGGCTGGCAGATGAGCATAGCCCTGGAGCAATAGCTGAGAGCTCATGTCTTGAGATAACAACCACCAGGCAGAGAGAGACAGAGACAGAAAGCTAACTCCTCAGGAATGATGTGGGTTTTTGAAATCTCAAACCCCACCCCAAGTGCAAGGCCATAACTCTTAGTCCTTCCCAAACAGTTTCACCAATTATTCAAACATAATAGTCAATGGGAACCACTCTCATTTAAAACACCATACTTTCTAGTCTCTCTCACTGAATGAAAAATGGGAGCAGTGGCCGGGCAGTGATGGTGCACACCTTTAATTCCAGCACTTGGGAGGCAGAGCCAGGTGGATCTCTGTGAGTTTGAGGTCAGTCAGCCTGGGCTACAGAGTGAAAGCCAGGACAGATACTAAAGCTACACAGAGAAACCCTGTTTTGAAAAACCAAAAAAAAAAAAGGAAGAAAGAAGGAAAGGAAAGAGAGAGGGGGAGAGAGAGAGAGAGAGAATGAAAAGAAAGAAAAAACGGGAGCAGTAAAGAAGCCAGAATATCGGCTCCATAAGTGAAAAGGGAAAACTCCAAACCCCCAAGTCTGTCCCTCAGGAAAGCAGGGAGGAGCGTCAGGGGGACATTTTTCAGTGTTCTATGGGAACAGGAGAAAGGGAGTTTGTGAACCGGAGTGGGGCTTGTGAGCAGCAGGCACTGAGGGAGCCTGGAGGCTAGCATTGACCTTTAGATGTTAGCAGCACCATAGTCACATGTTAATTGAACAACCACACATTCCTCTTGCCAGAGATAAGGAGAATGGCTCCCTCTTCAGCAAATAGAAACTTTCTTCAAGCCCCCAAGGGAATGCAGTCTTTTGTCTAAATGTCTGACCTTGGGAAAAGGAATTTCTTGGGGGACCAGACACTCATGAAGGCCCTTGTGGTGGTTTAAATGAGATGCCACCCACAGTTGGTGATGCTGGTTGGAGAGGCTTAGACAGTACGGCTTTGTTAGAGGAAGTGTGCCACTGTGGATGATCTTTAAGAATTTAAAAAATTTACTTTGTGCCTTCCCAGCTTCCTACTTGAAGTCCAATATGTGAGGGGTCAGCTTCTGTTCCTGCCTCCATACCTGCCACTTGCTGCCATCGTGGACTCTTACAACCCTCTGGAACTGTAAGCCCCAAATAAACCCTTCTTTTTATAACCTTGGCCATAGTGTTTAAGCATAGAAATGGAAAATTAACTAATACAGTCTCTTATTTGCTAGCTCTAGCTGGAAGTGTGAGACCCCAAGTTACATTCTAAGTTTTAATTACTATGCCTTAGAGATCCGTGAAACAAAAATGCCTCTGGTCTGCAAGACCCTTGCACAGATAGTTCCTGAAATGCTGGAGGCTATTGTTTATGGGAGATAACAAGCCGCATGTTTTCACCCCCCCTAAACAAGTTTGTTTGACCCATCTGGACTGATGTGCTTGATCACATGTGGGCGGGAGGTTCACAGGTAGAAAATACATCAGGATGTATGTTTGCCCCTGAATAGACCTGATGGGAAATACTTAAGCCTCTGCAAAACATGATTCAGGGCCATTTTCCCATGAACCTGGATATAAACCTGGCCAAAGCCCATCTACCTAGCCAGTATTTAATTAAAGCTTGATTAACATTTGGCTTTAAACTGGGGGTATTGGTCTTATTCTCAGCCAGTGGGGTTAACAGAAGCTGCTACATGACATAGGAATTTGAGAAATACAACCTTCAATCTCAAATCACTTATAATATAGAGCAGAGTTAAGAAAGAATCTGGGAATTAGAGAGTAAACAGATGCTAAAAGATGAGTCCATTGTCTTGCAGAGGGGTAAAGACTGAGACCTCTCCTCACCATCAGAAGGGCCAAAGCTCAAAATCTTATAATAAAAAATAGGTCAACAAATGAAAACAATGTACTTGCTTAATAAGCATTTTACATGACATGGGAGTCTGTTGTTAATGCAAAAATGCAGCCCCCACTCATCTCAAAGGGAATAAAAGATAGTTTATTCTAGAGACAAATATAAGTGACCATGGCCCAGAACACAGATTTAGGCTACCCCAAGTTCCATGTCGCAATACGGAAGCAGTTTGACGAAGTTTGTATAATAATAGAACAAAGAAAGTCATAAATCAAGACTTTTAAAATACATTGGTAGAAACCCAGAAGAACACACATGGTATGTACTCATTCATAAGTGGATTCTAGATATAAAGCAAGGAACAATCAGACTGCAACCCACAGAACCAGGGAGGCTGTATAGCAGGGGAGACCCTAGGATGACTGTGACTTATAATGTTTTGGTTTTACTCAACTACTGGGCAAGCCTCAATCAAACATTTCACTATTAGGATAAGAAGTTATACTGTACCAAGTTGATAATAGAAAAATTAATTAATTAATTAATTAAAATTGGTAGAAACATTAAGTAGGTGGATACAGCAAAACATGACAGTTGTGGTACTAGGCCTCAGATGTTATCTAATGACTCTTAGCCTTTTGGTTGGAAAAATAGGGTTTTGTTAATAAATGCCCACAGATCTTTATCTGCAATCAGGATGTAAGGTCCCATACAGAAGTGCTGTGGAATAATTCTTCTGTACATTGTGAATATGTATTACTCTCATTGGTTAATAAAGAAGCTGATTGGCCTAGCAAGGCAGGATAAAGTTAGGTGGGCCAATCAAACTAAGGATACTGGATTAAGAAGGGCAGAATCAGGGAGGACACCAGCCAGCTGCTGAGGAAGCAGGACATATCGAAAATGAGGTAACAATTCATGAGCTACAAGGTGAAGCATAGAAAAGAAATATGGGTTAATTTAAGTGTAAGAGTTAGCTAGTAACAAGCCTGAGCTACTGGCCAAGGATTTATAGGCAATATTAAGCCTTTGTGTCAGTTATTTGAGAGCAGGCATTAGGACAGGAAAACTGCACCTACACCAAAGGACACAGGGAATGGCTCTTGAGTGGGCTAAAGATAGCCCAAGATAAACTGTAATAGGCTCTGGAACTGCAACATTGCAAATCTCCAAGGTCACTGAAATTCTAATCAGTCCATCTGCATTTGTAGACAAAGCTTCTTTCCAGGAATTCTCATTTACACTGTGAATAGAAGACCCAAAGAACAATGTGAACAACCTATTTTTATGCTTAGGTTTAATGAAGTATGTGCAGTCATTTAGCAATATAAGTTGTTAATAGGTTATAATAATCAACCAATGTTGGGTGTGGCGGGGGAGGGGGGGCATGGCCCAGAACAGCCTATCTCATCACATTGTTTTTGGCCTCTTGATGAAGTCTTCCTTCCTCCCAGATATAGGATACAGTTCCTAGAATGATGTGCCCTCTCTCCCTCTCTCTCCTTTGTGTGTCTCTGTGTTGCTATCCGTGTGTCTCTGTATGTGCTTGTATGCATAGACTAGAGATTAATTAATGTTGGGTATCTTCCCAATTGCTTTCCGCTTTATTTTTTTGACAGGGTCTCTCACTGAACCTGGATGTTGGGGCCCAAACTTAGTTCCTCACACTTAAACAGCAAACACTTTACAAATGAAGTCAACTCCAAGCCCCCTCAATGATGGCCTTGCAGTGAATGTTGAACTCAAAATTCCACACATGCTAGCAGGTTCTCTATCACTCAGATATATCCCCAGCCCTCATAAGACTGTGTTAATGAAATAATTTTATCAATTAATTATAAAGCAGATGTAGTAGGATTTCACAAGGACTGGCTGAAATAAAGGCAGTATTACTTTCAGCTGTTGCAGCCATGATACTGGTTTTGTGCTCGTTTTAAATATTGGGACAGGGTCTCATGGAGCCCAGGCTGGGTCATACTTTTTATGTAGCCAAGGATGATGATGAACTACTTATTCTCCTCCTTCCGCCTCCCAAGTGCTAGGACTACAGGCATGGGTACCATGACGCTATGATAGGGATCAATCCAGGGCTTCGTGCATTCTAGGCAAATGCTAACAACTGAGTTACCTTGCCACCCCTTAAAAATGATGACTTTTTCTACTGTCAACAACCTGTAAAGCTCTGAGCATCCGTGTGCTCAGCATATCTACTGAGAGAACTCTTCTGCATACAGCAGAACCTTGTAGTGCACACATGCTTATATCAAAATGCAAGAAGTTCCCAGGCCATCTCTTGTGATCAATGAAAGTAGAGCTACTTAATGACTTTTTAATCTATGCTCTTTTCCACATGGAAATCAAATTTTAATATGCCTTGAACAACCATTCAAGTACATTTTCTGTGCCTTGAACTTGGGTGAAGAAACTCTGCAGTGGAGAAGGATGAGGATGCTAGCTAGGCTCACTTACAGCATAGATGGACTAAGAAGAAACAGGAAAAACTGATTTCATGCTGTAATATGCTGGGCCATGACAGGACCTTAACTAAACTAGCTGGATAGAGTAGCTCACATCCTAGCACTCAGAGGCTGAGGCTGGAAGAGCAATGCAAATTTGAGTAGCATGATTTACAGAATGACTTAGAGACCAGCCTGGACAGAGTAAAGCCCTGTCCCCAAATAAACACACACACAAAGAGGATCGTAACCGTGGAACAGGACAACACGGAAGGAGTAGGTGCAGGGAAATCTCAGAGGACCAGCACATCTACCTCCTTCCTGGTTTTGTGTGTGTGTTATTGGGGATTGAACCTAGGGTGTTTCATACCCTCAGAAGGTACTTTACCATTGAGCTAGTTTGAACTCACCAAGTACAGGAAATCCTGGACCTTCTGATATTCATGCCTTGAAGGTACCCCTTTTTGTCTCATGATAAGAAAGCAAAGGTTGAGAGTCTAAGTGTGTAATAGGATATCATTTGTGGTGCTTACATAGCTCCATTCCATTATGACAGGTAGCCATCGCATCTTGAACCTGAGGTGGACAGCCCTCAGCAGGTACAGCCTGGAAGTGATATCATCTGCATTAAGGGCTTAGATGAAGAATCCAGGAATACACAGCAAGCAACAGGATTGGCCTATGAAAGCATCTGGAGCCGCCTGGTGGTGGTGCATGCCTTTAATCCCAGCACTCGGGAGGCAGAGCCAGGCGGATCTCTGAGTTCAAGGCCAGACTGGTGTACAGAGCGAGATTCAGGACAGGCACCAAAACTACACAGAGAAACTCTGTCTCAAAAAACCAAAGAAAAGAAAAGAAAAAAAGAAAAAGAAAAGAAAAAGAAAAAGAAAGAAAGCATCTGGACAAGGGGCCTGCCTTGTGGAGAGGCAGTGTAGCTAAGAAACTACCAGAGTGGTCTCTGCAGTCTGCAATCATAACAGTTTCAACTCCCTACCTACCTTTACTACACATCATCCCCTCCACGCCTCAGCTTCCGCTGGAAGAAAAATAGTGGCTACTTCATGGGCCTGCTTTGAGAAATAACTAACACATGTCATGCTTTTTCCACATGACCAGACAGAGCAGTGGTTCAGTAAGTACAACTAGTCCACTTAAAAATGTCCCAACCCTCCCTAATTTAATGTTTCACTTCAAAATAAAAGTAATATATGGGGCATGATGATTCGTGCCTGTAACCACAGCACTGAGGAGGAAGAGACAGACTGGGCCACAAAGTGAGATCCTGCCCTAGATAACTATGTTAATTAATTAGTTAATTTGCAGATATTAACCAGGTCTAGTGGTGCAGGCCTCTAATCGCAGTATTAAGGGGCTGAGAAAATTGGTAAAGTGTTTGCCTAGCACATACAAGGCCCTGGGTTTGATCTCCAGCCATGTACATGAATGAATGAAGGGATGAAATAGCAAGCCAAGCATAATGAATGGTTCAGGCCTGTAATCCCATCACTTGGGAGGCCAAGGCTGGAGGATTGCCATGATTTTGAGGTATGCATGGGCTACATAGTGAGACTGTCTCAAAAATAAACAAATAAAATCAATAAAGGGCTGGAGAGATGACTGAGAACCTAAAAGCAATGGCCACCAAGCCTGTTGGCCTGAAATCTATCCCACAAATGCACAGTTTGGCACAGGAGTTGTCTCCCTCAAGTTACCCTCTGTCCTTCACAGGTGCTTTGTATGTGTGTGCATGCACACACAACTTCAAGGCTAGCCTAGGCTATAAACTAAAAACCTATTTCAAATAAAATAAACAAGCAAAGACATATAAAGTGTCTTAGTTAGGGTTTCTATTGCTATGAAGAGACACCATGACCACAGCAACCCTTAGGAAGGAAAACATTTAATTGAGTGGCTTACAGTTTCAGAAGGTTAGTCCATTATCATCATGGTGGGACATGGCAGTGCACAGGTAGACATTGTGCTGGAGAAGGAGCTGAGAGTCCTACATCTTGGTCTGCAGGCAGCAGGAAGCAAACTGAACTGGGCTCAGCTTGGACATTGGAGACCTTAAAGCCCACCCCCACAGTGACACACTTCCTTCAACAAGGTCACACCTACTTCAGCAAGGCCACATCTCCTAATAGTGCCACTCCCAATGAGCTTATGGGAACCAATAACATTGAAACTACCACATAAAGTAATTCTCATTTTCTTTTTCTGTATTAAATTTGCATACACAATAAACGTGCTTTGTTGTACAAACAAATCACACACACACACACACACACACACACACACACACACACACACACACGCACGTTTGGTGCTTTTACCAGCAAATATGTAAGGAAGGTGAAACAGAAGTGTGCATTGAAATAACAGATATTTCAAAATTCAAGTGGATATAGAAAGCTTAGCGAGGAAGCTGTAGTCAGATATTTACAACCACTTTTTGACCATCTGGAACCTCCAGCTCACTCCTGCTTGATTCGGAAAGGCCCATTCCTCTCTCCAAACCAGTTCTGCATTCTTGGTGTCTGTGGCAGCTCCTCCCCTGAAGTTACCAGCAGCCCAAGTCCCCGCCTAAATGGATCAGCTTTTGGCCATACCTGGGCACAATCCCAGCTTGTAGAGGACATGTCATCACCCCTCACCTACAGGGTATATACACTCCCTGCTTTAGTTTGGGCACGTGACTTCTCTGGCCTGATCTCTGGGATTGGAGGGTTCACCCTAGAGTTGCTTTGCTCAAATAAACCTGTTTCTTTTGCTTTTTCAATTTGCCTTGATCTGGCTTACTGCATCGGTGGAAAAACCTATTATCACGTTACAGAAAGCCTATTACTTTTACTGAATAATTTTAGATTAAGAGAATGAAAAACCACATTTTTTCCAACGTAATATTTTTATTGATTATTTGGGAATTTCACATCATGTACCCTGATCACACTCACATCTGAGTCCTCCAAGGTCTACCCTGCCCCCCACCAAAGAAGAAGGAGGAGAAGGAGGAAGAAGAGAAGAAGAAGAGGAAGAGGAGGAGGAGGAGGAGGAGGAAGAAGACAACTACAACAAGTCCAATCTGTGTTGCCCATCTACTCACTGGAGCGTGGTCAAACTCCCAGTAGCCAGCCCCCTTATTGAAAACAGTCCTTTCATACTCACACCCCTGCCGGAACCTCTCAGTTGTGGAGAGCGATACTTCAGCATCTCTATCACCATTTTTAAGACTTCTCTTTGATATATTCCTGTCTAGGCTGTTACTTTTTAGGGGGGTAAGGGTTGTCAGAAGCCTTCTATTTCTCAACCGTGAGTCCAGTCATCTATACCACTCCAAAAGTAGCTTCCTTGCACTTTACAGTCAGCAGGAGCACAGATTATGGAGTTCCACATGGTTTCTGGTGACAGCACAGACCATAGACACCCACATGGTATCCAGTGTTAACCACAAACCTCAACATGGTCTCCCGTGGCAGTACAGACCATGGGCATAACGTGGCCGGGCCACAGACACCATCAGAGGCCTCTGTGGCAACACAGGCCAAGGACATCAACAAGACCTCTGGCAGCAACCTGAACCATGGACACTAATATGGCCTTCTGTGGTAGCACAGACTATGGAACTTCACCTGGCCTCCAGCAGTAGCTAGGATCTCAGACATTCACATGGTCTTTAGTCATAGACCAGACCCTGGACATCCACATGAACCCTGGGGCTTCAACACAGTCTGGGCAGTGGACCACAGATAACAATATGGCCTCAGGGATAGCACAGACCATGGAGGTTTTTCGAGGAGATCAAATCCTGAAAATGAACCGTTCTTCACATTGGACATCCTGTTGTTGTTCTTCGGAACTATGGCGATCGTGTGGCTGGGCAGCTTGTTTGGGGCGGGGCTGTGCAAGCTCCAGGCTACTGCACCACACCGTCGGCCCGACTCAGCACCAACATATTCGCCGGCCTTCTCTCACACTTGCACTTGTACACCATGCACTCACAGCTCTTTTCCTCCATTTCCCCACCCCACATTTGCTCATTGTAATGGCATTGACAACTGCAGTGCGTCACAGAGTGTGTGTGTGTATTTATTTTTTTTTATTTTTTGCCCAAACAGCTTTACATGCAAATATTCATTGAAACAAGTAGTTGGACTGGGTCAAGATTCCTAATTTCTGAAGCACTATAAATGCTAGTCCATCGCAGAGACTCATCTCAGATATCCTGCGGTTGCCCAGAGTCAGAATGATGTTGTGGCTAGGCAGGGTATGTGCGTGTGGGGAGGGACAGATGCCATGGGAGTTCCTGGCTGCCACAGATGCCCCCACCCTCCATGTCTGCCACCCTGAGGCTCACCAGGATAGACCTTTGTGCTTATAGCTACTCTCCTGCCTCGTGCTCTCTCAAGCTCCCAGCAGGGCAAGCTGCACGGGATGCAGCCACAGGGGCTCCGTGTTGCCGCCACAGAAGCTGCACGCTGGGGTATGACTAGTGGGTCTAGGACTGGCCCTGTTCAATAACGTCACGTTTCTGAGGGAGCTCCAGGCACGACTGTTATACTTTTTTTTTTTTCCAGAGCTGAGGACCGACCGAACCCAGGGCCTTGCACTTGCTAGGCAAGCGCTCTACTACTGAGCTAAATCCCCAACCCCTATTATTTTTAAGATTTATTATTTATTATGTATACAGTGTTCTGCCTGCATGTATGCTTTCAGGCCAGAAGAGGGCGCCAGATCTCATTACGGATGGTTGTGAGCCACCCTGTGGTTGCTGGGAATTGAACTCAGGACCTCTGGAAGAGCAGCCAATGCTCTTAACCTCTGAGCCATCTCTCCAGCCCACGACTGTTATACTTTGCCCCACACTTTTCATCTCCCCCCAGAGGAAGCAGCACAGGCTACAGCCTTGATCGCTCCATGCTGGGAGCTAGCCTTTGGACCTAGGGCTGGCTCTAATCAATACTGAGGAGTTTCTGAGGTGAGCTCCAGGCCGCCACACATCTCCCTGTCGTCTGTGCCAGCAGCAAAGGGTTTAGATTCATCACTCTCTGCCATCTTTACACTTCTTAAAAGCATCTTCCCATAAGACTTGTCTTTCTTTTTTCATTTTCAAAGGTTGTTCCAGAGCTACTTTGGATTCCCTTTTCTGTGTCTGCATCACCCTTCGGAGCCTCCATGGGTCCCTCAGATGCTCCCGAGCTCTGGCAGCAGGTGTCAGAGGTCCCTGCTGTCTTTGTTTTCTCCCCCCAAACCACATTTTGCTGAATGCCGCCATTCTTTCTTTTTATTTGGCATTCTAAAATTTGGCTAAATAACCTACTCTGAGCCAGCATGGTGGGTACATACCTACAACCCCAGCACTCAGGAAGCAGAGGCAGAGCAGTCATTGCAAGTTTGAAGCCAGCCTGGTTTATGCATCAAGTTCCAAGCCAGCTAGGAGTATACCATGAGACCCTGCCTCAACTCAAGATACCTAGAAATACAAATCTATAGAAGAAATCTTTTAAAAATTATTTATTTATTTAGTGTTTGTGTTTGTGTGTGGGTCCACATGTGGCATGGCACATTTGTAGCTGGCAGGGGAAAGTGCCTTTGCCAACAGAGTATTTCCAGACCAATGTATTTATACACTTTTAATCCATTAAATTTAAAAAAATTCTGTGTATGTTTGTGTGTCTTTGTGTGGAAATGTGCATCTGTGTGCAGGTGCTCACAGAAGCCAAAAGATAGAAATGGAGCCCCTGGAACTAGAGTGATGGGTGGTTGGGAGCTGCCTGAGGTGGCTGCTGGGAATCAGACACGGGTCCTCTGCAAAAGCAATGCTTTCTCTTAACCACTGAGCCAATTCTCTAGCCCCTGTTTGTATATGCTTTAGCATACATGTAATCTTGCTGCACACTATGGCTACCATTTGCAAACTGAAGTGTTATTTGCCATGCGTGTGACATAGAGTCACTTTACCCAAAGGCGAACCTTTTCCCTTTAAGAGTGGAACAGCACAAGGTACAATTCGTCAATACATACAATAATCACGTTCCTGTCCATTCTATGCTATGTTAAAATCATGCAAAAACTACCTCCAAAGAAAGACAGTTGAGATTTGGGACAATCTAATTCTTTGGGAGTTATGGCCCTAAGGAAGTATGGTATATATCATATCTAGTACCTGATCACTGAAAGCCATTACCACCGGATAAATGTAATAGACGGTAAACTTCCCAACAGAACCTCTGGGAGGTAGCCAGAACTCCATAGGCAATTTACAGTCTTTTAGTGTCATTACAAAAGTCATCAGTAGGTGGCAGCACTTACCAAAACAGTACACACTCTGGGGCGGTAAGGAGGGCTGAATCGGAAAAAACAGCTTCTTCTGTTTCCTTACACAAAGATGAATCAACACAATAAAATATTAAAGTGGGTATGAATTATGAAGACATGCATGTCTTCCTTTTCACTATCTTTACCATTAGTGTTTATTTCCTGTCATTTGTCTTTTGTTTGTTGTTAAATCCAGGTTCTCAGGTCTCACCTGAGAGCTTATTTTTTTGTTTCTGACATGTCCTTGGTCATGCTCAGCAAGTGCTCCGTTCCCAGTTCTTACAATCATTTTGTTAAAGACTAGCCCCCCTCTCGACAGATCTAGCAATAAAAATATTTAGATAGGATAACACTCCGTCCTAAGTGGGATGTGTTCATCAATCCATCAAATCCCTCCCTACAGAGCTCAGAGAGCCCTGAGAAGGAGGAGTGTCAGAGCCAGAGGGGATGGGGGGGCAACCAAGAAAACAAGACCCCTCCAAATCAATCTGAGCAAAGCTCAGAAGAGCTCACAGAGACTGAGGCAACATGTACCAGGCCCTCTGCGCATATATTGGAGAGGAAATTCTAAACCATCCATTTCTTCTATTCACAAAATCAGACATAAGTATGGTGGCGAAAGAATCAGGACTTCCGTTCATGTTTGAGAACACTCTAACCCTTTTATAAGAAGATGTAAATTCAGAGGGTAAGGAGACGGCTTAGATGGTAAAAGCATTGGATGCCAAGCCTGAGAACCTGAGTTTAGTCCCCGGGTCTGACATGGTAGAAGGAAAGAACTAACTCCAGCAAGCTGTCATCTCCTCTCCACATGCATGCATGCGTGCATGTGTGCGCGCACACCCACCCACCCACACCTACACCCCCCACACACACACACACCCCTACTAAAATAGAATGAAACAGGTTTTTGAAGAAAACATAAATTCATAGGTAAGTATAACTTGTGAAGTAGAGCCCAGAGAGATGGCAGACAGAAGGCATCTCATTAGTGAGAAGGCCAGGCAAGTACCATGACAGGCTTCTAATAACTCAGTTAAGAACTAGGCCTCAGTTCTTGCCTCTTGAAACAAGGGGAACTGCACCATTGCCTGGGCCAAACCCCTCCCTCTGCCCCCACAGGTAATAACCAAATAAGGGCATAGCCTGGGACTTGTCTAGACTTGCCCAAGAACGGAAACGCTATAGCCTTAGCCCACCCCTGCTAGCCCTAACCAATTAGAAATGTACTAATATGATTGCCACTTGCGTAAGCCAATCCTAGGTAGAATGATCATACTGCTGTTAAAATTCCTTTAGTTGTGTATAGAAGAGCCTGCAAGCTTTTCTTGGGCCTTTGTGTTGGATGCTCGGCCCCAGCACGCTGGTACCTTTACTCTCAAGATAGTAAGCACTATGGTTGGATGCACCATGTCTGGTGTTCTTTTAAGGACTTCTCATGGACTCTAACAATTGGCATCAAGCAGAAGTGAGACAGACAGACTCTTAGAAGCAACAGCCATAGTTTTTGTTAGTTTGTTTTTGAGGCAGGATGTCATGTATTCCAGGCTAATCTTGAACTTGCTATGTATCTAAGGTTGACCTTGAACTGCTGACCTTCCTTCTGTCTTCCAAATGCCGGGATTCCGCTGTGCACCCCCAAGCCTAGATAACATCTAACCTATCATTCAGCTTGAGGGCTGACACTACACTTGCATTTTTAGTAATTCAAGTTCATCTCTTCACTTTGTGACTCGCCTTTAGGAAGAGTTCATAACACCAGCACTGCTCAAAATATGGTTGACCAGGGAGTGGGCACTATCCTCAGTGAAAAACGGAGACATACTGTTTGTTATTGAGAGAAATCACTCAGAAACGTTCATAGCAATCTTACAAAGTATTTATCCCCATAAGGTTTGGGCATGTGTTAAGTATGCCTTTTTACTTAATTTATCTATCTTATATTTCACCAAAATATTACACTTTGATTGCTTAGATGGACACACACACACACACACACACACACACATACACACACACACACACACACACACACACACCAGGACCTTCCCTATCCAAACTTTGATATTGATCTCAAAGCACCAAAACACCCAGAAGACATCAAAAGGGCTGAGTGGGGAGAGCTGGAAAACATGGCACACACTTAATAGTTCCCACCTGTAATACTTAACTAAATTTCATTTAATGCCCTTGGTAACCATTGGGGCTGGTGGTGTATAACCTTTCCCTTTGAGAATAGAAATTCTAAGAAGACAACCAGCTTGCAAGTGGAGTCAGGAACCAATCCAAAGTCTGTGAGGATTCTCAGCTCTTCCAAAACTTTGGTGTGGGATGAATTGCCACAGCAATGCCCTTCTGTCTTCTGTCATTAGTCACAGGCATTGTTGCTCCAGGACCCACAGTGACAGCCATTGGGACCTACTTGTCCCCGGGAGTCAGTTCACTAATAGAAGAGTGTCTTCAGCAGTGGAGTAAGATGTGTTCCATGTCTCAAGTGAAAGCCTAAACCTTAATACATAATAGCAAACCAACTCTCATTATCTACAGATATCTTCACAGGCACACAAACCACCACCACTGAACACATACACACACCACGGAACACACATAGATACACATCACCAGCACCCACCACACACACATACAACACACACACACACACACACACACACACATACACACACACACACACACACATACACACACACACACACACAAAAAAAAAAAAAAAAAAAAAAAAGGGAGGGGATTTCAAGAAAAATACCCAGGCCCAGCAGCACTTGGGAAGTGGAAGCAGGAAAATCAGGAGGTCAAGGCCAGCCTTGGTTACATGAGATTCTATCTCAAAAAGTTGAATCTAAAGATAAAATTAAAAGTTACTCTCCCTTTCAGGTCAGGTATTTTTCTGACCTGAAAATTTTTAGCCTTAAATTATGGTGATTTTTTAAAATCATAAATGTACAAAATTTTGTTTCTAAAATGGATCTTCAAATTTTTATTTAATGAAACTATTATTTGATGAATGTTAAAGACCATCCCTAGAAAGTAATAAAAATTATTCTTCCGGTTTTATCAATAGGAAATTGAGAAGAGATTTAGTGATTAGTATGAGATTATAAAGTTAGACAATAATAGTATGAGCATCAAGATTGCACAGTTGAGTGAAAAGCCCATGACCACCACCCCCCAAAAAAAACCTCAATTCTCTGTAGTAAGTATAAGATTTAAAACATGAGAAACAACAGCTGGGCGTGGTGCTGTACACCTTTGATCCTGGCACTCAGGAGGCGAAGACAGGCAGACCTCTGAGTTCCAGGACAGCCGGGCTACACAGAGAAACCTTATCTTGAAAAACCAAACACAAACAAAAACTTGAGAAACAGACAGCTGTTACTCTCACTAAGCTCAGGCCACCTACCTCCACTACTCGATGTCCACACTACCAAAACGGGACTGAGAATCATAGTTCACTAAAAGCTGTCTCTTTTGGTCCATCTTTCAAAATACTGTCTGTTTATAAAAGTTAATAAGTGTAAATAATTTCTTTTGGCAGAAGGGTTGCCTAAGATATTCTATTAAAGGGAGTTATTTCCTTTCTGGAATGTGGCTGATCATAGTCTTGAAAAATCTAAGACTAAGCATGGAAGGGCTGCCTCACTTCCTAGTTGTGAAACTTAGACAAACTAAGACCTAGCAGGGTTTTGTGAGGATAAATTAAACACTACAAAAAAGGTTTATGGAGTCAGGTAAAGCACAAACATAAATAAAGGCTGCTGTGGATATTACTCTATGTAAATAAAACACTGATGGCCAGTGACCAGGCAGGAAGTATAGGCGGGACAAAGAGAGAGGAGAATTGGGGAAACAGGAAGAAGGAGAGAGACACTGCAGCCACTGCCAGGACAAGCAGCATGTGAAGACGCTGGGAAGCCACCAGCCACGTGGCAAGGTATAAATTTATAAAAATGGGTTAATTTAAGATAAAAGAACAGTTAGCAAGAAGCCTGCCACGGCCATACAGTTTATAAGTGATATAAGCGTCTGAGTGATTATTTTATATGTGGATTGTGGGACTGCGGGGCTTGGGGAACCTGGAGAGAAGCCCTCCAGCAACAAAAGGCTCAACAAACCTTTGCAATACTCCAGCAAACCGTGAGGACTGGTCTTCTCAGAGCACTAGAAAAGACGAATGTGAGTTCTCCTTTGGGGAAAAAAAAAAAATAGAGCAGAGCATGATGTTCAGTGCTTACAATGCCAGAACTTGGGAGGCTGAGGCAGGGGGATCATGAGTTTGCTGTCAACCTTGGCTACACAGAAAGAGTCTATCTCAAACAACCTATTGTAACCAGTCTCTTAAAATGGGACGATAGTCGTTTTGTTTACCAATGACTGGGCTGTGCAAAGTGCTAAATGTTCTATTTTTGTGCCCAGTAAGTAGTCTTCAGGAAGGTCAAGTAACATTCATGGTAGCATGTGTTGTGGTATGCATCGGCAGTTTGTCACGGCTACTGTTGTCACAGTACTTGTGACAAGGTACACAGACACACGCGCCTGGATCTTACAGAAGGGAAATTCAAAGACACTTCAAAATATTTATTCGACCATGAAAGACACAATCCGAATTGCAGCTATGCGGAAGTTTACAAACCAAAAATGAAAAGGGATGATGCCAACTCATTTTTTTATGAACATTTTAGACCAGTTTTGCCATTCAAACGTCTTTAACTCCACTCTTCTAAAAGCTTACTGTATTGCTCTATTTTGTTAGGTGAGCCGCGTTTGTTTGCTTTAGTTTGTTTTATGAGACAAGGTGTCTTTATATCTGGTTCACTGACAATCCTCCTGCCTCATCTTCTGGAGTTCTGGGAACACCGGTGTGTCCCCACGCCTGGGAAGATGCAGTTGTTTTAAAACACAGGTTAAAAAATCTAGAATGGCCTTGCCTGCTTGCGCGAGACAAGTTACCTCACTCCTTCGAGTCGCCTTCTCCATGTTAAAGGAAGGCAATGCTCAGATTATGATCTTCTGGAAATTAAGCAAGGCAACAACCTACGTGAAACATCTTGAACGCACCAGGTGTCGACAGGTGCTAGCAACAATTATTGCAAGAAGGGATTAAGGGCATTTAGGTAGGAGATCACAGCCATGAGGCCAGATTCTTAGTCTTTTTGAACCGCAGGCCAAGATGCTTTACTGACTCCACTGTAAGGTTGTCCACAGGGAAAGTGGTCAGAAAGAGCGGAATGCCCTTCAGCGACATCCTCGATTGTTCTCATTTTTAGTCTCTGCAACACGGCTACGGAAAGTACAATAAAAATGCAAAATTCCCCAGCACGAGTTTGGAAGTGAAAAAAAAAAAAAAAGGAATATAAAGAGAAACACTCAACCTCCTCAAGAAGCGCACAGCTCACTGCCCCGCCTTGGTGTTTATATTTTTCTCCTTGGCCCCGCCCCCGGGCCACGAGAGCGGCCAGGCCACGCCCCCACGCCGAAGTTCCAGGGCCGGACTCGCCGAAATCTTCAGCCTGCCTGCAGGGATTCCCTCACCAGCCAATCGCGTCTGAGCCACGGGGCCGCCAGGAACAAAGATGGCCGGGGCGGCTTCGCGAGGGCAGCCTGATCCGAACGCCAGGCACCCGGCGGGACGGCAAAGGCAGAGTGGCAGCCGCGCGGTCGGGAGCATGGAGGAGGGCAGCAGCGGCGGCGGCAGCAGCGGTGGCAGCGACAGCAACACCAGCGGGAGTGGCGGGGCGCACCAGAGAGAGCTGGAACGCATGGCTGAAGTCCTGGTGACCGGGGAGCAGCTCCGGTAAGGAGAGGCGCTCGGTCGGTGGGCTCCCGGCTGGTTGCACTGCTAGCGGTGCCCGCCGCGGACCGGAGAGCACGAGCGAGCTGGCTCGTGGCAGGCTCGGTGGCTCGCGGGGCGCCGGGACCGTGGCGGGCGCGTGGGATGGTTGGTTCCAGCCGCGCGAGTGCCGGGCGGCTGCAGCCCCGGGACGAGCAGCTTCAGGAAGGCTGCAGGGACCGATGCCGGGGAACCGGGAACGCATGGTGCAGGCTGCGCCCTACCTTGCTGGGCTTCTGCAGCCCTGCGTCCCGCGGACTCGCCACCACTCAGTGCGCGCCGACCCCGTGCCAGGTTTCCCTGATGACAGCCTGGAGCCTGCTCGGTTCGAAAAGAAGAGTCGGATCGGACCCCAGCCCCTGAAGGTCCAGATAAAAGGCACTAGCTTCACGATTGCCTTCAGTTCAGCTTTCCTTTTTTGGGAACAAGGCATGCTTCCCTTCCTTGAGCCTCAGTTTACTTATATGTAAAACTGGGCGGATCTCTGCGAGTCCCTTGAGGGGTTGCGCTGAAGGCTCGTCTTGGGAGAACGTGTCTGAGCCCTTTACCTCTCCCTTAATTGGCACGTCGTCAGTTGTCACTTGGGTCCACAAGGGGGCGTGAAAGTACCTTGTTCGGGGCCCAGGTTTGGGACCCTGGAGTTGGCCGATCGCCCCGCACTTTTTCCTAGAATTATCACTTGCCCAATCTTACAAATCCAGGAACAAGCACTGACCTCCAGGGCTCCCTCGCTATTCCCATCGCTTCCTGTTCCCTTTTTTTCTCGGGCATAGGCTTGAGAGTTGTGCTTCCGCAGCTGCAGATATTGTGGTCATAAATCAGATGGCCAGTTAGAATGAATCCGGCTCTGCGGCGTTTTTTGCCAAAACGAACCAGAAAGAGGTGCGCTAGTTCCCCCTGGTTCTTGGCTTGATTTTTTTTTTTTCTTTCCTGGCTTATTTCGGTTTCTAAATGTCTATTTCAAGACTTGAAGGAGAATTTTTTGCGAAGGTCCCTGGAGGTCTGGTAAACCACTGGGCTTTGCAGGGCTCAGTTTGAGGAAGTAGCTGTTCAAAGTCGGGATGATCGGCTAGTGAGACAGAAGGAAAATTACGCATTTTGGTTCCCTGTTGAATTTCAAGTGTGTGGCTGAAATGACAGGGAATTAAAAACCTGTTTTCCTTCATCAAGTGTATGTTTTAATGAAGAAGATGATGTAAAGCTTATCTGATTTAATCTGATTTTCTTAATAGTTTAATGCCTTGCTCATTTACTGCATTGCTGTTTGGAAAAGCTTCCCTGGGATGGGGATTCCTTACTTTTTATTTCTTTTACTAACATGATTGTGTCCCCAAAGCACGTCCTCCTTCAAGATGCTGCTCCTTAAATGTACCTTCCCCAGAGAAAGCACTTTGCAGGCTTTCCAGCCACAGTTCTGCAGACCTAAGGGGAAATAGGTTCTGACCCCGGGTTAGATCTGGGTTGGAATTTCTGTTCCTCCTCCATGTAGCCAAGTGTTACCATGACTTTGTTTTGAGGAGGACTTTGAGCCAGACTGAATCCTGGCCTTGCCCTTTGCATAGTTAGAATAGGGCCTTGGACAAGCTCTTTAGGTGAGAAGGATGAGTTAACAGTGGAATTTACCTTGCAGTGTTAATTCCGTGGATTACGTGGAGTTAGTCCCTACACAGGTGTTGATACACACCATGTGGTCATTCGCCAGTGTAGCCGAGCTTGGACAAATGAATGTTCTCGTCTGAGCTACTTCCTCATCTGTAAAGTAGCCATGAAGATGAAAATATTTCTTGGGGTGCTTTTGAGAATCTGACTCGGGCTTCCTGCATTAGTGAGCAATCTTCAGGGGCCTGCTGGAATGAATTGGTGTTACAGGTCTCTGCGCAATAATCATACTTGACTTCCAGGCTGGTAAAATGTAGAAGGTCTGGGTGGTTGATAAGAGCACAGGATGTAAGACCAGACTGCTGTGGGTTTTCTCCCTATGTCTCCACCATGTGATACTTCTGTGACTTTGGGACAACTGACTTCCTCTCTTGCCTCAGTATCCTCTTTAGAGAAGGGGGATTTAAAAGACACTGTTTCAGTTTGGGGAAGGGCTGAGATGTCACATCCACATTTGAGTATGATGGTATGCACCTGCAATCCCAGCTCTTGGGGGATGGGGACCAGAGAATTACAAGTTTGAAGTTACCCTAGCCTATATAGTAAGTACTAGGCCAGCAAGGCCCTATCTTTAAAAAAAAAAAAAAAACTGAGCAAATATTAACCATTTAAAATTGATTTGAAGAATTCAATTTCGCTTTTATTTCAACTATTTTAAAGCAATTAAATAATTTTTTTTTGGTTTGGTTTTTCAGGACAGGGTTTCTCTGTGTAGCTTTGCGCCTTTCCTGGAACTCACTTGGTAGCCCAGGCTGGCCTCAAACTCACAGAGATCCACCTGGCTCTGCCTCCTGAGTGCTGGGATTAAAGGCATGGGCCACCACTGCCCAACATAAATAATTCTTATGTGTGGGGGTTAGGTGTACAGCAGTGCCAATGTAGAGGTCGAAGGACATATTTCAGGAGCTGTTTCTTCCGTGTTTACATAAGTTCCAGGATCAAATTCAGGTTGCCAGGAGTTCACAGCAAGCACCTTTTTCTACTGAGCCATCTCTCAGCCTCGCCATAGTGGCTCGTGTCTATAATTCCAGCACTTCTGGAGTTAGAGGCAGAACGGGTTCAAAACCCTTGGGTACACAGTGAGGTTTGAGGCCAGCCTGGGTGGCAAAGTTACATAATATTTAGACTTTAGTGACTGAAGTGGCCATATGCCTGGTGTCCTAATTAATGGAGGGCCAGGTGTCTGGCCATCCTGACTGTCACTGCCAGAATGGATTCTTCTCTTCCAACTGTCCTCATCTTGTAGGATTCCTGACATTTAGTGGGGACCACGTTTTCTGCCTCTGACTGCTTCACACCCACTGCAGGTCACCCAGTCTTTGTCTTTCTACTGTTCCATTACTTCTGGGTCTTCACAGAAAGGGGCAGGTGATGAAAAGGGAGGAAATCACCCGGGCAGTGGCGGCACACGCCTTTAATCCCAGCATTCCAGCTTGATTTCTGTTCAACTTCTTTTCCACTCTTTGGAGACAGGGCTGTACTCTATACATTCATAGCCCAGTGTGGCCTAGAACTTATGACAGACATCCTTCTGCCTCAGCCTCCCAAGTTCTGGGATTATCGGTGGGGAGCGACCATGCCTACCTCCTTTTCTTTTCTATTTTTGTAGTGTGTTCTCTTGGGGGCAAGCCGGTGAACCCCAGCAGCCCTTGCTTAGCCCCTTTCCCGGTAGACTGGGGATAAGACCCTCCACCATCAGGTTGTGTTGTTGGATCAAGTGGGGTCCAACATAGAAAGACCTGTGTACAAAAAAAGCAGTGAGTCGGGAAGACTGTTGTGATCTGGGAGTTCCCGCCGCAGAGCTGGGGGCTGGCTGCATGGTGCCGACACTTTTTTGCAGTTGGTTGCATAAGGACAACAGAAGTTACCACATACACACTCTGCTTTCTTTTCCAGTAGGACCTTCTCCTAATTCCCTTCACGCTCTTCCTTCATCTTAAAAGAATTCCCTTCCTTGCCCAGATCTTTTTTATTTTAATTGTTTGAGGATTTTATATGTGCCCATAATATGTTTTGATCAAATCCACCCCCTCTTCTCCCCTTTAACTCTCCCATAGATTCCCCCATTTTTTTTTTCCTTCCCAATTTCAAGTATTCTTTTTTAAGCCGAGTCCACTTAATTCTGCCAGAATTTGGCATGGGTAATCCCCCTGGGGCTGCATCACTGAAGAAAACTGAGTCTCCCTCCCCAAGCAGCCATAAACTGACAATAGTTCCTCAGCTGGGGGTGGGGGAGGAGGATTTCGTGAGCCCCTCCCCCATCCTCGGTGGGATTTTTTAGGTAGCTTGAGCTTGTGTGGGTCTTGCACAGTCATGGCTACTGTGAGTTGCTCATGAGTGCAGTGGGCTGCCACATCTTCAGAAGTCTCTGGTGTAGCCTCTCTCTCTCCCTCTGGCTCTTCCTCCATGATACCTGAACCATGAGCGTAGGTGGTGTGACAGATATCGAATCTGGGGCTGAGCACTCCGCCCACCGTCTCTTAGTCTCTGCACACTGACCAGTGTGAGTCCGTGCATTGATCACCATCTACTGAAAGAAGCATCAATGGGGGTTAAGGGCTGCCTTGATATATGGGTATTAAGATGAGTCCTTAGGGGGCTGGAGAGATGGCTCAGCAGTTAAGAGCACTGACTGTTCTTCCAGAAGTCCTGAGTTCAATCCCAGCAACCACATGGTGGCTCACAGCCATCTGTAATGAGATCTGGTGCCCTCTTCTGGCCGGCAGTCATATATGCTGTATACATAATAAATAAATAAATCTTAAAAAAAAAAAAAAAAGATGAGTCCTTAGGGAGGATTTTAATCTTATGTCCTTTTAGCAGGATAATAATAGTAGTTTCTTCCCTAGGACTTAGAGTCTACCCACCCTGTTCTCAGCCCAAGCACCAGGCTTGAGTTCCGCTTGATGGGTCATCTTGCCCAGTTCTTTTCCACGTTTTTTTTCATCTTAAAGATGCATTTGGAGCCAGGTGTGGTGGCGCATGCCTGCAATTGCAGTGCTTGGGAGGTGGAGACAGGAAGTGACAACATAGCCATGGAGTACATCATAGAAGGAGAGGGAAAGCAGGCTCAGAATGGAGGTAGAGAAAAGAAAAGGAAATATGCCTTTCTGGGAAATTGAATACTTGGACAATTATAAAAGCTGTATGGCTATACTCTGTGAGAGACTAACACTTAAAAAAAAAGATGTGTTTTATTTTTAAGTGTGTGTGTGTGTGTGTGTGTGTGTGCGCGCGCGCGCGCGCGTGCATGTGGGTGCAGGTGACTGAGGAGGCCAGAAGTGTTGACTCCTCCTGGAATGGGACTTGTAAGTGGCTGTGATCTGCTGGAAGCTTGTGCTGGGAAGCAAACTCGGGTCCTCTGTAAGAGCATCAAGCACTCTTAAACCTGAGACATCTCCTTGCCCCTGCTTAAAGCTTTTGAATTGGCCAAAAGAATACAATAAAAGTTATCACTAATTTGGAAATGTGACATTGTTGACATGCTAGATGGTGTTAACAGTTCACACACACTCCAATGTCTTACTGATGTCAGAACAGAGAAAGATGTCTCAGGAAAAGCTCAGAATGTTTCTGATTTGAAGATTATCAGCCACATACCAATCACTTACATCAGTCGTATTTTATTCTATGATTTTTCAGATCCTTAGTTTGTAGATGTAACCAACCGTCTTATTAAATAAGAAACACAGAAACAATGTAAAAGAGAAAGCCGAGAAGTCAGAGCTCAGAGCTAAAATCTCACCCTTCCTCCTGCTGTCCCAGCTTCGCGAAAAGAGACCTACTTCCTGTCGGTTCGTATTTTTAAAGTATGTTGTTCTGCCTTCTCATTGGTTGTAAACCCAAACACATGACTGCCTCGTCACTGTCTGAATGTACAGCCCCCTAGGTCTTAAAGGCATATGTCTCCAATGCTGGCTGTATCCCTGAACACACAGATCTTATGGGATTAAAGGCGTGTGCCGCCACCGCCACAGTCTTGCTATGGCTCTAATAGCTCTGACCCTGAACACACAGATATCTATGGGATTAAAGGCATGTGCCACCACCGCCACACTCTTGCTATGGCTCTAATAGCTCTGACTCCCAGACAACTTTATTTATTAACATACAATCAAAATAATAATTCAGTACAATTAGATTATCACCACATTAGTTATTTTATTTTATTATTATGTTTTATTTTATGTGAATCCATTGTCTCAACTCTGACACCAATAATAACATCTAAATTCCACCTCATGTTTTTTTAAAAGGCTGGTCCCAGAAATACTTATAAAGAAAGGTTTGCATTTCTGTGTATTGTCAAAGAAGTTCCACAGTACTATCTCTTGGTAGTTATGGTAGGAAATACAATAAAAACAACACTACCAGCCTATAATTCTAGCGCTAGAAAGAAGGCAAGAGATCCCAGGGTTCAAGAACCGTCTGGGCTACATAGTAAGTTAGAGGTCAGCCTGGGTCCTATCTTAAGAAAGTAATAAATATAATAATGATGATGATGTTTATATGACATTATTTTTACTTGTGAAGGACTCTTCTAAGTGCTTTGAATATTAATGCTTTTATTTTTTTTTTTTTGTTGTTGTTGTTGTTTGAGACATGTAGCCCAAACTGATCTTGAACTTGACCTTGAACAATCTTATAGCAATCTTCCCAAGTGATAAGACTCAGGTGTGAGTCACCGGGCCTGACATATTAGTGTCATTAATGTCCCTAACACGTCCTATCACCCTTACTTTACAGAGGAGAACACTGTACATTTAAACTAACTGGCTAGAGGTTATTCATTCACACAGGAAGTGGTGGAGTTGAGAATCTGTGCCCTTACGTGGAGTTTAATTGCTCTTCCTGAGTAGTGATGACAGAGGGCCAGGAATGATGGTTCTAGGGCTAAAGAAGCCCCTCAGTGGTAAGAAGAATATTTGGTGCCCAAGCGCCAGGACCCGAGTTCAGCTCTCTGGTATCCATGTTAAAAACTGGCTGTGTTTGCATGCAAACCTATAACTCCAGCTCTGTTGGGATGGAGACAGGAGGATCATTATCTCAAAGAAAAAAAAAAACTAAGAGCAGGACACCCAATATATTCCTCTGGCCTCTGCCTGTACAGGGACCACACACACACATACATCACACAAAAAGTTATATATATTATGCTAAAACATTTTCAAAACTCATGTATCTGAGACTCTCACATTCTAGTATGACAACTTTTGCAAATTGTCTGTGGAAATCTGATCTACTCCTGGAAGTATTTGTGTTTTGATGAAACAGATTTTTTTTTCCTTTTGTCCACTGATATTAAAGTGAGTCTTCCATGCCACATGATTTTGACTGACTTGGACTGTGTGAATGCTAAATCCGTAGTCATTTAAATGCAAAGATAAACAGAGTGGGTTCCACTGCCCATGAGCTTGGAATGGGTAGAGAGGGCAATTTAATTAAGACTATACTGAGAATTTTGACTTTGGTACTTGGGGTTATGAAAGCAGTGGGATGCTTTAAGCACTGCTTAATGGGCCATACTAGGAGGAGCATGGAAGACAGGGGTACTAAGAATTATTTCAACTATCAGGGGCTCATTCAGGAGGTTTCAGGGGAGAATTTTAGTATGTTGCCTAGGGATCATTCTTGTGATATTTTGGTGAAGAACGTGGCTGCCTTTTGCCCTTGTCCGAAAAGTCTGCCTGAGGCTAAAGTGAAGAGTTTTGGATTATTCCATTGGCAGAAAGAAAAAAAAATCTCAAAACAGCCTAATATGTACTCTGTCGTGTGGTTATTAGTGGTAACTCTAGTGAAGATTTATAATGAAAAGGAGCAAGCTGAGAAAGGTAAATTACAAAAAGTAGACTTTGAGGAGAAAAAGAGCTCCAAGAAGTGGAATGTAGCTAAATCCCGTGTTCAAGGAGATACATGGATTAAGAAATGGAATAAAGGGAGTGGTGACTCAGGGCAAGACCTTATCCAGCTAAGTTTCCAACCTGTGAAAAGGACTTAAAGAAAAGCTTAGGGCTGGGTGTGGTGGGGCACACATTTAATCCCAGCACTCCCAAGGCAGAGGCTGGCAGATCTCTTGAGATTGAGGCCAGCCTGGTCTATAGAGCAAGAGTTTCAGGACAGCCAAGCTTAGGCAGTGAAAGTCAGAAAGTTGGTGAAGATGTAACTGAACAAGGAGGCCCTTGTTCCAGCCCCAGCAAGCAGCAGAACTTGGCAGCTTTGGCCACATAGTTTTTGCTTTAGAGTTAGGGAGAGAAGAAAGGAGGAGTTTTGGAAAAAAGCCACTGAGGCCAGGCATGTGTCAGGGGTGTCCCTGAATGGCAGCCTAGTAGAGCGGCCATTGCATGAAGCTCTGCAGTTGAACCCTGGATTGTCTTGGAGAATCTAAGATGTTAGAGATGCCAGCGTTGTGGAATACCCTGCTAAGGAGAGTGGCTAACAGGGAGTAAAGCCAGCCCAAGGGAAAGAAATGTGTTGCAGTCAACAAAGATAAACAAAATGGAAGATCTGAAGAGCATTTTGACATGAGACATGGAGATGCACAATTTGGAGTTTACCCAGCTGGTTTTTGACCTTGCTTTGGTCTAGTATTTCCTCATATGCTCCTTTCCTTGCATTTTGGAATGGTAACGTATATCCTGTGCTATTATATGTATGTGATCTGCTTATTGATTTTAACTTTCACAGGTGATCACAATTAAAAGATTTCATGAATCTCAGAAGAGACTTTGAACTTTGGACTTTACAACATTGTTGAGACTGTTCTAGACTATGGGGACTTTTGAAGTTGGACTAAATGAATTTTGCATTATGATACTGTTACAAGCTTAAGGGAGTGGAATGTGGTCATTTAAATGTAATTGGCCCCCATAATCTCATAGGGAGTGGCACTATTAGGAGGTGTGGCTTTGTTGGAGTGGGTATGGCCTTATTGGAGGAAGTGTGTCACTGTGGGGGTGGGCTTTGAGGTTTCCTATGCTCAGGATACTGTCCAGTGTCAGTCAGCTTCCTGTTGCCTGCAAAATGTAGGACTCTTAGCTACCAGCACCGCACCTGCCTGCACGCCGCCAAGCTTCCTGTCCTGATGATAATGGACCAAACCTCGGAAACCGTAAGGGAGTCACCCAATTAAACGTTTTATTTATAAGAGTTTCTGTGGTCATGGTGTGTTTTCACAGCAATAACAACCTAAACTAAGACAGTGTTGCAAACTTTTCAGTTATTGTCTTTTATCTGGAGCAAGCATGGGCAGTCAGTCCCTAATGGCTGCTTCTACAAAGCAGTGAGTTTTAGCTAAGTTGTAGGCAATTGTAGTTCTTTTAAACCGTGGGATGTACTTGCTTTTTTTCTGTAACAGACTGCTTTCCCAAACTCTTACCCTCTTGCTGTTGCCTTTACACACACACACACACACACACACACACACACACACACAGAGAGAGAGAGAGAGAGAGAGAGAGAGAGAGAGAGAGAGAGAGACTGAAAGAGAGACTGAAAGAGAGACTGATCACTAAATACTGAATGGTTCTCTTAAGGTTCCTTTCCTTTATTCATTCCTCTGTTTGAGGAAGGCTCTCACCATGTAGTTCTTAAATTCCATAATCTTCTCCCCGTAACCTCCAGAATCCTGGGATGCCTGGCTGGCTGCGTGCAAAATAGCGCCAAAGAGGATGCTCAGATAGCTCAGATAAGAGAAGAAGGAATTAGAGCACACAGTCTCGGAAAAAGAGAAAGAAGGGCGGTGGTGGTGCACACTCGGGAGGCAGAGGCAGGCGGATCTCTGTGAGTTCAAGGCCAGCCTGGTCTACAGACTGAGATCCAGGAAAGGCACAAAGCTACACAGAGAAACCCTGTCTGGGTGGCGGGGGAGAATTGTGACCTAGGGTTATCATATCAGCCATGATCCTATTCACTGTACACCAGGAACTAGCCATGATCTCACTTAGATCCCCTAGTAGCACTTCCTTTCTTTTCTTTCTTCCTTCCTTCCTTCCTTCCTTCCTTCCTGCCTCTCTCTTTTTCTTTAATTGTTATTGTTTTTGATGGTGCTGTGTATGTGTGTATCCTAAATATATAAATACAGCTTGCTCATTTTCTATAATGTTACTCCTTCTATGACAGAAACAAAGTAGTAGAACTTTCAAATGTAACTTCAGAACCTACCGAAGACACATATATGGGTATTGTAAAGACATTCCAACTGGTTCCCGAGAATCCCACAGGCATGTTCTAAGGGTCTTTGAAATCTGTTGAATTTGAACCCAAGGAACTTGCCCCTTCCTTAGGGACCTTCAGAAGGTCCCAGAGGAACCCTTAGAGGTGACCATAAGTCTTAACACTTAGGTCTACTGGGCAGAGTAGCAGAAAGGAAGCCAGTAGGCTGTAGTAAAGACAAAACTGGGGTCTGTGGCACACACTTTTAATCCTAATATTTGGGAGACAGAGGCAGGTGGATCTCTGTGAGTTCCAGACCAGCCTGGAACTACAGAGTAGAACCTTGATTCAAAAAAATTAAATAGATAATACATTAACGGCAATGATGTCCTGCTGCCTATAACAGACTGATGAGTTCTTTCAGAGACTTCTACCAAACGAAGTTGGATTCTTCACTTTGCCACAGAAATGAACTTCTGGACGAGTTGGCGTGAAACAGAATTAGAGTTTATTCATAAGAGATTTTGACATTGGTTTAAGCATGGGCATTAATAGAAGGAGAGGCCCTTAGGAAGCCTAGTACATACCCAAGAGCACAGCTGTGGGAATCTCAGGCAGCAGCTTGAGTGTCTTAGCAATGACCGTGTGTGTGACTTCGGTGGGTTCTGAAGTTACATCGGAAAGTGTTGCTAAGGAGAGTGAATGATCTGGGGCTGGTTCCTGGTGTGCATTGGATAGGTTTACAGCTGCTAAGGTAAACCTAGGGCACAGGGGTTGCAAAGGAAGCTAAAATAGTTTTACTATAAACAAAAGTCTTCTTTATAGTCTGTTTATAGTTTGTGAGGTTCCCAGAAAATTGTAGGTTTACATCTGGGAAAGGAGTCAGACCAGCCCTGAGGTTATAAACTAGCTTAGGACTTCAGCACACCCCTTGCCATTTTAGCATTCTTTTTTTTTTTTTTCTTCCTGAGACAGGGTTTGTCTGTGTAGCTTTGGAGCTTGTCCTGGAACTCGCTCTGTAGCCCAGGCTGGACTTGAACTCACAGAGATCCACCTGCCTCTGCCTCCCGAGTGCTGGGATTAAAGGTGTGCACCACCACTGGCCCGGCTTATTTTAACCTTTTTTTTTTTGGTTTTTGGAGACAGGGTTTCTCTGTATAGCTTTGCGCCTTTCTTGGAACTCGCTCTGTAGCCCAGGCTGGCCTCGAACTCACAGAGATCCGCCTGGCTCTGCCTCCCGAGTGCTGGGATTAAAGGCGTGCATCACCACCGCCCGGCTATTTTAGCATTCTTGTTGGAAATCTCTCTACAAAAAAGTAAGTCTCTTAAGTCGGCAATCTTTACGGCAGTTTTTGTCAACTGTCCTTGAAATCTTGACTCAGCTGATGAGATTTAGAGAGACCCTCAGGGAAGGGGCTCCTTGCTCTGCCTTTGTCCCCTCAGTTTTTCCTGTCTGGACTGCACAGGTGGCAAGAGTAGAGTAATTGTCGTCAGGTGAGAGGCTTTTCCAGCATGCCAACAGACACTTGTGTCTCGTCTCCTCATAAGTTAGCTATGAGAGCCAGGGGCACAATGCCGGGACAGTAGAAGGCCCTCAGTATAGGGAGGGAGAGCATGCCGAAGAACTTTGTCACATGCAAGACCACCAGGAAAGGGAAGTTACCTAGTAAGCACTCAGTGAACATTCACGAAGTTGTTCTCCTATGTAGCTGTTGTTTTAAACTTTTACTTTATTCCTGTGTGTGTGTGTGTGTGTGTGTGTGTGTGTGTGTGTGTGTGTGTGTAGGGGGTATATGTGTTTGAGTGAGAGCATGTTTGTGCCATTGAGTGCATGTAGAAGTTAGAGAACAACTTTTGGGCATCAGGTATGGGTTCCAGCAATGCATGGCAAATACTTTTTTACCTGCTGAGCCATCTTCCGGGTCCTGCAGTTGTTTTTGTGTGTACTTTAAATTTTTTTTTTTTTTTTAAATGGGGTTTAAGCTGGGCAGTGGAGGCTCACGCCTTTAATCCCAGCACTGGGAGGGGGGCAGAGCGAGGCGGATCTCTGTGAGTTCAAGGCCAGCCTGTTCTACAGAGTGAGATCTAGAATAGGCACCAAAACTACATGGAGAAACCCTGTCCCGAAAAACCTAAATAAATAGACAAACAAACAAACAAATAAATAAAATAAAATAAAATAAAATAAAATAAAATAAAATAAAATAAAATAAAATAAATGACTTCATAGGATAGGAGGATGGTTCAATCAGTCAAGTGCTTGTCATATAAGCCTGAGGACCAGAGATCGGATCCCCAGGTAAAATGCCATGCATCTGTGTAATCCCAGCTCAGAGAGGAGATCATTGGGCATGGTTGACCAGCCAGTCAAATTAGTGAGCCCCAAATTCAGAGAGACCTCTTGTCTAGAGAAATAAGGTTGAGGAGGCCTTAAACCAGACCAACGACTCATTGCAGTGAACATTTGCAAGTAAGTCTGACTGGACAAAAGGGTGGACTGTGTGACACAGCCAGGCTCCCAGGGGCTGGCTGGACAAAAGGGTGGACTGTGTGACTCAGCCAGGCTCCCAGGGCCACGAAGACGAATGAAGAGGTGTGGGGAGGCAGGAAAGATGGAGGAGCGGAAAGGTTTTTGTTTATTTGTTTGTTTGGTTTGGTTATAATTTTTTTAAATTTTCTTTTGGGGGAACACTTCAAGGGTGAAGGGAGGATATGGGGGGACTGGTCGATGAGCAGAATTGGGGTGCATGATGTGAAATTCTCAAAGAATCAATAAATATGTTTAAAAAAATTATGTTTAAAAAAGAAAAAGAAGGTTGAGAGTAATTGAGGAAAAATACTCAACATTGATTTCTGGCCTATATAAAGATGCACATACATGTACATGTGCACTTACAGACACATCACACACACACACACACACACACACACACACACACACACACACACACAAGAATCAAGTGGGCTAAATATGTAGTTTACTGGATACGAGTACTTTTCTAGTCTACATGAGACTCTGGGTTCAACTGATAGCCTGGATGAAAAAAAAAAAGGCTGATGAATTCAATGAATGAATGTTCATTGTTTATGAATGATATATTTGTGATTACTTTTCTTACAGGCCAGTTTTGATATTTAATGGGCTACTCTGAGTTTTAGAATCAATAAACATGAAAACTTCAAAAGACGAAGGGAGACAGTTTGCCATTATTTCTAGTATTCATTTGGGTTAGAAGTGTTTTGCTTTTAGTTTTTTTGCTTCCTATTCGGTCATAGATGCTGAATTTCCATGAGTTTAGTGACTCAGAAAAATAGGAAGTGGCAAAAGAACTTCCCTCCATCGTGGGCACATTTTTCTGGTTTCCTCATTTTTTTCTCTCAGATTTGAGATCCTTAATCACGAGTGGAAGTCCGCGTCGGTGACTCTTTCTGTTGGTTATCTAACAGTTGGGGGACACAGGGGAGACAGAGTCAGGGCGAAGGCTCAGTGGACGGCAACATGGCGGCAAGCAGCTGTTCGCCTTTCGGGTGCCAGGAGGAACAACTTGAGCTGTTCTCACTGGGGCTGCCGCGTCCTTTGTAATGTCCAGAGACCCCTAAGTTACTCAGGTCTGCACAGAGCCGTTTTTGTTTGTTTGTGTCTTTAAATAACGTCTTTTAGGATGGGGAGGAAAGGTGAGCTGCAGCCTAAATGACTCACGGGAGTGAGGAACAAGATAATGTTTATATTCTCAGGTTTGGGATGCCAGCCTGGCTTCCAGACTGGGGAAGCCCATGGCAGCTACAGAGATGGTTGGTAGCGGTTGGAAAAGGCTTTGATCTGTTCCCCATCGCCCTGGACCCTCACACTGGTACTCGTGGTTCTGGAATTCGTTAGGATCTCCTTACTATCCTTGTTTCTACAGACTTCTGATGCTGGTATTTCCCTAGAAATCTCTTTATTGAGAAATGGTAAATTCATAGAGGGATGTAGTCTTCAGAAAATTGGGGTTTATGAGACTGGGCAATGGTAAATATCATTTAACATGTGGACGGATACGCAGTAAATATTGATCATTCAATGTGCATAATGGTATGTACCTATAATCCCAACAATTGGGATGTACATTATTGCTATTGTTATTATTTTTATTCTGGGACTGGAGAAATAGCTCAGCAGTTAAAAGCACATACTACATTTGCAAAGAGCCTAGATTTGGTTTCCAGTACCCATGTTAGGCAGCTCAGAACCACCTAAAACTCCAATTCCAGATGATTTGACACCTCCTTCCAAGAACACCTACCTTCATGTGCACATACCTACACACATAAACACATGCATTCACATTGTTTTTTTAAGAAAATTATTATTATTTTGGTTTTTCAAGACAGCGTTTCTCTGTGTAGCTTTGTGCCTTTCCTGGATCTCGCTCTCTAGACCAGGCTGACCTTGAACTCACAAAGATCTGCCTGCCACTGCCTCCCGAGTGCTGGGATTAATGCGTGTGCCACCACTGCCCGACCAGAAAATTATTTTTATTAAGATAAATCTTAAAAATAATAATTCAGCATACTCAATGAATAGGAAAGCTGAGGAATACTGATATTAAGTTATTCAAAATCTCAGCACTAGAAGTATAGAAGATGCTAACTGTTGGAGGAAAAAAAAACTATTTTTGCTCATTTGGCTGTTTAGTCTCCATAGCCTGCTGGCCTAGAACTTCTTATCCTTCTGGCTCCACCTCCTGGGATTATAGGTGTGTATCATCACATCCGCTGGGTGTTTGTGGTAAGGAAGGACATAAAGAAGCCATCCTTCTAGCACAGAAAAGATAACTGCTAAGGAGACTCTTCCAGGGCCAAGGGGGTCAGGAGAAATTCAACTCACAACCTACAAGCCTTGGATCCACACTGTGGGAAAGCAGGCCTGTGGGGACCTTCTGGTTCTGGGCTATCCTGATACTGAAGTCATGACCTTACAAGCTTGTGGCAATACTGTGGCACAGTGTAAATACCTTCATGGACTTTGAGACGAATTTGGGACAAAATGTGATGGTAATCAATGTAGAGGAGGGGAGCAGATGCGGAGTTTTCTTTTTAAAACCTTTTTTTGTTTGTTTGTTTTGAGACAAAATTTCTCTGTGTAGTAGCTTTGGTGCCTGTCCTGGAACTCACTCTGTAGACCAGGCTGGCCTCAAACTCACAGAGATCCACCTGGCTCCGCCTCCCAAGTACTGGGATTAAAGGCATGCACCGCCGCCTTAAAACTTTTTTCATGCTATCCTGCTTGTGTGTTGTTCTCCCCACGTGTGTGTGTGCTTGTGTGTGTGTACATATTTACAAGTGTGTGGTGCATGTGCACAGGTGTGTGTGGAGGCCCAAAGTGTTGACATCAGCATCTTTCTCAGTCAGTTTTACTTTCTATACTGAGGTAGCATCTCTAACTGAACCCAGGATCTTGTTTTAGCTAGTCTAACTAGCCAGCTTGCTTCAGGTATTCTGTTACTGCTCTTCAAGAGGGCTCCGTGCTACCTGGCTTTATGTAGGTTTCAGAGATCTGAACTTTATCCCTCATGCTTGCCTTGGAGACACTTTATCCACTGATCTGTGACTGCAGAGACCTGCCACCTCCCCCAGCCCGGGTGTATGTTTTTCTTGATGGTTTGTGAAGAAGTAGGTATTGGAACACAGAACAATGCAGCCACTTACTGAATAAGAATGACAGTGTCAGGTCCTAATCTATGCATTATGTGTATATTGTTACATTATATCCTTGATTCTTTATAATAATTCAGTTATCTCTGTTCTAAAATGGAAAGATCCAGGGCATGAACAGTTTTCCCACATTTATGTAGATTATACATTTGAGAATTTGGTTTCTTGAATTTAAATGCAAGGCTCTCCCTCTTTCCATTCTCTGGCATATAACTGTGCATGTTACATTTGTAAACTGAATTTCCCTGAAACTGCCACATTGTTTTTGAGCATTCTGCATGCCAACTGATTGACTAGGACTTTGATTCTCCAGAGTTGGAAATGACCCAGAACCACAATGATCTCAGACTGCTTGCCTCTTTCCTAGCCATTTACCACTAACTTCTTTGTCTGCCCTAACATCCTTATATATCAGGTGAAACCTTTGGAATGTTTTAACCTAACAGACTTAGCGTCCACCAACCAGAAAGCTAAGAATGTCAGAGACAGCATCTGAGACCTATAGCACAGATTTCCCCACTTTGCTGTAACCCGCCGCCGCCTACCTGATATTCTCACCATCATGTCCGCAAAGGCGTTGGCTCATGACTTTTGTTCATTGACTACAAAAGCTCATCTGACCTCTTCCATAGTCATTCAGGATAACCTGAATCCGCCTTCCCAGGCCATGGTACTCATATTTGGCTCATGATAAATGATACCTTCCCCACCTTTGAGCAAGATATATAGTTTGCAGCCATACACATAATTTGTATTTAAGTAATTGGTAAATCATAGGGGCGATATGCAGACTGTTTTCTTGGATGAAGCGATGCTGTGAAGCTTGGTTAGAATTCCTGTTCTGTTCCTCTTCCGTGCTCTTAATTCTCCTCTTTGGGCATTAGCTTTATCTTCATCCAGACCTCCTGATGTCACACAGGAACCACTGGCATTGATACAGGCTGAAGACAAGGCTGATTGCTATCAGCCACCTACAAAAGCATTGAGTATTGATTTTTCTTTTTTTTTCTTTCTTTTCTTTTTTTTTTTCTTTTTTTTTTGGCTTATCTTAATTCATGGACATCAGTATAGCTGTATCATACTGAGGAAGATGTTGTTCTTCTAACTTAGCTCAATCAAGATCTCTCTTGGGAACAGAGATGGGGTCATCCCCACCCACACAGAATAGCTGCTGTACTCTAGAGCTAGGGCATGATAGGGGGATAATCATGTCCTCCACAAAAGATCATTTGGTTTCAATGATGACAAAGTGGATGTGCCCCTGCCCTTCCCCCCTGAGTGTATAATGTGGTTAAGGTAAAATTTAGGGAAAAATACCTTCTGGGGGCATCTATCCAAGGAAGAAAGTAGCTCTAGAAAAGGCACAGGTTGGGAGATACTGCCGTGAACTTTGGAACTGTCTGCTTTTAGCATCCTGCTCCCTGTACAGCCCCACAGTGACAGCCTGTCCCGAGACACCCTCACTTTCCGTCACCCCATCCCCTACCAGCCCCTGATTTGGAAAATCTGTCATTCATGTGTGCTCAGTAAGAACAGTAAGATAAGTCAGACGGAGTGCACACCTGTAATCCCAGTACACCAAAAGCCGTAAAGTCAAGGCCACCCTGGGCAGCCAGGGCTGCCCAGCAAGACTTCCTCACTTCTCCTTCCCACACCCCAACAGAAGAAAAGCACAGTTGTCAGCAAAGGGCAGATGCTGCCAATGGCATTAGTTCAAGCGGCAAGGACCGATTTGTATCCCCTGAGTTCTGATGTCTTTCTAAGAAATACTTCCACCCGGAAAAGGCCCCGTCAAGGCTGCGGGTTCTCTTTGTATGAGCAAAGCTACTTAAGGAGGAATTAAGGCGCAGGCGGGTGGACTTTCTGGAAAAGTTGACAGTGTGCTTTTCCTTGCAGAATCCAAGGAAAGGTCCTGCGGGTCAGCCGCTTCAACTCATTTTGTCAAGTTCTTCCTTTCCGTCTCTAGAAATTAGAAATAACCTTGGCTACCAAGGAGGCATTTTTCCCCTCCCTCCGGTTAATAGGATTGAAGCTTATGCCTAACCGCAGACTGTCGTGATAATAGGGCAGGAACTTTGCTTCAGACCTTGTACTGCCTCATCGTAAATGTAACTAAGAAATGAATCCAAGTAAAAGCGGTTTTATTCTCTGATAACTGGGTGTTTAACCTTTTTTTTTTTTTTTAAATATGAGGCACATATCTGAATTTCCCCTGCTTTTCTACTCCAGTGCTGACAACACAACTCGGATATAAGAAGCATAGATTTTCCTTTGCTATGTTTACTACCAGGAGGAAATGATGGAGAAACATCCATGAAATCTAAGAAGCGGGGCTGGGAGCCAGCACATTTGTTGAACGTTTACCATTTGCTGACTTTGCACCAACAGTGGCGTCCTGCCAAGCAGCACAGCGTCTACTGAGGACGTGGTCGCTGTAACTTAGCATCGCATCTTTCCCATGGAGACGGACCAGTTAGAGACAGGGATTCAATAGAAGCCACTAGTCTAGGGCCACGGAGAAGGCTTGGCGGGTAAAGATGCGCTCATTTCCTTGTGTGACAGCCAGAGTCTCCAGGCCCCAGGCACGTGGTAAAAGGGGAGAACCAACTCCTTCAAGAGTCCGCTGATCTTCACCCGTGCCCCACCCCCCAGAGAAGTTAATTAAGAAAAACAAAACCGCTGTTCTAGTACACGAGGACTTATTGAGTCACTGTTTATCCCGGAACAAAACAGTTGATTAATTTACATGCTTAATGAACCCCAGGGACTCTCCCCGTTGTCTTCCTGCTAGCTCCATTTGGGGTGCTTCTTCTGTTGCTAGATAACTTACTTTCCTTAAGGGGAACGCAGAGGAGCGAGCGGAAGTTGGTTTGGCTCCTTATCAGCACTTCTGAAAGAAATGTTTATCCAGGGAAGACTTGGAAAGCTGTGAGGATTTGGAGATCCTCTGGCCGTTTTCACTTCTTCCATCCTGTCCTGATGCCTCTGGATCCTCAGGTTTCCTGCTTGAAGCCAGACCTCAGGAGAGTGCTTAGGAAATGGGGTGCGATCTCCTAAAGCCTCCCTCTTTCTGGACCACCTAACCCCTCACCCACTGGTGCCTCTGGAACCTTCAGCCTCTGTCAGAGGAAACATTTAATGGCCAGGATCAGTTATCTCCTCTTCTCTTTCTCCTCCTCCATTTCGTCTTCCTTCTCCTCTAGTTCCTCCTTTGACAGAACCTTAGGTAGCTCAGGCTGCTGTCAAACTTGGGGTCTTCTTGCCTCAACTTCCCAAGTGCTAGGCTTACAGGCCCACACCACCATATGCAATGTCTCAGTTTTTTGTTTTTGTTTTGTTTTATTCACGAGCATCTATATATGTGGACTGTGTTGGGAGGGTTCCCATCCCTGTAATAGTCATACTTACAGAATTTGATTATCGTTTAGGCAAATATCACAACTTATCATTATTGGTAACTTAAATGAAAGGAAAATAATGGCAGTTTGTGTGCTTTTGAGATGCAGTCTCACGAGGTTGCCCTGAGCGGCCTGGTGCTCACTAATTAGCAATGCTCTCTCTTCAACTCACCGCTGCCCTTCTGCCTCAGCCTACCTAGTCTGTGATTGCAGGTGTGTACTGCTACTCTGGACCAGCTTGTATTTCTTGTTTGTTTGTTTGTTGTTGAGACAGGGTTTCATTATGTAGCCCTAGCTGGCCTGCAACTTAGTATGGAGACCAAGCTGTCTCAAACTCGTAGAGATCTGCCTATCTGACTCTCAGGTACTGGGATTAAAGGCATGTGCCATTATGCCTGGCCAGTGTCTGTTTCCTACAAAAAAAAAAAAAAAAAAAAAAAAAAAAAAAAAAAAAAAACTTTAAGTGCCAGACATTGAGTAAATAAATTCTTCTATGGATATCTTCTTTTTTTCCTTGCCAGGAACATAGACTCAATATCTCCTGCTACAAGCGTGAACAAATGCCAACTCTGCTTGGTATGGGGTAGTCCCTCATATGTGTACAAGGTCAAGAGGGTGTGACTATTTTACTTTTACCCACTAGTTATATAGATGATTGCACATGGTTCCCGTTTTTTATAACTCTAATGACATCCTCGCTGTTCTAGGGATCCCGCGAAAATACAAATAGATGCTTGTTGGTTAATCCCTAGTGGAAAGTGAAATTGCTTTTCGTTTTCAAGCAGGGAGACCGGATCCTCTTGTTTCCTCCTTTAGAACTAGAGGACCACTAGGGCTTCTGGCATGGACCATCTGAGCTTCGCCGCTCATGTTGGGAGGAGGAACTGAGTGCTTTTATAGAGCTGAGCAGCGCCCTTGTTTTCGGTCCTGTATCTATGCAAGACAAAGACACTTGGCAGTTCTCTCGTGAGCCCCATAACATTTCTCTCTCTCTCTCTGTATCGCACGCAGTCTGTCGCCTCCGTGTGTTGCTGGAGTTGCTAAATATTTAGTACACAGACTCCTCCTTCAGGGTCGCT
This sequence comes from Peromyscus maniculatus bairdii, assembly GCF_049852395.1. NCBI lineage: Eukaryota > Metazoa > Chordata > Mammalia > Rodentia > Cricetidae > Peromyscus > Peromyscus maniculatus. Next base: position 8,676,889 of record NC_134871.1, on the reverse strand, counting down.
GATGATGGGAGTGTAGTTAAGACGTTAATGCTCAGCTCTCACGGCTTCGTGCACTCACAGCAGCCATTATAATAGACAGCACGGATGCTGTCGGAGGAAACAACGGGACGTGATGCTGCTTGTTAACCATTGGTTAATAACAACGTTGTCTCTGCACCAGCTTCCCTTTCTTTCCTCCCAGTCTCCTGGCAAGTGTTTGTGCTGCCCTTAAGAACATAGGCTGACATTCCAACAGCACCTTGTAATTTGGAAAAGATTTTACATGCATTATGCTATGTGTCCTGTCCCTATTGATCCTATTGATCCTTAGTCTAAGTCACTAAGAAAGAGGATTGTGAACAGTCACTCAGATTCCCTACTTGTTCAGCAGTTTTTGGAGACAGTGTCTCATGTGTCACAGGCTGGACTACCGACTCGAGGTGTTGGTAAGGGTGATGTTGAACTTCTGATCCCACCGCCGACACCTGCTGAGGTAATAGTTATCTCGACTACCACAGCCATTTTGCCATGCGGGAGATTGAGCCCAGGGCTCCATGCATGCTGGACAAGCACCCTACCCCTTCCCAAATTCTGCAATATTTTCTTGTTGACTCTTATGTCTAATGAGTTGAGTAGCAGAGTTCCTATTTTAGGATTTTGAAAGTCCTTTAAAGTGCCTTTACCTGCTGAGCCATCTCTCCAACCTTGTAGGTCACACTTTAGACCCTAAATCCTATGGCAGTGGGCTTCGGCCTCACTATAGCGCCCCCTATCTTGCTGTGTCTGGTATTGCTGGGTACCCTAAAATGCTTGGGTTGGGTTGGTTCGCAGTGTCCTGAGCCTAAAGTGAAGAGCCTAAAGTGAAGGTTTTTTTTTTTATTTTTTAGGAAGCCCTTTCTGGGTTTTCTCAGGGCTCTTTGCATGTCTTCTCCTAAGCTGTACTGTGTGTGTTAAGTGGTCAAGTCCCTCATAAAATTCTCCAGGTCTCCAGAGCCCATGCTGATACTCATCAGGGACAGTAATATTTCCATCGCTTGCTGCTTGTGGCGAGGAGCTGATGAAAGGGCTACTGTGATGAGCTTGGCCCAGAGAAAAGGCCACTCGAGATGGTGAACAGCCCTTGCATAAGCAAGAAGACAGAATGAGGCGATTCTTCCTCCCACTGTTGCTCTTCCTGGGAGGGATAACAACATCAAAAACATATTTTTTTCTCTCTTGATCTTTGGCTCTCGGGGTGGCTGATGTAGTGACAGACTGTCTTTTTCATGTGGGAACCAGCAAGACACAGGGTTAGTGACAGCTTTTCGCTGGTCAGTGGGTCTGAATAAGCTGGAGAGCAGGGCGCCGGGCGGGCATGTTTTCTTCTTGTACTACATAATTCCATCGCATTGCATTATGGGTTAACTTGAGGCACAGATTTCTCCACTAAATCTTAGGGGAACCTGGAAGTATTCTTTTTCTTATTTTACTATAAAAATAATTTTCTGATAAATATTTTTATCTTTAATCAGTGTGGTGGTTTGCATAGGTATGGCCCCCATAGGCTCATGTGTTTGAATGCTTGGCCATAGGGAATAGCACTATTAGGAGGTATGGCCTTATTGGAGGAAGCATGTCACTATGGAGGTGGGCTTTGGGGACTCAGATTCTCAAGCTAGGCCTAGTATGACATTCCCGTACTGTTGCCTGTGGATCACGATGTAGAACTCTCAGCTCCTTCTCCAGCACCATGTCTGCCTGCATGCCACCATGCTTTCCACCATGATGATAATGGACTAAACCTCTGAACTGTAAGGCAGCCCCAATTAAATGTTTCCCTTTGCAAGAGTTGCCATGGTCATAGTGTCTCTTCACAGCAATAAAACCCTAACTAAGACAATCAACTTATAAATACTGAGAGCCTGTAATGCCTGCTTTTGATCACAGTGAACAAGATACCAAGATGTAAGCAATATAATGCTTACCTTTAGGGAACAACCACTCCCCCCTCCCACCCCCGCCTCCCTTGTTTGGCTGTTAAAGATGATTCGTTAAGTAGATAGAAATAACAAGAGCCCACATATTGATGGGAGGCAATTGAGTAAAATCTTCATTTGAGAAATAAAATGTGAAAGTTGGGGCTAGAGAGATGGCTCCATAGTTAAGAGCACTGACTGCTCTTCCAGAAAATCTAGGTTCAATTCCCAGCACCCACATCACAGTTCACAACCTTCTGTAACCCCAGTTCCAGGGGATCTGATATCCTTTTCTGGCCTCTGCAGGTAACAGGCAAATATGTGGTACACATACATACATGCAGGTTTGTAGAAGGAATCTTAAAAGTTCTTATTAATAAAAGCAAATCAAGGCCAGGTATTGGGGTGAATGCTGAATGATCAGAGAAGCAGAACAAGCCACAGCCACCTTGCCTCACCAATTCCTCAGCTGATCCTGTTTCCTCAGACTGGAAGCCTCTGTGTCCTCATATCCAAATGAATCTCAGCTGAACTGCTTAACCAGCCTAGTTCCTGGTTTTCATGCCTTATATACCTTTCTGCTTTCTGCCCTCACTTCCTGGGATTAAAGGCTGACTTTCTGGGATTAAAGGCGTGTGTCACCATGCCTGGCTGTTTCCACTGTGGCCTTGAATTCACAGAGATCCAGAGGGATTTCTACCTCTGGAATGCTAGGATTAAAGGCGTGAGTGCTACCATTTTCTAGCCTCTGTATCTAGTGGCTGTTCTGTCTCTGACCCCAGATAAGTTTATTAGGGTGCACAATATTTTGGGGAACACAATAACACCACACAGGTCAAATATTCATACACAGAAAATAAAAATAAATAAATCTGAAATATAAAAACAGCCTCTAAATGAAAAATGCACGCACACCCCCATCAACACCTGAGGCAGGTGGGAGAGCTGGCCCTGAGGGCATAAGAGCAGGAGAGCTGTCTCTACCCCCTGCCTCCCCCACCCCTAACCCCCAGCTGCAACTGTTGGGAGAGCAGACCCTGCCCATTGCCTGGGCAATAAAACAGAGCCAACCCTATTGGCGGAGGCATGGGGGAGCCAGCCCCAAAGGTGTGAGTATGGGAGAGCTGTCCTCACTACTCACCTGTCATGTGGCAGTGAGATAGACCCTTTACTGCCTGCAACAGATGAGCTAGCTGACCCTCCCCACTACCAGCTGCAGCCCTCAGGAAAACGGGCCCTGCACCTCACCTCGGCAGCACAGGAGAGCTGACTATGTTGGCAGAGCTGTCGGTGAGATAGCCCTGAGGGTGTGAGAGTGGGATAGCTGGCCATATCCCCCTGTCTGCCATATGGTGGGGAGGGTGAGAGAAGGATGCCTCATCATCCCCTTGACCCTGTCACCTGTGGTGGGCGAGGGAGCTGGCCCCCCCTTCTACCCCCTGCAGCACTCGGGAAAAAGGACCCTGCATCTTGCGTGGGCAGCACAGTAGAGCTGACCCTGTTGGTGAAGGGAGATGGTTGGGATCGGGAGTCAAGATGTGAAAGACACGAAGAATAAATAAAAAGAAAGTTTAAAAAAAAAGTGGGGGGTGTGTGGGAGGAAGAAGGACAGGGGAATCCGTGGCTGATATGAAAAATTAAATTAATTGTAAAATAAAAATATTTTTTTTAAAGTGAAATGTATTTGTTTTTGTTCAGTGTTCGTCACAGACTCCAAATCCTTGTTGTTTCCCTCACAGTTTATGCTTTGGAGAGACTTAGTGTGGGATCAATAGAACCTTCAGGATGGAGCTAGTCACTCAAAAGACCCAGTGATTAGAGGTCCAGAGAGATGAAGCTTTGACCTGTACCTATCAACCTATGGTAAAAGTCTGTTTGAAGGGCTTAAGAAACTCTGTTTGAACTGGAGTGATGTTTACTGTGGAACTAACTACAATGCATATAACTAACTACAAGAAACTGAGAATGACCTTGAGTTAGTGTCTTAGGATTTCTAGTGCTGTGAAGAGACACTAAGACCATGGCAACTCTTGTAAAGAAAAACATTTAATTGAGGTGGCGGCTTGTAGTTCAGAAGTTTAGTCTATTATCATCATGTCGGGGAGCATCACAGCATGCAGGTAGACATGGTGCTGGCTACATCTTGATCGGAAGGCAATAGGAAAGTGGTCTGTGACACTGTTTGGTATCCTGAGCATAGGAGACCTCGAAGCCCACCTCCTGTAGTGACACACTTCCTTCAACAAGGCCACTCCTACTTCAACAAAGCCACATCTCCCAATACTGCCACTCCCTATGAGTTTATGGGGGCCAATAATATTCAGACTACCACAGTTAGAAAATAAAGGCTTAATGATAGTGAGAAGGACACACACATATAACCTCAAGTATAATCAATGCGGTATTATCAAGACTGGATTCATTTTCTCTACAGATTTTCTTTCTTTTGTTTTTGCTCTGAGGGTCTAGAAAGGCATTCCTGCCTCATCCTCCTGAATGATGTGATTGTAAGTATGTATCTTTATGTCCTGCTTCAATCTAAGACTTTTGACATTCTTTTTATAATAATGGTCGCATTTAAACCTTTAAGTCACGCATTCAAAAACTGCAGAACAAATATTGATTTAAAGGTTCAGCACTTCTATGGTGTAGCACTCACAAAATGATGCAATTCAGAAACAAACAGAATTTATTCTCAGATCATGATACACACCATAAGCAGACATAAAAGAACAAATTGCAGATGGGCGAGGTGGTACACATCCACATCTGTAATCCAGCACTTGGGAGGTGGAGTCAGGGAGATGAAGAACTCTAGGTCATTGTTGGATATAGGGAAAGTTTGGGCTACATGAGATGAGAACCTATCTCACTAAACCAAACCAACCCAAACCAACCCAAACCAACCCAAAAAAACACAGCCCAACAAACCAACTGATTCTACATGCAATGAGATGTCGAGAACTTAGACACTGACTTAGGATTAATTAGTGGGCTGCATTTGGTTTGGTTAGAGCATCCCCATCTGTCATGGGTAACATGAAACATCAATAGAAAGTTCAGGAAGCTAGATGCAGGAACGTTGGCAACAAATAAAATATGGTGGCAGAGAACAGGAGCAAGAGAGATTATTCTCATATTATGCAGAAGTTTAGAAATACTTCAACAAACAGGGGTGGGAATGTAGCTCAGTAGCATAGTGTTTTTCTACCATGCACAAGGCCCTGGGTTCAACTCCCAGCACCCCATTAAAAAGAAAGAAAGGAAAAAAGACAGATTACAACAATCAAGAAAGAACTGTAGAATATTGTGGTTCTGAACATGGACAGTGTTCAGTTTTACTTGCATACTAAATTATATACAGCAATTCATTATATCAGCCACATACAAACTATTGCTTTGTTGTCAAACTGAAGCAAATGCTTGTTGTTTAGCTTGCCCTTTTTTGCTTGTTTGGGAACTGAACCCACAATCTTGCACATGCTAAGCTAGTGCTCTACCACTGAGCTACATTTCCAACTCCCCTCTGTTGGCTTTACTTTGTTCAAGTTTATATTTCAGTCTGAACAACTCTTATTCTGGACCAGTTCCACTTACTGGCCACAGCTCCTCCCTTAAAGTAAGGAAATTGCTTTTGAGGTTAGTTCCTTGTCCCTGAATTTCATTTGCATCATCTATGGAAGAGCTACTAGTTTCTTAAATGTGGGCTGATCTGCTGGCAGTCTGAGTTTCTGGGAACAAGAAATGAGATAGTGAACTGATCAGCATCCTTCAGGGCAGCTGTACCTGTGATGCCAGCAAAGGATCACCAAGGAATAGACCCCCAAGGTAAAATAGGTGCCTGAGCGTCAACGAGGAATCAGGACAGCCTGCTGAGGCTCAGA